>NC_079292.1:6875000-7500000 GCF_023638135.1 Falco biarmicus | reverse complement strand
CCCTGTGAGGGAAGGCTGAGGGAGCTGGGCCTGTGTAGCCTGGGGAAGAGACGGCTGAGGGGGGATCTTGTCAATGCCTACAAATATCCTTAAGGGAGAGCGTCAGGAGGATGGGGCCAGGCTCTTTTCAGTGCTGCCCAGTGACAGGACAAGGGGCAACGGGCACAAACTGCCACACAAGAAGTTCCATCTGAATATGAAGAAGAACTTCTTTACTTTGAGGGTGACAGAGCACTGGAGCAGGCTGCCTGGAGGATGTGGAGTCTCCTTCTCTGGAGATACTCAAACTCCATCTGGACACAGTCCTGTGCAACCTGCTATAGGTGAAGCTGCTTTATCAGGGGGTTGGGCTAGATGATCTTCAGAGGTCCCTTCCAACCCCGACCAGTCTCTGATTCTGTGATTCAGTATACATAGTCAAAAGTTATAAGAATGGCATTCTGGTATGACGAATAAACCTTAGGAATGCTGCTTTCATTTTGTGTCATTATAGGCTAAGAATGGCTTATTTCAACATGTAACTGTTAACGTGAAATAAATTGCCAATTTCCTTTTAAGGCCAGTTAATTAAACAAACTCAACACATGCCTCTTTGAGCAAAGCAGTAAAATTATATATGATGCCATCTATTTTAACCCATTTAAAGAAAACAGAACTTCAGCAGATCAAGAACTGTTGAAACTTTCCTATAAATGATGGCCAGAGTCTTGACACTCTTTAAGACTGACTGAAGAGAAACAAAGTTCAGGGGTTATTTTAATTTCCTGTTTGTCTATTTAAAGTTTGAATTTTAAAAACAGGACTGGAAAAGCATATTCATGTACTTTGGAAGAATCTCATTCCCAGGATTTCATTGAGCTAAGACTTTTTTAAACAATGTTAAAAAAAGTACTTATTGGTGGTGATGTGATTCTAAGCGACCCCTGAACTTCAAATGCGGTTGACAGGGACGCCATAAGTCAACACACATTGTACCTGAGCCCTATTTTTTAACTGTAACTCCAGGAGAAAAATGTGGAGGTTATGTGGGTCACCACCCTGCCAGAATGCATAATGTAAACAGGATAAAACAAGTGGGAGCTCATGGAATCTCAGCATGAACAAAGTTTTAAGAAGTGCTGACTTCCTACTACAACTTCTAGCATCAGCAGTAATCGAATTCCGTGTATTTACCTTCCTTTGCCATTCTCACTAAAATTAAATGGTTTACATTTCGGAGCAAGCTAATGGCATGGTTATTTACTGCTTACCTCGCCTAGGCAGAAAAAAACTGAGTAGAGAACCAACCTGCTCTTTTCACCTCTAAAAAACAGTTACTAGAATAATGGTGAGATTATTGATGCTTTATAGAAAAGTTTCTCCTAAATGACAGGGAGAGGTTTAGCTCAAAGAGGCTTCTGATTCCTTTCCTGTGCTGAGATGTGTAGCTCTCTTGAGGTATGCAGTACTCAATTCTGCCAGTTCCTGAGGGCTCTGCAGAGAAAGGAGGGCAAAAAGATCTTCAGAAGCTTTCCCAGAAAATCAGGTTTTAGTGCTGACCAGGATTAATACCCAGTATTGTTTGTCACAAGTGCATTTGTTCCTGAAAATGTAAATGTCTTATCCTTGAGGTTCTTGCACTAACTCATTATTTGAATGTGTCTTGACTTTGATGTCGAAAAGCAATTTCTGCTGTATATAAAATGTTATTGGGAAAAATACATTTTGCTGCTCATATAGTGAAAGAACTCTTCAATTCAGCCCCGTTTCCCTACCTCAGCCCTGTTGTTTCTAATGATGCTTTCACCTAGAAAATTCAGGCCTTGAAGAGAATAATGCAGTAGGTAACACTTTTAATCAGTATAGGAAATACGAAACAGCAGGGAATGAATGTCCAACTGTGCAAAGAGAAAAAAAAAGGAAAAATGTGAAAGCTGGGTTTTTTCATTTTTTTCTCCTTAGACTGGGCTTACCCATGGGGTTTTTATGGTGCCACAGTTGCATACTTACCAATAATTGTTTCCTAATTCTGCTGTGTTTCTGCACTGGAGTAGTATAAAATGTTGAGCTCCACACAGCCAGTCAATTTGCAAGATCCCATGTGGACAACAGAAACCATTGTGCTGTTAGTAATCTGTTAAAAGGATAATTTTCCTCTTGTATCGGTGTTTAATTGGATGGAATCTCAAATCTTAATAGTACCTACATCGCTTAAATACTGCTCTCATTGAGGTGTGACAATGGATGGGGAAGGGCTGCTCGTTTGAACAGGAAGCTTCTCTCTAATTATTCGAAACCATACGAGTGGAGGAAAAAGAAGTTTTCCAAAATTGTTTCAGGAGTCAGAACTGGATACTTTCTTGTGGCAGCTGTTCATTTATACTGGGGTGTTATTAAATAACATCTAAACTGAACATGTGTTTGGGGAGGGCTTGCGCCAAGGGGCATTTCAGCAGGAGTGAGGGACATGGCTGTTGCTGGTCAGTCGTGAGCAGTCTGGGTTAGACTGCACACCTCAGCATCAGGCTGTGTCTGTCCGTGCTCTGAATCCCACTGGGGCCCCTGGCTCTTCCCACAGTATAAAAACAGTGGTTGTCTGAAGCTGCATAGCCCACGGCTGGAGCAAAGGCCAGCAGCTGGCTGAAGCCAGGGCTGCAGGACAGGCACGGCATACTTGCAGCAGCTTCCATCTTTTCTTTGCCTTCCCCCCCCCCCCCCCCCCTGCCCCCCAGCATGAGATACAAAATTTAAAAATCTTACGTGTTTGTGTTCAGTGCACAAGGAGGAAGGTTGTTAGAGGGGTAAGAGAAAGTTAAACCCTTGGAGGCAACTGGGAGACTGGAAGCACAGGGTCAGTGAGTGATTTTTTGAATGGCCAGGGTGCGAAAGTCAGGTGGAGTATCTGCGCTGTGGGTCAGGGATGCTGCTGAAAACAAGGAAGCATCATACAAAATGCAGCCCACCTGGAGTCCTGTGGCCAGCTCTGGGGTCTCCAGTACAGAAAGGCATGGACCTGTTCAAGCAGGTCCAGAGGAGAGCCGTGAAAATGGTCAGAGGACTGGAACACCTCTCCTATGGAGAGAGCCTGAGAAAACTGGGGTTGTTCAACCTTGAGAAAGCTCTGGGGAGACCTTATTGTGGCCTATCAGTATATAAAGAGGGGTTATAAGAAAGACAGAGAAAGACTTTTTACCAAGGCATGTAGTGACACGACAAGGGGCAACCGCTTTAAACTGAAAGAAGGCAGATTGAGATTGGACATATGAAGAAATTATTTTTCTGTGAGATTGATGAAACACTGGAACAGGTTGCCCAGAGAGATTGTGGCTGCCCCATCCCTGGAAGTGTCCTAGGCCAGGCTGGATGGGGCTTTGAGGAACCTGGTCTAGTGAAAGACGGGCCTGCCTGTGGCAGAGGGGTTGGACTAGATGGTCTTTGAAGGTCCCTTCAAACCCAAACCATTCTATGCTTCTATAAAGCTAGCATCCTGTCCAAATAAGGAAAATTAGAAGAGGTTTATAACTCCAGTGGGTTGAATATAAAAGTTTCAATGCAATAAGGCAGGCTAAAAAAGGCTTTTGAAGAATGACTTACCAGAGCAGGCTAAACTAATACTCAGACCTCCTTCAGACATGCCAGGAACAAAAAGCTCAGTGTAGGGCCAACTGGTGGCTGGGATTTGAAAGGACGCTCAGAGAGGATGAGGCCCTTACAAATATTTCATTCATGCTTGCTGCATCCTGTTCCTGCGAGAGGTCAGGGATTTTTACGGTGAAGTCCTTTGGGTGGGTGGGATGAGGGAGCTTGCTTGAGAACCTGTCTTAGTGGGAATTGACCATGTGATAGAGCTCACGTTTATACAGAAAAAAGATGAGTTTGAACACATGAAAAAGAAATATTTTTGAGTATCCAGCTCCACACAGAGGAGCTAAGACTTTTTTCTTCCCTCTGCTGTCACTGGGCTCCAGCATCAAGGCTTTACCGTACAGGAAAGTAGTTTTTGTAGTAATTGTCATGGAGCCATTAGGAAGTCAGTGATCTCTGAGTTCTCTCCTGCTATTATTCACCATCCTCTTTCTTTCTACTCTGTCTTCCATTTAAAAAAGAGCCGCTGGCAAATAAAGCAGGGATAGTGAAAAACAATTGAAATCCTTCGATAAGAAATGGGATTTGACAGTTCCCCAGGAAGAAAGGAGAAAAGATGATGTGAAAGTAGCAGCCCAGTCCTGGTTCTTTATTTACCTATTCTTGGTTCAAATAAATAGGGTCCAGTTAAGATATAGGCAATTAGGGCTAAAAAGGAGAGGTTGGAAAGCCATTTATTTCCAAACATCTTTTTAAAAGAAACAGTCTTAACAGAAGATGTCACGACTGTTGCTCGCTGTGCTATGAAGGGAGTGCCATGTGCTTGGATCTTTCATCGCTGGATGCATTACAGTGCAAAGCTCTTGAAAGCTTCCAGTCATTAAACTTTGCTAAACTACATAAAGCTTCTTTCAAAGAATGGTATTCCTACTTCAGTGAGCTGGCCACTATCCAGCTGCAATAATTACCTTCTGCCTATCTAAATTGCTCTGTTTATTTAATTGGACAAGATCATATGTCAAAAGATGTTGTTGGATAAGGTTGGTGATGCTACGACAATAGGTACTGTGTCACCCAACTCATTCAGGGCTGGGTGAAGCAATTCGTATGTGCAGATCGTAGTGATTTTGTGCAAATCACTCTGAAGCTTGCAAAGGACTCCATAAATCAAATAGCAGTTCCAGTAAATTTAAACAAAGCGTTATTAATAAAGGTGCTGGTCCCTGTCTAGCTACATAGACCACTGTGGGAGGTGTGTATGACTATAGTTATAGTCTAGAGAGAGGCCTGGCTTGTACTAGAAGTTTCTCCATGCGCATCTACCATAGGTTTATGGCCGTACTGATGCAGTGCTGGAGGGGATAGGGACCATTGATTCTTCTAAACAAAGATGATTGTCTCTTCCAAGTACCTTGGTTTTTTCCTGTCACGCTGGTGCTTAAAGGCTAATACAAAACTTAATAAAATGTTACATTGTGTCGTCAGTAAGATACTTATTTCCTCAGGCTTTGTTAGCTCTGTGTGCCCTGTGGGAGGGACCGAGGATGCGTCTGTCAGACTGAGACCCTGGTGTCTCAGGTGCCTGGTACAGTGCAATCAGCCATCTAACACCAAGTATGGCAGACTGCTTTGTCAGCGGTTCTTAGACATCCTAGACTGGAAGGATATGAGAAAGACATTACAAGCTGAGGAACTTTTTAAAATAAGCAAACAATGATCCTGCTGAGCAGAGCTATTTTTGAGGGGGGAGATATTTATTTAATCACCTAATGGAGCTGGTGCATTTTTTCCAAATGTGCTCAGATCAAGCAGTGGCCTCTGAAATCGGTGTCTTGATTTTTTTTTTTTCTTTTGTGTATGGAGGCAGGGATCTGTCCCCTTCCCCTAGCTCTTCCTGAGGCAGCGAGCATGCTTTACATACTGGTGAGACTGAGCAAGGTGACTTTACTTTTTGGATTACAACCTCCTCAGTTTGAACGCTTGCAGTGCTTTATTGTTAAACCACTGCCTGTCTTGCTGAGGGCACTGTGCAGTGGGAGTAGAGACATTTTAAATCCATTGCCAGAAAGTAAGAGAGATTTCATTAGTGTCTGCAGTATTTGAATCCCACCAGTGTTACCATCTTTAGCATCAGGGATCAATTATTTCAATGAAATAACAAACGCACCCAACACATGCAGTTCTTATCCCCATTCCACTTCATAGGCAGTTTCCCTGTATCTGTGTCTTCTGGGTGGTCGTACTGGGCAGAGGGATGTCCCAGAGGTTGACTGGTTTCTCAGGAGGGTTAAAAAGTAAATGATTACTTCTCACCATGTTCTTCTTTCGTTCTTTTCTGCAAATCTTTGTGCACTATTAGTGCTTTTATTTTTCAAGTGTCTGAATTCCCAAGTTGGTTTAATGTTGCTGAATGATTATATCAATTTAGCTGAATACTCTTTATTTGACGTAAGCCTATGTCTAAATAAATATTTATACTCAGTCTAAACAAATCTAAATGTTAAGTATTGACTTAAAAGTATTTAAGTGCTTTATTTCAAAACCTTATTTAAAAAACAAATGAGACAAGTATAGGTAAAGTTGAAACCTAAACAAGCATGCTCATGTTACTGTACTATTACAGCCTGCCAGGCATCACACCATAGGAAAAGCAGTGCAAATCTATGAATGCTCAGGCTAAATATGTGTTGCCTTTTTTTTCTCTAAAGGCAGTGTAGTACTTTCACTAAAATCAGTGGGGGAGACTATACCAGAATTTCTTGGCATTTTGGTGACAGAGGGTGCTTTTTAACATGAAGTTAGCAGGGAGAGTAGGGTGGCTGGGCATGTGCTGGGCACCATGGACTAATTGCACAATAGTTACCCTACTGCACAACTGTAGTTCTTTCTAAATGCATGGAAGTCGTGCTCTTGCTTACCATTTTTCAAATGACCACCATGTACAATCAGACCTGAGGCCAAGAGGCCATTTTTAAAAACACTTGTTTTGCCTGTATTGGAATCCTGCCCACCCTGTTACTGTGAAGCAAATGTGGTGGTGATGGAGACCAGAGCAAGCAGCAGAGTCCTGGCTCCATCTTCCTCCTCGTGAGGTAGCAGAGCTGGAGACACAGTGATGGACTTCCCTTAGTTGCTGTGAGCAGGGACCAGCCAAAGGACAATGGCTGTCCTTTATAGACGCTCCAATTTGAAAACTAAGTGGAAAGACACATTTCTGTCCCAAATGCATCTGAATTTTCTGCCTGAAGTTTACCCAAAACTTTAATACTGTGGCTAAATTTAGCAACGTACTGGAGCTGTCTGGGTGCTTGTTTGGGTTTTTTTTTTAATCTTTCCATGAGATAAGTTCTCATTTTATATAATGTTTTTCACCCATGTGGCAAAGGAATAAAAACACTGTACTCCAGTTTTGCAGCCTGGAGACTGAAGCATTGAGGCTTCAACTTGCTCAGCTTCCTGGTGGCATAGCCTCCTTGTCTGAGCCCCTTGTGCAGCATGGTTCCATCTTTTGGCACCAACCGTTTTCCATGCCATCTTTCTTTGAATTTCAGTATTAGGAGTTCACTTGCTAGTCACATTAACTATATCAAATTGCTGTGTACTCAGCCTGAATGGACTCCAGCTTTTTACAATTGCTGATACAGAACTAGTCCAGAGACAAAGCCTTGGTGAGTTGCTGTTACTTGAATTCTTAGAGCAAGCAAGCATGGATTGGAGAGATACTAAATTATCTTCATCATCTCAGACATCCTCACATTTCAGTACTTTAGTAACTAATTTCTGAATAACATTGTCAGTTACAACTCATGCCTGCTCTTCTCCCGTCAGAGTAGTAAGTTTGATTTTCCTACTGGCTTTTCTTTATGTCACTGTTTAAGTCCTATAGAAAGCTAGTGAGAGAAATCTGTGCTCAGATACGCATGTACAACTCCTGCTGTTCTCTGTGTGAGACAATACATAGTTTTTTGGTGATTGCATTAACAAAATAATTTGCATAGCATCATAGGATATACAAGTCATTTATGTCTCGGAGTGAAGCTTCCTCTGATGTGACTCCACAGGCTCTGTACACATACAGCAAAAACCTGTTGGAAATTTGTGTCTTGTTGAAGGCTTGGTCATACTGTAGTTTCCAGGTGTTGAAATAGGATTTCTAGCCTCTGGGACTGGTTTCCAGCTCTGTTTTGGAACGTCAGACTCTTCCACAGTGGATTTTCCAATGCTTCAAAGCCTTCCTGTGCCCAGCGGGTTCTAACCTTGCATGTTTGACAAACTTCCGTCGTTATCCTACTGTCATGAGCTTGATGGTAGGCATATTTAAAGCTTGGAGATACAATGTTTCTGATGGCAGTCATAAATGCAAAAAATATTAGCATCTGAATGTCTTTAGAAATCAAAAAGACCAGGCCAAGGGGTAGGAATTTTTAGTCTTGTGCTAGTGCTTTGTCATGGCTACAGATTGCTGGTACATCACACCCAGGGCATGCAGCATGAACGGGCAAATATCTCTTTACTGTGATGTGACTGATAATACTTTGCAAGCGCCGTACATTTCCGCTAATTGGATGCTATTACTACCTGATGTGTAGGTCATTGCTCCTAATTAATTAAGGGCCAAGAATGTACTTGGTACTTTACAAGATACAGATGAAGACAGATGTCTGCTTGGGAAATTAAAATGTACCAGTTTGAGGGGTTTATGTAAAACCAGATCAACTATACAAATCTGATATCTAGACAGATCCTAATAAACCTGATGACAATTAGAGAAATTAGATCAGCTTAAAGCTAATAAACTGTGACAGAAATGTTCAAAGTTGTCTGCAAAAATGCTTTCAGGCAGAAGGATTAGCATGAAGTATATTTTTACAAGGATTAGGGAGAATATTTTACAGGACAAACTAGCCCATAAAACTGTTACTTTTCACTTGAATCTATAGAAGGACTTCTCATGAAATACGCAGCCTGAACAAAATCTTGCAGTCTTTGGCTACTGCAATAATAGTTTGCTCTTTTGTCATGTGCTATATGTAAAATCAGAAGTGCTCCTGAAACAACTGGGCTATGTGTTTCAGTTACTTGGAAATAAGACTATCCAAATAAAATGCTTCAGAATATATATATTAAAAACTGTAATTCTGACTGTTCTTAAGTTGTTTGCAGGGGAATTCAGGTTCTGTTTTCAATGATGTCATGCTTTGAGGCGTATTTCCTATTATCTGTACACATCAGCATTATAAACTTCATGTCTTAATGTACCCCTATAAATTTTCAGCTTATTTGCTTTCAGTCAGTTAAAAGTGTTTATGCATGGTGATCATGTTTGAAGACTTTCCTAGCTATAAATTCTCCTGTAGAAAGTATGCAATCTGTGTTTGAATTTAGAGTTTATCTAATGTACAAAATTTCTAAATACATTGAGCAGCTACTGTAAATTCAAATTTGAAATATATATATACTGAAGTACCCTATGTACAAAGCAAACACTGTAAAATATACTTGGATTAGACCTTTTAACCACATCAGTGGGTGCCATAAAAGAAACATTTAGCCTAAGAGCTCAGAAGATGCATGATGAAAGCTGCCCAACAGAAGTCTGTGGAGGCAGCCTGAATAATTAGGATTCTGGAATGAAACTGGTCTTGTGAGGAGGAGGATTTACACTGTTCTCTAGTTGCCTTCTATAATGTAGCTGGCCTTTATTGGCTCTACTAACTCATGTGTCTAAATGTGCTTACCAGTGAGAAGAAAAATATTCCCACCAGCTGCTGAGCAGCCTTGCAGTGGCCTCTCCATCCTGCTGCATACACACAGAAGAAACTTGTCATGTTACAACCAGAATTCAACCATGCTCTGCAGCAGCAGAGGCTTCAACACTGGGGAGCAGGTGGCCTAGGTCTGGTCACTGGGTCCATAGCTGGCATTTTATGTCAGGTCTGTGAGAAGCCAGTAGTTTCAGTGGAGATCTCTTTTCCATTTGTTAGCATTGGCTGTTTCACAGAGCATACTCTTGCTTTTATTCAAACATCAAAATGAAACAGGGTCAGGAAATGGAGTTACCATAGTCAGGACTTTGTGTGAGGCAAATGCTGTGCCCAGCTTATCCTGCGGTTCCTCTGGTAAGAAAGTAGTAGGAGTTTGCATGGCTTTACTCGTGGGTTTGCATCTTTTCTTGTGTGTTTTTTCATACAGATGCCTTGGCAGCACTTAAGCAATAGGTTAAAGACGCACTGTGCTGCCAGAAGCATGAAAAATGTACTTGAGCGTGGTTAGCCCATCTCATCAATCAAGGACAGAGAGGGTTTAGAGTTACCAGCTCTTAAGAAGAGTCAACTCTGAGTGTTAGGAAACCAAAACTAGATGCTCTATTTACAGCACAAACAGTACTTCCCACACACACACACCTTTTTTTTTTTTAAACTGTAAAGATATGTTTGAGTCTTGCAGTTGTTTTAGGTTAAAATACTGTTTGAGAATGGTTTGATTGCAAAATCAGCAGGCAGATAAATAAATCCCCTAAACCATGAGTTGTTATTGGTAAGAGTGGAAGAGCTGGTCTGCTTGTCCATCGCTATTTCTGTGCATCTCAAATTGCATCCTCTGATCTTGAGGAGCACAACTTGTGGTTCTTGAAAGCCTTTGAGGAGACAGGAGAAAATTTTAAGTCTGGGACCAGTAATTACAGGGACAAGTTCTGGGACTTAGACCTATGGGTTTTTTTTCAAGGCAGAGAGGAAAAGACCATACATGTGTGTGCACTTACTGAACAGCAGCATTTCCAAGTAAAAAATTCACCCTGCATTTTTTAAGGGGGCTTATAAGAAAGATGGAGAGACACTTTTTACCAAGGCCTGTAGTAATAGGACAAGGGGCAGTGATTTTAAGCTGCAGTTTGAGTTAAGATGGACAACAATTATTGCAATACACCCATATTGATTAGTTGTCAATGGCTCACCTCTCACCGTGCCTGTTATGGGTCACAGATTCTTCTGCTTGTCTCAGCTACATTGGGCACCAGTTGTTGTACTCTGAGCCCAACTCAGTTATCCTCACACAGGGCACCAATTGTTGCAGCACAAACCAGTAGGCAGCCACAAGGTGTTTATCATAGGTCAGAGTCTACTGTCTGTGCTGTTTCTCCTTCCTCCAGAGGTCAGACCACACCACTCCTCCTCTACCCAACCTTCTCTCCCACCATCCTCAGGGCTATTTAACCACTTAGCTGGAACAAGCTACAGCTGCACATCATCCATGTCAACCAACCCACTGCCTCTGAGGCAAGGCCACAGCTGGACGTTATCAATGCTGATCAACCCACTGCCTTCATTCCTCTACAGTTTTAAACTGAAAGAGAGTAGCTTTAGATCAGACACAAGAAAGAAATGTTTTATGATGAGGGTGGTGAGATGCTGGAAGAGGTGGTCCAGAGCAGCTCTGGCTGCCCCGTCTCTGGAAGTGTTCAAAGTCAGGTTGGACATGGCTTTAAGCAACCTAGTCTAGTGAAAGATGTACCTTCCTATGGCAGGGGGCATTGGACTAGATGATCTTCAAAGGTTCTTTCCAACCCAAACCATTCTACAATTCTCTGCAAGTTTATGTATCACCTGATGCTCCTGTTAGAGCCCTCAACACAGGCCTTAAACGGTTTGTGGACTGGTTGGCAGGTTCAGCTGGAGCAGGTCCTGAGCCCACCTATGCAAATTGGCTGGTTTTGTTCACATCTGTCCCATGTACATTAGAGCCACTCGGCGGAGATTGTAGTGTTGTGTTCAGCATGGCTGAGGACTTGTAATTTTAAAGGAAGGACCTCTGTTTTGAAGGGGTTAGGCATGGACTGGTGTGAAATGGCTAGTAATATATTTTCATCGTGCATTGTATCATGCTCCTTTTCTGAAATAAAGTGCTCTTGGAGATTAAATTGTGTTGGGCAGTTCCGAAGCTACATTTTATGTAGGAAAATACATTTTATGACTGTGTTATGCATCCATAAAAAGGGGGTTTTATAATGCTTTTGCTGACAGGCCCTTAAATAGACAGGCATAGATAGGTGCTGCTGTCAGGGCTGTGCAAATTACTGGTTAACTGGCCGTATAAATTTGGAGTGAGATACAATTATTAGAAAGGTAGAAGAAGTGCACGCAGTGTCTGTCTGGGCAGATTGGTTCAGTAGAAGCCGGTGCTGCTCTTTTAGAGCCAGCGATACTCCATTCATTTAGATGAGGCGCATGTGTTTATTAAATAAATAAATAACTAAATAAATAAATAAAACAACCAAAAAAACCAAACAGAAAAAGGTAAACAGGTCAAAATGCTGCAATTCTGTTTCATCTTTTCGTGTCTGCTGCAGCTGAAAGCCACAATGGATAAATGAGTAAGTGCAATCAAATGTTACTTGGTAACACACAGTCTGTTCTATATTTGTTTGCATCTCTGGTGCTTAACCCTTTATACTCTATATGGTATTTAGTTTAGCACATTTAATTTCCTGCACACCCTCTTTCTTTTGACTTCTATTTCACTCCTCTCCTCACTACCTTAAAAAGCCTCTCCAAATGTTTACCATGTGCCCTTTCTTGCTATGCTCTTCTGCTGCACGAAGCTGTTTCTGGCATATTATCATGCATCTCCCCATCTTCTCCCAGCTCCCTTCTCAGCTGTATTAGTTACCTGTCTATGAGTAGAAGCAGCCCCCACCCCAGTTTGTTGTTTCTGCTGTGCTGCTTCACCTGCACCATGTACCACTAGCTCTCCTTGGCTCCCTGCAGCAGGACACCAGTTCACCCAGCACCATCTCTTCTGCACATATGTTCCCTCCTCCTCCCCAAACTGGATTGAACATTGAGTATGTAAAACCGGCAGTGCCATGAGACTAAGTATGTCTCACTGTATTTATCGTTTCTCTGAAAAAGCAGGGGGAAACAAAAGAGCAGGGAAAAGCAGTGAAGAAACAAAAGAGGTGTTTCCAGATAAGGTTTGAAAAGAGATAGGAAGTCAATGAGGCAGTATGTCTGAGCTCCCCATGGAGGTCTAAAATTCACCTGAGGTTCTTGTTCTTTTTTTTTTCTTCTACCTCCTGCTTTGTCATCAAAGATTTTCCACAGGAGTATTCAAGCTGTAGTAGCAACAGCCATAGGAGAGGAAAACTTGGAGGCTGTTCCTGGGAAGAAAAGAAAAGAAGGTGGGGGGAGGAGGAGCTGTAAGAAGATGTGAAAAGATGTGTAAGGCAGACAAAATAAAAGGGCTTTTTAAAAACTGTCATGAACATTAATTTGAAAGGCAGAGAGAAAAAACCCTCACACTTTAATCTTAGAGCAATCAAAATGAGCAACACCAGCATGGATATAGAAATGGTCCGAATGAAAGTTTAAAGAATTTCAAGAAGGATGAACCAGACAAATCCCTGCAATTTATCTCCAGCAGCAGAAGCCAGGAAAATTCTCCATTCCTCAGCTCTGTGTTTCTTGGCTCTCGATATTCAATAAACTTTCCGTTTCAAGAATTTTCCCCATCCTCCTCTGCCTCTCTCTGTGGCTTGCATTATCAGCTACCTAAGTACAATATATGTTGTAGTACTTTGTATAGTGCAGTTGACAGTTTATAGAGCTTCTGTCCCACCTCTCAGAAGTTCTGGATAAATCACTGGCATAGCCAGATAACTACATTAAAATGAAGAATGGAGGAATCCATTAAACCCAAATGGGAAAACAAAATCAGGAGAAACGGAAAAATAAGAAGGTAGAATGATGATGAGACAAGAACTCACACAGCAAACACCACCAAGTGAGGGGTAAAATTAGAGGGAAAGGATTTTGTTGCATGGGGCTTTATGAATTACTTGCCATCTTTGCATTTCATTGATTTATGGGTTAAAATGTATTTATCCCTCTGATTTATATGATAAATTTCATACAGCCTTACCATTGTGGCTTATACATGATTCTTGTATTAAGTCCTAAAATATTATAATGTAACAGGAAGAAAAAAATTATGGCTGTGCCTTGTGCCAAAATGCCAATTAGCTTTGAAAGTCTTGTATCCTGTCCTGTACAGCCATATCACAGCAAAGAAATCCCTGGCTGTCTCCAGATCTCCTCTCGCTGTGCTCAAGTCAGCAAGGGGAGGTACATGTAGCTTTGAGCTGCTGCTGAAGCGGGCTGGTGCTGCCACACAAGGCTGTGGCTGCGTTTGACGTCCAAAGTGTGATTTGATGCTTCTGTTTTGAGGAGGAGGGCCAGATGGATCGCCTGCCTGTGACCTCTTGAGTCTCGTTTGTGCCATTTGTAGGGCAAGTAAAGATTCACACATGCTAGAAATGTCCTTTTTGATTTGATTATTTTTTGTGCGTGTGATTAATGGTTAATTAAGAGGGAGAACTGGTTCTGGCAAGGCAGGAGCCAGAATAGTTTTTGTTTGTTTCCACATGGTCATGCTCAGATTCCCCCACACTGGAAAAAAATCCGCCTCCTTTCTTGTTTCTTCCAGGGGAAGTCCAAAACCAGTCCTTGAAGATGACCTTAGGACTGAAAACAAGCAATTCGTTGTTGTAGCATGGAGCTGGTGACACAGAGTCCTTTTACTATCAGTATAAATGCATTTTTTTCTTTGTGCTGTAATACCCTTATTAGTGCAGGGAAGACCAGCGAATAAAAGCTATCCTAACTCCCTGGGCTTTCCTTCCTGTGCTCCAGGCTTTCTCTCATTTTCTGCTGGTCCCCCAGCTAAAAGAAAACAGAAGACTTTTCCTGAGTTACAGAAGGGTTAAAATAACCCAGTGCTTGTGTGGAGCTGGTGGGCATGCATGGGACATCCCCACTTTCTGCCAGGCTTCTGTGGCCACCTTATGCAGTGGTTGCTGCAGGGACGCAACCCCCACCCCACCCCCACCCCCAGTGAAGATTGGGCAGCTCAGATGCTGCAGGTGCTTTTTACACTTGGAGCCAAAATAGATTAGGCCATTTACAGGATCAGGTAGCAGAAAAGTGTCTGTAAGTGACTTTGGAGGGGCTGCACAATGATGCAGCTGGATGTTGGTCCATAAGGCATCACTGGGCTTAGTGCTCAATGAGGTTGGGGAGAAAAACCCCAAACTTACATTTTTGTTAGTTAGGAGACCTCATGGTTTTAACAAAACCATGAAGCGGGTCAAAGAGGGGATTCTGTGGGTTCAGATTCCTGCCGAGTCAGCTGCTTGCTATTAAACACGTCACTCAGCTGCTTTTCTTGCAGATCAACTACATCTTTGTAACACTGAGAAAGCAAGGCCTCATTAAAAGGAGTGCTTCATTTCTACTGAGAGAGTGCAAAAAAGATGGAGGGATGAATATAGAAGCCGAAACTGAAAGGGAGGTGTGCGCCAGGAAGGCAGGCAGGCAGGCAGGTCTGCTTCTGCAGTGTTTCTCTTCCCTATGTGTGCTCCTGCCTGCATCAGTGGGGATGAATTGTGTATATGCAACCCTCTTATTTGAAGTGATAATATGAAAGCTCGTCTTCATAATAAAAATTATAATAATAAAATTTAGGACTTGAAGAGACCTTTCTGGCATAAACTACCTGTGTATCAGAGTGGTTTATACTCTGTAATAGCTGGTAGCTAATGTTGTGGAATGAGGTTTTTCCACAGCAGCTATTTTTGTTGACTTTTCTTTAAGCTACTTGGCACTGTGAACTCTTGAAGATACTTTCACTTAGCAGAATTTTTGTTTTGATTCCTAAGAGCAGCAAAAAACCACCCTTGAACTATGGCAGAATCCATGGTGTAAAAGATTTTCAAAACCAAAATGCTGCCAGGACTGGCTGTAATAAACCAGGGAATTCATTAGAGTTCAGCTTTGTGTAGCAGGCTGTGCTTCTAAGAGTGCATATAAATCTGCAAAGTGCTACTCTTCTTTTTTGTTTACCTGCTGATGTTGCAGAGACAGCACATTATTGGAAATTCTTGAGTGCTGTCACAAAATACGTAAGTATGAATTTTCTGAGTCTCATTACCTGTTGCTAATGCTCTTTTGAGCAACTCCTAGTTGAAAAATTAAGACTCACGTTGCTCCCTCTTGCTCTGAATTTGGATCTGGATCAGAATATTAAATATTTTGGAATTCAGATGTGCACGGATGAAAGGTTTTGATTCAGACTACTAATAGTATTATTAATTTAGCTTGAAGCTAATGAAATAATTATTAATGTGAACTGTGAATTTGCTAGCTGTTTGCCTCACTTAAGCTTTTGACTCAACCCTGCCGATTTTGCACCAAGTTTATGAGAGTCCTTGGCGTGGACGTGCTGGTGGATATAGGACCTACTGTGAAAAGCAGTTGTGCTCCTCAGCTGTTAATTCAGTTGCAATGCCTGGAGAAACCTTTTCCTTGTTGGGACAGGAAAACATTTCTGTTTGGTTGCTGGCCCATTTGTATGTGGCAGTACCGTTTTACTGTAGTTGCCAGAGATATTAGAGCTAGATGAGATCCCCTGTTTAATCCCCTCCCTACTCCCTCGGAGACTGTGACACACAAGGAAGGTTTAGGTAAATGACTGCTGGTACAGATTCTCAAAACTCATCTGCCTTTGTGGGAAGCTTGATGGAGATGACCTTGTAAGTAAAGGTCAAGAAAAGTCTTTTAAAATTCTCTTTGGGTGGCCTTGCTCATGCAACACTCCTTCATCCTTTCAAATGCATCCCTTTGCCTTTGAGCTAGCCATGCTGTGAGATGCCTCCGTGTCCACTTGGGTTAATGGGCTCTCTCAGGGAGTGAGTTATCTGAGCTCTTTTTGCTGCTGATATCTCAGATCTTCTGAAAGGTGAGAGTCTCAAGTGATGTAGGGATCTTCTTGCCCATGCTCCTTTCCCAAGGGAACCATCCAGTGCACACTCTCCTCTGCCAGCCACCTCTGGCCTCTGCTGATGCTGCAGGCATGAGAGAGAGATTTACTCCTCTTTGGGCCCTGGAATTCAGCTCATTCTTGCCAGATAAAACCGTGGTATAGGTGTCTTGGGTTTGCGTAACAAGATTCTGGTAGTGAGGGAGCTATAGGGATGGTGTTTGTGAGAAGCTGGTAGAAGCTTCCCCCACGTCCAATGGAGCCCGTGGCAGCTGGCTCCAAGACAGACCCACCACTGCCCAAGGCCAAGCCCATCAGCCATAGTGCTAGCACCACTGTGATGGCCTATTTAAGAAGGGGGGAAGACTGCTGCACAACACCAGCTAGGAGAGAAGAATGAGAATATGTGAGAGAAACAGCCCTGCAGATGCCAAGGTCAGTGCAGAGTGAGAGGAGGAGGTGCTCCAGGTACCGGAGCAGAGATTCCCCTGCAGCCCGTGGTGAAGACTGTCCCCGTGCAGCCCATGGTGAGGCAGGCTGTCCCTGGGCATCCCATGGAGGTTAATGGTGGAGCAGATATCCACCTGCACCCCACGAAGGATCCTACGCTGGAGCAGGTGGACGTGCCTGAAGGAGGCTGTGACCCCATGGGAAGCCCAGGCTGGAGCAGATTTGCTGGCAGGACTTGTGATCCCATGGGGGACCTACACTGGAGTAGTCTATTCCTGAAGGACTGCACCACATGGAGAGGACCCACACTGGGGCAGTTTGTGAAGAAATGCAGCCCCCAGGAAGGACTCACATTGGAGAAGTTTGTAGAGAACTGTCTCTTATGGGAGTGCCCCCGTGCTGGAGCAGGGGAGGAGTGAGTGGCAGAATTGTGTGATGTACTGACCAAACCCGCATTCCCTGTCCCCCTGTGCAGCTTGAGGGGAGGAGGTAAAGGGTTTGGCAGTGAAGCTGGGCAGGGAAGAAGGGAGGGGTGGGGGGGAAGGTGTTTTAAGATTTGGGTTTATTTCTCATTACCCTACTCAGGTCTGATTGGCAGTAAGTTAAATTAATTTCCCTGTGTTGGGTCTGTTTTGCCTACGATGGTAATTGGTGAGTAATCTCCCTGTCCTTATCTCAACCCATGAGCCTTTTGTTGTATTTTTCTTCCCTGTCCAGCTGAGGAGGGGAAAGTGCTAAAGCAGCTTGGTGGGCACCTGCCATCCAGCCAAGGTCAACCCACCACAGCTCGTTCTTGCCAGATGAAGCCATGGTGCAGGAAACCCTGGTTTTCAGTAACCTGAGTTTGTGGTTCTGTATGTTTTCCATTTATTTTACTTGAGGATTGCAGAAAAACACCTGCAGAATGCACTGGGACTGAGGGTGTAACGTTCATTATTTCCTTGGCAAATCTATAATTTCCAACCAGTCTTCGTAAGAAAAGATCTATCTCAATATATGTATTGCACATGTTTAAAAAAACCAACCCTTATCTTATTGAATATTACTTAAAAAAATTAAGAAAAATGATTGAGAGTTTGCCTTGTGAGTGCAAGCAAAACTTTTGTCTTCCACATCAGGAGCAGAAGGAGTGTTACAAATATTTGTCCATTTTTTGCCACTTTTCCAGCAGTTTTACCAGATGGGATGGGTTGTTCTATATGAAGATGCCCTATATCTTAGCAAATTGTTTTTTAAGGAGCAGTGAAAGAGAAGGAAAATTACTCCTTTTGTGTTTGAGCAGTACAGGCTATCGCGGCTTCTAATGAAATGGATATTGGTTTTTCATTCACTGCAAAGTGACCTCCTGCAGCTCACTGACCCAGAGGTCCCATGTGCTAACAGCAGACCATTACAACTAAAGGGATGGATGCCCATCACAGTGATTGCTATTCTCAGTGGTTCTACTAAACCAGTTTGGGATGTCTAGCATAGTCTACAAAAGAAGTCGTTCTTCTCTCTCCAAAGCCTTTCCAGCGTCTTGCCATGCTCTTAGGAAATGGGATTGAATCCTGCAGTGTTTTTCCAGGTGATTTCTTCTGTGAACCAGCAAGCTCCATCATTCATTGGTTTGAGGAAATAGTAATAAAAGTTGTAGCTGAGGAGGAGAGTGCTCCTGTTTACCTACAGTTCTCACAGAAGTAGAAGCTTTGAAATCCAAACAAAATCTGCTCATCCCCTGCCTCACACGCATTCTCTGGTTTCTGTTCTGAATTCCTTTGAGCTTAAAAATGAAAACTGAGTTCTTTTTGACTCATGGAAAACCTGCTGGAAGCTAAAAGCAAAGTTACTTCAAATGAGGGAGAAGAGAAATTTTTTTTCATTCCTCTTTATGTAAATATTAATGTCATTTGGGTGCATCCCTTGGATTTTTACCTTTTTCATGTTGTAACTTTTGGGTCTCTGCAAGTTTTTTTCCAATGTAAGGGTCTTTTGGATCTTTTGGGTCTCCCTGATAGGGGAGTTTGCAGGGAGAATGGCAGTCCTCTCATCACTTACTGTTAAAGTGTATCAGTATCTGCCTCCTTGGCAGAAGCCTTTGTCTCTAGACCCAGTATTTCAAGTAGCAAAACTTTGGATGAGATGAGATTACAGAGTTTAATTCAGTACATATATATATATATGGTTGAAGAACAGCTCTGCAAAAATGCCACAGAAGCTTAACTGGTGAGATTATTCCTTCACTGAAGACTTCCTTGTCTGTCATTTTTGGGAAGAACACTTGTTTTACTTTTCAGCTATTCCTATTTCAGGCAAAATTTGGTATTCTTTCACTTCAGCTGAAATGAACGTAGGACATTAGGTAACAAAAAGCTAGAGTTGTATTGAAGGCTAAAGAAAAGTGACTGGGGGTGGCTGAAAAGTTGCAAGTTCCCATATACAGGTACAGCAGAAGATTGTGCAGTGGAGGAGGAAAACACCTGCCACATCCGTGTCAGCATGTTGCTGGTGCTAATGCTTGAGGGTATTTATATAACAGCGTGAAGTCAATTTGAAACTCACTTTGTGCTTGCAGATTATAGATGCTCTTTTTTTCTGAATGCCTTTTGAAGAATTGACTGTTACTTAAGGTTATTGGTCTTGCTTAAGTAGAAAGACATAAAGTTATGGTACTTAAATTAAAATTTATCTAGCAGTGGGGCAGAGCTCTGGTAGCTGTGTCATTCCAACATGGTGTCACTTAATGGCAGTTTCCCTGTGTGAAGTGTTCTCCTGGGTGCTCTGCATTTCCTGCACATAACTTGTGGAGTTTCATATTTCTTGTAAGCAGCAAGATGCTTTTTTTCCAGTGGGTTTCTTTTAAAGTGCTTTGTTGCTGCCATCCCACTTTCCTTGTCACCTGTCACATCTGAGAGACTGGGGAGGGACTATATGTTATCCACACTTTCTTTTTAATTATCATGCACCTTTCTTATAATAATTTCTTTTCTGCTTTGGGATTCTGTTTATTATTACTGCCATCCTACTAGGATACTCATCAAAACCATGTTCAGTTGTCTGTAAGGTAGATGAATTAGAAGAGGTGTATGTTTTGAGATGGGGGAAAGGATAGGGAAGGCAATGATGAAAAAAGGAGGAATCCAAAAAGGAAATTATTTTGCAATTCAGATAACCGTGACGGGAGAGCAAGAGGTGATTCTGATGATATCATGGGGGTGGAGAGCAAGAGGCAGGATGGAGACAAGACTTATGAGAGAGAAAAAAACCAATGTGGTCAACTGCTCTATTGAGCTTTCCATCCTGAGTCTGCCAGGGACTTAAAACTAAGTGCAAACTGAGGTCAAAGAGTGTATGTCAGCTCTCAGGACCAGGGCATGACTCTGAGTAAGCCACACAGGCTCATGTGTATTTAACATACGTGATTAAGCCATTGGAAATACATTCGTCACACTGAACATCTTGTATTCCATGCTCCAGCCTGGGATACTTACTCATTTTCTCTTGTGTTTCTGTGACTAGTTCATTTGGAATAGAGGTTTTTCATAGCAAGAAACTGTTTCTTGATACATTTTCCTAGCACCTAACTCAGCAGCAGCCCTGTCGTTCCTAGTACATCAGCTGGTCGTAGCAGGATTCTTCCAGCTGCTACTTCCCAACAAAGTTAAGATCAGGTGAGAATGAGCTGTGGTTGTAGTGCATCAAATTTCGTTTTTGTTTGCTTTTTTCTTTCCTTAAGCCTGGTATTTGAGAGGTGCATGGGCATTTAGTTCTGGATCTTTTCCATAGCATATTTAATTTTTGTTTACTGTTTGCTTTGAAGAGAGGGTGGGAAATTAAACTGATAGGTATGGAGAATGAAGAACTGTCACCTTGGATGGAGGTCTGAAATAATCTGACAGTTTTTGGCATGAGACCAGGGTGACAGGAAATAAATGCCAAAAAACCCCAAAACAAACACCAAAAAAGCTCACCAAAAAAAAGCCAAACAAAAAAACCACACACACACATCCCAAACTCTCCAGAATTACTGGACAATGCATGTAGTTCTGAATAATTTGAGTAAAAAATTTGATAAGTAAACAAGGCAGAAAATACTAGGGAGGATACATCACGCATTTTTGTACAGAGAGATTAATTACTCTGTAACAGTCTGGTTAAGAGGTGCAAAGTGTACTTTTCCTTAAATCCTGGCTCTGGCACAAACCAGCAAGACTCCTCGTTCTGCCCATGGGACAAAGGCACAAGTATGTTGCAATTGCAGCCTCTGTGTCCTGAGTGCCACAAAGGGACAAAATTATTTTTTTAATCCACTGAAGTAAATGGATGTGGAGGTGAACTGAGTACAGAAATTAAGGTAAAATAAATTCTTTCCATTCATTTGAGGCATATTTTATAACTAGAGCTATTTATGGCTTTTTGTGACAGAGATTGTAATAATCTAACAATAATTGCCTTGTGGGAAAAACAGGAACAAATTAATCTGAATTCTTCAGCATTTGATCCTTGTGCAATAGATAGTAGAAAGATAAAACTGTTACGCAACAACACTGTAGTAGTCGAGCTGGGTTTTTTATTTCATGGCAGATAACTGTAAGGGAAACTAGATGACATGTATTATGACATACCATTTAGCCACGGAGATGTAAGCTGGCATCAAAGCTTGTTTGGGAAACTGGGGTCCTTGGGAGCAGGAAGAAAAGAGGAGTTTCTGACAAATAATATCAGAATTCTTCTCGGTTCCTCAGAACAGGTCTAAGGTTGTTGTAGAGAGGTCTAGCACTTCATTACACTGCAAAGCATGTGCTGAAATCCATGTGTCTGAAAAATGTATTGTAATTCTTAGCCTTTCTTTGGTCACTGTCATATAATAGGATCGTTATAGAATGGTTTGGGCTGGAAGGGACCTTAAAGATCATCTAGTTCCAACTCCCCACCATAGGCAGCGTCACCTTCCACTGGACGAGGTTGCTCAAAGCTTCATCCAGGCTGGCCTTGAACGCTTCCAGGGATGGGTCATATGAGGTCAGCCTCTCATTAGACAGTCAGGCTTGTGCTTTTAGTAATGTACTGACTCTTCTTTGACCTCTTCTTACAGTTAGCTGCTCAGTTTGGTACATGGTAAGAGCTTTAGCAAAACACGATTGAAGTTAGCCTTTTATTTTGTCTTTATTACTATCCTGAATTACGTTTAGCAGGTTTTTGGTTTTTTATGTTAGAATCACTCTGTTCTTATAAGAACTGTTCTCACCATCGCACACATTATCTCCACAGAGGAGCAAAATGCAGTCAACACTGAGGGCAGGAGCTGTCTTTCTGCATTGCTGGTGATTCCAGGGTGGTTTGGGGAGCTGGCAGATGGCTTGTGCTCACCAGAGTCCTCCCCTCCCTGCTCAGACTTTTGTAGCTCTGTTTTTGATGTTTAACCTTATTTATCCAGTATAAATGATGATTCAGGCAATTCTCTTTCACATCCCCCCAGAGTTTATTGCTGCTGCCAAAACAGGAGTTATAGCTGACACAACAGCATGGTTCCTTTATTATTATTTTAATTATTTTTCTTCTATTTTTTCAATTCTTCATTTTGGCATTCTGTGCTGTTTTGCCCCTCCTACAAGGCTTTCACCTATTAGATTATTTTGTTAAATGTTCCTCTTGTCTTCTCTGGGGTTTTATTCGCAGTTCCAGACATTTTCAAATTTAACTTGAGGTTCCCTGAAAGTTTACAGGTTCCTTTCTCATCAGACTACAGAGTCAAATGGCTAACTTTGAAAACAAAAATACTGTGGATCATACTTGTTCTTCAGTACTTCCTCCAAACAGTATTTACCTTTTCCCCCTAATATTGGTGTGTCCAAGCATGGCACCTTCTGTTTTCTGCACTCAGAACTAAACACTTTTAGAAAACATTGACAAAATGTTCTGTGCTTAGGAAGCCAGTTGGGACTTGCCTCCTCATTTAACTCTTCAGGTTAAAATTAGACCTCTTCTTACAAGTTTCAGTTCTTTGTCCAATTCCAAACAGCCAGGTGATCTGCATGGAAAGTATAAATTTGGGAGAAAAAAAACCAAAAAATGACCAGTAGTAACAGAATCTTAATCTCATAAAATTCTAAGTGGTGTTCTTAAGATAGATTTGGAACTATTAAGTTGCAGTGCTCTAGTGAATTGAAGTGTTGGACTGTAATGCATACCAGCAAAGGCAATGTTGCATATTAAGGTCTCTGCTGTCTTGCAGCTTTACACTGGTGAAGAATTAGCATAACACCTTCTCAAAGAGCTTCAGCAGCCAGATCCACACTTACTTGTAGTCAATTGAAAGTTTTTTTGCTTTCTGAGGAAAGTCCTGCAACACCAAATGTCTCAAACATTCGAGTAACTTCTATTAAGGAGGAGCCACCCAAAACACTGGGATCCTCCAGCTTATTTTTAAAATCTCAACAATAAATAATTCACACGGTATGAAGATGTCTGGAGAAGCACTACCACTTCTTGGCAGTCTGTGTTGTTTCAAATTATCTGTTATTCTCACTGTGCTTTAGCACAGGATTGATTGCCTAATTGGTTATGTGATAATCATTTAGACATATGACCTTGTTTAATCCTTCCCCAACATATTAAATTGCTAGATAATTAACAGGATCTGAGGCTTTCCATAATCTTCATGATGCCTACACAGGCATAAGGATAAGTGTATTTGTGTCTGAAATCATGAAAGGAAAAAACATTCATGTTGCTGAATTTTGTGTGGATTTTATTTTTCAGTATGGTTCATGTTATTCTTTTCTTTCCCTTTTTAGGTATTACATAGAAATGGCTTTATGGATCTGGACACTGAGCATTTTGAGCTGGTTTGGTGTCACCTTATCCAGAAATGAGGAACTGAATTTTTTTCAGAGTTCTACAGAGCTAAATCATCTAACAGTGGATAATGACACTGGGATAATCTATTTGGGAGTGGTAAATGCTCTGTATCAGCTTACAGAAAACCTGGATGTAATAAGGTCTGTAGAAACAGGTCCAAGAAAGGACAACAAAAAGTGCACACCTCCCATTGATGAAAATCAGTGCAAAGAGGCAGTACTGACTGATAATTATAACAAACTGTTGTTGCTGAACAAGGCGGATAAAACAATTGTGGTGTGTGGAAGCCTTTTTAAGGGAATCTGTGCCATCAGAGATCTAGAAGACATTAGCAATGTGAAGCATTATGTAGACAGTAGCGGAGAAAAATCTTTTGTAGCAAGCAACGACGAGAATGTATCAACTGTGGGATTGATCACTTCCTTGAATAACGACCGAGTGCTGTTTGTTGGGAAAGGGAATGGACCAAATGATAATGGGATAATAATCAGCACTCGGCAGCTCTACGACAGGGACGGGAAAGACATTTTTGAAATGTATACAGACTCAGCAGCTGTTAAGTCAGCTTATCACTCATCAAGCACACAACAATTTGTGGCAGTCTTTGAGGATAAAAATTACGTGTATTTTATTTTTAATCAGCAAGAAAAACAGCCTGTCAATAACCGGACACTGATTGCACGTCTGTGCAAAGATGATGCCCATTATTATTCCTACTTTGAAATGGACTTGGGTTGCAAAGATGATGATGGTGCCTATGACCACTGTCATTCTGCTTACGTCACTACTCCAGGAGAAGAGCTGGCTGAAAGCATGGCTCAGCAGAGACAAACTACGGATACTTTCTCAGATGACAAAGTTCTTCTTGCACTCTTCAGCAAAGTAAACAAAGATAACGGCTCTCTAAAATCTGCCATGTGTGTGTTTTCCTTGCGGCACATCAACGAAAAGATGGAAAAAAACCGAAACGATTGCTACACTAAAAAGAATACCAGCTCATTTTACAAACTTTTCTCAGCAGAAAACCCGTGTGCATCACATGGACTGGTAATATCAGTATCAGTTTTAGAATCTGTGTTAGAATCAGTGGAAAATATACAACTGCATATTTTGGGGTGGCTTTGAGCTAAACTATAGTGAGATCAGATGACTGAGAACTGAATAGCTGGATTCACTATAGAAATGGAATGTGGTTGGGGGGATTGCAGAACAGGTCAAGCAAGAAACGACAGTCATAATTTTGAGTCCTTTAAAAAAGGTTTGATGTTTTCTTAAAGTCTTCTTAAAAAAAGATTCATTTTCTGAAAGATGAGTATTGGTTCATAAATGCATTTCATGTAAAGGGTTCCTTCTGGTATGGAAGTTACTAAATCAAATGCAGTGATTTGTTGTGCCCATGATCATCTTCCAGATGGTCACTACAGACAATTCTGGTCTCAACCACCATACTTACAGTGTTTCTAAATGGTATTAAGAATCTTGTAGGTGATATCTGCAGTTCAGTGTTGTTTCTCACCTGGATTTGAATTTTCAGATAGTTGGAAATACACATTTCTTATATTGGTGTTCATATTTTGCTCTGGTTCAAAATAATTCCAGAGCATGATGGCCATCTTCTTTTTATGGCTTGTCATTACCTTGCTACCTTGGCTATAAGGTTTTTGGAGGCCACTGTTACACCCCTCCAGATACTGTTCTTCAACTTATGACTATGTCTCTGAGAGGCAGTTTCCAGCATCTCTGTTGAATTTATGATGTTCTTCCCCACACGACCCTATTCCCAAGCCCTACTTGGGCATGCCGTTCATTACTGCAGCCAACCCTAAACTGGCTTGAGAAATTGAATCATCCTAAGAATAACTCAGCCAGCTTTTAAGGAGGATGTCTTAATTCCCCAACCTGAGCAAGCTACGGACTTGCATAAGCAGTTGTTTGATCACAGCTTGAGAAGTGGTGTGCTGCAGTCCAGGGGCAGGAGTGAACAGCTGAAGAGATGGGGCATGGGAGTACCTCATGTTGGTATTGACCCATAACCCACACAGTAGGTCACTAGCACTGATAAGAAGCCAAAAGAACACTTTTCTGTTCCAGACACCAGCTCATTGCAGTACCCTGCATCTGAGATGAGCATCAAAGTTAGAAATCCAGAATGTGACAAGCGGAGTAGCTGTGGCTTCCGGCAAAAAGGAGGTGTGGATTTCAGATCAGAAACACAGTCTTGTTACCAA
The DNA here is from genome assembly GCF_023638135.1 of Falco biarmicus. Classification (NCBI taxonomy): domain Eukaryota; kingdom Metazoa; phylum Chordata; class Aves; order Falconiformes; family Falconidae; genus Falco; species Falco biarmicus. The sequence continues at coordinate 7,474,105 of NC_079292.1, read as the reverse complement.
ATATAGCAGGAAAGGCAAGGTGTGAATGAACTTCCTTCTGGTGGCACTCCCTGCAGCTCAGGATTAAAGCATAGTGAAGAGTGAATGTGTTGAAGTTCTCAAGACAGTTGCCAGTGGGTTGCTTTTTTATGGATAACAGCGAATTAAGAAACAAAATAGCATTAAAAAAAAAGTCTTCAACATAAAATTGGTCAATCTAATCTATATGACATGTTCATTTTAATTAAACAAACTGGTTACTTTTTAAACCGTGCTGCTATAATGAAATAAAAACAAAACAAAAAAAAAATGCTCTCCCCATGTCTCCTGGAAAGCGAAAGCATTGAAGCAGTTTGAAATTAGCAGGCTGCTTTCTGATTGCTGCCTTCTGGCTGGGGGAAAATGGCCAGACAATCCATTTCTCTTTCTACTCCTCTATGTCTGAAGGGTATTATACTGTCTGGTAATAGGGTTGCACTTCATTCTTAGCTAGGAATTAGTGATCTGAATGTTTAACACCGCTCTGTATTCCTGTTCCTTATTAGAATGCAAGCAAAAATTTCCCCTGTGGCTCCGAACACTTGCCGTACCTTTTGGGAAGTAAGAATGGTGTTATAGAGAAGCCGGTACTGCAAAAAGAAGGGATGAATCTTACGGCTGTCACTGTGGCTGTGGAAAATGGGCATACCGTGGCCTTTCTGGGAACGTCGGATGGTAAAATTCTTAAGGTAACAAACTAGACTTAAAAGACTGGAAGGTGTTTAAAAGGTCGTGAACCGTAGTGGTAGCATACTTCTACTCTAAAAGTAAATGGGATTTATAAGATTGCATACCAGGAGCAAATTCTCTTGGAGCTTGGTATATTTAATTTCAAAGAAAAAACACATTATTTCTGATGTACCTCAGCTATCCATTTCACGGATTGAATTAGCATCACCTGAATGACACTTTTCCCAGAGGACATCTATTCAAGCCCATACTAGTTTAAGAGCAAGTTTTCATTTTGTAATCATTCTGGCCATTCAGTGGATAGTGATGGCAAAACCCAAGCTGGAGTTCTACTAAATTCTGACTGTGTGGTGTGGGGCTCAAGGGTTCACATGTTCGTGGTGTTAAAATGTCAAGACTGAAACGCCAAACACCTTCTTTTGCTTAAAGGGGAATGACGGCCATGTGCCACTACATGGTTTGAAATTTGAAGCTAAAACTGTTGGTTACCATAAGGGAAGACAATAAATTTGAATACCTTCAAGTGGAAAGGCGCCAAAATGAGGATTTAAATTTTACAGTGCTAAAATAAACCATTATTTACAAAAAAAGATATAAATAATAGCTGTTGTAAGCATTGAGCAGTTTCTTTTCATGGTTTTTATGCTTTGCTTTCTGCTTTTGATGCAGTGTACTTCAAACTGAAATGTTTTCCCTAATGTGAATTTGTGAATTTGAGTAAACACAGGATTTTCATTAATCATAGAATCATAGAATCACTTAGGTTGGAAAACACCCTTAAGACCATTGAGTCGAACTATTAACTTCACACTACCCAGTCCCACCAAAGGATGAACCCAAGTGCCACACCTATATGTCATTTAAATACCTCCAGGGATGGTGACACAATCACTTCCCTGGGCAGCCTGTTCCAATGCTTGAGAACCCTTTCAGTGAAGAAATTTTTCTAATATCCAACCTAAACTTCCCCTGGCACAACCTGAGGCTGTTTCCTCTCGTCTCATTGCTTCTTACCTGGCAAAAGAAACTGACACTCACCTCGCTACAGCCTCCTTTCAGGTATCAGTACAGAGTAGTAAGGTCCCCCCGAGTCCCATTTTTCAAGGCTAAACAACGCCAGTTCCCTCAGCTGCTCCTTATAAGACTTGCTCTCTGTACCCCTGACCAGCTTCGCTGCCCTTCTCTGGACACGCTGCAGCATCTCAACATCTTCCTTGCAGTGAGGGGCCCAGAACTGCACACAGTATTCGAGGAGCAGCCTCACCAGTGCCCAGTACGGGGGGACAATGGCTTCCCTGGTCCTGCTGGCCACGCTGTTTCTGATACAAGCCAGGATGCTGTTGGCTGCCTTGGCCACCTGGGCACACTGCCGGCTCATGTTCAGCTGGCTGTCAACCAGCACCTCCAGGACCTTTTCCACTAGGCCACCTTTCCCTTTTTCCAGCCACTCTGCCCCAAGCCCGTAGCGCTGCGTGGGGTTGCTGTGACCCAAGTGCAGGACCCGGCACTGAGCCTTGTTGAGCCTCCTACCATTGGCCTCAGCCCATCGGCCCAGCCTGCCCAGACCCCTCTGCAGAGCCTGCCTGCCCTCAAGCACATCAACACGCCCCGGCCCAGCTTGGTGTCATCTGCAAACTTCCTGAGGGTGCCCTCGGTCCCCTCATCCAGATCCTTGATAAAGGCATTAAACAGGGCTGGCCCCAACACTGAGCCCTGGGGAACGGCACTTGTGACCGGCCACCAGCCAGATGTAACTCCATTCGCCACCACTCTCTGGGCTCGGCCAGCCAGCCAGTTTTTCACCCAGGGGAGGACATGCCTGTTCAAGCCATAACGGCCAGTTTCTCCAGGAGAATGCTGTGGGAAATGGTGTCAAAGACTTTACTAGAGTGCAGGTAGACAACATCCACTGCCTTTCCCTCATCCACTGAGTGGGTCACCTTGTCCTAGAAGGAGATGAGGTTCAGTAAGGAGGACCGCCTTTCGTGAACCCATGCTGACTGGGCCTCATCAGCTGGTTGTCCTGTACATGCCACGTGATGGCACTCAGGGTGATTGGCTCCATAAACTTCCCCAGCACTGAAGTCAGGCTGACAGGCCTGTTCTTCCCTGGATCCTCCTGCTGGCCCTTCTCGTAGATGGGCGTCACATTTGCTAACCGCTCCTGGGACCTCCCTGGTTAGCCATGACTGCTGATAAATGATTGAAAGTAGCCTGGGGAATGCATCCATGAGCTCCCTCAGTACCCTTGGGTGGGTCCCTTATGGCCCCATAGACTTGTGTGTGTCTAAGTGGTGTAGCAGGTCTTTAACCATTTCCCCGTGGATTAGGAGGGTTTCATTCTGCTCCTCATCCCTGTTCACCAGCTCAGGGGGCTGGGTACCCAGAGGACAACTGGTCTTGCTATTAAAGACTGAGGCAAAGAAGGCATTAAGTACCTCAGCCTTTTCCTCATCCTTTGTCACTATGTTTCCCCCAACATGCAGTAAACCACAGATGGAGGGTCTCTTTATCCCTCCTTTTGTTGTTAATGTATTTATAAAAACATCTTATTGTCTTTTACAGCAGTACCCAGATATAATGATATTTGGGGAAGAAAAGGAAAATTAATTACCTTTCTTTCTTCCATGAAACAGGTGTTCCTGTCATCCACTGCAACTGAGTACAGCTCTCTTACTATTGAGCTAAACAAACCCATAAAGAATGACCTGGTCCTTGACCAAACCCAAGAAAATCTGTATGTGATGACTACAGACAAGGTAATGTGTCCTGCTTGCATTAAGGACCAGGTCTGCTTTCACTTTCTCTGCAACTGTAGCTTTGTAATTTGTAAATTTCCCAGTTGTTCCTGGAAATTGCCCTGTTTGGTGGGGCTCCCCCTGCTCTGTGTGTATGAAGAACTTTCTCAAGTCTAAGCTCATGGACTAGATTGTTATGACTTGGAGAACTTACATCTGTGATTCTTAATATCTGTGATTCTTAGTAATTGGAAATGGGAAGTGAGTTCACCTCTGAAGCTCTTTTCTGGGGTGTGTGAGAAGGGAGAAGTTCAGATGTTTGGCACCAGCATGCTGCAGGGTCAGGCAGCCCTAGCACTTAGTGTCGTGGTGTCTATGGAGGGCCAGTGGATGCTTCAGCTGCCTTCAGTCCTTTTCAAGAATACTTCAGGATTTGGGATGCTGGGGGCTGACATAATAGCATTTAAACATCTGTAAAACCACCAGGAGTTTTCATGGGTCTTGCTGTCAAAAACTAAGAAGCAATGCAGAGCATTACAACTTTGGAAAACACTTTTTTTCAAGCTGCTGCTATAACTGAGCAAGTGCAGCAGGAAAGGTTTGGTGGACTTTGCTACAAAAGGCACAGCCAGTCTTTTCTAGGTTCCCCTTCTCTGTACTGATGGGTGAGGCACAATGGATTTTTGTAAAGAAAGGAAGAAAAAAAAAGCAAGTAGGAGATGAGAGGGGTACCAGATTTCTCCTTCACCTCCAGCTGTAACCCTCTTCTGACACTTCTTTTTGTGGTGGCTGGAGCTGCCAGCCTCAGACGCATGGTTCAGCAGCTCTCCAGGACAGGATGGGTGACAGGCTGCAACTATCTCCAGCTCTGACAGTGACACGGAATGGGACGTGGGAGACGCTGTGGCAGCAGTAACACAGGGAGAATGGGGGGCTGTGAAAGCAGGGTATTTGGGGAAAACAGTAGGAGAAGAATGTTCTCTGTTTTGTAAAAGGATTAATATGAATTCCTGCCACGGGAATGTTATATTCTAGCTGAAGGTTTTCAGGCTAGAAGCCACATTGGAAAAAGTGCCAGATAAACGACTGATAAAGCATTTAATATGGCTGTGTGAGAGAGGTTTCCTCGGGTTTGGTGGGGTTTTTTTGAGTAGTTGATACTTTTCTCATTTGGCTTCTGTTCAGATTTTGAACAGAACTCCAACCTTCAGTGTTGTCCACAAAAGCCTGGGTGGCCTGGCACCCCATTTGACAAGCTGGCACATTGCTTAAAAGCCCATGAGGTCCCAGCCAGGCTGTGGCACGAGCTGCTGAGCAGTGTAAGAGATGGCAGCAACCTTGAAGGAAGATAAGCTTTCTGGTGACACACTTCTTGAACTGGTAGAATTTAGAAAGGCCACAGAAAAAATTTTCAGAGAAATATAATTGCATCTCTACAAAGTGTTTGAATTCAGAAAGCTGCCAATTTCTTCCAAAGAAAAGATTTCAATTTAATTTTTTTTTCCAAGTAGCACTCATAGACACTGTAGTTTCTGAATAATGTGAATAATAGTTTTCTTTTACAAAAGCTGTTCAGCTTAAATATGAATAACTACAGTTGGGAGCTCTGTAATGGCATTACATTACTGTCATCTCCAGGAGTTAATTACAATGAGCAGCCCCACCCACTTTAGCAGCAGATGGAGAGGAGAGTGGAGGCCTTGGGAGCTGGGGGAAAGGAAGCGACGTAAGCGAGGGGAGAATGAATACTGAAACATGCACTTCTGGGTTAAGCGCAGCTAAGAGTTGTGGGAATAGAGTTATCAGAAACCTGCCCTGGGAGTTAAAGTGGTTTAGAGTTATTTAAAATAAGGTAAACAATAAAGGGCAGGCTAGCTGTACTGACAGGCATACTTACTACTAAGCTACCTGGCAGATGCAGCCTGCCTCAGCATTTGGAAATGAACTGCTTGGGCTCTGTAAGCGTTTGAGCAAAGTGAAAGTGATGATGTGGTGGGTGATAACTTCAAGCAGCCTTTAAAAAGAAATCAGTCTGAGAGAACTACAGGGAAGAACAATACAGGGGGTAAGAGCCATAGTGAGAAATAAGCCCTTGCTTTCCTGTTTCACTTCTCCGTCTTTTCCTCCCAGTTTCTGCCACTGTATCAATAGCAGTGGGTTGTTTTTTGAGCAAATGCTTTCAAAAGTCGGCTCCCTCCTCCCCATTCATCTCCCAGAGCTTGGGCAGAGATCAGGAGAAGCCCCTTGCAGCTTCTTGGGGGGCTTGGAAAGGAGCATAGCACCCCTGCTGTGCTCACACTGGTTCATTACAAGTGAACAACACTGGTAGGATCCCAAATTCCTTATGGTACGTACCATGCTGGGAGGAAAGCAGAAGCCTGTAGCAGTCACCTACCATGATCACTAGCTTATGTGCTTGTTTTAGCTTCTACCACTCTCTTTGATTAAGAGTGCCAATTAGAAAATCTCTTCTCTGCATTTTGAAGCTGGCTGTAAATGGAGCTGCTTTTTTTAAAAAAAAAATAATCTGTTAAGTTTACATAAAACTTGCAGAGACAGCAATCTCTAGGGCTTGTTTGTGCCTGCCCAAATTATGAAATAAATACTTTGTCATAAAAAAGCCATTCACTGGATATTAAATTACTCATGGGTACCACTTGGTGAAACAGAGTGCTAGTAGCCCATCTCCAGTTAGGCAAGAATCTTTGGAACAAGAGAAGGGAGAAAAGGTAAGCCTCTGTATTAATGAATGCAAGAGCACTACCCAATATTGATGTTTTCCTTAACTGAGTCAGCCTGAACTCTCTGAATGTGAAAGAAAAAGCCAAGTTCAGACTTTCAAAGTAGCTTTGTAATTGCCAGTCGTTTTACTTGAGATTATAAGGTAGAAAAAAGAAAGCTCACATCTCAATGTTACTTTTGCTAGAGTTCTTGCTCTCTTTAAAAGTAAAACACAGTCATCGACTGAAAGATATATATCCCATTCTCCTCTGCACCATTTCAGCAGCGTAACTGAAAGAGATGGTTGTGTGCTGGCTCCTTTTTCTGAGCATTAAAGAAAGACAAAATTGTTTCTTCTCGGCACCAAAGGAAATCAAAACCAGAAGCTGTATATTTACTGGGAGACAGAGACATGAGAAGTGACGATGCTTTTTTCGCTGCTGATTTCTGTCATAATTATTTCCATTTTCTTTCATTAATGTATTGCATGGTGGAGAGTTACGCATGGAGAAGTGCAGTAACCCAAAGCACCCTGGCTGTCTCATACTTGCAGACTTTCTGAAACGCCTTTTCTGGCTAAAAGTGTCACTGATGGTTGCATTTCCAAACAATTTCATCTTCATGCAGTGATATGAGGGGATCTAGCCAGTACCAGGTAGCCTTTTGAAAGTATCCATCCTACAGTAGCTATTTCTTGAAAACAGAGCATTGTTGACGCAATTTCTGTAACGCAGATTTCCAGACGTAGCATAACTGGAGGAACTGAAAAGCTCAATTTTTGTAAGACTTGCTTATGATTCTTGATTATAACAATGTCCTATGTTACTTTAAAGAAAGATTAGAGAATATTGGAGTGAAAAAAAGCAGGAAAATTGTGTGAATTTGGACTTTATTAAGGGGGAAATAACCAGGCTCTGGTTTTGTATGTATTTCCTTAAAATCAAGCTGAGTTCTGGTCATAGTAATACAGGGTCAAGTCTGTACAACCCTGTCCACAAATGTTGGTGTCTCCTTGTGTTTTCTTCAGATTCATTATGGTTTGCCTTACTTTTGGTTCTCCAGGTGCATCGGCTACCTGTGCAGGACTGCCACAAATATTCAGACTGTGAGAAGTGTGCTCAAGCAAGGGATCCGTACTGTGGCTGGTGTGTGAGAGAAGGCAGGTGAGTGCTGCTGGTGTTTTCTCAGGTGCAGGCAGTGGAATAGTGTAAATTTCGACACGTGCTGTGGGCTTCTGCTTGGCATAGTGATCCCAGCTCTTTGTACTTGGCCTTATGCTCCTGATAGTGATTTAATCTTATCACACAGACATTGATATCAATCTTGTGTGCACACAAATAAGTCCCCATTGACTTCTGCAGATTTGATTAGTTTGGGAAAATACATACTTCTGTGCTGCTACTGAAAATCAGTATACATCTTCTGACTGCATGTTCTATCACTCTCTGAACTGTAGAGTAAAATGTTTTCCCAGAAATTATGAGTGCTCCCTATTTAAAATCCAGAAAATACAGCATATATTTTAAGTACAGCAGAAAAGTGTAAAAAAGAACATGAAAGAAAAACCTGTTAATTTCTTAAGTATATAGCTCAAATGATGTTTTTATATAAACATCATCTATCAAGACATGGAGCTACACTGAACCCTTACCTAACTGTAGGAGAGCAGAAAGTGGCATTTGGTTAACTATCTGCAGAGGTTAACTGAATTAATATTCAAACACATGTAAACTAGGACAGCACTGAACAGCTCTGGTATGTCTCTTCTTTGCACTCTGCATTGATTGGAGTGGCATGAGGGAAGAGTGGTCCTGCAGCTCTCTTTTTGACTACTAAGTTAATTAACCCCTTGGCATGGGTGTTGGGAATTAGTGATTCTAAGTACTTGCTGTTGGAACAAAGGGGCTATTTAATTATAGTATGCAGATGAATTTCAGGCTTCTAGCTTCCTGTCTGAAAATGTGAACTGTCACATTAAGTTACCTATCAGCCTGATGTGTAGCCTAATATGGAGCACTGCAGAGAAACTTACACAGCACTTGCAGGTTTATGTAATACGCTGTAACTCGTCCAGCCTGTGTTTGCTGTGGGTGGAACCTGAGGATTTGGAATATACACCTCAAACTCCTCCTGGGCTGCTGGGAGTTGAAAGCTGTGTCATATATCGTACAAAAGGCAATTTTCCTTAGATTTCCCTTCAGGTTTCTGATATGATCATTGACCTCAATATCTCAAAATATTAATGGCCTCTGAGAACAGGCAAACGGGATTTTTTGCATTTGCTAGTATTTATTTCCAATGGGGAGAAAAAAAAGTGTTTGATTTCTAATGCTTTTCTTATCTGCAGCAAGTTCTGTCTCATGGTCACACACAGCACTTAATAGTGTGTTTAGGGATATGCTATATGAATGTAGACTCTGTATGTAAATTATATATTTAAGGGCAGTTTTACCAGAACTGTGCAGTAACTGCACTGTGTAAAGCCCCTGATGAGTTAATAGTCTTCTGCTACAGCAGCCAGAGATCCCACTGCATTTTCTCCTAAACTTTGCACAGAGTGGAAGGAATATGCATGAGACTGTCCCCACACACACACTTCAGCAAGCTTTTGTAGCCACATACACAGCTTCTGCACTGCTCTTCTTTCTGTCCTTCCTGTACTTGAGCTGGGAAAAGCTCTCAGGGGTTTCGGTGAGGCTGCACAACCACTGGTTGTCTTCCCGTAGCAGTAACAGTGCCCTGGCAGAGAGAGGTCTTAAAGTACTTACAGGAGTGAAATGAATGAAAACATTCGCTACAAAAGGAACATTCCTAGTGCTACAGCTTCACGGGAGCTTTCCACAAGCCCGGTGTCCCCAGCAATAATTCTCTGTTGCATTTTGCTCTCACAAGAGGGGTGTCTTATTACTGGCAACACGTAGGTGTCTGCCACTGGACTTGCAGAAAAAACAAACTGTGCCCACTCATTCAGGACTTTGTTATATATTACAATGAAGATTAATCAGCCTGGTTTCAGATGATCAGACAATGGCTCCATTGCCTGATGGCTCCTGTGCTAAATATTACTGCCTCTGTATGGAATTGGGTTGTCTAATCCAATGTGGTGTTCAAAATAGTATGGGCGTGTTTCCCCACTTGCTTTTGATATCTTAAACCATAAATACTTATTCCATCATGTATTCTATTAAAAATTCTCTAATAGCAACCTGAATAGTCATTATAAAAGCAAATGCCCAGTCATCTTGTGTTGTAATTTCAGGCTCTAATCCTGAAATTGTTGCGTAGTTCAGAGAAAGCAGAGTCCAGCTATAATATTGCTTTGCTTTGGGTTTTGTTCCTGTTTTGTCAGGTGCACAAAGAAGGCAGACTGTGGAACAGCCGATAAGGAGAACCACTGGCTGTGGAGTCCAAGCGGCACATGCATGACTATCATTAGTGCAGACCCTCTAAATATGAGTCGCAGAGCCCCTGCTAAGGTATGGCAAGAAAATGCTTTCCCTACATGTTCTTGAAGCACATTGATGTGACTACCAGGAAGCTTAATATTTGCATTTCTTTATGCACAGTGGAGACTAAGAATAGGATCATGTTTTGGATATCTCAGTCTCTGGCATATCTCACAATGCTCTTTCTTGCCTGCTGTTTTTGCAGGCTGGTAGTTCATGTTTTCTTCGAAGAAATGCTCTTTTTGACCTTCTGTGTAAACCAAAATGATGCACTAGTATGGATGATAAAGCACTTACAATTATCTGAATATTATTAAAGTCTTGCACAATGTTGTATAACCCATAAAAAGTAATTGATAGGGGAGATTTCATGCTGCCCTTTCAGCTTACTTGAGCATAAACTTAAGTAAGCAGTGAAGCTATAAGCTGTTGCTTTAAAATCAGTGGTAGTTTTGCCTACACAGCAAAGTCTGTCTGGGTACATGAGGAAGGTAAATTCAGCATGCAAAATGACTCTGTGGCCACAAAACTGAGTGTTCACGGTGTGACCAGGGTCAGGGTGTCATAACTTGCTTGAACTCCAGATGAAGCATGCCAGTGCAGACTGAGGGCTTCCTGGGGCTGCTCAGCAAGTAAAATCAGTAAAATGGCTTTTAAGCCCTCTTAAGCAGAAATGAAGGGACTTTCATTCAAGTCGCTGTAATTCCATTCCTAAATGTTGTAAACAGCATTATATTAAAGACATTTTTATGTTGAATGAAAACATTACTAGAGTGTAACTAATCCACTTAAAATCCATACCTTCTCGTAGCTCAGATCTTGTCAACTTGTGTTGACAAGTCTCTGGTGTCTCATACGAGCATCTGAGGCCAAAACACCTAAAACCCAAAACCAGACTCAACTTCAAATGAGCATTTACATGCTGCCTGCAACATCACTAATGCCACTGTTTCCTCACGATTCCTTTACTCACCAGAAAATGTTGCAGCTCATAACATAGTGGAACAGTTTCAATGAGAAAGGGATGATTGTTATTTCTACTGGCAATGCAAAATGGAAAAAGTTAACCTGCATAATTAACACATCTGAAGCATTAAATAGACAGCATCCAAAATTGCAAGAAATCCATTAATTTCATCCAAAATTCATACTTTCCTTGCTAAGTTTTCCCATTTCATTTTGCTTTTAGTTTCACACATGCATTCTGTATTGGTAATTTTCTCAAGGACGTTAAGACCTCACCATCACTCAAGAATCCTTTTTCAGCAGTAAAGATAGATCTCAGTGGGTTTATTGGATGTACATTGAGTCTTGAGGAAGCCAATTTTTCTGTCAGCCCTTTCAAACTCCAGCTTTTCCAGCCCATCCAGCCTTGGTTTCATTATGCACTAGTAACACCTAAGGTTAATGTAATTTTAATTAAGTTTGTCAGGATTTCAGTGTTAACTACTGTGTTTACTGTTGCTAAACTGGATGCTGAGGACAAGAATAAAAGGCTTTGGGTGTGTCTGTACAGACATTTTTGTTCTGATCTAATGCATTGACAGGACAAGAGGGTTTTGTACCAGTCTAATTCGACATAGACCCAGCCTGGAAGAACTAGTAGAGGTACAAGAAAAAAAGATTAACAGATGGGAAGAAAGAAAAAATGAAAAGGAGAGCCATCTGCTGTGATACTAGCCAAAATATCACCACTGACCAAAAAAGAAGAGCAGTTGACATTCTCTGACAATAAATCCTACCGGGTCTTGGTTAATTTCTTTCAAATATTTTACCTTTTTTTAAATTTTGTTTCCAGGTGGAACTGACTGTAAGTCCATTGCCAGCTTTGACTCAGAGCGACCAGGTTTTGTGTACATTTGGTGAAACAACCCATTACGCTCAAGTAAAAGAAGGGGTTATTGTCTGTGATCCACCCGATATAATTCCTCCAACACCAAAATATCAAGGTAAAGAAGTATTACTTTATTTATATATCTATGTATAATAAAAGGAAAGAATGTAGCCTGCTGGTTCTAATGTGGTGCTCTCATACGAGCTGCATACAAGTGTTTTTTTCCTCTTCCAGTCCCTTTCCCCAGATAGTCTGTTGCTGAACTGTCCTGTGAAAAATTAAAAAAAAAAAAAAAAAAAAGATTTGTTCAAATTTTTCCCATTGCTATATTTACAAGCTGTAGCATTCACAGTGTTTCTACCAGGAACCTGAAACAGGAGACTGGCAGAGGTGTATGCACAGAGCCAGAGTGGTGCTATTCTGTGTTCCAAACAAACAAAACCCAGCTACTCTAATCTTACCCTTATCATTCTTGAGTTGTGGAAGATACAAAGTTTTTCTCTTGATGTCTTAGTTTTGCCCTAGTCAGCTGTAGTTCAGTGACTTGTTTTCTGGTCCATGTCAAAGGCTGTCCTTTCTCTCGTAAAGCCTTCTGGCCTCTTCTATGTGCCCTCCAGCTTCTGCAAAAGTAAGACCAGTGGAAAAAGATGTGATCGTATAATTAAAGGCTGTATCATTGTTCTGAACCGCTGATTATATGCTTAAGGTCTGTTGCCAACCATAATTCTTGTGCTATTTCCTAGACAGTTCTTTAAGTTCATACATCATGATGCATAAACACATGGAATAAAACTGTTAACACAGCACTGTTTATTATGTATCAAGTTTAAAAAAACAAAAAGAAAAACCCAAAAAAACAAGTGGTCTTGGAGCTTGCAGGGGTACCTGTGAGGATATCCCTTTTATATGTATAACAACAGCCATGAACTGTCAAAGCAATACTTAGAAGTACTTTTTAAGATAAGTTTCAATTTTCTTAAGACTGAAACTGGTCAAAATCTAGTTTTATTTGCAGGAAAAGTAATGAAGGTAAAATCTCACTCTTAAACTGGCTGGGGTGTTTCACAGTATCAGATTATGCTAATCGTTAAAGCAGCACTCTGTTATTTAAGGCCAAATCACATTCCCTAAACATTTTGTAAAGCAGGACATAAAGCAACCAGGTTGATAAACATGACATCTTGATATCTTCCAGCATAAAATATGCAACTAGAAGCCTGTTAGGGATGGCATTAGAGTAACCAAGTCACCTAGAAATAATACGTCTCTCTGAGTTCGTTGAACAGGGACCCATCTGAAAGGGTGTCCAAAAGTAATATAAATATGCTCAGAAGCTTGGCAGACACTTCAGAAGAAGGCAGATGGTTATGAACACAGGCAGTGGTTCCTGGCAGCATGTGACAAAAAAGTCCTGAGCCATCCACTTACTGTTAAGTGATCCTATTGAGTTTGGAAAAGTCTGGGTTACTTCAGTTGTGGTTGGTTCCAAAGGGACTAGGATGTATCTAGAGAGGAAGGATGCTTTTTTGCAGTCCTGTTGTTAGGAAATCCCCTGGCGTTCCTACCAGTCTGAAATATTCAAGGGGACCCAGTGCAAGCAAAGGTGACTTCCGGCCACGAAGCTGATGGTCTTCCAAGAACCTGTTGAAGGAAAGCAGAGTTTGAAATTGCTCAATATCTTGTGAAATAGCTTGTCACAAGGGCTCAATGATTTCTGCAAAAGGTATTTCAAACAGCTTTGCTGAGGAAAGCACCAGTTTCTGACGATAAATTTTCCATTCTTAGTTCAGTAATAATCCAGATGAGAAGTACATTTGTGGAGAAACCATGTACAGTGAACTGAAGATCACAAGTGCCTGTGGTAACTTAGCTTTGCAGGCCCTGTTAGGCATTAACCACAATGATCACTTGCTTTAATTCACATGATGATGACAGTTTTAATCCACGAATGAAAGAAGTAATTTTACATGCAGACATATTCATATTTAAGAAAATGTTTTATTTAAAATGACTGTTCTCATGCCAGTTTTCATCTGTATTCAATTATCTCCTTTCTCAGTTTTCCTTGTTCTTCTAGACTTTTTAAAATTCTAGCATGATGATAGCACCACTGAGAAACACTTCCATAAAACTAAGCTATTCTGTGATTTTGCTTCTTCTCTTTATCTCATCTCGGCTTTTCTTCTGACAGCCACGTGCTGAAAATTTTGTAAAGCTTAAAAAGACAAAACAGAGCTTATAGATATAAAGTCTAACAGGTCATGAGATCTGGAGCGTCAACAGTATTGTTAAATATTTGCTTATGTGCTGTAAAATAACAGAAGTATTATCATTGTATTATTCAGCTCAAGAGCTAAAGAATTCCACCACCACTTAGATAATTCTTTTTCTTTTGTGATAGATCATGTTTCAGTTCCACTTCAGTTAACTTTTGAAGAGAACAAGGTATTTTTTGCGTCACATACTTACCCTTTTTATGACTGTGAAGAAGCAATGAATCTTTTTGAAAATCAACCGTAAGTACTTCAGCTTCTTAACTTAGGTGTTTAGATCCTGTAGCATGGTGTTTCAGTTAACTGGCAGCTGAGTTGCTCAACCATTTCATAATTAAGGCTTTAGCCCTCTCAAAATCTAATGTCCAAATCCTTTTTCTTACATTTTAATGGAGCTTTTAAAAGGTTGAAGAGCAGCAGGTGAGCCGGTAACGTAAAACACGTGGAAAAGGACTATTCATGGCACATATAATTAAAGGCTAGTTTATTGGGTTGCCATTTCTGTAGCTGCTAATGTATCTGCAGGTGAGCTCTGCGGACATCTGCTTACCTACTTGTTCCCTCAAATGATGAATTGGTGCTTTGGGTTGTGGTGCATTCAAAGAGGACAGTCAAAGCTGGCTCTGCCCCCATCATCTGCCCTGCTGAGGTGATGCTGCCCCGGGGCAGGCGCAGCCAGCCCACAGCCCGCTTTGTTCATCCTTGTGTATGAAGGTTGATCAAGATCATTTCCAGTCATCTCAGACTCGATCTCAAAGTTTGTGCGAGATGCTGTAGTTTTCTGATCCTTGCTCAAATATTTAAGGGAGAAATTAGCTTTTGGGGGTTCTCGAACTGTTCTTACTATGAATTTTTCAGCTTAAAATAGTAAGGACACTATAACAGATTGATCTAGCCTCCATGAATAAAGATGGAATTTCATTTACTTTTTTTGTCAACCGGGGAAAAAGCCTGACAGTTTGTCATGACTATCATGTTATATTTGTAGATGCTATTCCTGTGCAAGCAATAGATGGAATTGCCAGTGGGACTGGAAGAGACATATCTGTGAAGAGTCCTCTTCAGTACAGGATGTGATTAAACAAAATATGGTAATGTTTAAAAATAAGATTATTAGGTTTTTATTAGAACACTTCTGTATTTTCTTTACTTTCTCTCTCGTATCAGTTGGTTGAATTAGGGATTTTAAAATTATTCTAAAGTTAACTCCAGAGTGTAAGGTGGGTTTTTTTAGTGACAGTGCGGGGGTGGGAATTTAAGGGTGTGATTGAGGAGGGGCAGTGAGACTGAATAACTCCTGAAAGGATATTTTTGTTCCTTTTACTATTTTGCTTCAATGGGAGGAACAAGATTTCAAGGCTGAGAAAGATAATCACCCACAGCTTTGACATATGCTGCAGTCATTTTTAGCATGTCTAATTTGAAAGGGTGTAATCAAATCTGTCACTGTATTTTAAGCATGAAGTTCTTCAGAACAATCATTCCATTGTCCGAAGGCCATTGGAGCTTGTTGTGATAAGACTTTTTATTTGGAATAACATATAAAATGTTTCTCTCACCAGGAAGAAGAATGCCCACAGTTTCTAAATCCTAACCCTCCAATAATACCTATGGAGTACCGAACGACGGTGTATTTCGAGGGAAGACATCTAGCTTATTATCGGGTAAGAAGATTAATTCAGTGCTAGCTGTCGTTTGAATTCCACTTAAACTGCAGCCCACACCCCTAAACTAGAGCATTAGTTTGTGTTCCTTGGAGATCCTGCTCATAACTGTTTTTAAAGAAGGAAGAGAGCTACATGCTCAAGTTTGATATAATATTGGTTACTGTAGTAGAGTCATCACCAAGACAGAACCAGAGCTCGACAAAATATTTTAACTACTAGGTGTTGGGGGGGTGGGGGGAGTTTAAAGAGTGTAAGTTGAACCTACTGAAACACCTGACAATTATTTTTCATCTAATGAAATGAGAGAAGATTTAGGAATTGTGAATGTGTCTTTTCTTTTTTCTAATTAAATACTGGGGTATTTTTGTTCTAGAATGACATCACTTTTGTGCTTAATTCAGTTCTAATTTTTCAAACAAAAAAATGCACTCAGAAATTAAATGGTTCTTAGTGTGAAATGCACTCAGAAATTAAATGGTTCTTAGTGTGAATAAAACAATCTTTTACTTTTCTTTTTGTGTGTGTGCGACCATCAAACCAGAGATCAGGTATTTTCTTAGATGTAGCAAGGGTTTCTCAGTACTTGCTTCCAGAAAGTAAATTACAAAGCTTCTAAGAAGCCAGACTTTGACCTCAAGCTTTTAATTGTTTTATAACCCAGACAATGCATACAATTTTATTGTTACTTTGATAAAAATAAAGTTTAAACCTCACTTCTTTAGGTGATAGCTCAAGTATTGTTCTATTACTATTGTTTGTTTCTGTGTTGTCTTTGTGTAAATGTGAATTGATGATAAGATACACTGGAGATTGCATCGATTGCTTTAACTACCAGCCATCTGTCCAGGGAAAGAAGGCTCTTGGGTTTTGAGGGTGGGTTGGTTTTTTTTCCCTTTCTCAAATTGAAGTACTGTACAGCTTATGACGTCCTTCTATCACCTCTGCTGTGCCTGCCAAGGGGTGAAAAAGGGTGAACAGGTCTGGGGAGTAATGTAAGAGAGATATTCAGAGAAGGGTAAAAAGCAACCTGCAAGCACTGCAATCATATGAAGTGTATCACTACACAATACATATAGCAAGACCATGCTATACAAACATATGTTCAAAAATAAACATTTTTGTTTGAAGACCTTAAAATATATGTAAGCAAAGAAAAGCAATTTGGTGAATTTGGTCTGTTCTCTGAGATGCCGGGACAGGTCCTTGGTAGGATATCTGGCTGTATGCAAGATGTGGCTCACAAAACTTGCCTTAAAGGCCACAGCTAGCTCTGCTAAAAATGGACAAGTATTTCAAAGAATTTACTCACATTTCTGTTGTTTAACATTGTGAAGAGCTGTTTTTCTGCACAAGAGGAAAATCTTTCCCTGCTCACTTGATGTAAGTGGAAGTACCCCTTCTCTGTCAAGAACAAATTCAGGGCAGATGCATAACCTAGATATGCTGGATTTGACTTCCAGAGGACCTTTTTCCTCCAAGGAGAAACAGCAGCAGGAACCCAAAACCTCCTTCATCTAGTTTATCATTCTGTGAATAAGCACTTTAATCTTTCTGAACTACTAGTAGAGGAAAGGGAATGAAAAAGCTTCTGTCCTTTTTTTTTTTTTTTCTCTGTAAGGTATCAATTACATTTAAGAAAGGCAGAGATGTATCCTGTGGATTGAATGCCCTGTCATGGGCAGCAGCGTTTAATGTTTTGCCTACAGACCAGACTTAGTATGCATTTATTTAACTTGGAACCGGGAAGGCTTACATGGAATTCAAGTCTCTGTAAGAAGCAAGATGAATGCATAGGCCCTAGGCTGGAGTTTTGCTGGAGAGCAATAAGTGTCACGTGATTTCAGAATAATTTTTCTTAGGTGAGAACAATGAGGGAACACCATCTCTGTCATGGGAGCAGCTCCATACATCCTGATACAGAGATGCATTTTTAGGCCAAAATAATAATGCTTTCAGTGCCAGGACTTGAACAGGCACACACAGTGACTACAGCTGTAGATACAGACCTCTAAGTATATGCAAAAGCGATAAATAAGGCATGAAATAGTTGTAATCTTACAGGCACTTATGCCTGTGGGGTCATGCTACCTGAAGCAGTTACTTTGTTTACTGAAAGTTCATTTGAGTAAGGACATAACCTACATTCAGCCTCTGGTAAACATCTCATGGAGGGCAAGGTGGCTCAGGAGAAGCCATGGACGGATATTTTGTATGGGTTGGCCTGCAGCCTAAAAGCAAAACAGCACAAGGCTTCTCATGTGGAACGATTTTGCCACAGGATATGCTGGGCATTACAGTGTGTTTGGAGCTAGCAGCCATGCAGCTATGAGCACGTTTGAAGTCTTTCTTGATTAAGACATTGGTATATATCCATTTTTCTCCTATTTTCCTTGCCTAAATTCTTGCTTAGAAAAAGCAAAAATGAATGTTCTGTTACACTTTGAACTACTAACTCTATTATCTTGGCTTAATCCGTGCTTTGCTTAAAAGAGCAACACACAACCTGCTTTGTCATGGGTGACTAAGTACACTAGCCAACATTATGCATGTAGCATCGCTGTTTCTAGGTGGAGATCAGCAGTGAAGGTTTGGGTTTACTCAGTGAGTAGGAGAGGTGGATGGGTTCTAAAATGGCTGTTGCAGAACAGAAGGTGGAAGAATAAGCTCACACGTTTAGCATGCACCTCTTAACCTGTGAACCCTTACAGTACAATGAATAAACCTCCTCATAAGGGCTTCCCCTGGGGGGGAATAGACTAAAAGAGGAGCAGCTGTTGACTGGTTTTCTGCCCCTCCTTCCTACTGAAATTCTTTCAGTAGAAAGGAGAAGTAAATCCAAGCCATTGTAGTTTTCTTGGGAATAGCCTTAACCAGGACAAGCGGTTGAGAAGAAAGTTTAGTACTGATCAGTCATATTGCATGCAACTTCTGAGAGGTATTCTCTGAGTCCTTGAAAGATTGGCACAGTAGAAGACACAGGTGTACCAGCATCAAGATAATCTTTTTAGCCCTCCAAAGATTTTTATTAAGAGTAATTTCCCATTTGGATTTGTCTTTGTCACGTGTATCTGATGTGTAACCCACTTCCCAGTGTTTGCTATGTGTCTCTGCTTGCACCCAGACTGCTGAACGTGAGCTCTGTGGTCTTCTGCTCAAGAGACTGGCATAGCAACTCCTGATTTCAGTTCACTCCAGGTAGCAGATGTCGCATTACACCAAAGCTCCCTTTCCCTCCCTCCTGTTAAGCATGTGGGAAAGACTTCATGCAGCAGCAGCAGAATTTGAACACTTTTGAAAAATACATGATGTATTGAGATATACAGAGTAGGGAAAGCGAGGTAATGTTCCTCAAAATAGAGATTCATAAGGTGCTTTAAAACTTGCAGTATGTAGATGTTTTCTGTACAGCAGAACAGGCTGTAAAACTTTCAGAAAAGGCTTTTCAGAGCTCAGTCAGTAGCTTATTTTTTTTTATTCAGCTTCTGAGAAGGAAGAAGTAAAAAATCTGTTCCCCTCTGACATAAACCTCCTAGAGACTAGTAGGCCTTTACCTGGTTAAAGCGCATGCTCCTCCTCAGCCCCAGCCTTGGGGGGCTCTTGGGTCTGCTGCCAACCTGTTACAGTGAAGGTGCAATAGGAAAGGTTTCCACAGCACCAATTGGGTAAACCTAGTGGCCTGTAAGTTACCAGCAATTCCAGCATTGAAGAAGTAGCTACAAGTAAACAGTATAAGATGCTCATATGTAGAGGAATGAAGGCAGTGGGCTGATTGACATTGATAACATGCAGCTGTGGCCTTGCTTCAATGGCAGTGGGTTGATTGACATGGACAATGTGCAGCTGTAGCTCATTCCCACTAAGTGGTTAAATAGCCCTGTGGAGCATGAAAGAGGAGGCTGGATGGAGGAGGAGTCTGCAGAAGAAAGAATCCAGTAGCAGGAGGAGCGTGGTCTCGTCTGGTCTCATCTCGGGAGGATGGAGAAACAGCTTGGATAGTAGAATCTGACTCATGATAAAGCCTTTTTGCAGCTTGCTAGTTTTGTTAGTGCTGTGACAATTGGTGCCCCATCTGAGGGAAACTGATTTGGACTTGAACTGCAACACTCATACATAAGGCTTGGATTACAGCAGGAGATAGCTTACCCTTGGAGCAGGAAAGAGTAATCAAGTAACCATTGGGGTTTTTTGCCACATTCTCCAAGACTCGAGGAGCTCTGGACAAAAGCAGGGACTAGTTTTTTACATCCACAGAAGGCATCGAAGTGAAGCTCTCATGAAGTTCAACAAGGTCACTGGCAAGGTCCTGCACCTCAGTGGGGGAAACGCCCAATATCAATATGGGTTGGGGGATGAATGGATTAGGAGCAGCCCTGAGGAGAAGGACTTGTATGGATACTTGTGGATGGCAAATTAGATAGGAGGCAGCAATGGGCTCTTGCAGCCCAGAAAGCCAACCATATTCTGGGCTGTGTCAAAAGAAGCATGGCCAGCAGGTCAAGCGAGCTGATTATTTTCCTTCACTCTGCTCTCATGAGCCCCCACCTGGAGTACTGCATCTAGCTCTGGGGTCCCCAGAACAAGAAAGACAAGAACCTGTTTGAGCAGTTCTAGAGTAGGGACATGAAAACTATCAGAGGGCTGGAGCACCTCTCCTGTGAAGACAGGCTGAGAGAGCTGGCGTAGTTCAGCCTGGAGAAGAGAAGGCTCCAGGGAGACCTTCTTGCAGCCTTTCAATATATAAAGGGGCTTATAAGAAAGAGAGACTTTACTAGGGCTTGTAGTGACAAGAGACAACAGTTTCAAACTGAAAGAGGGTAGGTTTAGATAGGATATGAGGAAGCAATCTTTTATGATGAAGGTGGTGAGATGCTGCAACAGGTTTCCCAGAGAAGTTGTGGATGCCCCATCCCTGGAAGTGTTCAAGGTCATGTTAGACGGGGCTTTGAGCAAGATGTCCTCACCCATGGCAGGGGTGTTGGACTAAGGAGTTGAAGGTCCCTTCCAACCCCAAGCATTCTATGATTTTATAAAGGTGAGAGTGGTCTTATCCCCCAGTGGGTTCTGGTTTCATAAGTCTATCAACAATACTATCTGAAAATATCCTTGCTACTTGTTTCTTTCTCTGGTTCTTCTGTCAAAGATGTTAGCGTAGCTGACCTGTGGGCCACAGCAGAAGAATCACCCAGTGCAGAAGCAGCATCATGGGGTGACGTGTTTGGTTTTTAGCCAACTCAGTTCCTTGACTTAATCACAGAACAGATGAGCTGAGAGTTTTGCCAGTGCAGTGCAGGCTGGTACGTGCTGCAGCCTACAGGCAGGAATGAGTGGGTTTAGGGCCTAGGGAGAAGAGAGGGGTAAGAAGGTGTGTAGGAGGCAGGAATACCCTTATGCTCGTGCTGCCATCAAAGACTGTCCTGCGAAAACACAGCTGGACTCATGGTGAGACAGGAGAAACAAAGCTAGCAAGCTCTGAGAGATATTCAGTTCCATTTCCCATCCAAAACTTGCATTCCTGCTCTGCCCAGGATCCCTACAGAGAGCTCACACAGCTCTGTTAATAACACGTCTGATGTGTGAAGCCATCCAGTATTCACATCTCTTGGCTTTTTCTTATTTCTCCCTGAAATGGAGTTCTAGACGTGTTCTTGTCTTATTAGTACTGTTTGGTGCTTCCACCGCTAATGAATGTTGGAGGGGTGCAGGAAAGTAGCAGATTGCGCTGGCTTGGTGTTTCACTAGCTTTGTTTTAGAAGATGACTTTAACTGGTTAGTCTTCTCCATTTGGTCTTATTACTTCCAGTGCTGAACAGAATATTGCCTGGTGATATTTTATAATGCTTGATGATGCTATACAAATTCTAAGCTGAATGTTTCTCTTCCATAGGAGAAAAAATTTGTGGTTGCAAACAGCCAGTTTGAATTTGAAGCTCCTGTTGATGAATCACTTGAAGGAAAATTTTCATTCATGAGTAAAGAGGTAAATGCAAAATTACGATTCCCCTACCAAATATATTCAGTTCTTATACTCCTGTTCCAGTGTCTGTGTGTGTCCAGAAATATACAGGTAATAGTTTCCCTTAGAGAAGAAAGTGACCTCTGATAGAGATTCTTCTTTGGCAGCAGCAAAGGCAGCAACTTTGGCTCAGAGCTCCTGGGGTCTCCCTTCAAAGCCTTCGATCTTTCTCCTTTATTTCTCTATGTAATCCATGTGTTCATTGAACTGTGCCTGGAGAAATTCGGGACCATTATTCTTCTGTTCTTCCCTTTTTATGAAATCTGGTGAAATCATTGAGGATAAAAGATAAGAATTTCAGAGCTCTCCCTCTCCACACTCCAATTCATTATCTTTCCCATTTTACATCTGTAGAAATGGGAATGGTAACAATATGTTGTTGTTTGGCTACTTACTAGCTATGCTTCCTTCACTCTGGTTTATTTTAAAGAGAAAGGAAATAATAGTTTTTACAAATAGTCTATTTACAAAGCTCAAAGTTGGACTCACAAATGTTATGCTGGCTTTAACCTTTATGTCTTATATGCTTACTAACAGAGTAGTTCTGAGAACTAATTAGGTTTTATGCAGCATTTGAGCCAGACACAAAGTATTTGCTTTATAAAGCCATTACATTATTTTTTTTTTTGCTCGTTTTCCTTCCTACTGGGTTTTATTGCTCCTGTCTTTCAACAAGAGCAGAAGCTTATGTCTTGGAGCATGTGAACCTTGTGCTTTGACTATAACGAGGGGGTTGCACTGCAAAAGATGCAAGAGATTTCCCCTCCATGTGGTGCAAGTCTGGCATGTCCACAGAAGTAATGGGGCCAGATGGTGTGGGAAGGGAGAACTCAGCAGGGTCAGCAGCTGTACTTACTGAATCTGAACAGTACCTTTGCTACTTGGATGCTTGTAACCAAATGTAAATTAAATTAATGAAAAGGGAGTATTCAGACATTGTTGTCCCTTGGTGCTTGAAAATTCTGATTGTGAAGGATTATGATCATTAAAACATTTTTCTGTAAGTTTGTTTGGCCAAGATGAAAAGACGACCGTGAGGTTTGGGATAGCTTCTAAAACCTTCACAGCTCTGATTATTAAGAATCATAGAAAACACATGAAATTAACCTTGCCAAATGAAGGTATAATATCTGTATTGTGTCATCTTTTCCAGTTCTCTTATAGTGCAAATGAGACCCTACAACTTAACTTATCCATAAGAACCGATAAGGTCAAGATTGACAGCAAACTGATGGGTAAGTATGAAATACAGGTTTAACAGGTTAATTACAGTAAACAGAAATCTATTCCTTCATAATTTGGAGTCATGTGAATAAGAATGTTACCGTTGTAGGTTTACTGGTTTGGGTGAAATAATTAAATCTGACAGATCAAAAGTTATTAATACTAAACTCAAGAATTAAACATCAGTGTTGTCAGCAAGTTTGCTGATGATGCCAAGCTGTGTGGTGCAGTCAACATGCTGGAGGGAAGTGATGCTGTCCAGAGGGACTGTGAGGGGTTTGAGAGGTGGGCCCATACGAACCTCATGAAGTCCAACAAGGCCAAGTGCAAAGTCCTGCGCATGGGTCAGGGCAATCCCAAGCACAGATAAAGGCTCGGTGGAAAATGGATTAGGAGCAGCCCTAAGGAGAAGGACCTGGGGGTACTGGTGGATGAGAAGCTCAACATGGCCTGGCGATATGCTCTTACAGCCCAGAAAACCAACCATATCCTGGGCTGCATTGAAAGAACTGTGGCCAGCAGGTCGAGGGGAGGCAATTCTCCCCCTCTACTCCATTCTTGTGAGACCCCACCTGGAGTGCTGCGTCCAGCTCTGGAGCCCTCGGTACAGGAAGGAAATGGACCTGTTGGAGCAGTTCCAGAGGAGGCCGACAAAAACAATTAGAGGGCTGGAGCACCTCTCCTATGAAGACAGGCTGGGTTGTTCAGCCTGGAGAAGAGAAGGCTCTGGGAATACCTTTTTGTGGCCTTTCAATATATAAAGGGGGCTTATAAGAAAGATGGGGACAAACTTTTTAGCAGGGACTGTTGCAACAGGACAAGGGGTAATGGTTTTAAACTAAACTAGCTTTAAACTAAAAGAGTTTAAAACTAAAGCAGTGTAGATTTAGACTAGATAGAAGGAAGAAATCTGTGATGGTGATGAAACTCTGGAAGAGGTTGCCCATAGAGGTGGTGGATGTCCCATCCCTGGAAATATTCAAGGTCAGGTTGGAGGGGGCTCTGAGAAACCTGATCTAGTTGAAGATGTCCCTGCTCATGAGGCGAGGGGGGTTGAACTAGATGACCTTTAGAGGTCCCTTCCAACCCAAACTATTCGGTGATTTGCAAGTTTGGGTTTGCTCTGAAGCACAATCCTAATAGCTTCACAGTTCAAATGTAGTTAGTAGTTTGCTTTTTTTTTTTTTCTTCAATGGCCATTTCCCTTCCCAATGAACTTTTCCCCTCCAACAGCAGAAAAGGGGTCCTTCTCACTGCCACTTGTATGGAGTTCACCTGAAATCGCAACTTTCATTTGTGTCTCAGCTCAGACAGGTTTTGGAGTCTTTACATCTGCTGGTGATCAGCAATACACAGGAACGTTCGGTGTGCTTTCAGCTCATTACTTCATTCATTTCTGTGGCAAAAAAAAAGTATATTAAGTGTTTTATAGACAGAGACTTGGTCTCTGATATAAATTCTTCTATTACTTCCAACATACGGCAATGAAGCAGTTATGTCTGTGAGCCTAGTCCTGAGCTGAGGCGAGGAAGCTCTGTCAAAATCAGTGGAGCCGTATCTGGGAAATGGGACCTACCTTATGCTCCTTTGGACTGAAGTTTAAAGCATAATATTGTGAAAACTGTGAGGCAGCACACTTGTTACTTGTGTGAGGAATCAACATCAGGAAAACTAATACTGCCCCAAGTAATTTCCCCTGCAGATTAAATCTTCAGACCGTATTTTCCATCTGTACAATATTTAAATTTGTTCCCTTTCTTATTGGCAGCATAGAAGTATGTGTTTAGAAGATTTTCCCTATGCATGCAGCACTTAAAAGAGGACCTGGCATGGATGCTATGGGGAGGTCACATTACAATCTTGCACTGTCTTATTTCCATTCCAAAGGCAGTATTTAAAACTGCAGAATTTTGACCAAATACTCCCAACATCTTTTCTCCAAGTCTGTGAAAAACATTGAAAAAAAAAAAAAAAGCTAAATTATTAAAGAAATGTTATCATTCAAATTGAAATATAGAACCCTTGCAAGAGGGGAATTGAAAACTTACCAGCAAATGTCTCCCTTTTTTTAATAAAAGGGATTTTGTTTTAATCCAATTTCTTTCCTGCTTTTAAATTTCCTTGCCATATGAAATCCAGAGCATAGTGTGTTTTTCCGCATCTTGAAAAGAATTGGCTTTGGGTATATGGTTGCTGCTGAGAAGCACCTTTGAACCTGCCATTGAAAGAACCCTTTCTTTGTGTAACACTTAGTGAATACTAAGTTACAATAGCGTTTTTACATCTCAAGTCATCAGGGGTTCTGAACAGTATGAAATCCAATATATCCCTTTTATCCTTTGTCCTTTTTATCAATGATTTCACAGCTGGTATCTCAAGGTGATGGATAAGAGTTGGAATCTAATGAGTGGCTTGCTGCTGGTACATTTAATGAGCTGATCAGTGAACAGGGGGAGTGTTTAGTGCTTTAAGGCTGTAGCTTTCTCTGTGGCATTTATGCAACTGGAGGGGAGTGACGTCACATCAAGACGTTGCAGCACTGACATTGTTTGCTGAGGGATGGGATGAAAATCCCTATCCAGCTGATGAAGGATAACAAAATAATTCAGTAAGCGTATTCCTGTGCCATACCAGGTGGCCATGTGGCAGTGTGGGTGGGAAATGCAGGGTTTAGGAAGGCACTGGGAAGATTTGCTTAACTATTACCTGCCGAAGTCCCTGTGCGGTAGCAACCTTTCAGTGTGCTGGATTAAGAAAGCAATCTAGTTCTTGCAAAAGCAATTCACAGCATAGATGCAAGGAAACTTCTCCTTGCTGCTGCCCACATCTTCTGCTTATAAAAGCAAACAGCGACAGTACCAGGGCTGTCAGTCTGGTGCTTTTCCTCAGCGCTGCATTCTCATTGAACGTACAGATGAACAGCTGACACACAAAGTGTTGAAAATATTGCTTGGGTTATGTTTGTTGCTCAGTGACTTCTGTATTGAAGTGCTCGGTGTATGAAGCAAATGATGCTGCTCCTACTTTGTGCTCATAGCTTCCCTGAGAATTCAAGATAGGGGTTGAATTAAATGGATGCTCTTTCTCATTGATTCATTGTTACAAATGTCAGTCCCTCCGCTTTGCCTACACCTCCGACAATGTCTCAGCTGAGTTTGTGCTGGTAAAGCTACTTGAAATCAAGTAGCTTTACTGTGCTGATTAGATGTAGGAAGGGTTGAAACCGGGCCTCATCAGTACATTAACTCTTCAGTGTAAGGTAAGGAATTAAAAATGTGTTATTCTGTTAAAGACTGGCTGTGAAACTGAATGCTGAAGGTTTTAAATATGCAGCATTTAGAGAAAAACTGCCCGTCTGAGGTTATATGCGGTCATGCAAGTGGCAGAGAGACTGTAGCCAGGGTCTGGGCATCTGTAATACTGTTCATGCCTAGCAGGGGAATAAGGACACTGCTGAAAAATAATGGAAAACCAGCATTCTCATTTTACTCTTTCAGTAGAAATCTAACATGGTAGCCTCTTGGAATTAGATTCAAAAAGCTACTGCTACAGCTATTATCTAGGAAGATATCAAGTGCATTGATATGTTAGTGAATGGAGGGTGGTTTCACAGGTGTCTAGCTTCCTAGAGTCCAGCTCATCTGAGAATAAAAGCTTTCTTTAAATAAGCTGGTTTTGATGGCCTTTACTATATGCAGTCTCAAAGGGATTTATCCTAGTCTCACTTGCCCACATCTGATCACCTCTACTTTGTTTTGCTTCCTGCATCTTTAAGGATGAACCTTCTTTGAAAAAACCCAATGTCACCAAGGGTACTGTTTCTTGAGACTTAATGAGCACATAAAACAGTTTATCACTAGTGGAGAGGGGAGACATTGAGTCTCTGTCTTGTACTCCCCACTCCCATCTGTGAGCACATTTAACTCTTGAAAGAGCACAGGGGGAAATCTGGATAGTTTTCTGCTGTTCTGATGAGTTAAGCTGATTTACAAGAAGACTCAACAAGTTGCCAGAGCCTTGGTGGCAGAGGGTGAGAGGCTGTGTGGCTGGAAAAAAATAGCGACAAAGAGTAGAGAGAAGCAGGGAAGAAAGGAAGGAACAGAAAAGGAGGGAGCAAGAAGCTTGCCTCTTTACAGTAATCAGCTCACCTTCCCAGGGAAGCACAGCACTCACACAGTGGGTAATCCGCGCAACTTGCATGCATCCCTTAGAGAAACGGTTGTCAACTTTTCTGTCTGTTTTCTTTTGGGCTGATTCTCAAGTGCATCTCCAGGCTTTCCGTATGGTGCTGAACCAACTAGCTATGTCTCAAGGCTTTGCAACTATTTGGGAAAATTAATTTTGTTCAGTGACTGTTCATCATGCTAGAGATTGATGAGTGCCAAAACAAGCTTAGTGTCTGGGACAATTAGTGCATGGTTCATCAGAAAGAGAGGCATGACTGTCTCACCTGATTTCTTGGCTCAGAAAAACTATAATTAAACACCACTATAGAAGGAATAAGGCATACATCAGGACAAAAAGGAAAACAAAAGCAAGTAAATAGAGAGGAACGGAGGAATGAAGAGGTATTAACTTGAACAAAGGATAACACTTCATTAAGTGTTAACTTTCTATTCAGTTCAGGCTTTAGCAATGATTTTGGAAAGGCCAAAATATCCTGGAAACAGCCTACAAAGGCAGCTCTCTTCCTTTAAATATGCAGCTGGCAGAGGTCCCGTGCCAGCTGATGTCTGTTCCTACCAACACCCATGCAGAGTTTACACCCTTCCACATCTGACTCCTGGTACACCAGGAGGACCTGTTTGTTTGAACTAGTCTTTGAACAGTTGTATAGGCAGGTTCATTGAGGATAGTCAAAGAAAGGACTTTGTACTTAAACATTTGGGCAGTGCCTGAGTGACAAAAATGTGTTTGGGTTCTACTTGATAGTTTATTTATACTTTGCACATGGATAGATTTCAGGTTTTTCCATACAGGGAAAAAAAAAACAGTTTTCTTTCAGCATCATTCAGAGGTTAAGTACAAAATGTGCATGTTCTTCCCACAACTCCACTGAGCTTTGTATATAGGATTAATTTTACTTCTAGTACACACTGAATACCCTTAAAACAGAGGAAAAATTCTAAGTGCATTTACCATTCATATTTCAGTGACTCTATACAACTGCTCTTACGGACGAAGTGACTGCAGCTTATGCCTCGCAGCCCATCAGGACTATAAGTGTGTCTGGTGTGAAGAAGATGGCAAGCCCAGCAAGTGCGTTTATGAAAAACTCTGTCACGCTCCTCCCACCAACACGTGTCCTCATCCAGAAATCACTCGCGTAAGATTGCTTTTTTCTCTCCCTACTCCCTATTATTTTTCAAGAGAAAGCATCCAAGCAAGCTTATACTGAAAGGCAGTTTTTTTCCTAGGGTGTTAAGTAAGCCTCTGAAATAGCTGCAAGGAAAAAATGCCAGTATTGATATGTGTGAGAGATTTGTAAAGACTCAAAATAAGAGACTGAATGGAGTCTTTGAGACTCCTTGTTTTTCAAGCCTTGTCCTCGCTGTGCCAGAAGCCAGCCTAGCAGTGTACGCTTAAACATGGCACTTGATTCTTGGGAATTAGCATGGATTTTTTTCTGTCCTAAAGTCCTTTCTACCTGAAATAAGTCTATATGAGAGGTTCACTGCTCCTGAAACTACAAGCACTTAGCAGGCTCATTAACAGGCTTTAAACTAGAATTTTAAGTAGTGTTTAATAAGGGAGCAGGTTGTTTCTGCATCACAATGTGTTTTCCAGCTGACAGTGATATTTTCCAGTCTGCACTGGAATGAAACCCAGGGTTGTGGAAGTTAAATCTAAGAAGTCAGAGAGGCCGGATGTGCACCCCTGGCTTGCTCTGTGGTTGGAGCATTCATCGGGGATGAGAGAAGAGTGTTGTCCATCCTGGTGGACCAGTAGCCAAAGCAAGAAGTGATAAATCCTTGCCCTTTTCAGCAAGCCAAATGCTGGTTTTCTGGGCATAATTGTCAAGGAAAGAGTGATAGAACTTCCACTGGGCAAATCTAATTTGCTGCAACAGTGGTATCAGTACTTTGAAACTCAGACGCACCCTTTAATGAAAACAAGCTATCACAAAATGCAGTAACTGTATGACAAAGGGTGAGAGTTGTAACTGGGATATTTCACTCAATAGGAACTGTTTAATTCTGAAACCTGTGGGTCAGACTTGTGGAGACACTGAATCTCCCGAGGCTGCACAGTTAGAGGTGCAGTGTGGGCGCAGGCAGACTAGCAGCACGCTGGGTGGTGTTGGCCATGATGGTGTGTCTAAGAAGAAATGGCAGGTAATAGCTGAAGTCTGCCAAGGAAGGCAAATACCCTGAAATCTCAACAGAAAGTGTGAAGAACACTTGTGTGATAGCTGTGCCAAGATAAAGATGATTTGAGTGGGAAGGAGAAGGAAAATTAAGAAAAATAAGTGTTTTCACCTGGGATACTCATTGTACATCGTTGTGGATTAAATACTAAATACTAAAATACTAGCTTTTTCAAAGCTTTTGTTAGCTTCAGATTTGAACAAAATACTTGAAAATGCCTACACAAACCATTGAGTCATTTTTCAGCTCATTTATTTATGGGTTGAGTGTAAAGGGATGGATGGCCAGCAGGAAGAAGTTGTAGTAAGTTGAACCAGTGGGAAAACAGAGCAAGTGATTCTGGAGCTGGGCTGGCAGCAGCAGCCACGTCTCTGTGCTCAGACTTGCGTAGATCTGAGAAACTGGTTTAGATGGCACAGACATTAAAGCCCAGACTTTCGGAAGCTGTATTTTTTTGGCTTCCAATTACTGCATTTGGGTCTGTGCAGCCTCCCCCTTCTTGATGGCAAACTTGCAGCCCTCCAAAGCTGAAGACCTGAAAAGGTCTTGCTGGAGGTGCTCCAAATATTACGTAGGAAAGCAGGTTAGTCTCCCAACAAATACTCAGACTTCAAGTGCCCGTTCAGACCATGTTTCAACCTGAGAAATCCACTATGACTGCAGGATTTTCTCAGTCCTCGTTTTAATTGCAAATTATTTAATTAGCATCAGCCCATGTACTGCAGCATCCTACCATTTGATGCAGTAAGGAAGGTCAGGGGACTAGAAAAGTTTTTGAAGACACTATGTGGGGCAGCACTGTGTGTTAGGAAGGCACTGTTCTGATGTGAACCTAAAGGGTGAAAATCATGGCAAAAAAAATGCTGGAAAAGCTCTGTGGAATGATTGTGAGAGGAGCCCAATCCATTCACTTTTCAAAATCAGTGCTTTAGTGGAGGAAGCAAACTCAAAACAGAATAAACACCAGGCAAGAGTTTTGTACATAACAGTGCCACAGAAGACACGAAATCTGCAGCTGATGAATACTGGTTTGAGCTAACATGATTAATTAACCTTAAAAAGTTACATGGAGTGTTTTTATGTGCGTCCTGCAAGAAACATTTTTTGCATTTCAAGTGCCAGTAACTTGAAGTAGCTTTAAATAAATAGTGTACAAGATCAAAATGGTCACTGCATTATTTAATTTTGCTGCTTTTTTTTTTTGCTTTCCCTCATGCAAACACAGATTGAGCCAAAAACTGGACCACTAAGTGGTGGAATTCTTTTGACCATAATGGGATCTAATTTGGGAATCAAAGCAGAAGATGTAAAAAATATAATGGTGGCAGACAAGGAATGTCTTTTCAAAGAGGAATTCTACTCTGTTTCCACAAGGTAATTGCTAGATATTTTTCACAAGATTTTAAAAGAAAAAAGGAACTTCTGTGCATTTTCAGGAGAAGATGAGCTTCCTGTGGTTATAAAAGGTTATCGATTAAAAAAATAACTAGTGCAACATACCAGCAATATTTCATAGTAACATGTTTGAATCTTTATTTAAAATTCTTTTAGATGCTAATACAGCAATACATTTACAATAGCATATTAACATCCTGCTTCTGATTGATAGATTATTTTCCTTTTTTGTTTGAAAAGCTTTCATAAACTGTTACTGCAGATATCTCAGGACTGTTTCTTTGTTTTTAAATTAAAGGCATTATAGGTGTGCATCTAGTCATTAAAATCTTTGCTAAATCTGAACCACAGTGCAGCCAAGCATGTAAGATTTAGTAGAAAGTAGGCAAAGCAAGAGGAAGCTTAAATCTTTTTGTTTTAGTCCAGCATGGACTAAAGTTTCTTTCCTGGGGGCAGGGAGGGAGCCTGGAGTTCTGGTTTAGCTTCAGATGACTAAGTTTCATCACAGAGCCAACAAGTCCATGGATGTTGAATTGCCTAAGCAGGCTGGTAGATGTTTTGTGGATTACTTGTCACACTCTTAAGCAACGCCAAAAATTAAAACAAAGTGCCTAAATTCTTCTAGGTGTTTAATGCAAATTATATCAAGTGTCTGATTTCAAGAAGGAAATACCCTTTTGGCTTAGCTGATAAAAAACATAGCATGAAGGTTCAGTAGTAGTATTAAGAGTAATGACATATTTTAAGCAGTGTGATTTTTCTTTCATTCAGTTTTGATATATAAACCTGCAATGGAAACCTTGGCTTTCTTTCTCTTCAGTTAATTTAACTGAAGTTATTAGTAAAGTACAGTAACTTTTTGCTATTTCTGTGGTGTGTTTTGAAAGGAATCTTGAAGATATCCAAGTTATTTATTTTTTTATTTTTTATTTTTTTTAGTTTATGAAAAATGTTTAGCTTTAGTCAGTTTGTGGATCAGACATTTAGTAGCTTCCCAGGCCCCTAGGACTTAAGAATAGCATCACCATCCACAAAATTCACAACTCTTTTACAGTCATCTTTTCCCAATCCTTATTATTTTCAGTGTTTGCAAAAGCTGCACTGAATTGCAGCATAACCTTACAAGAATTTCCCCAGCCTCTTGGCTTTTTCCTAAAGCTTTTTGATATTTTTAAATACGTGGAAAGGAGCCAGAACTGAGATAACTGGTTCCTTGTATCATAGCAACATTACTGGTTTCCTGAGCTCTGCCAGTGTGGTGATGGGTGAGAACAAATGCAACTTGCATAATGTCATTTATCAACAAATTAGGGGGGTTTGAAGGATGTTCTCCATTAGAGAAGCCTTGAAAAAGAAGTTACTCAAAATCTCCAAATAGATATCTGTAATTTTCTGTCTTTACCTTCCTCCATTCTTTTGTTTTATTATTACCTTCTTTTATTTGAATTAATAATAAAATAAAAAAAGTGTCTAGTCTTGCTCCCCTACCCTTCTGCACTAAAAAGCTAGTAATTTTTAGGAGACAGTTGCTCCCATGGGCAGGAAAGCAGTGAGATTTAAGGCACTTAAGGCTGCTTTCTGGCTCTGTGGTGATTTAATTGTTGGCCTTGAGAAGTCATGTTCTCATTCTTTGTAGTTTTCCATTTGTAACATGGGGGAGGGGAGGCAATGCCTACGCTGGGGAGGGGAGGGAACTTTTCTCAATTAAAATCCCTGTTAGCCACGCCATGGCGTTTCACACACACACACACCCCGGCCCTGGCCCCCGACTGCTTTCCCTAGCTTGACATATGGTAGAATTTCCTCCAAAGGCACCGTTTCCTGTTTCTGCCTGACAAGAAGATACAACTTCCAAGAATACAGTAAAGAGATGATGAGGAACAGACTCAGGCAGCCATACACATGCCAGGACATGCAAGAATTTAGAGAATTTTGTCCATTTGCCAGTACCCAGGCAGAAAAGTCTGGAGTGATCTGCAGGGGAACTTCACAATCCTTTTATTATAAATCCCAATTTAACTACATTATACCCAGTAATTTGAGATTGTTGCTTGTTTTTTTCTATTTGAGGGCTTTTGGTTGGTTTTTTTAAGGAGTCGTGCACTGCTTAAGGAAGAATGGCAATAACTCCAGAGGGAAAGAGTGAAGGAAATGAGCAGTGATCCTCGGGGTGTGTCCTATATGAAACAGTCTGCCTGCACAGGCTGCAAACATTATATACCTCCTTATCTAACCGTATTATCAGCTCTCCATTAAGCATTTGTCCCAGTTTTCAAGTGTGTCAAATCCTTACTGCATTTTCATGCTCGTGTTCTGTGGATCACCTGTTTGAAATAAAAATTTAAACATCCTAGCCATCATGCAGCAGCAGTGTTAGTTAAGGCAGTGTTTTTCTCGGCCAGTGTTCTTTGACCTCTGATTTTGCATGGCTTATCTGAGGATTTATTTTCAGAGAACAGTAAATCTAAAGGGATTTTGACCATAGGTGTAAAAATACACTATTTTAAAGCTGAAAGATAGCAGAATGCGTAAAAGTATCAGCAATTAAAACACACAAAGTTATAAGATAGCTGACGTTCTGATCCTTACAACAAGGGAGGTGAGCATCCTTTGGTTTTTTTAACATTATAAGGTCCAGTGAAAACCTTGTGTAGGGCTAGGGAGGTTCACCTCTGACTTCTGGTCTGAATTTGAGTCTTCTGTAGAAGGCATCTCTATTAACGGACTGCTGAGGTACCTGCTGTGTACAGTGCTCAGGTTTCAGTTTTACCTACCTTTAGATTGAAGATTAAATTATTCTTGGGTGTTTTTGCTGGGAATCTGAGGCAGCGTTCAAGTACCTTGTGTAGGATAAAGCAAAGTTAGCGCTTTTGCTGTCAGTGTGTGTGGTAGCTCACATAAATTGCATTGGTATTGTAGCTGTTACTTCTAACAAATAAACTTACATTCTTTCTTGCTAGGATTGTATGTCAAGTTGGACCAATGAATGAACCAAAACAAGGTCAAATTGAAGTTAACATCAACGGAAAATTAGGCAAATCACCAAGTGAAGTGCTGTTTACATACCAGGTAAGTGCCTTTTTTTGAGACATCTGTTTTATATGTTGTGTGTGACTAAAGTTAGAAGTTCACCTGTTAAGCACAGAGTTGCTTGTGTTTGCCTTACAAACTTTGTTTTATCAATAGCACTGTCATTCAAGTATGTTAGAAAACACTAAACTTGAGCATTTCTTTACACAAAGGGTTTACCAGAAATCTATTCTGATCAATAGATCCAGAGTCTCAAAATAGGATGATATTGTTTGTAATTCAAGTTAAAAAGATGCGGTAGAAAAGAAATTGTAATAAAATTATTTAGTAGTGACATTTCTTGTAAGTGTCACTATTGAATAAAAAAAATATTGAATGAAAAAAAACAGCACTGCAAAAAAATTAGGTATTTTTTAGATGCACAGTTGGTGCACTATTATAATCACAGTGTTTAGTCTAGCCAGCATTCTTAATTACAAGAATGGATGCAGAACAGCTGAAGAGTAAATAATGAAGGTACATTAATTTTTTAATATTTATTTCATTTAAAAATATGGCATGCAGAGCCACAGACAGCATGATGTGTGTTCATGCTACACATCCTTTGTTTTCAGTGTCACTATGAAGGAGAATTTAGTTTGTGTCTTAATTGCTTTACCCTAAATGTGGCCGTAGGTTATAGCTGGTCTAGCCTGTGGTTTTAGCAGCAAGTGGCTTTATCTGTATCTATGAGGTCTTCAAAATTTTTATAAGAGCCCCTGATAGCTGAGAGGTTTAAATAATCTCTGTCCTTATATTGATACTTAAAATTACACCTACAAACTGTAAATCTATAAAACATAAAGAGTGGGTTAGGCTTTTATCTTCTCCCTTGTTTAAACTTATGTCTCATTAATTCTTGGTATCTTGTGAGAAGGAAAGGAAAAGAGTTGGCAGTAAGCAGTAGAATAAGTCAAGAATGACATTCAACTGAGAAGAGGATATTCTCGTTTTTACAAAACAGGGTAGAAGTGTTTTTTCCATAATTTCCCAGCAAATACCTCCTCTTCCTGGTGATACCTCTGCAAAAAATACCCTTTTTGCTTGAAAATGTCCTCTGTTCCTTTGTGGAAATGTAAGTTATAAGTAAGTCTTTCGTCATCAATCTCATTCATTGTAACCAGAGAACAACGACATAATCTCCCATGTTTATGTGTTTGTGGTCTCTAGGACAGAGGCTATGACAATAAACCCTACAAAAGATGAGATTTTGACATGAGCCCGTTGCATTGGGTATGTTTTACACCAGTTCTCCTGTGCATCTCCTGTGTTTAAAGATTCTACTGTGGTTTGCATGAAAACCACATGAAGATGTTATGGAGTATGTTGAAACGGAATCTGAAGCCCCCATGTAGGCTTCAGAGCCTGCCTGTAAACTTGTTCTGGTGTGATTCCCTGCTCAGCCCATCTGAGAGGCAAGATAAGCAAACCACCACTTTTGGCTACTTAATGGGAAGATTCTTGATCGCCCATCCGTGAGGCGCTTGGAGAAGGCGCTGAGCACAGGCATCCTGCAAGTCCAAGACTCCCTCTGTGCCATCTCTGCCTGCATGGAGGTTACTGAAATACCAGACGCCTAGGCTAACTGCTGATAAAGAGCATTTTTATTTACTGCAAAAATCTTTCTGTGGGGACTCTGCTTACAAAACGCAAAGCAATGGCAAGTAATACGGTTGGTGCCTTAAAACTGGTGGAATTGGTGTCTAGTTTCATTTCATTTTGTTCCACAACAAAATGAAGCCAACTATGAACTGCAGTAGGATTAAAGTCAGTACAGGGGTGTCGTACCAACGCACACCTCTACAAGTACGACACAAGCGCTTTTGGCATGAGAACAGACAATCAGAGCAGAAAGTCACGTCAGTTGATGTTGTTAAAAGCTACAGTCTTGTTTCATTGCTGTTTTCAGGCAGCTCTTTGGTGAGTTCTTTCAGCAGTCATGCGAAATCTGTGCTTTGTTTAAAACCTTTTCTGTTCCATATATACAAAGGAAAGAAAATATTCTTCTTCCCAAGAGCCTTCCTAAAATAAATTTTCTATTATCTCTCCCCTTTTCTTTGCACGTAGTCTGGCTACCCTCCTGCTGGTAATTATCACTGTTTTAACTGTGTGCTCTGATTACTGGAAGCAAAATAGCTTCAACTTTAGCAGTGACCACTCTAAATGCAGTGTGTGGCAGCACGGGGCAGAAACGCACAAGGAGACTGCAGCTGCTCAGCCCAGTGTGTCTCTGTGCCCCAGAGGTGTCACCATACTCCCTGCAGTTTCAGCCTTGTGCATGTGTCTAGTGCCTGCCACCAAAAGCACAGTGTCAGTTACCAAGTAGATTGGATATAAGGAAGAGGGGTTTTTTGTGGTGAGGGTGGTGAGACACTGGAACAGGCTGCCCAGAGAAGTTGTGGATGCTCTGTCATTGGAAGTGTTCAAGGTCAGGTTAGATGGTCATGTTGAGCAACATGATGTAATGAAAGATGCCCCTGCCTGTGGCAAGGGGGTTGAACTACATGATCTTTGAGAGTCCTTCCCAACCCAAACCATTCTGTGATTCTCTAAGTACTACTACATCTGGCTCTTGCTGATACCCAGTCTGAACAAAGAAATGCATTTTTAAAGCTGGACTGATGAGGATCATTAGTCAGCACAACTTGGGGCTCAGCCTTGGGCATCTGCCCTGTCTGCAGCACAGTTCTGAGCTGAAGAATGTGTGAGACCTCCATTAAATGGGTCAAAAATCCACTTAAAAGGGAAGCCATGGTTTCAATTTAAAATTACTTCTGAACTAGAATGCCCTGGTCCACAGGAGTCCGTACTGTGCAGTAAACATCTCATCTGTGTTTGTTGCATAACAGGGGAAGAAGGCTCTGTTTCTCCCTACCCATCACAATTTCCCTGTCTGACCCAAGTGCTGTTCAAGTCCAGCCATTCCAGTGAAATTAAATTCTGGTCACCCAGTTCTCCTTTACTGACATTTCTGTTGTTTCAGTACAAGCAGCATCAGGCAATAACCATTCTCCTGTTTAGTAAAATAGAAATGAAGTGATGCTAGATTTTAATATCCAGCCCCGTGGTACATCTGGAGCGCTGACAGCTTGGATGGTCTCGAAGCAGGTGGAGCAGTAACACAGGCTAAAGGCCAGTCCTGCTTTTTTATTTGTTGTTAACTTCATCTGATTTGGTTGTTACTATGATGGTGAGAAGCAGTATCAAAGGAGAGAGTTAGGTTTTTCATAGGTATATGGCCCTGATTTGCTGATCCCATACAATCACAAGCATGATCCCTTTCTCAGAATGCCTCATCTTCAGACTTGAGCCACCAGAAGGGAGAGCATGCAGCTGGTTCTGGGATCTCCAGCATCTGTCAGCAAGAGCAATTCTGTGAGTTTTAGGCTGTGGATGTTAAAAAGACTATATGGTGTCAGATAGCTCAAACGAATGTAAGATGGTGAAATTAGAGGTAGAACTTTGCAAAAGTGTAATACGTTTCTGAGGTTCTGAAGGTGCAGGAAGGGACTGGCTTGGAAATAATGACTTTTTAGTACATCAGGAAGTCTATTTACCTAAACAAGATGAGATGAATAACCAAAAAGAGGAAGAAGGAGGATAAATTAGAGTCTGATCTGAAAACAGTCATGAACGTGACTATTCACCTTACTGAAGGTTTGAATGTGAACTTGAACAGCACGGTTACATTCAACGAAGTGCACACTTTCACTTTGATCTGCTCCCAGCTTGGCAGTTTCCTCTTACCTCCATCCATCCTCTGCTTTCCTTCTTGGTTTTTGAAGCAGTTGCTTTGGGACCTCTCACCAATGCAGTGCCATTAGTGCCCCAAGGCTTTTGTGAAGGGTTTTAGCTAACTCACTGATTTTTTCACCCTAAGTCTTTACCTCAACACATGCATTTTACACTGCAGTTGGGGGTTTTGAGTGCGTTTTTGTGGGGAGGTATTACATGCTTGTTGCCATTACGATTGATGCTGATAAACCACACATCTGCAGCAGTCTGGAATTGCTTCCAGAGGATCTTATTTTATTCTTGAGTCCCGGAGCATGTCTTGTTTGTCAGCCTGCATAGGGGCCAGGAGAACTCCTGGGTAGCCAAGAGTTTTAGCAAAGTTGGCCTTTCCTCATGTGGGCATTATTAGACTTAATTATCATCTGAGCTATGCACTTAAATACATGTCCCACTATCCGGTGCTCATGGTTCTGCTTGAAAGCTGCCAGTGAACACTGGCTGCATGATCATGCAGACTTCCCAGTCATGCATGCTTCCATTTCTCCATCAAACTTGTCAGCAAGGCTCTGTGGTCTTTTCAGAAAATCATGTGGTGCCTGCCTCACAATAAAAAACGCTGCCTGCAGTCCAAAAAATCAGTTGTTTAAAATACCAACCCTTTGCATTAGTATCCCTTAGACAGTAGACAGCACACAAAGTGTATTTGCCAGGCAAGTGCTCTGCCTTGGAGTGACTGGAAGCATTTGATCAGCTCACACGGTGTGAGGTTTGGATAAAGCAGCCCCAGAAAGGCAGGGCTCCACTCACTTCTCTGCTGTTGCAGAAATAGCCCAGAACTGGAGCCTGGCTTGTGTTGTGGATGCTGTGATGAGGCGAGCTGGTGGGTCAGATCAGCCGCTGCGGTGAATACCAGACTGCCAAGAGTGCGCAATGGAAATTCTCTGGTTGAATATCCTGTGAGTGGGTGGCTTGTCTGAAGAAACAAGAAGCAGGCTCCCTTGAATCTGAGAAAGGAGGGAAGTGGAAGGGGGAGAAAAGCAGTTCCTAATGATTTGCATGCCCTGTTCAGAAGCTTAATTTAGCTCCTGTGGTTACCTTTATAGTCCATGAAATGACATTTTGACCTCCATGAAGGTGGCCAGCATCTACAGCACTTCATGGGCTATGCCTTTAATGGTTTCAATTTTTGTGTGCGTTACATGCAAGTGTTGGCAGAATAATTTGGCTTTCAGTGCAGGGCAGATAATTTTGGCAACAAATTAGTTCGTTTACAGACATGCATCAAGAGCCAGAACTTATTGCAGCTGGAACTAGGATGAGGAAAGGGAAATGTTACTCGTGAAGGAAAGGACATGAGATAAATGCAGAGCAATAATGTGCTCTGTACATTTGTGAAAATCTTTATCCATAAGTCTGTGCACTGTCACCAGGTCCTTGAAACAGCATCCCTGTGCTCTGCTTGTGTGGAAGCCAAGAGCCCAGCCCTACTTGTGAAGATGTGCATTAGCATCAAAGGCAAACCCCCAACTGGAGGTCACTGCTTACCGGAGCTGGCAGAAGGGAGCTTAGGTGGCTTTGCTATTTGCTGCCCATCACGTCCATTTGAACACATCCATCTGTTGCTGGCTTCCCCTTGTGCTGCAGCTGGCATCTCTCATGGCATCACAGCGATGTACTCTGCCACCGTCCTCTTTTCCCTCCTCAGTTGTGTCTCTGCTTGTGGTCTGGCACAGTTGCATTTTCTCCAGCATCCCACTCTGAGGCATAGAATTCATGCCCAGGTTTCTTTGCACCTCTGTTAGGCTCCCCTTCTTTGTTGCCTTCCAACTGTTCCTGAATTTCTGGCCCCTCTTTTGATCCACCAGTATCATCCTTGGTGGCTGGTTGTTTCTGCTGTTGATTTTCTGCATTACTGAGGGATAAAGGGTAACTGCTTTTATCTTGGTGGTATAGTTCTTGGGCTAGAAACTGCCTACCACAGATGAATGTTATAGTAGATAGTATCCCTATTTATAGAGTCATGCCCAGGAATATAAAAAGCTGAGGATATGCTTGGTGACAGATGAGTGGAAAAACAGAAAAAGAAGAAATGCAGAACCTAGGTGGTGCTCCATAGGAGTGCACTCTTCTTGTTCTTGAATACTGTGCAAGGGACCATGAGTGAGTTAGCTGGACATGACAGTGTAAACCAGGAAAGCTGCAAAGCAAACAGATCGAGTGAAAAAGAGCATGAATCGGCCTGGCAGATCAGATCTCAAAGGCAAGTCAGGTGAGTGAAAAAGAGGCTGGGGAAATGGTTTTCATTTGCACCTGCATATCTTTAACGGTAAAATTGCAAAGAAGCTGGATAAAAAAGAAAGGGACAATAGGAGTAACCCCACTGTTAGCCAGATAGAAGCTGTGCTTTGATTCAGCACCAGCAGACCAGAGAGATCTAAAATGTTGGGAGCTCTCTGAAAGCATTTTCAGCCTGTAAAAGGTATCTTTTACTAAAATTGTAATCAGAAACCTGAAGAGATAAGAGGTCACCTTCCTAACTGTGCAAAAAGACTAACTGCAAGTCATAAAATATTAAAGATTAAAAAGTTCATTCTAGATTAATAAACAGGATGATTAATGTAAGCTGAAATGTGAATGCTCAGAGGGTCTGCAGTAGCTGTATAAGAGCAGCAGTCATGTACACTGCTAATAAGTAAGTTTGCGTCTAAATGTGACTGTAAGTCGAAAAGGCATGGAGATAATTTACCCTCTAACATGCAGAAAGCATGAGACTAAAATGAAAAATATATCAGCATTTCTGTGAACAGATTTGTAAGTAGGAGGCAAAAGATACAAATAGAGCAAGCAAAGAAGAGATTTCTAGCTGTGATGAAGAAAACAGGACACTGGAAAATGGCCTGAGTGTGAAGTCACATACATACTTGGGCCAGTGTATAGCTTTTTGCCAGTATTTTTTTTTTTTTTTGCCAGTACCTCTGTGCTGACAAAGCACAGAGCACCTCAGAGGACGTACTGTTGCAAGACTATGGCATTACTGTCAGGCAAAACCAAAAAATATAGTTTGTGAAGCTCAGGTTAGTCCCTGATGCAAAGATAAGGCAGTGGCACACAGGAATGCAAACACCACGTAAGAAAATTCATTGGTATTACAAAGAAAATAAATGAATTTGCTACCAAACAAACTAGTGCTATTTGAACGGTATGTACTATAAGGAATGTACAAGGACTTAGAAACTGTCATTGTCTCACTGCTTCAAATTGGTGCAGATAGCCACTGCTTTGAGGTAAATGGTATCAATGGGATGGGCACGGATCACAGCCACAAAAGCAGAAGAGGTAACATACCTGT
This sequence comes from Falco biarmicus, assembly GCF_023638135.1. Lineage (NCBI taxonomy): Eukaryota > Metazoa > Chordata > Aves > Falconiformes > Falconidae > Falco > Falco biarmicus. The sequence goes on along the minus strand of NC_079292.1, from coordinate 7,433,565 downwards.
AGCATTATTATTTTTCCAGCAAAGCTGCCTCATGGTTATCAACGTGCTGGGAAAGCTGCTTATCAGTTCAGGAGTACTAACCCAGCAACGTGGTACAACATGGGAAGGCAGGGCTGCAAGTAGGCTTTGAGTTCTTTAGCTCAACGTTATTACACCTAAGTAGGATTTAAGGAAGGTTTTTATGTAAGATATGTAAAATGCTCAAATTTCCCATGACTGACAAGCTACAATCTGTTTGGCCCTGCAGGCAAGAAATCCTGTTGAGGTCAAATTATTTCTTTAGGGTAAACCACGCTGCAGGGAGCAAGTTACACCCATTGATGAGTTGAACTATGTGATTGTTGTAGGTCCCTTCCAACTGAACTATTCTAATGTATTTTATTCTGAATAGCATAGTCGTGGGTGTGCTTGAGTTTCACCAAAACTGCAAATCCGCTTCCTAACACAGGGCATGATCATGAGGGCGTAAGGTGGTAGGGGGTCTCTGTGGAGGGAAGTCACTCTGCTGGGAGATGATTTACCAGGCTTTTTTAAACTAGACTATCAAAAAACCCACATAATGAGGTAACCTGTTATTGCAGAAAATATTTATGCTCAAACATTAACCTACCTGGAAGACATGAACAATATTTTCCTGGTTCAAAAAGAGAAGTATAGACCTGAAAGAACATTCCTTCATTTCAAGGAAAATAAGAAGAGATTGAAATATGTATGAATTGTGATTTTGTACACTTTAAGGAATTATGAAACAAGGGTTAAATTAACATTTGTAGGGTTGTTTAAATTTTACTATGTCCATGAGAAATGAAGTACTGCCAAGCCCTCACAAAGGCTGACGTTTTCCAGAATTATTACAAGACTTCTAAAAATTTCATATAGGACACATAATCAAACGTTCTGCTTAGCATCATAATTGCACGGAGCCACTGCAGCATGCTTTTATAGTGGTGCGCTGTGCTGTGATGTTACAGAAAGTGTGACTTCCCTTGGGCACCTTCTGACTGAACCAACAAAGATCCCAAGGTGCAGAGGGCTGAAAATGAAAGCAGCGTATTTATTATGACAGCAGGCGTACTTCTGATTCAGAGACTGAAATGAGAAAAGGGCAGAAACAAGGAGAGAAGAAATATCCCTGAGGGGATTTGGAAAAGGTGACATCACTGATCATGCAGCACTGGAGGTCCTAGGTTTATCAGTGCTGTTTGTAGGGTTAAACATTCGTTATTGGTTGAATTAAAGGGCGTTGCCTCTTGGTAACAGCACCACTTTTATTACCCCTCAAAAAAAGGGTTGCAGTGAAGGATTTACCCTTTGCCCCATGTTTTCCTCTGCAAGGAGAAGGAATCTCATGCAGGGCTGTGGTAAGCAGCATAGAGCTGTGGGTTAGGTGCAGCTTTGCTTGACTGTGTAAGGTAAGACTGTAAGAGAAGACTAGGCCTGGCGGCTTCCCGGGGTCTGAGCCTTTGTCCCACTGGTGGGTGACATGTCAACCATGTGAAGTGGCTGCCTTCTCCTTAGGTAACACAATTCTTATTGAAGGCTTGTACCACCACTGATCGTACTTTTTCAAATTATCTTGGCATTCAGCGAAATATCACTGTCCTGCTGATTCTATCTACCTAACTGCGTTTTTGAAAAATGCTTCCTGGATGAGCATTTGGATAACCTAAATCTTTATCTTTATTGGTATTCTTAAGAAGACTGCCAGGTGGAGCAATGTAGCTTTGCTCTTAGAGCCATCCATGAATACTTTAGGACATCACTGAAACTTGCTCGTAGCACATTGGTTTTGCAATAAAATGGTTATTAGAATTGTTAACATTCTTGGTAATCTATTTCAACTACTTATTCTTTCTGGCAGGTCCTTAAGAGGAAGGGAAAGGGGGGGAATGTGAAACAGAAAATAGGAGGTTAAAACTAATCAAATCATTTTCCTGACAAGTTTATGGTAACAAAGTGTTACTATACAATGCTTTGATTTAGCAGTCATGCTGAAGAATTCCTCTGCACACAGAGCATGGTTCAGCTTCTCCTTATTAGATCATCTTATGAGGTGTCCACATTATTTGGTCTCTGGAGAGCTCTTGGTATTTGCAAAATTACTTTAAATACATTAAATATGAATACTTTGAATTAAGCTGTTTAAAATAGCCCTTCGAGGAACTGCTGCAAGATCAGCGATTAAAGAGAAAATACAGGTTAAACAGAACTATTCCATCTCCTCCTTGGCTGCTACCTGGGTTAGCTGCCAGGATGGTTCTTGCCTTGGTTTTCCATTCAGCCTGAAGTGCAGCCGAGATGTGCCTGCTCTCGGCTGCAGCTGTGCCGTGGGTAGGGTGAGATGTGGGTGGCGTTTTCTCCCCTCCGGTGTAGCTGGGCTTTAACTTCCAGCAGAGTTGAAGTCCTTCTAAGAAAAAAAAAAACCAGTTTCTGAGGAAAATGGAACACATATTTGTTTCACTTCCCCCTTGCAGCTGTGTTATTCAGAGATAGATTTGCTGTTTGGGTACCTATACATCCCTTTTCCTAGGGAGGCAAATGTAGGCACCACTGAAAGGTCTGCCACAGACAATGGTGCTGCTCAGTTCTGGTTTAAGTTCGTGGTTCACTCGATATTTACTGGTTGTTAAGAACAGAGCTAGGTGACACCCTGCCAGCCAAAGTTACCTGTCAGATAACCCAGCAGAGCTTTAACAGCACAATTATTTCACATTTTTGCAGGAAGAAAGGAATACGGCTGTCCAACAGAAGTTCCTAGCAAGCTTCCTTGCATTTTTTATGCTGAGGTTACAGAGAACAGTGCTGTGTGATGCTTCAGAAACCTTTTCTTGTTCCTTTCCTTCCCAAGTCTGTCTTAGGGGCTAGGCTTTCAGTGGAGGTAGTATTTAGGGAAAAGGCCACACATTTGAAATAGTTTTTCTGAGGTTCAGGGATAACTAATTTGTCCATACTGATTCTGTAGTGGTTCTTGGCAGATATTTCTGTCTGAAAGCTGTCCCAGACATGTTACGCAGCTAATCATTGCTGTGGATTTTTACTGTGGATGACACAGAGGCCCAGCATGCTTAACAATTCATAGCAGTTAAAATTTCATTTGAATTTAATAAAAGGTATTACTGTTTTCTGTCTGTGTGGTAAAGTTACACTTAAAATATTTGATATGTTTGTATAAACTATTTACTGACTGTGTGTTTTATATATAATTTTGATTGTAATTTTTTTAGCAACAAAATTGTGTTACAAAAAAGCACAAATGAGTTTTTCTGTGGAGTACATGTCTAGGCCTGTGTTAATTTAAACTTCAAGTGTGATTTTTAAAACTGACCCCCTCCAACTTTTTACCTACCCTGGCATGACTGACTTCAATTTAGCTTAAATTGGCAAGCAATTAAATCCAAGGAAGAGTATGCACAGAGAGGGTTATATAGACCTACGCGACCAAGTTTTAGTCAACTTCTTTATATTGAAGCAAGGCTCTTTTTTGCTTAAAAAATACTGTAAAATTACTTTGAGTCACTTCCCTACGTAAAATCTTGTAACCTGAGTGGTGTATTAAATTAAAATTAAATCAAAGGTTAGTACATGAGAGCAGTCATATGCTGCAGCGACGTACATCTTGAGGAGTGAAGGGTTTACAAACAGATTTCTCTCAGGGAAGAAAAGCAATTGACACCCAATTAGTGTTAAAGCATATCCCTAAAGCTCAGTGACTTGAGAGCAAATTACAGTTGTCATTGTGGGTTTGTGAAGTGAGCTGAACCATGATGCATTCCTTCAAAGGGAAGTTGCTCAGACATGAAGGTATAAGACAAGCACAGCAAGTACGAGTTCTCCGTGTTTCTGTAATATCTGTGCTTCAATGAAACAAATTTGTAAAGTAACTATGTGGTCAATTGGATGCATTTTTACAGATTCCTGCTGCTTTGTAAAAACCTGTCAATGGCTTACTGAGCTTTGAACTAAACTGTGGTCCCCCTCCTCTCTGCCATTCATGGGCCCTTGGTTTTGTAGCTGTAAGCTGTCAGAGATGGCAGTCTGTGCCTGAACAAAACAACACGGGGGAAAGGCTTTTGTTGCACGACTAGTAAGATGTGGGCTTGTAGCTCTCTGTTTCTGAGCAGGGCTTTTCCTCCTTAGAATGGAAGATCAGCACAGTGTGATGGTGATCAGGGAAACCCTCAACAGCAAGGGAAGTTTTCGAACTTCTTTGCTTCTCCTTATTTGCATATGCTTCATACAGAATAGCTGCAAGCCGCGACTTTATTATCAGTCAACCATTTTAGCAAGATTATGCAAGAGGAGGAGGACAGCAGATGTCATTTACAAAAATACATGAGATTGGGAAATAAGCTTATGGCTTATTGGACTCATTTAAGGAAGGCTTGTGTTTGAATATGGATGAAGAAGCACAGTTATACATCAGAAAAGGCATTGCCTATTCACAGCCTCCCTGAGCTGTTCATCTGGTATGCTTTAGCAAACGCAGGGTCCCTCGTAGCCATGCTTGGACGTGGCATCCTATCTGTGCACGTGGCAGCTGGCTGCATGGGACCACCTTGCTGCCTGCGTGCACCGCAGCTGCCGCCCCAGTGCGAGGGCTGTAGCATGTCTGCAGACCCAGCCAGGCAGGCAGCGCTCGCCTGGAGCTGGCTGCTAACCCATCTCACGCAGCTTGCACAGCTTCAGTCATCGTCTTGATTCAGCAGCTTCAGTGTTGTCCTAAATAACAACACTTTTCTCAATTGGAAGCAGGGACTACTTAGTGATGAAGTAATTAAATCAAATTGTCATAGCTCCTGGAATACAATCACGGAAACAAAGACTGAATTGAGAACAAAAGGAGGGAAATTATTTGATAAATTTAAATATCTAACAAATTTCACAACAATTTGAAGTGTGTCTGCTTGTTGCGATTGGTTTTAAGAAATCTGCTCCAAGGTTCTAGGTGCATAAAGAAAAGCTTAGCGTTTTCTGATTTTCTTTCTTTGCAAGCTCATTGCTCAATAATAGGATAACAGTTTTACCACAATTAAGAGCCTTACAAGATAAAGGGAATCATGTTCTTTCTGTTCAGTATCAGTTTTTAAAACCTTGCTCTGCCTATCATGTGGCTGACACAGAATGTAGAAAAAGGTAAGGAAGGGTGAAGACAGCCATAAGGAAGAGAGAAATCTTAAAGTAAGTATGAAAACAGGAAATCCAACGGGAAGCTCTCACAAACTTAATGGCAGTTAAGTCTACATTTTTAAAATAGGGAATTGAAATTCATGCAAAGCCTCATAAAATATAGTATGGAAAACATAGAATTACATTCACATCATCTGTTACTTCTTCCTTCAGCGTGAATAATGAAAGATTTTGTTTTAGTTTAGAATTGTCCAACATTATTTTCATTTTCTTATTTTTCAGGTAGTAATATTAAACTTCTGTTAGCTATTATATCAATTAATACTGGTGTAAATTTCATTTTAATTTTCCTAATTATTTTGACCATCTCCTCTTTGCAGGAACCTCGTCCTTCTCGAATAAGACCTGAAAGTGGGCCACAAGCGGGTGGTACCACACTTACCATCACTGGTACAAACCTGGCCACTGGTTCCAAGAAGGATGTTAAAGTTTCAGTCGGTAGCCAGCCTTGCAATGTGTACGTACCCTGAGTAACTAACAACAGAGAGCTGTATCCTAACAAAGCACCAACCTTTTCTGGCCTTTAGAAATTAAACAAATCCATTGTCTAGCTCTTCATGACGCAACCCATGCAATGGAGTTCTGCACGTAACATTCAAACAGAAATTACTCAGAGGATCCAGCTGGAAGAAGCAGCTCTGAAAACAACGAAAGTGGGAGAGCGCAGATATCCAAAGATTTTTCCAGTTTCAGCTTTCTCTGCTGGACTGGCTGCTCCAAACCCATCCATGCTTTCACTCAGCATCTCAGTGGTTCTGTATAAAGTCCTTATCTTCTGCTGCCACTTGACTTGTTCCTCTCACTTCTTTTCCCTTTTATTAATTGCTACCCTTCTCTTCTGCCCAAAAGAAGAATGACATGAAGTATGCTGACATTGCATTGTTCTTGTGTTTGTACACTACTCCTTTTCATATCCTACATCTTTTTTAAAGATCTAAGTGATCTGAAGAGAGTGTTGTCTCCTCTTATAACTACTCAGTGCCTAGCAAAAATAGAGCCTTGTTTTTGTTGTTTCTGGGGTCCTACAGTAAAGAGTATAAATCACCGTAATGCTAGTAACTGAAGATGTTTCCTCTTCTTTTTCTTCTCCAATCTAGCACTGAATTTGGAGATGAGATTGTTTGCATTACAGGACGTAATAGCAAGGTTGAAGCTGTTCAAGTCACAATGGTCTATGGGGACACAATAATTAGTGTACCACAGCTATTTTCATACAGTGAGAATCCTACTGTCACCAAGTTCCTGCCAGTAAACAGCTTTAGCAGGTAATGAAATGTTTTTCATAACTTCATTTACAACTGGGTTAATATATGTGTCATATGTAATAAACCTATTGCATATAGGACTATTTGAAATAAAAACTCCTGTACTCTAGGCATGCATGCATTTGGATACACAGAGTTTCTCATCTTAACTGCAGCTGATGTTTGAAAATATTCTGTTTACCTCCAAACTTTAATCCGCACTTCAAAGGTAAATCTTGAAACCAGAAAAGGTATTGGGCTTCTTTTAAATGAAAATGTCTCAAAGAAAGAGCTGTGAAGCATTTCAGCATGATGTCAGACACCTGATCTTTGCATTACTTACAAATCCTTATCCTACAAGGACAACCTATATAAAAGGTTTCTAATGAAAAAGTTTTTAACAGTTCTTCTGTGCAGCTTTTAATAAGTATGCTGGAAACAGGAAAGTTATGGCTTGTTGTCTCTTTGTTCTATGAGGCAATAAAAGTATCTTTTTAGGAAATCTAGATCGGGGTGCTCAGTAGTGCTTTTAAAAGATATACGCTCTTCTGTGGTGGTGATCACTAACACCCCATCTGGTGTAGCTGTTCCTTCTGGAAAAAAAGCTCACCTAGTACTAATTGTGGAAGCAAAGAAATGTATGCCGTTCTTACATTTGTAGCAATATGGCAGATCTTCTATATAAAAGTCCTTGTGGCATACCTCTGGTGTTGAAAGTCATTCTGTGACTGATACAGGGACAAACTTGTGACTTTGATTCATGTTGGTCTCTGCTGTTCCCTAATATTCTGGTCTTTCTACTTAGTGGGGTACAGTTGGCAGAGAGAGACCATGATGTTTCCACTTTCTTTCGGTAAAAAGAAGTATAACATCATGAGCTTATAGATAGGACATTAAAAATAAAATTGGCTGTGACTTCTCTTGGAGAAATTGGTACCTATCTCCTTGAATATTGAGTAGTCACTTATGTAACATATGGTTTGTTTTTAATATTTGGTTTTGATTTTTTGTTTGGGTGGGTTTGGGGCCTGGAGGGTTTTTTTGGTAGATCAATAGTGATTTGCCCCAGGGGATTTGAAAGACTTCTTTCTATATACAAACCGAAGCTTACTTTCTTGGATTGCTTTGAGGATTGCTATCCCTCTAAATCCATGTTACTTCGATTACTTTAATTCCCACTGGCAACTTGCTTGCATTCTTCTTGTGTAAAGCATTATTTTTTAAACAATGTGTTGCAAATGAAAGGCAATAGAGAAGCCAGGTCCCCGCAGACCTGTGAAAAATTTCACAGGAAAGTCTCACCTGTGTCTCTGTGTGTGTGGTACATGGAGTGATTTTAACAAAACCATTAGAGAAATAAAACACACAAAGATAGGCATCAGCGAAAAGCCACAAACACTGACAAAGGAATTTCTGCTTTTTTTATTCTGCTATTTTAAAATGAGTTTGAAGTTGCCATTGCTGCTTTTTAAATGCAGTGGTCATCGATAGCTTTAACAGAAGTTCTTTTTGTAGGATATCTAATTGTCACATAGGCATTACATAGCTGTTTTCAGTGGAAGTAGTGGCAGTGCAGGATAAAGCCGTCTATGTCTGTGGTAGTTTGCCAGCCAATGTCTTGACTTCTTTTTTAATTCTGCCTTTCAGTGGAGGGAGAAATATTACAGTTACTGGAACCGGTTTTGAGCTCATCCAGAGTTTCTCATTGGTGGTATATGCAGAGCGTCCAGAAGCAGGGAAAATGAATCGCAAAAGGGTAATTTTCTTTCTTTCACCCCAAACGCTTCACACTGGATGCATAACATATAAGCTGTTCAAAAAATGCATTTAAATTTGCCCACTGGACTTCATTGGGCTTGGAGTGGAATAAGGTTTGAAGAGAATTCTGGGTCTGTTCAGGGTTTCTGTGAAAGAGCCTGCTCCTACCATCTTGACTTACATTCACTTGTACCTTGCTTTAAAATTATTTTCATTCAGTATGTATAAGGATAGAAGAATGAAGCTTCGAGTGGTAAAGTGGATGTATTTCAGGATTTGAAAGTGTTTATATTTTCTTTATCTTTGTCCTTCTTCTCCCTCTGCAAGCTTTAGAGATTTGCCTGACACAGGACCCAAATCCAGACAATACTGAGTACTCAGCTTTGCACAGTCAGTGCCTTCTATTTTCTCACACCTCAGTGAACTGGGTCTTCTTTTCTTTCTTGCTTCATGCATATTCCACCTATAGCAATTTCACAAAAAGTTGTGAAAAATAGCATTTTTTAAAAAAATCAATATCAGAAATGTGGGAGAAAAGCTGTCAAATTGTATTTTTCAAAGTGAGAAACTGAGGCAGTGATAGAAGAAATGTTGAGGGTACCCGTTAGTGTTGTTCGCTGTGGTTGATGTTGCTGGATGGCTAAACGAGTTTCTAGGATAAAAAAATTTGTGTAATTGGGGGTGGAGGGCAGGTTAACTAAGTTGTTACCTTAAGTAGTTGTTTGACAGGGCTTTTTTTGTGTTGGTTTTTTTTTTTTTTTTTAAATGGAAATTTATTCCAAAATTTCGCCTAGTAATTTTATTGAATTTCAGTGAGGTATTTTACAGTGTCTGTAGGAAAGAATCTACCTGAGCTGCTTAATGGTACAGAAGATGATCTGGATTAAAGCCGCTATGTTAACCTCTTAATCTTAGAGCAATTTAATGATATCAGCCCAGTGTGGTACAGAGCCACAGAATTTGGAGGCAATGGAAACTGATCTGTAGCCTAAGCTTTCTCTGCAGGCAGCTGCTAGAACATAATGAATTAACAAATGTGTTTCCGTTTTCTTTCTTTCTTTCTTTTTCTTTTTTTTTTTTAAATACCTTCTACTATGTTATTTCTGCTGCATGGAGATGGTATAAAGCCAGTGGTTTTATTTCTAAGCTAAAGTTATCAACAGTTATGTACAAGAACAAGTCAAACTCCAAAATGTGTGTGTTCTTCTTGTCTTATTTCTTACAGTTTGATGGAAAGGTTGTTACAAGACTCAATGAAACCACAGTGGTTTTTTCATCTCCACCAATACTGGAAGACCCAGAAAACTATAACATTACCACTATTATTTTAATGGACCATTATCATTTGGCTGTAAAAAATGAGAGCCACTCCTTTGCCTATGTTGCAGACCCAACCTTTGAAAACTTCACAGACGGCATCAAAAAACAAGTCAACAAGCTTATTAATGCAAAGGTAAACTTGTCAAGAGATGGTGATTGCTCATTTTTTCCTTGAAGCATATATGGAACTTTTCTTTCCTTTCTCGAATGTTTAACAGAAGTTTGGTACCATACCCAAAATGCTTGGTAGAGTCCCTTACCACTGCTGATGAACACTATCAGCTCCTCTTTACTCCCTCCCTCCCCTTCTCAGAGACAGTTGCTATCTTTTTAGCTATACGTTTGGTTTCCTGGGGAATCCCCCTCCTGGTGAGCCTGGCATTTGGAAACACCCTCTACCACAGAGCTCCCAAGGGCATCTCTGGGCACACCCCACCATCCCTCTGGAGGGCACATCTCTTCTCGCACCACAAAGAGGAGGAATTGTGTAATTCCCAACCTCTCCGCTCTTCTGTACACTGCAGTGCAAATCACATCTGCTGCCAAAAATGATCCAAATGGCAAGTTGCAACTCAGAATGTCTTGTCTCCCAAAGCTTTGTGATGATGACTTAGTGATGATGACTTAGCCTTACATTTGCTGTCTAGGGCAGTAACCTGAACAAAGCCATGACGATAGACGAGGCCCAGGCTTTTGTGGGTGATGAGCCTTGCAACATAAAAACGCTAACTGAAACGGACTTGTATTGTGAGCCACCAGAAGTACAGCCTCAACCAAAGAAACGGCAGAAGAGAGATACCATCAATAACCTTCCTGAATTCATTGTAAGTTACCTTTTCAATAGAATTTAATATCATGTGTAAGTGACACTGATACAGTGCTTCTTAATTGAAGTAATTTATTCTCCAAAGTTGTAGTACTGTGAAGAAACTCTTTGCAGTTCTTTCTTACTCCAGCTTCTGCCTACTGTAGAAGACATCACACGTAAAGAGCATTCCCAAGCTGCCAAATGCCTTCTACCTTCATTGCATAGGAATGTAAAATCGTAGCTAGACAGGCTGGGGATTTTTCTTCTTATGCTAAGCAAAATAAAATTGCTTCATGGAATAAAGTGCTGGTGACCTAAATTCAGTATAAAATATTCAGAATTCTTTCCTTTATTTGGCAGTTTGAGCTAGAAATTCACTTGTGAGAATTACTAAGAATTTAGAATGCGACTGAGAGGTGGACCACTGTCCATTTGCACTTTTTGAGACAAACATCTGTGCTTGTCTAACTAGGTGAAATTTGGACTCCGGGAGTGGATCCTTGGAAGGGTAGAATATGATACACGTGTGAGTGACATCCCACTGAATCTTATTTTGCCGCTGGTACTTATTCCTATGATAGTGATCATCGGTGTTTCTATCATCTGTTACAGGTAAGTTAATTTAATTAGGTGGTTTTGCTGTCCTGAAGTTTTCAAGGTACTCCCTGATTGTTTTCAGCTCACTCTGCAGAAATTATCATCTTTTTTATGAACTGCAGAGTTTAGGAAAGCAGTTACAGCTGGAAATATGCATGAACACCAATTTATTCCTCTCACGCGCACCAAATTCCTTGGTGTCAGTCAGCCCAGTCTGTCCTTTATACATAAGTACAACAATTGGTCCCAGGCTTGCCAAGCACACAATTGCAGACTGAGTTACACACACACATTCTTGAAATGGCAGCTGAAGTGCCTCTTGTGAAGGAGATAACTTATTCTGTATACATATCCATCAGTGTTTATGCTGCCTCAAGTCAGCACTGTTGGTCTGAGCTGGGTGGATTTGGCTAAAGGGTCATTTTGGCCTTTCCAGCTGAGATAAGTGTTACCCACACACAAATTTCATGATTAATAGTGAATTTCATGCTTCACAAAGGGCTAGGACAATGTCTGTATTTCACTTAAGACCTACTTAGCTCAATTTTAAGGTTAGTAATGAGGGCCTCGTGCTGAAGTATGGGCTGTACTTCACTGAGCACTAATGTTCTCATGGACCTCTTGCAACCTTCTCTGTTCAGTCCCAGACACACTCCTGGGTGGCTCAGAGCCAGTGCAGGACATGTTGCAACCGATCTTTGTTCAGTACATAAAACTGAGTTTCTGTACTTAATGTGTGATTGAAAGCATTTGTAGCTACTGCTTACTGGATTTTAAATTGCTGTCCCAAGTATGCTTTGAAGTGGGAGGCCTGTGATGGTGCCAGGTTGATTTACACAGAGTGGAGACTTGGTCCACTGTTGCTGTTCTCCTCCTCCATTCTCTTTCTGCTGCCACTATTTAAAAATAAATCAAAACCAGGAAAACATCCTCCAGTCCTTTGGCTTTCCACTCAGAGCTGTTGCAAATTATTTACTTTTGCAGTTTGTAACTTTTTTTAAATCTTACCTCTATTCCATAAAGACGCAAGAGCCAACAAGCAGAACGAGAGTATGAAAAAATTAAATCACAGCTTGAAGGCCTGGAGGAGAGTGTCAGAGACCGGTGCAAGAAGGAATTCACAGGTATGACAGATATTTGCACTCCTGTGGGTCCTCTTGAGAAATCAGAAGATGGGCTGAAGCAACGGTGCTAGCTCGCTAAAGCTATCTTCTGGGAAGAAATAATTAGCAAATCTTAGTAGTCTTGATTACTGACATTGACATACAGCCGATATTTTGCTATTATATATGAAAACTATGAATAAAATAAAATAGGGAGCTGAAGTTATTAAAGGAAATGGGTAGTTTTAGTCTAAAGAAAGCAGAGTTAGCAACTGGGAAGTAGAAACTAATTGATATTGGGGTTACTTATAGCCCTGAATATGAATGGCCATTGATAAGAATGAGGTAAGAATGTTTTATAGTGACTGACTATGCACTTACAATTTAGCACAATGCCCGTACGTGCCAAGTATTCATGTTTAAAACTGTTTTCAGAGCTGCAAAATTTATTTGCAGCAATCAGCATACAAAGGGATAATTTTGCAAGCTCTCAGGAAAGAAATAGCATTTTGCCCTGTTTATCATGGGAAAACCTTAAGCTTGATTTGAGGAGCTAGCTAATTGTTCTGTGTAAATGTAGAGGCATCATCTCAGGGAAGGCAGCGGGAGGTGTGAAGGCTCAGCATTTCTACATGTTGAACTACTCACTGCAACGATTAAATTAGGCAACTGAGTGCAAACATTGCAAATATTGGCCTAAATGATTACCATGAAATGTCAGCTCATTATCTGAATTATACTTGCTGTTGGGTCATGTTGAAATAATCTCTCCTAAAAAAAACTCCACTTTTTATTTCTAAGGAGAAATAGATTATTTCATATTGACAGTGGCTAAAAAGCAGGATTGCATTAAGCAGCAATTTCAGGTTAGAGTTTGAAATTAATTTAAGAATCTCAGGGTATCTCAAAGATTTTGGCCACGCTGGAAACCTCTCCCAGTCTTGTTTTTCTGGCATTCATGGGACAGGATGTTCTTTTCTTGTACCAGCTTGCTTTCTGTGGAAAACTGACTCCTTCCAGGTTCAGGACACAAACCAGAAGCAAATCAAGAACTATTCCCAAATTTCAAACTGCATTTTGAACTGTGAGAGGATCTATCAAGGTTAACAGCCCTCCCTCTCACCACCTCTCCCATGGAACTTCTCCATTTCTGAAGGGAGAAGGTGCGTGTCTCTTATTGACACTGCTAATGGGAGGCTACAGGCTCCTGCTGCATGTTGGGTTGAAGGTTTCCTCTCTGCTCCACCAAGCACAATCAATGGGGAAGCAGAATGCACATCCAAGGAGTTAGCTAGTTCCTAAACTGCATCCACCTTGTCTGACCTCAGCAAGGCTTTTTACAATGTCTCCCATAACATGCTCATATGTAAACTCAGGAAGTGTGGGCAGTGCGGTGGGCTGAGAACTGGCTGAATGGCAGAGCTCAGAGGTTGTGATCAGCAGCCCAGGGACCAGCTGGAGGCCTGGAGATGGTGTTCCCCAGGGGTCAGTGCTGGGTCCAGTCCTGCCCAGCCTTTCCCTCGGTGCCCTGGATGAGGGGACAGAGGCACCCTCAGCAGTTTGCTGGTGATACAGAACCGGGAGGAGCGGCTGATCCCCCAGGAGGCCGCGCTGCCATTCAGCCAGGCCTGGACAGGCCGGAGAGCTGGGTGGAGAGGGACCTGGTGGAGTTCAACAAAGGCCCGTGTGGGGTCCTGCACCTGTAACCCCAGCACCAGCACGGGCCAGGGGTGACCTGCTGGGGGGCAGCTCTGCGGGGAAGGGACTGGGAGTGCTGGTGGGCGGCCAGTTGCCCATGGGCCAGCGGTGTGCCCTGGTGGCCAAGAAGGCCAGTGGGATCCTGGGGGCATTAGGAGGATCGTGGCCAGCAGGTGGAGGGAGGTGATCCTGCCCCTCTGCCCTGCCCTGGTGAGGCCACATCTGGAGCGCTGTGTCCAGTGCTGGGCTCCCCAGTTCAAGGGAGACAGGGAACTACTGGAGGGGGCCCAGCAGAGGGCTACAGGGATGGTGGGGGGACTGGAGCATCTCCCCTGTGAGGGAAGGCTGAGGGAGCTGGGCCTGTGTAGCCTGGGGAAGAGACGGCTGAGGGGGGATCTTGTCAATGCCTACAAATATCCTTAAGGGAGAGTGTCAGGAGGATGGGGCCAGGCTCTTTTCAGTGCTGCCCAGCGACAGGACAAGGGACAATGGGTATAAACTGTAACACAAGAAGTTCCACTTGAATGTGAGGAAAAAGTTGTTTACCTTGAGGGTGACAGAGCACTGGGACAGGCTGCCAGAGAGGCTGTGGAGTCTCCTTCTCTGGAGACTTTCAAAACCCACCTGGATGTGTCCCTGTGCAACCTGCTCTGTGATTCTGTAACAGTAAAATGAATCACTGAAGTCAAAACAAATTCTGGGTCCATATTGCAAAACTGTAATGTCAATAGCATGAAGTGCAGACAAACTGAAACACATGGGACCAAAGATAACCAAGGAAAGGGACATCAAGGAGGAAGCACAGATACCACAAAGCTGGAAACTACAAGATGCTTTTCCCTCAGCTGTGCTGAATGCTATAAAACAAAGAGGTAAATGAATGATTATCTGCAATAAAATTGCTGAGACAATACGTCACTGTATTAATTAACATGATGTTCTAGTCAGTCAGCAATATTGGGTAATTGGAAAGCCTTCAGCTAGAATAGCTGCTCCAAAGGATGGTTCCCTAATTGTTGTCCCTTTTAAGAACTTCAGAGCTTTCGAGTCCCACAGAATGTTTCCATCTATTTCAGTGAACCATTTAACCTTCTTCCTTCCTGCCATCCCCTTCCTTCCAATTAAATTAGCATGCTTTTACATTTTAAACCTTTCTTTCCTTGATTGCTTTGTGTTTTTTAAAATAACTTTTATTATGACCTAGACTCAGAGGGAATAGAATGTGCACTGGGGAAAAAAAAAAAAAAAAGCCAACCAAGAAAACAACATAGCAGTGTCTTTTTTTGGCTCTGTGCTACAATCCTACATTCATTCATGTCACCATAGGATTAGCTGTGGTCGTAGTTAATGGGGTAGTTGGTAAAAATAGCAATAGAAAATGTGAAATGAAATGGAGGTTTTGGTGTTGAGTTGCTTTTTCCATTAGAAGGTACCCAAAGAGATCATGTTGCCTAAAAAAGCAGCAGGCTTTTTTTACATGAACCTTTAAACTGTATTGCATATTATTCCAGATCTAATGATAGAGATGGAGGATCAGACAAATGATATCAATGAAGCTGGAATTCCAGTACTGGACTACAAAACCTACACAGACAGAGTCTTCTTCTTGCCCTCCAAAGATGGAGAGAAAGATGTGATGATTACAGGGAAGCTGGATATTCCCGAGGCCAGGCGGCAGACTGTGGAGCAGACTTTGAACCAGTTCTCCAACCTCCTCAACAGCAAATCATTTCTCATTAATGTGAGTACTGAAGTAGATACGCCTTGTCTCTTAGCTAGGCGTACCTGTGTGTGCAAGGTTTGCAAGCACAACTGAACCAAAATCATTAAAAATTAGTGATTTTTATACAGTTCTGATTCCACAGTAACCACTGAAGGTATGTGGCGTCACAGCCAGAGCTTCCTGGTGGCACGGAGAGACATGATCATATTTCTGTGCTAGGTCATGTAGTATGGAGTTAGTCAACATTGCAGTGGCCGTAGGGAAACAGATATTACCCAATCTGGCATAAAAAATGCTGTTACAAGTTTGTTTTAGCCTTTTAATAAATGTGAGCAGAGAATGCTGATTCCATTCTGGTTCATCACAGGAGTCACCTGCAGGTAGCCGTCTGCTGGAACTCTGGCCCAGAGAGGCAGAGGCTCCTCAAGTGGCCTATTCATCAAGGCTGATGAGTGCTCACAGCAGCTCTGAAGAGACTTCTAATTGCTCAGTCTCAAAAACTGAGGCTGATTGTCAGACACCTAAATATAGATTTAGGCTTCTAAATTTTTCTCCTTTTTTGAATGAGGCCCCACTGCTGAGATAGTTAATGGTAGCATTACAGTTTACAGCAGATGAGAGCACATTCCCAGGTGTGCTTAGATTAGTGTCTTTGTAATTTGATGTGAAAGGACTAGGAATCTGGGGGAGAGGGGAGTTGGTTTTCTCTTTTTAAGACTTGTCACAGAACATCTTTTTTCATTTATTAAAGCATGCTTTTTAGATAAGGCTTCAGTTAAAGTTTATAAGCATTCCTTGTGTTAGCCCAGTACATTGTGTGTGTATCTAAAAACAAATTATAGGCAGCATTTTCTTATAAGTAGTTTTTTCAAACTTCTGAAAACTTTTCCATTCTGTGCTTAGGAGATCAATATTAAAATAATATCATTTGTCTTCTTAGTGCAGACAAGTTGAGGTTCTTCAGAAACCTTTCATCTAACTTGACTTTACATTTGTGTTCTGTTTCAGTTCATTCACACGCTGGAAAACCAAAGGGAGTTCTCTGCTCGAGCTAAAGTATATTTTGCATCTTTACTGACAGTTGCTTTACATGGAAAACTAGAATACTATACTGACATCATGAGGACACTGTTCTTAGAACTGATGGAGCAGTATGTTGTGGCAAAAAACCCAAAGCTGATGCTAAGAAGGTTTGCATGATTGTCATATTTTCTGTAGTTCTCTGGGTTTCTGTAAATGTATTCTTTTTGCAATGTGGCAGTATTAGAATGCCAGCTATCCGTGAAAGTCAGAAATAACCTGGCCCAAGCAGATTAGGTAGACAAGCTCACCAGGAATAGCTGTGGAAGGCACAGGCAGGACTGCTGGCGACAGATTTCCTAATTCAGATACTGTAGTGCAGAATCTGCATTGAGATTAGTGAAACATCTACCTTCAAACTACAATACTGAACATTTAATTTACTTTTTAATCTAATTTTATTCCAAATGATCTAGCATTTATACCACACATCATCTCCATGCTGAGCGCACATAATCAGCTTGCATTGTGCATTCAGTGAGGGCTTGCTTTAATGTTGCTAGCCTAAATAAATTACAAAAGACCTTGCTCTGTGTATGTTGTAGCTTTGTAATCTGTAGGTTATTTCCCAGTAACAGCATAACTGGGTTAATTTTTCAGCTCTTACAGTGTAGGCTCAGTTTAAGATCTTGCATAAAGGATGTCTGCTTTTCGGTAATGAACTGAAGGTACCTAGGAATGATGAGCGATACAAAGCACTTATCCTAAAGCAAGTACATGCTCTCAAGACTGTATAGGGAAATCACTGTATTAGGAGAGTGCATGCAGTTAAGCATGTAAAAATACTATATTTCAAGCAAGCAATGTTTTTCTTTAAAACTTTGTCATTAAGTACCCTTATACACAGGGTTGTTGGTTTTTTTTCAGATCTGAAACAGTTGTTGAAAGAATGTTGTCTAACTGGATGTCTATTTGTTTATATCAGTACCTCAAGGTAAGAGTTGAAATCTGTGGGGTTTTTTTACTGATAATATTTAAACATGCTGCATTTATTGTATCTTTTGGGTTTGCTTTATTTCATTTCATTTCCTTTAAACAGGACAATGCCGGGGAGCCTCTTTATAAATTGTTCAAGGCTATCAAACACCAGGTGGAAAAAGGCCCAGTGGATGCTGTACTGAAGAAAGCCAAGTATACATTGAATGACACAGGCTTACTGGGAGATGATGTAGAGTATACACAGTTGGTGAGCAGAGCCATTTTTTCTTTTAAAATTAAGCCCTATAGCGTTACATCTGTACATACTTTTCTGGACTTCTGTGATCTGCACAGAAATTTGGGTCATGGGCAGAACTGTCAATAGTTTGACCAAAGCAAGTCTCCAAGCAGGAAAACTTACAAACTATCTTCTAAGCATTAAATCCAAGTCCTGCCACTGTGGAATCCATTTCAGTAAATCCATTTCATAGTTTCTGAAGTCTGTCTGAGCAGACAATGGTCAGTGTTTGGCTCCTTCCCTTTTCCCATCTGAATTAACTGGCAATTGATTTTTGCAGAATTCTTGCACTAACATTATGCTTGAACTTTCGGTTGTCTTTCTCCCTTGTGATTGCTGCTCGTCAGCATATCAAACATCATTTTATAGATTATTTTATTGGTATACCAGGATGAGATCCTCTACAGTCTTGTGAGATGGCTCTGTAATTCTCCATAACACTTTATGAACCTATTTCTGCATTTGTTCCTGTGCAAGTCAAACTCTCCTGAACATGGGTAGCCCAACTGGTACTGAAGGGGGTTTATTTCCACCTAAGGAAATAATTCCCTGCAGTGATGAGGGGAAGCTCTCCTCTACAGGAAGTTCGGGAAACCCGTGTTAGATGCATGCTTCAAGTGGGATGAAGTGGACATTCTTGCCTCAGGAATTCCCCATCTGAGCTCCACCATCCCCTGAATCTGATCAGCAGTGCCATGGTCCAGTTCTATTATGAATTCTGCTTTGAGTTAATTGTGTTCCCTGCCACAAATTTCCAGCACTTTATCAGCCAGGTTCCAGTAGATGGATTCACTGTCTTTTTAAAAAACTGAAGTAGCCCACTCTAGCTGTTTAGGGAGTGTAAATTCTAGTTTTACTCTTTCTGACAGTCTTGCTGGTTTTCTTCAGGTTTCAGTGTAGAGCATATCAAAGATGCACAGACTGTCCTTCAAAGACCAACACAGGAAATTTTTTTCCTTCCCTTGATTTTTCTTTTATTGATGTGTTAGGAGCCATTTGTGGTTGTCTCCAACAGAGAAAGATGCAGTGACATCTCTGCAGTGTGGAAAGAGAAACAATAAAAAGCCTTATTAAGTCCCAGTTAAAAAAAAAAATCACCATTTTGTGTATTCTGAAGGAATGCTGATGGGAGGGCTGATGTGAGGAGATTGCTGTAGGATTTTCACTCACAGAATCACTAGACTGTGACCTAGACTGCCTGGGGGAAAAGGGTATGCTGGGCAAGAAGTAGTATTTTAATTTCAATTGATATTTTGGGGATTAGTTGAGTTGTCATCTTCATATCTGAGCTGAAAGTGCCACCCCTAGAAGCCATACTGAGTGGCAATGCTGGTTATATTTTCTGTTGTGTATAGAGAACAAAATTTACTTGCACTGTACATCATTTAAGATTTAATGGCAATAATTCTTCATTCAGTCTGTTTCTTTTCACAAAAAAAAAGCCAATGCCTGCAATTAAGCTAAATGAATGCAGTGTGAAAGCAGAAAATTTGTGTATGCAATCAAATGTGGGCACAACAAGCATAGTAGCTAGATATTAAACATTATAGCATCGTACAGTAGCAGTATTTGGTCCAGATTTACAGATTTCCCATCAAACAAAGATTTTATCTGTGTGCATGCCCAGAAGATGATGAGATATATGTGTGTGTATATATATATATATGATGAAATATTATGAAAGGGATTACTATTGCTATGAATTATTGGGCTCTTTAGTATGATGATGACATTGTTGTGGTAACTGAACAGTTAGAGAGCATTTGTGCACCAAGGCAGGTAAAAGCTTGAGTTAATTAGTTCACTTCTGCCTGAAAGTGAGACACGGTGGGAAAGTACGGTATAGAGCAGTTGTCTGCTTTCTAATTGTTCTTATTTAAAAGATGAATCTGTTTTGCATTGCTGGTTACACTGACATGCTGCATACTGAAGCAGCAGCAAAATCACGTCTAATTACCATAAAGCTAATAGGAAAAGGAAGGTGCAATCTTGTGATTAGTTTGAGAGTTCTGTCAGGGGACAGTGCAATCATGTTTAATTTGACTGCCGTATGGCCTAACTTTTCTTCACTATTTAAAAATACGAGCCATACAAATTTATTTATGAGGTATGAGATTATAAATTCAGGTATTATGGTTAGCAGAACTGTATTATCTGAGAGCTGCGATGCTTCAGATGTGCCTGGCCTCCAAAGCTGACTAGCAAAAGATCCACGAGGGCTCTGAGCTGTTGTACTGATTCACCTAGTGAAAGAAGGGGGCTTTTCATAACGTCTGTTTGGGTTTGGTGGTTTTTTCCTACTGGGGAGGTTTCCTGGCCATTGTTTTCTCATTTGCTTTTGTCTGTATTAAAACTGACACTTACATAGTAAAGCTACTTTTAAAAAAAATTACTCTAGATTTAGCAGATTACAGGCTTTCAAGATATTCTCTTTAACATTAAAAAAAACATGTCAATATTATCAGTAATATTTTGGAACTTGCATAAACTACTTAGGTGTATTTCCTGGAGCTATTAGAGTTATTGTGACAATAGTAATCAGTAAATTAAGTCTTCAAACACCAAATATTATAAAAATGGCTTTTATATATACATATATGTGTGTATTTATATATCTCTAATGAACAGCTGGTCACAGGAGGTAGTTAATGGGAGCTAAACAAGTCACTGCTCATCAGTTGAGCCATATTAAGGGATCATATGTACAGACCTAGTCTGCTCAACTTGAGAAGTAAACCACAACCATGAAGACAGCATAAAGGAAGGCAAAAGCACACAGTATTCTAGGAGTTCAGCAAAGAGCAGCTCAAATGAGTATTGGGAACTTATTAAGTTTGGGCACTGCATTACTTGTGCTTTTCTATGTTCCAGGTTATCAGGTTATATGAGAAGCCTGTAACTAGTCAGTAGTCCAACTGCTTTGTTCTTGTGTGTCCCTTTTTAATAAATTCCCAAGACTCGATAATAGTAGCATATTAGACATGAGTAAATCTGTTGTGCATCTTTTCTGTTTTGTTATAGTGGGAGGGTTTAGTTGGAATTTATGATGGCTGGTTGGCTGCATAACAGCAAAGAATCCCTCAGATAATCCATACTCCCATTGCAAATATGTGTTGCTAGGCAATAATCATTGCACAGTGAATTTTAGATATTGTTTGCATTTAAATTGCCCAGAAAAACAGGTTCAGAGGTAATTCACCACTGATTTGTCTTAATAACCATGTACATTCTCTTTTTTACAGACAGTAAATGTATATGTACAGGATGGAGGAACCGATTCCATACCTGTGAAAGTGCTGAACTGTGATACTATATCACAAGTAAAGGAAAAGATAATAGACCAAGTCTATCGAAATCTGCCATGTTCTCAGTGGCCAAAAGCTGAGAGTGTAGTTCTTGGTAGGTGGCTACTTGTGATATTATATTGAGCAGGTGAAGCATGTTGTGATTCTGTATTTTCCCCAAAAAAAGTATATAAAAGCAATTTGTTGCGGGGTTGGTTTTTTAAAAAAAAAAAAAAAAATTGAATTCATGTTCAGCTGGATGCAAAATTACAACATTTTGCAGCAATCTTAATATGCATTAAAAATTACTGCTTTCTTACAGAGTTCTTTTTCCTGACTCTTAAAGTTTTGATATACTGTCATTAGTGTGCAAAGAGCCTATTAATGACTGTTAGCACAAATGTATTCATGTCTTGACAGAGTCAGTATCTCAGGTGCTAATTAATGTGATAATGACAGCATGGACAATTAACTGATGGAAAAGTAATGATGCAGTTTCAGAAACTGGTACTGATTTTGACTTGCCTTTATGATGGTTATTCAAGAGTTATAACTTACAGGAGCTGCATGTTGAGGAGTTGATGAGCCACCCAGCTAATCCTCCTTGAAGGCTTTTAAAATTGCTGTTCTCAAGAAAAAAAAAAATTATGTAATGTAAAATGCCTAATATTCTCATAATAATTGTTCCAATTAATAGTTTTGCAATATCTTCATTACTGACTTAATCTGAAAGTACAGGATGCAATTCCTGCTCTTAGAAAATCCTACTGAATTCCCTAAAAATGCCTTGTCTATTCTGTGTGAAGTCCTACTCTATTTTGGACTGATAGCAATTTGTATTATTTTTATATATATATATAATTTATAGTATTTATGTTATATATAGTATATTATATATATAATACATAGAATTATATAATTTTGTAATATTCTATTCAAAAGAATGTAACTTTGTATAGAAAATAATCAGAACTCATGTGCATGGTTAGGAATAGCTCATGCAAACTTCTGTAATAAAGACCAACCTATTAAGCAGTAAAAAACACACATCTTGGCATGTGCCAAATTACTTCTTTTAATGTTGCACAATGCTTCGCTGGTTCTCTAAACGGAAACATTCTTGGAGTAGTTATTTTTACACATTGTTAAAAACTGGTTTTTTCTCATTTTAATTACCCCTTAGAGTGGCGTCCAGGTTCTACTGCACAGATCCTCTCAGACTTGGATTTAACATCCCAAAGAGATGGCAGATGGAAACGTATCAACACACTAATGCATTATAATGTAAGGAGGTGTTTCAGAGCAGTTGTTCGCATCTGTTAACTGTTCTCTTGTAATAAATAAAATCTTTATTTGTTTTTAGAGAAACTTCTGTGCTACATAAAGAAACAAAAAAACCCCTAGCTCTGGGTCTAGGCAATAAAAGCTCGGAAATATGAAAGTCTAGGTCAAGACATATTGCCTGAATGTCTTACCAAAAACTCGTCACCTAAATGCCATACTTTGATTTCGTCATCAGTGCAGTGTCCAAATCCAGATTCCCCTTTGAACATTCTAAAGCTCCTTTTGTTAGGTCTTGTATTCATCTCTTCTGTTTTCTGCCACTTTCTACCCCTGAGAATTGTCTTTGTCCTTGCTCTGCTGCTAAATAGATTTTGGGTTGGTCTGGTTTGTTCAACAGCCCAGTCAGGAGAGCAGATGTTGATGCTTTTGTACATTCTATTTTAGGTTTCGTACTATGCACTCTACCAAGCACTTGAAATGCACTTATCTTCCTTTGTATGCTGTTTATTGCTTTCTTACAGCATATATTCTGATTAGGAAATATAGAGTGAGTTAGTTTTCCTTCAAAAAACAGACAAGTCTGATTCTTCATGATAAGCCCCATTTTTGTACAAAGGGTGCCTGCACCAGATTGGTGAACCCCTTAAGTCTTGGAGCTGTTTCTAGCATTTTCAGTAATCTTAGAGGAGGTGTTGATGGCATGTCTTAGTAAGGGAAGGGGAGGGAGTATGTTCTGAATTGCAGAGCCAGTTGCCAAAGAAGCCTTTGAAGGGCAGCATTATTCATAGGTCTAGATTCCCTGAAAAAGATCACAGAAACTGCAGTTTAGGTTACGAGAAATAGGTTCAGTAGTGTGTACTTCTTTCAAATAACATCCTTGTGTTTGTATTTTCAAAGGTCCGAGATGGTGCCACGCTCATCTTATCAAAAATGGGAGTTTCCCAGCAACCAGAGGATAATCAGCAAGATGTCCCAGGGGAAAGTAAGTATCTTGTGGCCTCCCTACCTCCCAAGATGACTAGAAGTCAAAACCCACTCAAGAGGAATGATACCGCTCTCTTGATCTTATTTTTCGAGCACGTCTGTGGAGCTAGATATTCCCCACCAGACTACATGGGTCTTATTTGTTTTGTGTTACTCACTCTAGACTTGCAATGGTTTTCTTTGTCCTCATTATTAAAACCTTAAATAATGGGGCTTTAACCCTAATTGCTGTGCATCCATACTCCAGCTTAATAGAAGGCATTCTTAGCAAATATTTCCTTGCATATTTTGTTTCCTAATCCCACTACATCTGCAGTCAAACCATATGTTTCATCTGTGCAAAGCTTGATTTCTTTTTCTTCTTCTTTCTTCCTTTACTCACTTTCCTCTCCACGTTTCTTCCGCTAATTAGACTGAGAATTGAATGCAGTGTTCTAGATGAGCCACAACAGAGACCAGCTCCCCTTTCTGTGACATAATGGGTCCGACGCCTTTTTATTATTGCATTTCTTGCAATTAATGTTGCCTTGCAAGCTCATCTCTGTAAATTCATATTTTGTGTCTCCCTCCCTTTGAGTGATGTTTCACCAGCTACGCTAGCTTGGTTTTTCCAGGGTTTGTTAGTTGGCTTCATTTATTCCATACATGTTTTCTCCTTAGATGCAGCGTTTTCCACAGATCCTTTCTTCTTTGTGAGATTTGCAATCCACTGTAAATTAGTGTCAGGAATTCCCATATAATGTTTCCTCTCTTTCACATCACTGTTGCAGCTGTTTCATAATTCTTGCATTGCTGTTTACTACAGTATGCTGGACTTCTCAGCACGGAAGACAACCTGTTAGCTTGCAACCTGTCTTTTAAAGCTTTTATGTCTACATGTTAGTATTCTATCTAGACCAATTTCCTTTATCTCAAAATCTCTTGAGACACAATATCCATTACAGACTAAAATGCACTCAGATTTTTATGGAAATACTTACTTGAAAATTTATGTTCTTGTCACATGTGTTTCCTTTACATTTAAGATGTTCGGTTTCTCTATGTTTTTTTATCCTTATATTCAGTTATTTTACAAAAGGTAGAAGTTAGATTTATGGAACAGTAATTGTTGAGATCGTTCTTCCTTCTATGAACTCATTTGATATGCTTTTCTGTCTAGCACTTATTGCAAAAGCTTCACTTAATAGTTTCATTCCTTTAAACAGATTTACTGATCTCAGATTTAATAGGTTTCAAGGCCTGGGCAGTCACACAGATTGGAAATAGTATGCCAGAATTGTATATTTTTCAAGAAGATGGGTCTCAGCTGATAGCTCGGGCATATATTGCTATTTAACTTAAATGTACAGACTTCCGTTTAATTTCTATTGACTGTTGGACAGGAAATTAGGACAGGCAGAATTACTTGCCATTTACTTTTTACTCTGTCCTCCTGGATGCTTTCTGTTGAGACTCTTCCCAGCATCCTTGAAAGGTCTTTTAATTGTCGTGGCTATACCTTGACTGCTATCCTCTCACCCCTTTACTGCAAGTGCCTGCCATAGTGGGCCAAGTGGTGGCTACTCTGTCATAGCAGGTGCCAACCCAGCATGTTAACTTAAAAAGTCATCCATTTTAATAAAGAGAACAGTGAAGTGCAGCCAGTGAGCTGTTTCCTAGTCCCTGTTCAGTTCGGTAGCACGAATTGCGGAGATAACTGGTGAGACGGTAGTTGCCTCCACTCTAAAGAAGTGGAGTGGACCATGAATGGAGCTTGATGGTGTCCTTAGCTTGTTTTGCTTTCTTAACACAGAGCAGTGTTCAGTCACCCATTCTGGGCTGTCAGTCTTCATCCTCCCCACCTCTCTACCCTTGTGGCAGGCAGTAGAGGACCGGACCATGTGGTTTTCTTTTTTTGCTGTGTTTGTGGGGTTTTTATTTTTCCTCCTTCTCTACAATTATATCTTTAGCTATGATTCAGTATGGTGAAGCTCTTTGAACATACGTGATCTGCATTCCAAGATGAACTCCTTAAGTTATACGTGTGGCATGCTAAATTGTAAAGGAAGAGCAGACTTCTGGGGGCAGTGCTGTCACACAAGGGCTCTCATACACCAGAGAAGAATCTGCAAAGAATTGATCCCAAAGTCTGGGGTGAAGACAACTTCTGCCATGTTTATTCTCCACACCCTGTCTTGCACCATGGTAGAGTACAAATTTGGGAAGGCGATGTTTTGTGCCAGCCTAGCCCATTTTCTTTAGTGCCAGAGGGTCCTCTGAGCTATCTGGTGCCAACTTGTTCTTTTGGAAAGCTATAAAATACTACAAATGTAGCACAAAGCAAGAGTTTGCAGTAAGAGTGATTTGTGAGACACTATGCATATAAAAGGGACAGGAGAAGATCAGAGGCTTCCCCTCCCACACATACACATTTATATGACACAGGGATTTACAGGGTTGGAATAAACAGAAATCCTATCCCAGCTCTATGAAATGAGGCCTGTGACAAAGTGGTTTTCCTTTTATTCAGAGTCTCTCATTAACTTGCACCTTTTGCATTGAGAAGTGTCAGCTGAAGCCGTTGACTGTCTGCCAAAGTACTAGGCTTTGCACAGAACAAAAATGTAAAACCGTGTTCAGAGGTGTTGCTCTAAATCCTGGCATTGCTTCCATACTGCTTTTGATTCAAAGCTTCTAACAGGAAGACACTAGAAGCTGGAGGTTGTGACAAATTAAATGCAGCATCTTTTGCTTCTGGAGATAATAAATGCAATTACTAATTTGTGTCAAGATGGAGAATGGTTTCAGTGATTTCGTGCTAGTATTTCTGTACTGTAAGCTAACAGAACATGCGCTGTTATTCTGGGGTTTTTCTCCAGGTTTTTTGTTTGGTTGATTGGTTTCTGTGTTTTCATTCTGAATAAAAATAGACAGTGTTGCAGATCAGAAATACTGATCAGCAGATCTGTGTAGGGCAGCCCTTTTTTCACCCCCATGGAGCAGTCTATTCACAGGCGGGGAGGAGACTGGAAGGAAGCTAACGAGCTGCAGGCCACACAAGGGGAAAGGAGCTGTTTTGTCTCTCACCGTCTCACTTACCTCCATCATGTTTACATCATGGTTCATACCACTACAATTAGTCACCGCAGTCAATGATTGGCATTAACTCCTCCCAGCATTATTGTATATTGGCCAAAGAATGTCCAAGGGCCAAGATTAAGAGTTTGCGGGGAAGCTTTTGACTCAGTGGGCACAGTCTTCTCCCTGCTTACGGCTTGACATCTAATGTGGTTATTGCAATAAAAAAGGAGGTGTTTTGCCCTACCTTTTATTTTCTTCACCTCCTACTTTTCCATTGGGAAAAACATTATCTCACAGAGATGTTCTTTTCTCTGAGCAGCAATACTGCTGACATGTTTTGTGGCCCCATGTTTGAATTTCTCTTCCTCTTTCTTCCTATTTTTAGCAATGAAGTGGGATCTTTGTGTTGCAGAAGTTCATCTGCTTGAGCTGTAGTCTCTTAATCCCTGCTTTCCTATGAAACAACTACTATTTCACTAGTAGCCAATTCCGTCGTTGCTAAACAAACACGGGCCAAATTAAGCTGCACATAAGGGCCATTAACCTCAGTGGAAACCCCTTGGGTTGTTTCTCTTCTCTGCAAAGTTAAACTGGGCCATATACCATCAGGAGGGCAAAGAGAGGATAAATTCCTCTGAATCAAAGGAGGAAGCAGAAGCGTACCAAGCAACTGACATAAGGCTGGAAAATAGTTTCTGCTCTAAATGCATGATTTGATCTATTAATTTACAAAAGTAAATAACAGACATTGCAAAAGAAATTCCAGGCTGCAGGCCCAGCAGCAGTTCTTACTGTACTGGCAGATGATTGCAGTGAACGGTATCTGTTGCAGAATCGCAGCTGCTTCAAAATAAAGTGATAGCTTTTATTTTGTTCTTGCTTCATTCACATGAACTTCCAGGTCAAATTAAGGACTCTCAAAGGACAACGTGATTTAATGTGGGATTTATTTTTTTCCCTACCTGGTTAAAGAGAAGCAAAGGCCCCAGAAGACTGCATAGCTAGTGCTTCCCATGAGGATATATAAAGTAGATTCAAGTGGAAGTGTTGGCTTGGCCACATTGCACCTAAATATTATTTTCCCCTGAGATGTAAAATACTAACATAGGTTCAAGCTAGTAAATTTAATTTAGTAGCTGTTGAGTAACTTAATAAATTACTATGGCCAAAATTTTGAAGAAAAAACTCATGCAATTAGAAAGTGATATTTTCTGCTGTAACTGGGGTTTAGTTATGTTAGATATGTATATTAAAGGATAAAACTTAGCAGTAATGCAAAATACTTTGTGCAATATGACAGAATCACGATTTTTATAGGAAAAATAACTTTCCCATTTTTAAGTCGTCAGTGATTTTAAATGCACTGATAACTTCCACTGGAAAAGCACCATTGATTTTAGAGACTATGCCAAGCAGATGTAAAAATTCAGAAATTAAGGGAAGAACAAGCAAAACCAGGAGATTTTAAACTAAGTTTTTGTCAGAGAATCTTTTTTGAAGGGATATTAATTGCAAGTTAAAATGATTGTATCCTGTCTTTTTTAACTGTTTGTAAGAAAAGATTCTCAAGCATAGAGTTTGTCTGAACATTCATGTTGATGCTGAAGTGCAAGACTCCCTTTATTCCACTGCGTGATCATGGAACTAAGCTCAGGGACCAGGTGTGTGACCGAGCCATGGATAGCATAGTAAGGCACTGTATTCAGATGAGCTGTCATTAGCATCCAGGTTCTTACTCCTGTTTCTGCTATATGGTAGCAGACTTGATGTAAGTCTCTTTCTCTGGTTTAAGCTATGAATGCTGACAAATTTTAAAAAATCTTATTTATAATGGATTATAAAATTTGCTGCAGTCATTACCTCTGTCTGCTGGAATTCACATCCTCTCAACAAAGGGATGCATTTTTCCTCCTTTTAAGTTATAAAGTGAAGTGGCACT
This sequence comes from Falco biarmicus, assembly GCF_023638135.1. Taxonomy (NCBI): domain Eukaryota; kingdom Metazoa; phylum Chordata; class Aves; order Falconiformes; family Falconidae; genus Falco; species Falco biarmicus. Next base: position 7,405,280 of record NC_079292.1, on the reverse strand, counting down.
GGTCAAATGCTGATAAAAGCAGGTTTGAACTGAGGTACCATACTTCGAACTCAGAAGTTAGGGTAAAACATAAATTGTAATGGTGATACCTAGAAAAAAGGTTGAGATAATAAATTCTTTAATTACCACTGAAAAACTCACCACAACTACTACAGCACTATCTTTCCTTGTACCTGGAGTAGGATAAAATTGCTCTTTCTGTGGTGGCTGTCAGGTCAGAACTAGCTGAGTTTCTGTAACTTGATCGTGTCTCCAAGAATTCAGAATGGGGTAGAGTACGTCAATGTGTGGACCTCAAAAAATGCACATACTGTGCTTATGTGACCGAACAGGAGTTTCCTTATTATGTGATTCCTTCCTCTCCCTATGCAAAAGCAAGCTTTTTCAACTTAGGTTCAGCACTTCGCTTGAGTTGCGTGGGTTGGACAGGAGCAGAGTAATCTAGATCCTTTTAGCAAGAGGACAGGTATGTGCAGGATAGGGAACGAAGATCTTACATGTACTTATGTATGCGGGGCTTTGGGGTTGCTGTTTTCGATATGAGGCATTTTTTTGAATTATTGTGATTGCTGTTTCTAGGACATGCACTCTTGGAAGATGAAAATAAGGTCTGGCATCTAGTCCGGCCAGTAGATGAAATAGATGAAGGTAAATCAAAGCGGGGCAGTGTGAAAGAAAAAGAGAGGACCAAAGCTATTACAGAAATCTACCTGACCAGACTTCTCTCTGTGAAGGTAAGTCTCAGATGTGCCATGGTTACACCTTACTTCTGTGGATTTTGAGGTACAACTGAAGAAAATGATGCAAATACTAGTCGTGTGTTTGGCTGCAGTTTTGAATGTGTCATACTTACAAGCTGGTGTTAAGAACTTCCAATGATTAATATGCCCTGAGGAACATTACTGGGAAAGAGATAAGGTATAACTCCCCGATCAAAGCTGATAACCATGATTATGTGTTCATTAAATAAGATATTTTTCTTGTAAGACAAAGATGGGTATTCTGCTCTGTGCCACCTGTTTAGATAGTATTTTGTTAGGTTTTCTTTTGAACAAAATGCTTTATGAACTGCTACAGAGCCTGGTATTTTCCTATTCTTGTGTGTGACCAGTGCTGCAGTATAACCTAGAAAAATAAGAATGTTTTCCTATAATAATAGTCCTTTTAGAGTAGTTTTAGTGCTTATGCTGCAGAACGGATCACAACTTTGTGAAGCATTCCTCCTTGCAGAAGGAATTTAAAATAATGTGTTTAATGACCCTAAAGCCAGACTCCTCATGAAAATGAGAGCGGTCTGGCTCCAGCTAAGGCCATTTGTCCAAGTGTGAAAGTGGACATGAAGGAAAGCCTGCACATAGACAACACAGACTCAGGACAAAGAGCCATCAAGATACTTACATCCCTCTGTGCTGTTCATAACTCCGTTGCAGCTGCCGCTTTTGTGTTCACTATAGCTAGTTTATACATTACCAGTCTGGAGCTTTACTAACTCATGCAGAGCTGGTGAGGTGTTATGGCTGGGACCACAGCTATCCCTCTAACACATGGACTGTTGATGTGTCCTTGCTAACAGCAGAGTGGCTATGGGCTCCTTGCCTTCCTGGTCCCTGCCTGTTCTGAGGCTGGCAGCTGGAGTGACAGCGAAGGAGGGTGTAGCCCTTCAAATGCATCCATAGGGCCAACCAGCTGAGTGGGGATGAACTGCATGTGGCCTCAATGGGGTCATCTCTAAAACAAGGGGGAAATCTCTGAGGTCACAATCTCTAAGGTCCAGGCAGATGCAGGAACCCAACCAAGCACACAGTCCTTCTGGGATGCTTCACTCCTTGGGCTCAGGGGAGCTCATGGAGCTGGGCCAAACTGGGTGTCTGATGAGACCCAAGTGCTTGCCCTTAAACAAAAAGTCAAATGCTCACTGGTACTTTTTCCTCTGTCTCTTTCTAAAAATTTCATGGAGCCAGAGAAACTGGAGGTGGGAAGCTGCAAAACCATTAAAAAAATGGCTAACAATTATTTTAATGTGCACAACAACCCTGAAGTTTAAATGTATTGTATACTTAGCAATCAGTTTCTGCTTCTTCTGTCAAGCAGAAAGCACGCCTTTCTGTGCAAACTTTAGAATAGTTGGTGAAGGCACAACCTTTCAGGCTAGAACATACAATTGTTCTTTAGAAGGTCTTTACTGTGTTGGCACTTTGCCAGGTCGCTGCACTAACAAGTTGCTTGGGTTTTGTCACCTGGTACACTTAGCACTTAGGATAAAGGCCATCAGTAACCGCAACTGGATTATGGGCTGTTAATGTCAACAGGAATGAAAGATTCCTGGGTGGCACTGAGTTCATCCTGTAACACAAATGTAACGCATTTTTTTAAATTTTACTTTTAAGGGGACACTTCAGCAGTTTGTAGATAACTTCTTTCATAGTGTGCTCAACTCGAACCATGTGGTGCCACCAGCTGTGAAATACTTCTTTGACTTTCTTGATGAGCAAGCAGAAAAACATGACATCAAGGATGAAGATACCATTCACATCTGGAAAACAAACAGGTACAGTATGAACAGATTTAATCCTTGTATTGCAGAGAAATGAGTGTAATTCCCAGGTATGTCCTGGCACTCACCACAAATCAAAGTAAATGTATATACGTATATACATTTCTAATTCTCAGAATCGTTTTAATTGATTTAATATGTTTATGTGATCAAAAAGATTCCCTGTAAGCCTAGGAGCTGCAAAAATGAAACCAGCCTACCTATGGGGTTGTCGTTGGCAGACGTACCATGTCACTTTCTGTCTTTCCTCAGAGAAGAGGAAAGCAAAAGAAAAATGGGACTGGATTTACCTGTCAAAGCACAAAATCTAATAAAATATTACTCAGGTAGTTTCTCTAACCACTCAGACATCTCTTGCTATTTTGGGGCACTCAAGATTTTTCTCCTATGGGTTTTTCCATGAGATTTGTAAAGGCTTGGTTTTCAGTCACGGAAACCAGACAACAGATAGCTTGTATAAATGTTGAAATATAAAATGAAGCTTCACTGTTGTGAGGACATCAAAATTCAAAACCCGTTCTTAATTTCATGCGATTTGCTCGTTGTACAACTTTTATTGTGTAAAAAGGATTATTTATCTTTTTCCTTGCTTTGCAGCCTGCCTCTTAGATTCTGGGTAAACATACTGAAAAATCCCCATTTCATCTTTGATGTTCATGTTCACGAAGTAGTAGATGCTTCCTTGTCAGTCATTGCACAGACTTTCATGGATGCTTGCACAAGAACAGAGCACAAATTAAGCAGAGTAAGTGATTTGCATTCTACATTCTGACTATGCTCATGCCTGACAAGACAAAGGGCATCCTCATAGACAATACCCATTCTCTGAGGGGATACAGCCTTGATAGTTTCTTTTTAGTTTTATAATGAAGTTAGCATTTCACCACTTAACAGGTTGGTGAACGTGTCAGCATTACTATGTAGTTTGCCAATTAATATTTACAAAAAGGAGAAAATAGCAACTGCTTTTATAAAAGGCAAATTCAAATACTGATGATTTCATGTCCACCAATAGTTTAGTATCATCTTGCATTAATATATTTGTAACCCTCAACAGTAATGCGGTGTGTAAACTTTGTCCTTTTAGGACAAATAATCCCACCAATGTTAATAAGCATCCAGATGTTAATATCTGTAAAGCTCAAGCGCATATGAATATAAAGGCTTGATCTTGAGGGTTTTACTTTCTTTTGCTTCCTAGAGGTGTTCATAAATCAGCCAAGTTTCTCTCTATGATATATTTTTCAGGATTCTCCAAGTAATAAATTACTTTATGCGAAAGAGATCTCTAATTATAAGAAAATGGTGGAAGAGTAAGTATAGACTCTTTTCATCCTTATTCAGTGTTTTTAGGGCTCTAAGCCTGTGTAAGAGGAAAAGCGAATGCTGAGATAGTCAAAGTCAACTGCCAAATGTTAAACATTTTACACCTGAATGTTACAACACTCCCTTGGTGGTAGTGTTGGCAAGGTTGAAACAGAGCAGCGTTATGACCCAGTGCGTGTTTGTATCTGTGCAGATGGATGGATAGATTTATTCAGAACAAAATATGATGCTGTTTTCTGCAGTGGTTGTTGTTGCCCATACGATATGTCTAACCAGCGCTGCACTTCCATAACTCAGTAGAGATCAAAGCCTGGAAACATTTTTACACACACATTTTTTATTTCCATCTCTGAACTTTATTCATTTACATAATTGGCAATTCTGTGAATACTGCAGAAGATCTGCCACAGGACAAAACTCTTGCTAGCTGATGACTTCAGAAGTTTGAAGGCCTAAAGTAATCATCAGCTGCAATTGTAAATATATTTCTTTCCTGTGGTATGGCCCTGTACAGTCAGGTATGATTTGCCTCTGTTGTGAACATACTGATGACTGTTGGAAGGCAGGATTTCTAAAGGAATCATTGGTCTGTTGTGGTAGAGCATCTCCTGCATTATTAGGAGGCATATTTAAAGTAATTGCAAAATTGAAAGACAGAATTACTGAAAAAACACACTGTATTTCATTCACCTAATTGAAAGTCTGTTTTCATCTGTTTCAGTTACTACAAAGGTATTCGTCAGATGGTGCCAGTTAGTGACCAAGATATGAATACCCACCTAGCAGAGATTTCTAGGGTAAGAATAAATTCCATTTTCTTGTCCTGAAATTGGAACTAGCACAGTGTTTCTTTGTCTTCTCTTTCTGACTCAACAAGGGGGGTTTTGTATGTGCAAACATCAAATGAGATATTCATAAATCTATGAAATATTCCTGTTGAGTGTAGTCGTGCCTTTTAGCCCTTTGAAATATTGATTACTGATTGGAACCAAGAGTGGTCATCATCACTAATTATCTGAGTGATGATGTAGGTCCCAGAGCAAAATATTCAGATTTTTTCACATCCATTGCAGAAAAATTACAGCACTCTAATTGTTTTTCCTCTCCACAGCATATAGAGGATTTTTAGCATTGATCATATTGATGAGAAATAATGACTAAATTCAGAGTGATACCACAGCAAAAACTAGATTCCAGAAATGAAAGAGGAGGCCTATACACCAAACATAGCCTGGTTTAGCCCTGTCTGTACAAGGGCAATACTTCCGCTTTACACTGCATGTCAGAAGCTCACCGTGTGCTCGCTCAGTGGCACTTTTTCTTTTTGCATTTATAGGTTATCGGGGGTTACCTGTCATGGAGAAGAGCAGAGGGGTGTGGTTGATAGCTGGGGACTGTGGCTGGAGACAGGTGGAGCAAAGACACTGCAAAATCTGCTTCAGCCTTGAAAGAGCCTGTCTGCTCTGCAGCTCGGCTTAGCTAGAGGAGGCTTATGCCTTTGAAGCACTCAATTTAACTTGGAGAACCAGGAGAGGCTCTCACTAGTCTTAAAAGATGTTTAGCCTGAGCAAAAAGACAGTGTACTTACTGGCTGGTTTGCTCATTTGCTTAATTTAGTTGAAGTGCTGTAGCGTGAGGAGGATGTTTGGGAATTTTTTGGAGTTTGTTTATTTCAGTGCCCTTAAGACCTAACATCTTGCAGATCAACATCCTCATGAGAGTATTTCTATTTTCAGTCATTCACTACAAAACTCATCTGCAGTGACATTTAATTTTCCAGTTCACTTTATTTATTGCACAAATTGAGATGTATATAAGTTTAAAAGATTTGCTGATTAGAAGTAAATTCAGTAGAATGTTTTAACATTAGCAGAATATGTTGATCCTTTCTATTTACATTATAAATTATGATAAAAATTAATATGGAAGGGGTGATCGAACATAGCAAATTTTGATCAGCTCTAGAAGTGACTTTTATAGAGCAAGGAAAGACGGATGTTTCTCTGCTGCTTTAGGCCTTGGGTAATCATTTACACCAGTATCAATATTTTGCAATTCTTAATTTTCTTAACTGACTTAAAAGACTAAAGGCATAGCTAGAAGTTTGAATCCTATACATTTGAATGAAAAACACCTGTTTAGACAGGTAGAGAACATTCACTGAATAAGGTAAATGTTGGGGGGAGGGAGGAAGGGGTGACGGAAGGATTATTTCCTGCTTCATTTAAAGTCCTTTGTGTCTGTCTCCCTCTCTCGCCCGACCCTGCTTTCCATCTTCATGATTCAGATGGCTTTTTCCAAACGTATATGTGCTCACGATCCTGACGCGTTACACCTTTGCTGTAGTGATGTGTGAATAATTTCAAAGAGCTGGAGAAAGGATTTCAAACAACCATGACAGTGACAGAATCAATGCTTTAATATCTCAGCAATACGTAGATTTAACAAAGTAAATGCTTTAGTTATATATACCCATGTTGCTAACAGATGTTTCTTCTGTAGTCTACGGTTTATTGTTCAGAGGTCAAAATATTTTCCATCTCCAGTGTTAGAGTTGTAGGCAGGGTGGAAAAACACCAGTGGGAAAGCCTTGATCTAAAAATCACCAAACAAAAGTTTCTCACCCCTTTTTTCTGCCTCAACTGTCATTTAGCAAAAGTTACAGGGTACGGACCTTGCATTTGGAAATCTTGTAAATTGTATCCAACAGTTGTGCATGCGCATAACTTTCAGCTGTCTGTGATCATATTTTGACATGTTTGCTGCCTGCTTGTGTTAACAGGCACATACCGATTCCTTAAATACACTTGTGGCTCTACACCAACTCTACCAGTATACTAACAAATACTATGATGAGGTAAGTTGCGGCTGTTGTTTTCATTTTTTAATATCAATGCTAAAAGGTTATGAAGGCTAACATCAGTCTAAGGGAATGACTTCTGGAATTCCCTGGGTAACCAGCTCAAAGCAACGCTGAACAGAAAGCTCAGATTTCGAAGTTACACACTTTGCTTGGCAATTACACTGGTCAAGGGTGTGTTGTTGTAAATGAACAATTTCATTATGGGCTGTCTAGTTTTGTGACAGTTTAAAAGTGATAGTTTAACAAGATCTGGAAGAGAAATGGATTTAAAAATCGTTTCTCTTCAGTTCTACCACCCTAATTCCTAAGAATTAGGACATAAGAATGTCACTAAGCAAAAAGTAATCATCAGAGCTATATCAGGTTTCAAGCCAGCGGGGGGGTTTTATTAGGAAGAATCCATTAAACTTTTTTTGCCTGTAGGAATGGGGGCTGCCATGACTTTTTTATTAGTTAGATGCACTTAAAACTTCCATGCATGCTACTGTCCCTGTTTTGCCGTGCCAAATGAAGTGCCTGCCCAAGGTAAAGCGAAGTAGAGTAACTGTTGAATATAGCTTGATTCAAAAGCAGGCTTACAGATGCCATCCAAAATGTTTCTTAAGTTTTTCACGCCCTGTGGAAAGAGGGACAAAGAATATACCAGTGTAGCTGGGCTGTGGCTATGGCTCTCCAAACTTAATCTGAAAACAAAAAGAGAGAAGGAAACTTTTATTCAAAGGTTTCCATGGAAATGAATGCTTCCAGAAAACTCTCAGAATTAAATCAAAGCAAGTAAGAACAGATGCTGAATCAAAAAGGAGTGCAGCACATGTGAGCTCTCTTTGGTTTGTCTTGCACCTCAGCACAGTTCGCGTTTTCACTTACATTTAGCGCTAAGGCAGTGAGTCTCATCCTCAGCTTCACTGCAGCTGCTTTATACAGGAGCAGCCAGCCTGTCGCAGCTTTCAAACAGATGTAAGCAGGGAAAATCAAACCGCCCCGAGAAGTCTTGCAATGAGGGTCAGTAGGGGAAGCGGCCAGAGGAATGCAGGCCAACCCAACGGCGTTGGTTTCCTCGCCCCTCGTCCCCAGTGCAAACCGAGCTGCTTTCAGCACCTTCCCCCATGTATCCATGGCCTGCCCTCTTCCAGAAACACTCAGGGGTCCTGCCTGATAGAGGGACCGTAAAGCCCTGATTCTTCCACACTCCTGTGTCCTGCTTCCACTCATGGTTTCATGTTTGGTGACAGGCACAGGTGGAGTCACCGGTCTGTGGGACTTCATTAGTGGCAGGCCACCAAAACCCAGTGCATAGCTGCCGCTCTTCCTTTCACGTACATCACTGTGTAACAACAAGGTGCATCTGATGAAAAGGCTGCTAATTCAGAGTTATGGAGATAATCTGTCAAGAACCATTCAGTAAAATTAATCAAGGTTATTTATTTTCCGTGAAAATGTTTTAATTTGCATAAATTGGAACATTTTGCAGCTGCCCTTGTCCTTATTACTGATGCAGTGGTTCCCGGCATGCGCTGTACCTTCTGTATCTCTGCAGGGCTTGACAATGACTAAGTGGGTACATTCTAATTGTCCACATTTATATGAAGGATATAGTCACCAGCAGAGATAATCATGAATTATTTAGTCTAGATTTGAGGAGTTACAGATAGATGTAATTGTTTAAATTAAGGGAACAATATCAAATTAAATTAACCCAAACTTAAATACTTTACTAAGTGTTTATTAACTCTGTCTTGTAAAAAAGTTTTCATGCTCTAAAACCAAATCCATTAAAATAATTATTTCTAAACAGATTTGCTCCTGTGTTTGAGACTCAAATGCTATACCAGCCCTTCAAAGTTAAATTATTGGTTTGATTGATACTGACTGCATTAATCTCCACTGTCAATGATGTGCAAGAAGTAGTGAGATTCACAGGTAGCGACAGGCAAACTCTGTTTCTCTGGTTCTTGTACTTGCACATTTATACGGTATTTAAACAGAGCTAAAGGTTTTGGCTTGATTACAGTGTCTGACTTAAATTAATAAAGCCAGTTCTAGAAAAGGAACGGTTTTGCCTTGTAATACATTCTTCTAATGGTGAAATCTAATAGTTGGTGGAAAAGTTTTCCTAAAGGATGATGGAAATTAAAACCTTTTGAAACCTTTGAAATTTGATCTTGAGAAGCCCTAAAAAACTCTATTTGAAGAAGAGCCTTCTCATAACAGTTGACCTTTTCTAGCTCTTGTTTTCAAATCCCTCGTGTCATAGAGTCATACCTTCTTATATATACTCCGTACAGCTGAGGCTGCATGCAGGACGCTGGGGGGCTCCTCTGATGAGCTCATTGCTTCCTGAGCTACGTGGTACCGGGTCAGAGTCACAGCATTTCTTGGCGAGAGCCAAGGGGAGCTGCCGGCAGCCCCCTGACGCTGTGGCCAGACCACTTTCTTCCCTGCATTGCCTATAGACACAAGAGACCTTGCGTTGCCCTACCTTATGCCAGTGCGTGGACCACCCAGGAGCTTCGCGTAACCAAAGCAGATGCAGCTTAACTACTGCTGATAAACGACCCTTCAGCCTTGTAGGGTGCAACGCAAGTGAAAGTGCTGTTTCTTAAATAGCTATAAAGACGCTTTTCCCCCTGCCTGCTCCATCTTGGAATGTAATATTTCACAAGATAAAGTGCTACCTATTAATTTGCTTGAATCCCAGCATAATGGGAAACATTACAGCAACTTAGATAAAGTAACGGAGACGATCATTTTTATTGCCTTTGTGTAAAAATAGAATGTGTGTCCTACTAAATGGACTTTATCTTTGATACAGAGAGAATGCAGAAGACTCTATACAACCGAAGTAGTATCAAACACTTGGTCCGGGAACTATGTCATATATTTTAAGCTAAATGATTCTAAACATTCTGTGTTTATTTCTCCAGATTATAAATGCACTTGAAGAGGATCCAGCTGCACAAAAAATGCAGCTTGCCTTCCGTTTACAGCAAATAGCAGCTGCGTTAGAGAATAAAGTGACTGACCTTTGACTCAAAAGCCGCAATAAAGAAATCTGATCTGAAGATGTTCAAATTCATTCTTCCTGTTAAGGAAATAGTGTTCTATTTTTTAATGTATAATTACAACTTTAAATGAAATATTTCATGTTTTTTTGATAGCAGAGGTGTAATGTAAAGAATTTTTACTGTAAATTATGCTTCTAATTAAAAGCTGTGTTGTGTGTAAATGAATCTTCTGTGGGAAGGAGAGTCCTTTGGTTGGGGGCAGGGTGGGGGGTGGAAGAAGGAAAACCTATAGTTCGTTTAATTTAGTAGAATCTGAGACATCAGCATTTAGGATTCATTATACTATAGCATCCTTTCTACATTAAGCAATATTTGTACTAAGAAAACAGTAACATACTCAGAGACACATGCAATATCCCCTTTTATTTTGATAACTGGAAATTGATTTCCATATAGCTCTAAAATTTAGTCTATGCTCATAAGGAACGTTGTGAACAACATGTCTGATTTCTCTGGAAGATCTGAAAATGGGATTTGCTACCACACACGGTTCTTAATTTAATTATTTATGTCCATGGTGATGCACAGTATTGCACCCACCACAGTTGGCTGCAATGGAAATAAGAGTAATGTCAGTGTAGGAGGGTTCTACTGATAAAGTCTCATTCGTTTCAGAAATCACTGCAAAGAAGGAATTAGTCCTTAAAAATTTACAACTCTTTGTTATTATTGTGAGTTTTATGATATATGCTAATGTGCCTTACTTGTACTAATTCTGTGAATCTGATGAATGGTTTTGTAAAAAGAAGCAGATCAGAAAAAGAAATATTTATGTGCTATTGAATGACTTTTGTGTGAAAAACATGACCAGCAGAATGCTTGTAATTAGCTGCTTGCCGAGAGTGTGCTGTTTAACATGATTTGATTATGTATAATATCTTATTTTAGAATGGTTCTGATGATTTTTTAATTTGAATCTTGGAACTGTCCTAGAAATACCATCACTTGTTTTTATTGTATTTGTGATGTAAAATACTAGTATGATATTGGAAAATTCATATACCCGTCTATTGAAAACCACTCAGTCAGTTTTGAGCCTTGGAATGCTGCATTTGATTAAATACACACCATAACCCATAACAAAGAAAATTGAAATATCTTGTCAGAAAGTGTGTGTTTACAATATAGGTAAGCTCCGTACAAATCAAAAAGTTAGGTACGTCTTCTTACATTGCTGTATTGCACATCAGAGAACTTTATTCCTCTTTGTCTTGCAAGTCTTTGGCAGTAAAGTAGCATTTTAATGAAGCGCTGCCATCTGTACTCCTCCGTGCATTGTCCTGCCGAGCACCCGGACTCTGCTGATTCTCAGCGAGCTAATGCAATGTCTGCCGCCCATTCTGCCTGCCCAGTAGGTTGTCACACGGTTTATTGATTGTTATTTTTTTTCCCCCTTTTTGAAAATTTCCTAGTATGTGTCAGTGGGCCTTTCCTTCAGTTTCTGAAAATCAAAAGCCTCACCAGAACTGGTTTCCTACCCAGTAATAGGCTGGAGGGTTTTTGCGGTTTGTTTTGTACTCAACTTGTTGCATTGTGTATAATCATTCCTCAACCTGCCCGGGCTATAAGTTATTTTACACCGTTTAGGACTGAGGTACACGACTTCTACATCAAGGTGCTTTGCCAGCTACTCCTTCGTCAACAAAAGCATCCTAATTTCATGGCTAATCTGTTACTTTGTCATTATTTGTAAATCCTGTTAATTGTAAATCAAATACAATGTTGGTTTTTTTTCCACCAAGTGTCACGGGGTCTTTACTGAAACTGGGGGGCGGGGTGGATGTTAAAAGGGGTTTGTATTGCTTCCGCCAGGGGTGACAGCGCAGCAGCAGCATCCATCAGTCTGCGGTCGGTAATGGAGGAGCACAGCACATCCTGCAGATGCTGCGCCTGACATCATGCCCTTTTTATGGGCATTTGCTCTGAAAAATGAGAGTACTCTTGAGAAGGGAGGATGTAGTGCAACATCCCGTAGCGAGGTCTTCTTGCCCGATAAAAATCCATCTTGGGACCAGAAAGCCAATTAAAGTACGGCTCAGCAGCATCTCCCCAGAGAGATGAGAAAGCCTTGCTTGAGCAAGTAGGGCTTTCAGAGGGAGCACTGCGTGCCCCCCGCCATCAGTGACTTGATGCAGAGCAGCTGCAGGCAATCGTAAGCTGCCGCGGGCCGTGGCAGTGCTGTCGCAGGATCTTTCTTACCTGTTAGGCAAGCGTGTGTGTCTGCTGGCGTGTGCGTGTTCGCAATGGATCCGCTGGTCACTCTTTGGTGCCTTGTCTTACCTTCCTGGGAAATCTGCAAACTTTCGGCGCTGCAGTGCCGTCTGCCAGGGAACACGGAGGCAGATAACTGTGAGCAGCTGCAGCTACAAAGGAGACTTAATGCCAGTTCTTCAGCTTCTGTAAGTCTCCTCTCCTGAAAGCACAGAGTTGGGATTTGAATTGACAAACTGAGCTGGGTTATTTTATTCTTTCCCCTTTTGGCTAAGCTCCTCCAGCGCTTGTTTTTCCACTCTGGTGCTCTATTTTGTCCAGGCCTAGGTTTTGGCTTCAGTTTTCCCTACATTTAGCAATTGATTCTTAAAGGCTTCATGCTCCTCCTTTGGTTTCTACTGCTACTGCCAGCTGGTTCATCTGCAAGATAAAAGAAAAAAGCTCACTGGGGGTCTCCCTCCTTTTCATCTCCTCTGCAACCCCTCTAAGGGGCACTTCTTTCTTTGAGCGCGAGAATCTTCTCTCTGCACAATAGGAGCCACTCTACTCCGTAGCAGCAGCCATGAGCAAAGCTCCCCTGCTTGGACATCTCCCAGCTGTGGGTCAGTGGTGGGTGCAGGCTGTTGACCAGCACCAGCAGGTCTGAATCCCATTGCTGATTTCAACCTCTCCAAAGGGTTTGCTTGTCTCCTCACCAGCAAACAAGCAAGTGGAGACCTCAGATGACGGGGAAAGGTGCCGTCCCCTGCCTGCCTCATATGGAGTAACTCACCCAACCGAACAGAAATTGGGGGTTTTGCCAGGGATTTGCTCTCTATTCCTTAGTGCCAGGTCTCCCTGTGACACCTTACTAGATCTTCTTGCCGTTCTCTATAGAGATGCTATAGATTTATAAGCAAGTGGTTATGGGTGGAGGGGACCTCGGCTAGCGTGCGTATGTCAGGCGTAGTGCTTCCTCAAGATGGTTTCTCTGATCAGTCTGTTACAGCCGTACTTGAGCCTCCCCCTTCTGCAGGCTGCTGTGTTGGGCATGTTTCTCACCCTGCTCAGCCTGAGCTGTGTCCACACACACTCACTAAAGCTGGCCTTTCTAGCAACCTTTTGAAGACCAGCAGAGCCATCACTGTAAACAAAAACATACAGGGGATTCAGAAACTCGAACTGGAATTCATAAATTCACAAATTCCCAGACTGTCATAATGTGGGAGGATTTTTAGCCAGCTGCGTAAAGACTTGCAATGGCTCTAAGCCTGATATTCAGCTGCCCTAGATTTAGCAGGACTGATGAGATTTTGTGGCCAGTCCTTTAGTGTTCCAAGTTCTCAGGCCTTGTTAGTAACGCAAACAATTTTCAGGCACAGTGTGCCCTGGTAGTAGGTACCTGCATGGCCTAAGAAAACCCTTTGAATGTGATGAGGAACCCCCTTTCTCACACGCTTCCTATGGCTGCAGCACCTCAGTTCACCCTGATAAATTAAGGTTCTAGTCAGGTTTCCCGTCTGCACCTAAGCACGTGGTGTAACAGTTCTCTGAGGACTTCCACTCTAAGGAATTTGATCTTGAGCACAGATTGCCTTCTTTTAAGACTTTTTCCAGGTCTGTTGTTTTTCTCTTAGAAAAAGCTTATGGGGGAAGTTGTTTGTTTGTTTGTTTTTTCTTTCTCTGTCTAGAGATAACCCGTCAGAGCAATGAGACAGTCAGTTTCAGCAGTTTAGAGGAGGATGTCTGACCGCCGCTTTTCTACCAACCACTGGCTCCAGTCCTGTGTCGTTCTGCTTTACACTCGGAGGGGTTGAAATCTGGCACTCTGAGTCCCTGGAGTTTTTGCACTGGAAATCTCAGCACCGTGGTCCTTGTGACGTGCTTTCATCCCTCATTCCCAGCTCAAAACAGTCAAGCTCAGTGCCTGAAGCTTTCCAGGTTCTCCATTACACAAGCTCCTCTCATCTCAAACGTCTTCTTTGCCAGATCGCCTGGAGCACAAGATTCCCTGGAGAACAAACGACAGCAGCACACAAGCTAAAATGATCGGTAATTCTGTTTTCTCAGGCTCTGTGCTTATGAAATCTGTGTTTCTGTCTTTTTTACTTTGAGAAAACCTCCTTCAGTTGCTGAATGATGAATTTGAAAGGTGGAATTGTAAATGAGAGTTGGTCTTTCAGCTTTCCTCTTTCGTTTGCCTTTGTCTTGATGGGGCCTAAAAATGATGGTGGAAGTGTTAGTGTTTGACCGTCCCTGCAGAAAAGAAGGACAAGAGACACTGCAGACCCACAGTTGTCAGGAAGTTTTTAAGAGTTTTGTTTTCTTCAAATTGTGTCCCCTTATGGCTCAGTGACAAGCAGCATTTGTCCATCCATTAGAGAGGGAAGTGGCTTCTCCTGTGCAGGCTTGTAATAGCTATCCGTGCTATGGAAGATCACTGCTGTTGTACCAGTCATTCAGGGCTGACTTACATCTTGCTGGTGCATCCTGCTTGCTGCTGCATGTTGTTCCCAAAGAGGACAAATCCTACTATCGTTCATAGCGAGGCAATCAAAAGCTATTTCATTTACCCATATATTCCTGTTTCTTTGCTGCTTTTCAGATAATTGCCATTTGAACCAGAAGAGTTTGAGTGCTTTCCTTCTTTTTTTGAGCTTTTAAAGCACCTATGTATCTTAACAGATTGAACACTTCAGAAAGAAACTATTTCTTCAGTGGGACAGAGGACAATAGCTCTTGTACAGCTGTGTATGGCTCGTCTTAAAAGGAGATAAAAATCCCACCATGAACCACACACTGTGTTTTTGAAATTCTTTATTCAGTGCTCTAATTCTGAACAATGTTTTTGGCTTATTTAATTCTCCTCAAAACTGAATGTTGAACAAAACTCTCTTTTTTTTCTTTTAATCTACTGTAATAAGAAAGGAGTGAAATGAAAAATGTATTCCTTTGATACCCTTAATCTTCCCTCTCCTGTGGCTATGCTCCTATTCAGTAAGAGATCATACTTGCTAGTTGCAGCGCCTGGATGCCAATCCATGGGATATAAACCAAACCAAAATCCATGTTTCCTGCAGCTGCATCTGGGTCCATGGCAATGCTCACAATCGTAAAACTGCCTCCAGGATGTTATTTGGAAATTTGTTATTGTGGATCTGGCCAGTTTCCTTGTCCTCCTTCATGTGATCCTTCTTGTGTGAGTTTTCACCTTGTGCTTTGGTAGCAGTTGCTGGACCACAACACTACATTCCTCTGTAAGCCCAAGGAAGGAAACAATCGCTGTCTGGATTAGTCATGCACTTTTCATCCCCAAAACGCCCATGGGCACTCAGGCCCTCCCAGGTTCAGCTCAGGAAAATGATAGAAGTGGATTTTTTGATGCTAGAGCAGATAGCCTTACTGAAATACAAAACATTTCCATCTGTTTAAAATAAGTCATGTTTTCTTTGTTAATGAACACCCACTGGTTATGCTCAAAACTATTCATATCTAACGTATGAATGGCCCGTCTGAGTTGATCTAAGCTCCACCTAAAGTCTGCAGCACGCTCCACCCTGGACTGGTAGCTGCACTGTTAGCCCCGAACTAGAAAGCAGCACAGACGATAATATCATTTAGCCTTGAGATGAGGCTAAATAGCCACATCTTCTTTGCTTGAGGTGGGTGTTCAGCCTTGTTGCTGCTTTTGGTGGACTAAAGTTTGTGTTGTGAGGTTTCTATATGGTTACAATATCCAGAAGTCCCATAATGAGGCCTTAAAGTCCAGCTAAGGGAACGGAAAGGCCACCATCAGTTTCAGCAGCAGCAGGTCTAGCATCCTTCATTCTGCTCAGCCGTCAGTATGTATTCCACCCTCTCTTTTAACACGGTCTTACTTTGCTTTCTTTGTGCACTGGAAGGATTTGCAACCCTCTATTTGTATTCTGGCACATTGCTGCTCGAGATGAGATCATCCATCTGGGTTTTGTGCTGGTTTGAAGCTACAGGTTTGGTGTTTAATAGGGTCATACCCTGGTGCACTTACTCCTCTTACAATAATATTTGATAGAGAGCTGTATTGAGTTGTTTTTGCTCACGCTGTGTGAAGATTCATATGCTGATTGCTTTGACCTGGCTATCTATAGTGAGAGCCTGTAACTGCCCAAGTGCTATTATAGCTTTTGATTTAGGTTACGGTTGTGATTTTATCTTTCTTTCCAGTGAAAGAAAGATTAGAAACATTTTGCTTGCCATTTAACTGGAAAACGTTAATAGTTTAGCTGCATCTCTGAGAGAAAAGAGGGGAAAGGGGAGGTGACGTCCTTTCCCTGTGAGGTGGTTTTGGACTATTCATTTCTGAAGTTAACCAAGACAGTGATGAGAAAGACCACTTCAGCGCTGCTGCAACTCACAGACTTACTTAAGTTTCTTTGTGGTTAATCATTCATGTGAATTAGCAGGGCCAGGTTTTTAATACAGAGCTGGAATTTCATTTCAATCTCTGCTGTCCATCATTGTCTCTCTTTAAGGGGTTTTTGAGATGACAGCATACACAATGTATCTAAGATTAGATTCCAGCTTTAAATATTTAGAATCTGAATCACATCTATTTGTACTTCATTTCAAGGTTGAAGTCATGTGGCAGGACACTCATTCTGCAGTAGTTAAAACGCACAAATCAAAGGAGTGCTGAATTATTCATTTTAAACTCTTAAGCGATTTCTCTGTGTGGCCCCGCACCCGTGTGCTGCTTGGGGCAAGCTTCAGGATCGCCGCTGGGCCACCAGGCTCTGCCCTGGGTGCAGTCCCCTGGCGCTGGTCTGCCAGCCGTGGCCATGCCCTGCTTGCCAGGCCAGCCCAGGTTCGCTGGTTGGTTGTCCTCATGGCTGAGGCGGTTTTCTGGGGAATTGACTGAACCTAACAAATTCCAGCCTGGGCTTTGGTTAGCTCCTCCTTAGCTCAAAACTGCTCTCTGATCTGATCATAAGATTTGTTCCACTGCTGTTGGTGACCAACTGGCATGCCCTCAGCCAAAAGTTTCTGCTAACCACCTGCTGGGAAAGGATGCTGGTTTTAGCCTCTCTCCAGCAGGTGACAAACCCAAGGACAGATGAGTTCACTGCAAGGCCTGAGGTGCAGGGCAAAGGAGAGAATCAGATCGCTGAGCCTTGCCAGACTTTGAGGGAGGAGGTGGCTGCCTCCATAGGCATGTAGCCCTCAAAGCCAGAAAATGCTGCTCAGAGCAATGGCTGCTGCAAGTGTAACCCCCAGGAACGTTCTCCCCAGGTGGGACCACGGTGAATGCACCATTTTCTGCCTTGCTGACATGCAGGAACCAAGAGTCAGGGTAACTCTCAGGTGGAACAGTCATCAGACGGCAAACAGGGAACGTGCTTCCAAGATCTCCATCCTCTTTCCATTGCCAAGGATCTGAGCCTGACACGAACTGCACCAGGGCGTTGTGTGGGCCCCATTACTCAACCAAGTCTGTTCCAGCACTGAAACAGCAAAACTGCATCCGTGTGACTGGCCGTGTGCGTGGCATAACAAGCAGACTTCGGTCAAACGTGGCCCAGCCGTCTGTGTCCAGTGCTGTGGAAGCAGAGCTGGCACCAAGAGTCATTGCCACGTCCAGGCATCCCTCGTGGTGCTCTCAGCTCCTGGGTATGGGTCTTGAGACAGAAGTGCCTTACAGGGCTCATTGTTAAGAGTACCTCAATGAAACACGGCTTGTTGAAGTCCTGGTTCAGAGTGTAGAAAGTCAGAAAAATGCTGAGAGGAATAAAGAAACCTCAAAGGTCAAAATTAACTCTGAACTCTGGAAGTATAAAGAGAACCTAATCTAAAAAGCATCTTAGAAACATAACCCAGTTCACACCTACTCAAGTATAAGTTTCCTGCCTCCTTTTTCTTTTTACCTTAGAGCTATGAGACCTGTTTAGCTTCACTGACAAATGGCTGAACCACAGATGTAAGGCATGTTCACAGCCATGTTAAACTCCACAAGAGCAGAATTGAATAGTTATTTTTTCCCAAAACCTCGCAGTGACTCTCCTTCTCTGTTTACAAGCTTCTCCACAGAGCTTATGTGTTTAGATCTGTTATTCTAGCAGTGCATATTTGGGCTCTGTTACGGGCTACCTATATGCTAAAAAAAAATTACATACACAGTTCTTGATAACAAACCCCGATAGTTTAAATTCTCAGTGGCACTTCTCTCTGATCCTTTTTGTTTGTTTTTTGCTTGTTTTAATGAGGAAATTTTTTTCTACTAAAGGAAATCCCTTTACTAAGGAAATCTCAGCCTTACAAGCCTGCATATTTTATTTTTGTAAATGGGGCTGAACTCTGTTCTTATTAGAAGTAGCGGGTGTTCTGCTTGGATCTAAGGTCCAAGAATGTGACACAACGCAGTTTTAGACACTGCTCGTTAGGCTAAAAGCCTATGTGATTTGGTGATAAACTAGGCTTCTTTTTTTTAAAAAAGTTCACCTAAAATACTTCACATAACTAGCAACACAATCTTTTTCATCTCCGTATATTGTTCACAACAGGGAAGAAGCCAAATTCCATTGTGTGAATGTGGACATGGCAATATTTGAGAATGATCTGGCTTGTGTTTATCTATCAACCGTATCACCCATGCCTGTAACAAGAAAATAAATGGGCTCATATTGTTAAGCAATAAGGAAGCTGATGAATGGATCAAATCAGGCCCATCTGCATTCCCTTATCTTTTCAACATGGTCTTATGTATTAACACAGTTGGAGCATTGATTTGGCCATTACTACACTGCAAATGTTGCCTCTACTCACCCTGGATCCACCGTACCATACGGGAGATCCCTAGTGATTTAAATGGGGTCCGGATCTCTGCTGCAATCTCTCATGGGTGATTTGCTCTAAAATCAATTATATTTGCTCTGAAATCAATACAATTCGTGCTTTAACATGATCAGCACAAGAGGGGAAACTGGAGGTTGATGTGGGTGGCTAAGGCAGGGAGAGAAGGGAACCGAGCAGCTCATGTGTTAGGTTGACACCACTGTCCTAGTGCCTGTTCTGCAAACGGAGGGCTGGCAGGCCCTGGGCCTGGCCATTTGACATTATGATTACCGTGTGGAATCGTTCCTGCCTTCATCTGAAAATCTGGAAATGTTCTACAAACATTAATTAAGCCCTGTGAGGTGGCATCCTGTTTCTGTTGATACAATTAAAAAAAAAACAAACAAAAAACCAAGCCCACTCACCTAAGGTTAGAGAACAAGTTAATGGCACAGCTGGTAATAAAAATTAAGATTTCAGATCCTTGGCCCTCAACTCATATCTACTGCCGGCACACCACATATAGAAAAATGAAAACTGATCCGGCTAAATCGCTGTCTCCAAGCTGATAATCTTCTATGGCTTTGTAGAGAAAAAAGTTCAGACACAAGGCTGGGACAAGAAAAACCCACCTGGCAAAGGTCACCTGTGTTCAAAACCTGTTGTTCAAAGAAAAGCTCCTGCCTGCACTTAAATATACACAGCTATTTGTTGAGAAGTTCACCCAAGTTGCAGCCTACAAGCTATGGACGTTCTACATCTCTAAGGGGATATGCAAGGCCGGGGTTTTCGTGTTTCTCAGCCTGTAGCCTGACCCAGCCCATAAATGTGGGTAGAATATAACTCTGCTGGCATGTAACAACTTTGAGAATGTAACTTTGGCACCACCTACAATTGCCTAAAATGCCCTCATAGTTGTGGATATACATGTGTGGGTGATGCGTGTACTCCCAGGGGCCGGCCAGCTGGGCATCATCACCTGCGGCACAGAGCCCGGTGCTGCTGGAGGACGAGGGCAGCTCGTCTCTGGCCATATCCGCAGCCCCACTGTGGTCCCCAGGGCCATGGCTGCCCTGTTCTCCTCACTAGGCTGATGCTTAACCGGAGTGGGCACCCCTGCCTGAACGGTGGGAGTCACACCTCTGATTCTTACGGTACGGCCTGCTCTACCTGCTTTGTAAGTGCACAGCGGTGCGTAAGTGGATCCCTACAAGCGTGGGTCCTGCCCGGGCTCCAGCCACCAGCAAAGCTCTGCAGGACACAGGAGGAGAGCAAGGAGCTGCACTGTGCCCCTGCCAGTCCCCTTTACAGGGTTCAGGCATACTGGGCTGGTGTCCACTTCAGCTTGCACTGCCCTGACAAAACTCATCATCACACACCACAGCCAAGCCTGAGCACTGCCATGGTGGCAGGGGAACCTGTGCTCCCTCTCCCAGAGTCCCTGTCCCACCGGCCAACTGAGTGCACCAAGACAGAGAGACCCAGGCAGCAAGGGCAGCCTTACCCCAGCTCACAGAACCAAACTGGTGCATGAGAACACCAAACCGGTTTTCTCAAGCTGGGCTAAACATTTCCATGGTGCAGAACTGGTTATGATCAGACAAAAGGTTTCCACACAGACACGATGACAGGAATGAGTTGTCCAGTGAAGCTGGCTGGTCCTTCTGGGTTTGGCTTTGGGGATTTTTTGGGAGGAGAAAGTACGTGGTTGAGCTGAATGAGATCTAAGATGTTAGAAAAAAGCAATATGACTGATACAAAGAATTATATGGTATTTAAAATTTTTATCCCCCTTTAAATAATCTAAAATGTGACTTAACATGGGCAAGGAATTTTGATTTTACAGATACATAAATATATATGTTACAATTTTTGTGAGCAGGGAGTGTTGTGTAACTCTATTTAACATGCCATGCCTTCAAAAAAGCTTTCCTGTAGAAAACTCTCAGAGATATTTAAATCCAAGCAGCTAACCATAAAGTTTTCCCCATAACAGTAAATTATGACAATTTTGCCCAAGGCTTTAACATCCCTGAGTTTTGCTCTCTGCTTTGAATTAGATTGTGATGATCAATATTAATAGTCCCTGATCAGATATGGTCACTGCAAAACCAAGATGAAACCCTCATTGCCTCTGAATTTCACTGCAAATGTGAACATTTATCAACACTTATTCAAGACATAAATGAGAACAGCTATATCATGAAAGAAAGAGCTTAGTTAAAATTTAACCTCCATGCCACCAGAATATTTTCCAGAAGCAAATGTAGACTTAGTGTTACTGCAGGAAAGATAGTAAAATTTGTGAATATTTGTGATCAACATAAACCCTGTCCACTTCTAGCTGTTCTGGAGAGTAAGAAAGTATAATTTTTTCTTTGTGTGATCACAGCTTTTTTACACTAGCTCTCAGACATACTTGCATGACAGTCTTTCCATCTCCAACTGTTGTTTATAATATCAAAACATCCTAAACTTCTGTTTACAAGTAACAACAGTATCCCCCAAGCCAGCCAAAATCCCCAGCCCCTCCGGAGCCACGAGCTGTACTGTGCCAGCCCACCTTCTGGGCAGCTGGTCACTTCTGCTGCCCACCCAGCGCGAAGGGGCAGCCGCCCCACGTTCGGGCTCACCCAGGATGGGTCACTCCACACACCCAGGCTTTCTCTTCCTGGCCTGAATTTCATGTTGAACTAAAGTTTGCCTCCTCTGTTTTGACACGAGTTATCTCAAAACCTTTTGGATCTTTGACAGGACACCTAAGTGTATCTATGAGGCAGAAAAGGCGTTTGCCCAAAGGAGCTGGCAAATCCAGGAGGAATCTCTCAACAAAACATTGGTTAAGAGCAGTAGTTTAGCTGTTTGAACATAAAGCGGTCTCAGAGGGAGGTGAGTCATTTTTCAAACTGTACACAGAGCTACCAGGGGCAGGAGGAAAAGGGAAACATGAATTTTTACAGCAGATTTTGTATGACTCAAGTCGAACACGTTTGTCATTGGGATCAGTACAAGGAGTCTGCTGCACTAACGACCCTGAAGAGCTGGGGCATGTCATGTTTCTCATCTTCCCCCCTCAGGGATGATTTACTACAAGAGGATTATTTTGTCCAGTCACATACCTACCAAGCCAGTGGCTCTGCAGGACATCTCAGATGCTCCATCCCTGTTTCTCAGTGCACCTCACACTCATTCCTTTGTACCGTCTTTGTAGGCCACCATGCTGGTCCACGTAGCCAGTGATAGGAGAGAAGAAAGACCACCTGTGGTAGAAAACAACTCCAAATCCAGTAGGTGTTTCCACCAGTCCCGTTTCATGGCTGTGGTAAAACAAAAATCTCCTCCTCCTTCTCGTTCTCCAGCACAGAGCCTCTGAAGACCAGACAGGAGATGGGCAGCTGGGGGCTGGACTGCCACTGCTCCCCAACAGCCCAGCACCTGCCTCCTCCACCACCTACTCTAGCACAACCAACGTCCACGGCTTCTCCCTGTCAGCAGGTAAGAAGAGAGTTTAAAACCCAGAGACAACATCTCCCAGGTTTGCCACAGGTTTGCCCGAACAGCATATTCAACCGTTAGTTCCCAGGGGGCAGAGGTGCTGTTGTGGTAGCCAGTTTCACCAGCACCTCTTGGGACTAGAGGAAAAAAAGGAAAGAGCAAAGTGTGAAACAGAGGCTTGGCAGTATTTACTCTCTAGACCCTAAACTCTGTAATGTCCTCAGTTTTTTCTAGGTATTGTCTAAAACCATAGGGGCTCACTTCTCAGTTCTAGCAATTGGAGCTTTAAGAAAACACTAAATATCCTGCTGCTTAGGATGCAGTCTGACGAGGTGGTGACAAGCTGGCCTCCAGCTCAGAGGAACAGAATGGTTTCACTTATTGCCCTCGCCTTTGCCTTCTCATTTGCCCTTCTCAGGCGGGAGAAGGAGGGCTTTTGCCGTGGACTGCCACACTAAGCAAGCCCAGAAATCAAGACACCTGCAGGCGCTCTTGTACCCATTTCTTCCCCTCAGTGTTTGCATTTGAAAGCAGTAATAGAAAAGAGACCTCAAGTGAGCACAAGTTCCTCTACTATCTTATACCCTAGAACCACAAGGTTCTGTATCAGGAATTTTCTTCTGAGGTTAATCACACTTCGTCAGTTCCATTTGCAGAAGATTACCATGATTTCTAGTTAAACCTTAGGCCTTCTTACCGAACTTTTGGACGTGAGTTTTTCTAACTTTATTTATTGGAACTGCCCCTTTGTTGCCTCAATAGCTTCTCTCCTGCAACACCCCACATCTTTTCTTCCCCGCCATCCAATCACCCTACACAGCCCACCTACTCTCACACAAAGTCTGGTCACCTCCTGCACCCTCATCACCTGATGCCTCTTGGACCTGCTAGCCACCACCCATTTCACAGGGTCATGGGACAGTTCTCTCTGGAAAGGACATCAGGAAGGGATTATCCCTCTCTGCTTAGAAGCTGTTGGAGTTCATCTGGAGTACTGTGCTCGGTCTGTCTGTCCCAATCAGTACCAGAAAGACATCAACCGAACAACGTTCAGTGTAGGGCCATGGCAATGCTTGGGTGCTGGAGCACTCATCATGGGAAGGGAGGCTGAGGCAGATGGGCTTGTCCAGCCTTTCCCTTACGCTTAGCGGGGTAACCGCATTCCCCACAGGTAGATTTCTGCAGATGGAATACCTTGGGCCCACACCGACGACACAATGTGTGCATCTTATTTCGCCACTTACCAAGTGCTGGCAGACCCAGCAGCAGTCCCCCGCTACTGAACGGGGCAGGTCATCAGCAACACAGAGCCGGGCTCATCGTAGCGGCACGTGGCAGGAGGACAACAGGCAACAGGCATGAGCAAACACCCCTTTCATGAGCTCCCAGGATGACCCTGTGGCCAGAAGAACACACGTAATTTTGTTTGGATGGCACACCCTGGCCTGCGCTGTTTAAAAAATCAAAAGATTTCTTTTTAAGTCTACAAATCTGTATATATGAATGTAAAAATATCTGTTACTAACATGTTACATCAGCCACCCCCCCAGCCAGTAACAGCATCAAAGACTTTATTTCTGCTATTATTAGATATATTGTTTACAACAGCACAGAAGACCACAGAGAGAGTTAAAAAGGTATTTGCCATCTCTCATTAGCAATGTCAACACTGTCTCTCGGGTAAAAGGATCTTTGGGTAAAAGGGTAAAATCTTCCATCTGGAAGGTTTGAAAGTCTCTGTGCATTTTTGTTTCCTAAAGTTTTTGGTGTCTGATTCCTATGTTGGGGGGTGGGGTGGGGGTGGGGGGCTGTCTCTTACTGAAGGCAGGATCTGTTTTGAATTCTCTGTTTTCCTGTCTTTTGCAAAGGGGCAGTTACAAGTCATATACTCTAAGTTGTTTATAATTTTTTGTTCTTTCAGAACAACTTTCAAAACACTTTGATTTTCTTTTCAGCTGTGAAAGAATAATCCAAGACCAAACATGTTATTCTTTGAAATTAACTCACTAAAGCTGGTTTCCCTATAAATTTTACTGAAGTGGATGATTAAGAACTCTTCTCTACAAATACTGTTTCATGCAATACAGCTGTAATGAGACTACAGACTGATTATTTAAATGGATGAACATTTTTATTAACTGCAGAATCACTGCTGGCATGTTCTATATTTAATACTTAATGAGACTTTGAAATCACAACAGTGGTTTCACACATGGTTAGAGAGGTTAACTCCAAAGGCTGGTTACTTCAGTCCTCAGAGCTGACTCTGGCCTTCATGTTCCTCTAGGGCACCAATTAAAATTAAAGAACAAGTTTTAGCAGGAACCTGAACTTGGAGTTAGATTCCATATAGTCCCTAATTTCATGCCCTGCACAGAGCAGGTGCAGCGTTGTTTGGCTCTAGTGGGTTTCTGATGTCATTTAAAGAGTAAAAAGCCCACCTTGAATGGCAATCATCCACAGACAGCTGCAAGTGGATGATAGAAAAGAAAGAATATAACAAATAAAGAAATAAAATGAAGACTGTAATGAAATAATAAAGAACACATCAAGTGAAATGATTCACTTTTGTAATATGTTCTGTATGCCAAAGTCAATGAAAATAAAGTTCTAAAAAGTCTTTTTCCCTAGCCAGAACAAGGCAAGAGCAGAGCGTTTACAAGAACCTCCTAACTCACAAAGTTACTCTCCAGCACTGGGCAACCTTCGGCCCCATGGTAAGCCAGGAGAAACAAGTTAGAGGGATCCAGAATGACAGCCTCAGGAACGCCCATGAAGAACAGCCCGCTTGGGAGATACGCATAGGAGGAAACACTGTGGCTGCGGGATTCTGTGGCTGCGGGATTCAGGCTCCTTTCAGGGCCTTTGAAGCTCAGGGGGTTTGAGACATAGCCAGTGATAAGTTCCTCTAAGAAACACTTTGCTTCTGTATTCCTCTAGCAGAAATTTAAACTGAAGGCACGTGGCACGTGCAGGGTCTTCTCCAACAAAGTGATATTAAGTTATGCTGCAAGTATTTATGACAGCTTCTCCTTTCTCTGAGGCCTGGTAAAATAGTTTTTCAATTATCTGCTACTCTGAATTGTTACAAAGGACCCCTTGGATGAGCACCTGTGTGGTCTAGGATCTGCAGACAGGTTACTCATTTGAGTGCAGCCAGACGTCCCTACAGAGGCAACTCGTTAGGCGGCAGTACTTCGGACCTGCATACGGCACGGTACCATGCCCAGCCCACCCCGTCCTACTTCTCAGCACTACTCACTCTTTCTCATTACAGCTCCAACCTAGTTGTACTGCTTTCAGTGCTGGGCTTGCTACGCCAATAGACAGTAAAATACAGTCTAGCCAAAGCCGTGTGTGCAATGTGGATATGCCCAGAAGCACTTTCAGTGTTTGCCTCCAGACTGTGGTACCTTAGAGGCTGGCAGGCAATTGTGGTTTAAATGTTTTACATTAGAGAACAGTCAAAGAGAAAGAAAATTGCCCGACTGTACAAAACAGCTGGATTGAGAATCAGATCTTTGCTGTGTGTTCATGTAATGATACCAGTGAACCATAGTGGTACCCATGAAGGAGCTCTGTGATGATCCCTGTTGATCCCAATGGGTGCTTCTTACAGTGGGTTGTCTGCCGTCCTCCTTCAGAGAGCGATGTGACCAGACCAGGGTGGAGAAGGAGAGGCCTTCCTAGTAGATCCTTTTAAGCCTTGCTGACTGATTGGAGGAGGAGTGTAAAGTCTTTAGAATGGCACTTTTTCCTTGCCTTTAACCTTACACAGAACCAGGGGCCCATCGCAAACTTCCCCCTCAGAAAGGAACTTTCTCATGCTTCCAAGGTTTTCTACTTTGTTTTGTGCAGTTGTCTTTTTCTCCTCCCAAATTCTCCAGCGCAGTGCACGTGAAAGAGAAAAGATGTCTGGCCCTGAGAGAGCTGAATTCTACAGTAGTTAGCAGGCGGGCTAACTGTGGTATTTTGAAGGCCACAAAGTCCTACATGACACAGGTCTGTTGTGAAGGAGAAGACAACTTACTAAACTTCTGAACAAAACTGATTCTTTTATGGTGAGTGTGGTGAGACACCAGAACACGCTGCCCAGAGAGATTGTGGATGTCCCATCATTGGAAGTGTTCAAAGTCAGGTTGGATGGGGCTTTGAGCAACCTGGTCTAGTGAAAGATGTCCCTGCCCGTGGCAAGGGGCTTGGACTAGATGGCCTTTGAAGGTCCCTTCCAATCCAAACCATTCTATGATTCTGCGATTTCTGGAAAAGTATTTCCTTTTCTCAGCCACAGAGCCCTCAATAAAAATAAGCCATGCTCATTCCCTGATATTAACTGGTCCAGAATACAAATGTACTGAATGAACCTGTCTCTGTACAGAGATGAACAAAGAGACGATGTTTGACGTTTGCAGTGTAGAGATTTCAGCAGGACTTTCTTCTATGGCAGAACAGCACCATTAACACTTTTAAACTAAGGATGAAAAAAAAAAAAAAATAAAACCAAAACCAAACACCCAGTTGAGTACTTAAAAGCATCAACAGAGGCTTTCATTTGAGAATTATCCTATTTACCCTTTCCTTCGACTTTGGAAAATTTTATAAAGGACTAACTCTTTCTCCATGTGGCAGCACTTGAGATGGTGATAAAGGTAAGAGCCATTGTCAGGAGATGGGGAGAGAGTGGAGAAAGGGAAGGGGAAGGGGAAAGGGGACAGGGGACAAAAACTTAGAGGTCAGCTGAAAGGTATTTTGCTTTTTTTCTGCTGGAGTCTGATCTGGCTTTCCTGAACAGAAATTAAAGAAAGTCACATAAAATCAAGAGATAACAAATGCAGCCTCTGTTTCTGGTGTAACTCTTTGGTGAAGAATGACAGGCGCATGCATAGCCTTATCAGTCACAGATGTATACAAGCTTCGGGTTGTTTAAACTTTTTCTTTTAGTTGCCTTTTTGGCCATAGGCTTAGAATAACATTGCAAAGGATTCAAGCTTAGACAACTGAACCAGACTTCTATTAAAGATAAGGCATAAACAACCAGATAAGAAAAGAGAAGAAAGAAGGCTAGGAAGTTTGAAAAAGTGATATTCAGGAAAGACATAGGGGATGTGATCTAGCCAGGTTCTGATTGGCTGAGCGGGTGACACCTCTGGGCTTCTGAAGTGCAGGGTCATCACTGTGGGTCTCACCACCCTAAAGGTGGCAGCCACCACAGTAAAGCTTGCTCCTTTCAGTCATCTGCTCTCTTGTCATTGATATTTACAGCCCCACAAATGTGGATAGGCCCAGCCGTCCATGCTTTCATTATTAGACCCAGCATGCAGCAAATAAAATTTTGTTTGCTAATTTCCAATTTCACATTTGTCTTATTTCCCAAACACAGCCTTTGGGGGATAGCAGTGACAATTTTGGGTTTTGTGAATCTCATCTTTTTCTCTTTAACCCATTCGCTTGTATGAACAATGTTAGATAATGGCTTGACATTTTTTTATTATTATTTTCGAGACTTGGCATAGGAACCTCTCGTCACTATGCTCTCACCTTCTTTAAATGATCTGGAGACTGAAGTCCTTCTTGCAGTTAGCAAAAAGAACCAGAACAGGACTTGCTGAAGTATTGCTGTGTTTCCCTATACTAAACCATCAGCGACATCTTGCCCTCATTCCTGTACCATGAGCACCCACACATCTCCTTCTGTGAACTTCTTTCTTTCACCTTCCTTCTGAAATCAGTAAATACCATTTTTCACTGGTTCAACTTTAAAAAGATTTAGAGGATAGGAATGTAATAAACCCTCGTCAACACGGGTTTAGGGAAATAGCTCTTGTCAAATAAACCTGAATTACTTCTAAAATGATATTACAACTTTGATTATGTCATAGCTCCACAATTATCTTTGACTTTTATAGGCCTGTTGAATTAATACAACATTACACTGATCTAAAAATTGATACTATATAACATAAATGCAATAAGGTAGAAAGTTAACTCTATTTGTAGAAAACATCATTGCCAGTAAAGTACCATCAGTGACTGTGGGAAAGTTTCACTAATCAGGACTTTGACTGTTTTCTCAAGCGATCAAGGAGTAAATTGTAATTCTAGGGACAAAGACTGAAAAAGTGGTAAACAGTAATGGAGAACAGAGCAAACAAAACCCTCTGATTGGGGGTGGGTGGGTGTGGGTGGGTGTGGGTGTGTGTACTGTGTGTATGTGTGCAATTCCAGCAGTGAAAATCTATCAAGAATCAGTGGTGAAAGAAAGAAAAGTAAAGAAGAGGAAGAGGAAGGTGAAAGGAGGGATAAAGGGAGGGAGGCAGGCAAATCAGCCACAGAAATATATTTGAAAAAGCAGGTCATTAACCATTGAAACAAACTACCAAATGAAAAGGTTTACTTTTCATCATCTGGGGTTTCCAAATTAAGTCTGCATGCTTTCTCAAACATGGCTTTTAGTGAAAAACAGAATATATGTGCATAAAGAAAATTATCACTTCAATATTGATTATCCTTAATTGTCTGTGACACATGGGAAGCCACATCAAATGATCTAAGGGCTTCTCCTGTCCTATAAGGTATTTGCAAATACTTGGTAGTAGTATTTAGTTAGTTAGCAGCTTGCTCAGAATCTGAGCATTATTTCCTCCTAGTTAGAATTTTTCCATACATAAGTTGAAAATAAAAAGAACTATGTGTTTCATGGCTCCTTTCTTTACAGTCACTTCATGCATAGCAAAAATGATCTAGTGTTTTCTTTGAGCTGACATGCTGAAGAAGCCTGTTCCCTTTATAGTCTAGAGCAGGAGTTTGAAATATGGAACAGGAAAACTGTCTTCTGCTGGCCACAAAACCTCCGTGTTTGACTAAATTGTGCACTTTTGAGAACCACCATTTGCCTATTGTTAACATAGCAGACAGGAAAAGTAATTTCCAACAGAAAAGGAAAATTTAATCCTATTAATGATCCTTCTGTTTTCTTAGTTTCATCTCATGGACTGTTGAGCACAACCTCCTCAGGCACGTTCAGAGCTTGGACGGTATGCTTCAGACCAGGCTGTTCTGCCACTGCCCTTCCAGGACACTGTGTTGGGTGTCCACAGCAACATTTTGGCAGCAGGGGGCTGTGGGGCAGCCCCTGTGAGGAGACTCCAGGGGCTGCCCCGTGCCAGACACAGCCAGCCCATACAGACCCACGGCAGGGCACCGCTGAGCCCCTCAGCCAGCCCGCGGCCTCCTCGGTGATAACGTATTGAAGAAAGGGGAGGAAATGCCACAGGCAGAGGAGGAGGTGGGAACAAAAAGCATGTAGAAATAGCTGAGGGGAGACCAAATGTCTTTATCTTGACCCATGAGCTTACTCGCTCCTGTTACTCATATTTTCTCCGTGGCCTGTCCCGCTGAGGGTGGGGGCTGAGCAGCTGCTAGCCAGGACCAACCCACCACACACATTTTGACCATTATGGTATCAAGTGTCAGAAGGGAGCCTGAGGAGCATCTCTGCATGTTTGGAGGGAACCAGGCAAGGTCGATCCCCATCCTTTTCCTCATTCCTTCCTAAGAGGTGCAGCAGAATGTGAGTGTACGGTCTCTCTCAGCATGCAGCTGAGGGAACATGGGCAAGGTCAACACAAACTGAATTCTCGGACCAGCACCGGCTTACTGCTGGCCAGGGCCGAGAAATACTCCTCCACATAATGCTTGGCCATAATTCAGACACTAACATACCACTCCCAAGAGGCAAACTATGTGAGCTGACCCAGTTTTGGCAGATAAGAGGGTTTAATGGTATGGACATAGCCTGTTTCATACCAGTTGATCTCAGTGTCGGAGACCAGCCCTGGGCATACTGAGTTAGCTATCAACGACACCCCCACGTCATCCTCAGAAATCACTCCAGGTGAACAAACATGTATTTGCCTTTATAGGGTTAATAAAGTTAGCTACACCCTTCCCTGTCATTAACCAACATATTTAGCTGAAGGCAATGGAGCAAATTTGATTTACACCAGTTTATTTTGGGCTCTTGTGGAAATACCGCACCCCTTTCTAAGCTCCAGCCCCACAAATCAGTGCCAGTGGTGAAGCACTAATTGTAAGGTTTAAAATTCATAAGTTTAATAAAAGGAAAACCTTCATGGTTTATTTTTGGATAAGTATCGTAACTTCAACCTGTTTCGTAATTTCTTTTGTCTTAACCAAATTACTGAAGCACCCACCTGGAAGGCCCTGGGAATTGGCTTTCGGTACTGTGCTTCAGAAGTTTTCATCACTTTCTAAAAGCTCTTTCAGAAGGTTTTCACCCTGACGTAAGGTAGCATTGAAAGAACAATCATTAAACCCCAGTAAGATAAGGTACAGCTATTCCTTGGAACTAATCGTGTCTCTTAAATTTTAATGTTCTTGAGCAAAAAATAATTTCCATTTTTCTAAGCACTGCATACTATTCTTGTCAATCTCAATGAGTCATTTAATTATCAATTTAAAATCTGTTTATTTTGAAGGTAAAGGTTTGATTTATTATAATTATGCTGAGTGAGAATTAATGCATGTATTTGTGGTATAAAGTTTTAAACGTTGCAATGCCTTGAGACCTTGAGAAAGACCACATGTGCTTGCTTAAAAAGGCACTTCTGGCATGGGTACAATTTAAACAGTGTATGCAAATAAGTAGTTGTAAGTGATCAAAAAAGACTTCTCCACTAATAAGAGCTAAGATTATTATTATTCCTATCACTATTCCTAGAGCCAGAAGTTACAATACTAGATTTCCTAATTTGACTTATTCATGAATATGTAAAAAGAACCCAAGCCTCTTTTTTATTTCTTTTCCTTTTTCTTCCCCCTCAAAATTAATAAAGTCAAGTTTGTTCCCATCTTCCATATTTCTTCTCCCAACTGAACAGCTTATTGTACTATCAATGGAATGCAACAGATTGTGAAGGAGTCAAGGAAACGTTTGAAAATAGATTTGTTCAGCCATATGCTGTAAACAGCACATCTGTTATTGACAGAGTGAAAATAGAGCCTGAAAAAAGTTAGCACTAAATATAATTCAGACTCAGGAACAGCATTCTTACCTAGATTTTACTTTCTTATTTTGCTTAGGTAAAATTATCTCCACTTCACTACAAATGCTGTAAGTGGACACAGAGGGTCTGTTTCGAAGGTCCCTAGGCAATGAAAGACACCATTCAAAGTCATATTACAAGCTCATCCCGCATCATGCTTGTGACACCTTCACAACTGTGAAAAATCTTTGTTAAGAGAACAGATTGCAGTGAGAATAGCTCAAACTGTTGGGTCATTGAGGTTATCAAGTCTCAGTGGACATGCCTTATTTTTTCACCTGGAAATGTTAAATTAGAAGAAATAGAACATTTTAGCACTTCTCTGATCTCTAGAGAGTTCAGCTTTCTGTACAGCCTGTGCGTAAATTATTTTGATGCAATCTGGGAATTGATGGACCCCTTCCATATGCATCCAAGAAATCTCTTGAAAGAGCTACAGCAGTCTTGGGAAACAGCAGAATTCAAGCTATCCGTAACAGCATTAATTTGACTCCTGGGATGTAGTTCTAATTCGTTATCACCTAACTTGAGCTATCTAAAGTTTCTCTCCTGTCTTACGTACTCTTCTACAGTCCTTCTACCACTGGAGGGGAAGAATGGGCATGTCCAGATAGGGTGACAGAGAGATCCACGCTGGGATGAGAAGGAACTAGATTAGACCAGGCACCAGTTTCTGTACAGCTCAAGTTAGGTAAAAAGATTTGCAACTTCTGTATACAGCCATTTTGCATTCTTGACATTCACAGTCCATATATTTTACATTTGCATTTTTTCCACAGACCCTCCTGCTTCCAGAATGCACAGACTGAAGAGGCACACCTGCCCACTGTATTTCCCTAATCCACGCAGAAAACACATTTCTTGCCCAGGCCACCTTGGTTGCACACCACCCAAACCCACACTGAGCTAGGTCGCTCAGGTTCTCATTACTGGAACTGTTGGCATTTGTGAGGGGAGAAGCCAGTAACTCACATGTCAGGTGTTCAGCATCCTGCTAATGGAAGGCAGAGTCCTTGTCTCCAACATACAAGTGGCCATCACGGCTTGTTACCAGCTGTTCCCACACACACCCCTGAGAAAGGCTGAAGAGAGGCTAGCAGGTAGGAATGCTTTGCTCTCCCACAAAAGGAGGGAGGGAGGGAGGGATGGAGGGATGTGCAGCCACCTGTAGCAGTTTGCTCCAGTTCTGTGGATCAGACAGAGGACTTCAACCACTTCTTTGGCTCTTTTGAGGAGCATCGCATTTGTCCGTAATTCTCAAGCCAGCAATGGCCTAGCAGAGATCTCCAGGCCTGCTAAGACCTGGAAAGGTTTTTTTTATTATTATTAAAAAATTAGATTTCTTTAGAATGTAAATGAAATGAAACCACAGCCAGCCTTCAAAGAGAAAGCAGGGTAATTACATTGCTACAAGGCAATAGTTGAATTACTGGTGTAAAGGAGTATTTGTACATGTAACTATCCCAAAGATAATGTTATTATCAGGCTACATGTGATACAGATGTTGTTGCTCTCCAGGCCTACTGCATTCTCCTTTAATATAAATAGTCTTCCTGTGTTCCTGTTTTCACTGACTTATTTACATCAGGATTCTTAGTCACTTCAGAAATGAATCATCTGCAAGCCTAAATGCAAGTCCCAAGGTGAAGGGATGGAGAAAGTGACTTTCTAGAGCACAGCTGCCCCGACTTTGGGATGCAGAACACTTCTCCCCTCCCCACAACTAAATTTTATTTAAAGTTGTAAGTTAAAGTGATATTGTGAGATCTTTCCCAACCTTAAGTATAATTTGCTTTAGTGCACAACTGAAAGTTTCACAGTAGCAATGTTCCTGACATCTCTCTGGTGTAGCATTTCCAGTCTTGGATGCACAACTGTCAGGTAAACAAATAGCACCTACTTTCTTCTGTAATGTGTTCGCAGAAGCTGATAACTATTTCTTCTACTACTACTACTAAATTTTTATTTTTTTTTTGGATTACAGCTATGGGAAAATACCCTTGGTCAAAACAAAATAACATAGACCAGGAAATATTAGGGAAAAAAGGGATAGTATATCTGGGTTTTTTCCATCTGGTAAGCTCCTGTCCATGCATTGCACTCTCCTGAGTTTCTCCAAGCTGCTGTATTTTATTTTCTGAGTGGCAAAATTCACAAAAAATACCAGAAAAGAGCTATCATATCTGTCCAGATAAAAAAAAAATGCAGAGTAAGATACTCTTAGCAGAGATTTAAAACTTTTTCTACTATGCTTTTTAATGTCCTCTGTAGTTTGTCTTTCTGGATCAACAAAAATCATTCTGCTCTCTATTCTGGTTGGGGGGGGGGGGGGGGGCTGGGGCGGGGCAGGAAATCTCATGTAAATTGTTTATCATGAGCTCAAACAGACAAAAAGTAGAGACATCTCAGGTAGGGCTTTTGGGGGGATGCTTTTGTAATATGAACAACCTAATTCAAAGTCTCACCACTGGAAAGGTAGAAAGCTTTCTTTTCCCTCTACTTGACATGTGCCTTACCTTCTTCTTTGTTCCTTCCCCCCCTTCCCTGCCTCCCTCCTTGCTCCACCTCCGAGGTTCATCTGAGTGCCAGATGTTCATGGCTTGTTTCCATGTTACTGTATCAACTGGGAGATAAGCTATTATCAAAGAGTATTTTTATTCCACATTGGGCAATACTTTATCTGTTACACAGCGCTCAATGCTGGCACGTTAGGTAGGCAAATCAATCTGTCATCTTAAAATGGTTACTGTTTTATTTCCTTTTCTTTCTGTTTAAATGTCACATTGCTCTGGGTGCTTTCAGGGCATACTTCAGTGCTTGCTTCAGTGCAGGGCTCACTGCAACAGCAGGACCATGATCACTTTGCCAGGACAACTAAATCAGGAACATGGCTTCCTTTGCTAAAAATATAATAAAATGGGGAAAGCCAAGCATATCCAGAGTGATTCAACCCATGTACTATCTGACTTCTCCTGCAAATACAGCTCTTCCCCTTTTGTCACAGCAGGAACCCACACCAGCTGTACTCCTGTGAGACATCTACATCAGGCTCCAAAGTTCACCAGGATAAACCTAAGCATGTACCTGCATGAGAGAGAATACATTTGGAGGCTGAAACAACAGCACACAGTAGCTGGCAACCTGATTTTGCCACTGCTATGGCTGGGCTATCGATCTTATTCCTAAAGTGCCCATTTCAGTTTCTCAACAACTTTTTGAAACAGATTAGGTGGGAAGGAATATGTTTTAAATGTCCAGATCAGCAGAGCCTGGGCTTTCATTAATAATGGAAGAGGATATAGGAAGCAATTGTCATAACCTCAGCATACTGCCTTTCAGGTGTTTCTATGGAGCACTGATTTCAGACCATCTCACACTGCTCACTATATCCCATCTAGATCCCTGTGTTTTGCCAAGGATTTTCTTAGGAGAGGAAAAAACTAACACGCCCCTTGCAACATTGTTTAGATTCATCTGCCAAGTTAGGGATGATAGAGCAGATGCAGAGATATGAATCACTGTGTCCAGAAGGTATTGTGTCAGGGGGATGTGCAAACCTCAGCTAGCCCTTCTTGCTCTGCAGATGAACCCTGAGTCACATACGGGTCAAATGTTGTATCCCCAAACAACCTGTGACATTGCATTGGTGACTGGGCTTGCAGACAAGGTTGCGCTTTTAAATGCAAATGCAAACCTTTTCCTGAAGCAGAAAGGCAACTGCCAACAAGTTACTTTTTCTTCCATTTTTCATGCTGTGAATACTGATTAGTGTGTGTTTGTTTTTAAAGACCATGTAGAACTGGAACTGGAAGATCTAGCATCTCCTGCGCTGGCTAGAGTGACCAGAGATCACCCAGGCATGCTAGTACGGAAACAGGTCCTTGTTAATGAGGTGAACTGTGATCAAGCCACGTGCATTTTGTGAAAACCTCCAGGCCTAAAAGAGGCCAAAAGGCAGCACTGAGTGTTGCTGCTGAATACTTCCAGGGCAGGAAGAGCCACGTGGAAGAGGTACTGGACAGTGAGAGCTGCCTACCAATCTGCATCTAATTAAGACCAATGGAAGCCAACAACACTGTCTCTAATTACACCTACCTAAAAGGCTTGTACA
This sequence comes from Falco biarmicus, assembly GCF_023638135.1. Classification (NCBI taxonomy): domain Eukaryota; kingdom Metazoa; phylum Chordata; class Aves; order Falconiformes; family Falconidae; genus Falco; species Falco biarmicus. The sequence goes on along the minus strand of NC_079292.1, from coordinate 7,369,804 downwards.
GTCAGAATAGGCCACATGCCCTTTTTATGTCTTGGCAATAGGTTAAAAGGTGTTTTTTCTTCTTTGTTGTAAGGGACCTCTGAGGCTGTGTTTCCAAAAGCCTGGAGGGAGGGAGCCAAGAGCAGGAAGAAGGATGGGGAGATCTTGGCACTGAAGCCATACATATCACAGAGGCCGTGTGTTGCTTGGACCAGAAGCTGCTGGACTCCACACCCAGTAGAAATTGTATCTTTAGTTTTCAAGCTGAAGAGAAAGTTCCAAGCTGACAGTCTTTCTGCTGCCTAAGTGTTGTCTAAGAAACATTTGTCGTTTCTTTGATCAATGAAAGCACCTTTGCTGGTAGGAGTGTGTGGGCAGCTGGGCTGAGCTCCAGCAATGCCTCCTTCTCAACTTCCAGAGACATTTTCTGAGCAGTCAAAGCAAAGCCAGTGCCCCAACTGTTTTGCCACAAAGATATGCTGTTCCTCAACAGTTGCTTCTAGCACTGCTTAGGTGGGTGTACTACTAGCTCAGTAATTAGCACCTGCACTCTCAGCAACTGTAGTTGTTTAATAAAATAGCTCTGAGTCATTAGGATTCTGAACTTGTGTCCTGGAGGACAGTAGCCCAAACTTATTCAGGGAAATAAAATGATAGCTATTAAAGGCATTTGATAGTTTGATGTTCATAGCAAAGGCATGTGGAGAAGACCGTGAGCAAGGAGCTATTTGCCTAACCAAGTGCTAAAGGCACACACCTGGGAAGTGAAATGATTGGAGTTCGGTCCCTACTCCAGTAGCTTTCAAAGAGCTCTGAGCAAAACCAGAGCAGCTCAGTTCCCTTCTGAAAGGTAGGCAGGAAGGATCTGAACTCAGATTTCACTCCTTTCATGATTTATGCCATCATATCATGACAACCTAAGATGCGTATCTAAGGGACATCATTACCACTTCTCCCATTTTGTGACTAAAAGCCTTTGATTTTATCAGACCTGTTCAGAAACAAATCAAAACAAGGTTATAATCTATTATCATGTTTTATTTTGACAAAAACCTGTCTGTGGTGGATAAGCCTTTGCATGCAGTCTGGTTCTTCTACAGCAGGGCGGGTAGAAGTTGAAAAGCAGAGATGAAGTGAGCATGATGGTCCAAGGCAGCAAACAGTTTCTGTATAAGAGAACACCAAACAGACGAAGAGTCTTCAAGTTGGAAGAAGACAAATGAGGAAGGCTACAAACAATGAATGGTGCTGAAGAGGTGACGAGGTAATGATTATTCACTGTGTCGCACCATACAAAAACTACAGGGCACCCATGGAAATTATCAGGTGTCAGATTAGGAGGAGAGAGCAGGTATTTCTTTGTATAGTCCATAATTATATTGTCACAGGCTGCTGTGCAGGCCAAAAGTATAGATAAAGTCAAAAAGTCATTAGAGAAATTCAGGGAGGGCTGGTCCACTGGTAAAAATTAATTATTTTTTTTAAAAAAACATAGTAGTCTTAATTCAACCTCTGACTCAGGAAAGCAGGAGAGGATAGATCGCTGTTCACATACTCTCCCTTGTGCTTTCTCTGAGCGTTACTGCTGAAGTGCCATAGTCACTGTGACAGACAGGCTACTGGGCTCAGTTCTCTGAGTCTGATGTTAATTTTATTTTATTTTTTGGCTGAGAAAATCAGGGGCTCACAACTCACAGCACAAACATAGGATAGATGGAGACACAGAAGACACAGGAACTACCCCAACTCTGATGTCATGGCTAGGTAAACTCTGATTCTGATGTTTTGAACACACATGCCCTAAAACTATACCTATAGATTCAAAAGCATTACATGAAGAGCATTAGATCTCTAGATAGAATTGCTTTTATATATATATATTCTTATATCTCTAAAGGTACCATGATATGAGTATTTATAGCTGAAAAATGAATACATAAAGACAATTGCCATATCTCAAGCAGAATAATAGTGCTCCATGCTTTTTCCAGCTTGTGGTCCTCCTGTGATACTTAGTTGCTAGCTGGGGTTAAACCATGACAACTATATTTAGCTTTTTACCACTGGGCTACTTTTTTCTATGCCATCTCCTGTATTGTCCCAGGTATGTCCTTGCTGGAGAGTTCAGACTCACAGAAAGGTAAAACAGCTGTTTCTGACTCATTAAGGAGCAAATTAAAAAGCTTGTTTATTCAAGGATAAATGCTGCCGTTCCTTTCCATAACACCTTTGCCTGTCTTGGGATGAAATTAGGTCCTCCACCTAGCACTATACAATACTTTACAACCCAGCCTGAGCTTCTGCCAGAAAGCTGATGTTTAAAACTACCTAAGGGAGTATCTCAGACTTGTTTGACATTTCTACTAATGGAGAAATCATAAGCTGGGATAGGTAGTTTCAGGACCTGGACTAGTTCTTGTAGGAATTAATTTTCCGCTTTAAGAAGGGCCATTGATTAGTTAGTGTTCAAAATGGCTCTACTTACCCTCCCGGACATTATACCCTCCCAGGCTCCCCTCTGTTGAGCCCATTGCTGAAAGTCCATGCTCAAACTCCGAACCCTCGGTGATGCTGAGGCAGCACTGAAATTTTTATGGAAAGGGGATCCAGTATGGTGGCCCATGCCAAAAGAAATCCTTTCCTGTTATAAGCAAGTTTAGCATCTGATAGCACAAGTTAGGAGGAAATAAAGTGCATTTCAGTTAAATTTAGAGTTTTGTGTACTGTTCTCCCTAACCTAATGAACTGTGGGAGGTTCTGTGCTCTAAGTTAAGCCCAGGCTGCGTCCTATGGAAAACACACTGGATTTTTCTTCCAAAACAAAGGTTCCTCAAAGGGGCCTGCTTATTTTTCCTGAGGACTCAGACACTTGGGCCTATTCAGTATATTCCAATCAGACATCTGAAACGGACATAAAAAGATGCTTCAGGAGAATTAAGCCAGCTGGAGTTTCAAAGAAAACTATTTCTGATAGGTAAAAAGATCATAGACTGGGGATGTACATCACATGCTTGTGATAATTATTTTCATCTATGCTGAGGAAAGAGTAACAAAGGAATGAAAAAAAATACACCTATCGGTTTAATTAGATTGACAAATTGTCTCAGTTTGAAATAAGCAGTAAGCATGGGACAGCATGTCCATTTTCCTTTAAAAATTACTGAGAAAAATAGATATTTGTCATCACGATCTGCTGGAAAAGGAGCTAGAAGGGTCATGGGAAGTCTTGTTCGATGCTCTTGCAAACATTAGGTCCCATTAGGTGCTTGAAGAAAGTGGCAAAGCTTAGCTTTTCTACAGGTTCTTTTGTTTTATCGGGTTTTGTTTCCACTAAGCTCCTCACATGATATTTCTCAGTGGCCTAATATAAAAATGGTCTGAACTATGGAAGCATAAAAAAAAGGGCAAGTGGGAAGCACACGCTCTCTGCTGGGGAAGCGTGGCAGGAGGCAGCGCACACCTGGATGCTTTCCCTAGGAGCAGGGGGGATGCCTAGCCGACTCCCTTGCCCGAAGATCGCAGCATGATCCACATGAAGAGTGGGGTGGTAACTCGTTGCTGAGTCGAGCTTCAAACTGCAACGCAAATCAAGGTCTTGTGAGCATACATGCCCCAGGGGGTGGCAGTTTCCTACTTCCCAGACCCAAGTGGATGACCTTTCCCTGGGTGATGTTTCATCTGGCAGGAAACTACTTCCCCACCTGTCCCCAAAACACATCTGATTATTTGGGGAATGTGGCAGCACCTCTGCATTGGATTAATTCAGCAGACGGTATGAATTTATTCACTTACCAGTCCTGACCAATTCTGGGTTTAAAATCAGAGAATAAGGTCGGCCACAACACAGTATTACATTTCACATCTGGAATGTGTGTTGCAGCTGCGCTTCAGTCTCAAGGCAATTATTTTGATCCCAAGCCCGGCTGCTGTAAATAAATCTAATTAATTAGAAAGTTTTTCCTTTGCCTTTACAGAAAAAACACAGTGTTTCAGCAGAACCATAACCACCAGAAGTAGGTCCTTGCTGCTGTTCTGCTCAGTTGTCCTAATTTATAAGAAGTGTTCTTCAGTTAAACCTCCATCTACGTCCCTCCCACGCAAACTCAGTTTTATCTCAGATTTCTGACACTAAATCACTTCTATTAGAAAGGCTGCATCAGTTCCCTGAAGCCTTTGCTTAACGCTAAGAAAATTAAAACTACTACATTCTGGAACATTTCTACACTGTTGTTTTCCTTCAATTTCTCTTTTTTGACCTTGGTCACAAAAGCAAGCTGGTACTGTTTTCTCTCCTATTGCATTCATTCCAACTGCTTTAGGGCTCATTTTGGTTCTGCTGTTTTCTCTAATGAGTAGCACACAGCTTGCAAAAATATTGCAAACACTAAAATAAACTGAACAAACTTCCCAAACTCCCTGGCTAGAATTCCCCCCTGGACACGACAGCAAAAACACTGCAAGCTGATAAGTATTTCCAGTGGACATCCTTACAAACCGGCAGACCGAATAACTTCTCGCATTCCTAGGAAATTCCTCTCTCTCTGTCTCTCCTGGCAAACTGGAAAAGAGACACTGCTAAGAGTGTACTGCTCAAGTGGAAGAAAAAACCCCCAACAAATTATTTAAAAATTGATGCAGTGTAAAATGTCACACTTAGACAAGTAAAGTTTGTTTAAAGTGGTTTAAAAATGCTGTTGTATTACTGCGATTTACCACCTTTTGTATCGCAAATGTACTAAAAAATGCAGTTTAGCGGTCGAGACCAAGCCAGCGGTACGCTGTGTTCGTCCTTCAGCTGTGTAATTACTACAAACACATCCTGTCAGCAAGGGCCTGCGCCGGCAGCCCACGGTGCGGCGGCCTCCCGGTGTGGCGGCGGCCCCCGGTGTGGCGGCGGCCCCCGGTGAGGCGGCGGCCCCCGGTGTGGCGGCCCGCACCGCAGCGCGGGGTGAGCGCAGACGCCAGCGGGTCTGTCGGGAGCGGGGCGCGGGGCTGCGCCGAGGGCTGAGGGAAGAGGCGGGAACGTGGGCCCTTGCGCCTCTCCCCAGCTGAACATCTCCGGCCGTTCACCTGCATTTGTCAAAAGCCTTAATACTTGTTTAACTAAAAAAAAAAAAAAAACAAAAAAAAACCCAAACAAAAAAAAAAAACCCAAACAAATAAGCAGAGAGCCCTTGGTCGAGTTTAAAGGGGAGGTTACGGGGCGCCCAGCCTCGCTCCCCCGCCCGGCAGCCGGGCGCCCTCGGGGCGGCGGCGGCGGTAGCTCCGGCTGGCGGCGAGCGCCATCTAGCGGCGGGAAAGCGGCGGTCTCCGGCGGCCCCAGCGCCGCCGCCGTGCCCGCAGGGGGCCGCTCCCGACGGGCCCGGAGCCTCGCTCCCGCTCCCTGCGCCTGGGCTGAGGAGGACACACGAGGAGATTTCCCGGTGCCCGCCCTCAGGCAGAGCGGCCTGACTGGCACTGTCTGACTCCGAATCAGACGATTGGGTAGCAGCTATAAAACATTTATTTTTAAAGCACTTTAAAGGCCAGGATTTCCAATTTCCACAACGCCTCTAATTCGCTGGAGCCTCTCAGAAAAGGCTGCTTGGACATTCATGTTCCCCATTTCTCCACCTGAAATACATCTACATGTCCATCCGCCTGCCAGTCAGCCCATCCGGGGCTGTGGCTCTCAGAAACCCCCCTGGAGAGGCCATCAGAGGCTTGGGCGCCATTAATCATGTGGTTTTGCACTGTATGGGGAAAAAAAATGAACTGGGAGATTTCTGCTGCCATTATTTCACGAAACTGCGTATACCTCAGCGTCTTCCGTGCTGCCAGTAACCTCCAGTCTGACCACAGCCATTGAGCTGAGGCGGCGAGGCCACGTTACCTGTTTCTCTGTGTGACAGTTTAATTCTACAATGCATTATTTTCATGGGCAATAAATTTCACAAGGAAGCTCGTTTCTTGGTAACACAATGAAATATTTCTACTCACTTTTGCCTTCACCGAAATGATATGGCTGTTGTGCGTCAAGTGCTGATAAACCCCCAGCCCTCACCTAGGGCTGTACCAGGGCTTATAAACATTTCTGCCAAAATTTTTCAAACACAATTGCAACCTCATTGTCACGGCCTAGTTTCAGAAAGCAACACTTCCCTAGAAGCTATTTTATAACTCTATTAAGAGCTATACGCTGAATAACAGACCTGAGTAATTGTGAACATTTCACTAAAACACTGTAGGGCTGGGGAGCAATTAGGATGCATAAATCCGACGCGGCAAAGGAGCAACAAAATGAAGGTGGTGGTAACATGTTGGCAATCCCACCTTATACAGAAACCCATGTGTTAAAAGTATTTTGTCCATATGCTTTTTAAGGTGAGAACATGACCCTGGCAAAAACAATTTTTCTTCAACTTATTCAGGTAGAGCATACATCATCTAGAGATTGATTATGATCTTGAAGTTACTCTGTGTAGAGGCATTTAATTCACAGTTTAAATTTTAATAGACTTACAAGACATTTATTTAAATATTACAAGAGAAAGTATTTTCATACGTTTAAATTCAGCTCAATGTGTGAAGACGTGAGCTGTCAAGACCTTACTTTTGAAGTCCAGTATCTTTGCATTATTTATTAATCCATTGCTTCCCAAGTGATTCATTAAAACAGACTGGCTTGGACACTTTGTTGCTGGGCAACTATGAGAAAGGTCAGCAAACTTTGTATGAATGATGAGGTCTAAAGGTCTCCAACCAGCTCTCCTTCATGTTCTTGAAGGCAATCTAATGTGGCCAAGTACAGCCTGATGTCCTTTCTTGTGCATTTTTTAAGTGAAACAAATGCCTATGGTAATCAGCTAAACCACCAGCCCAAACTAAAAAAAAAAAATGAAAAATGGCAAGGTTCACATAGGGTAATTCAAAGTGATAATTAGGTAACAGAAATACTAGTGTTGACATAATAACAGTACTTCTAAAACAAACACCATTACTCTGTCTCTTGCAGTATTAACTGAAAATCACAAGAGCTGTGCAAACAGCAATCCAGCATGTGAATAACAGGAGGAAAGAGCATTTCTTACAGAAACATGCAAACTGGAGATTGACATGATTTTTCTAATTACTTTGTCCACCTCTTTAGTAGTACAGACTGATCCCTTTGTGTTCTGTACATTTGATTTCTAATTCTATAGCATGCACAGTGCTATTCCACTTCAAAACTGAGCACTTAAAGGGATTAGTTTGTTGATTGCTTTCATGAGATAATATAGCCTTATTCTACTCTATGTTATTTACCCGTAATCTTTTCTTTCCAAGGAGAAAATTCTGATGAGCCTTATGCTTTGAATAGCAGAATTATCTCCAAGAGTGTGACAATTGTGTAATCATTCAAATAAGCTGGTAAACAAGCCAGGACGAATTTATCCCTGACATAACAATTCTGATTCAACTGAAATAAAAACAGTCAAAAGTCCACAGTAACAGAGTAAAATGCCCTTGGGATTTCAATGAGTGAAACCTCTCAGGCCAGAAATACCTGTTTTGGTTTCTTAACCAGATTAATGCATCAGCCTTGCAGAATATACTGTGTGTTAAAATACAGCAACGTGGCCGGAGACCAATGAAATCAGTTCTCAGACAAGCCCAAGTTGCTTTAACAAATACAAAGCAGAATTAACGTTGTAACTAATATAGTCATCTGGCCTTGGAAATAAATTATGAAAGGTAGATTTCTAGTAACTTTTTTTCAGGGATGAACTGAACCTTTAAGGCTTTTTAATTAAAATAGTAAAGTTGCATGTTGCCTTTCAGGGAGATGTGGGGAGGCTTGTAGAGCACTGAAGTCTGAAGAAGCAGTGATGATACAATTTCTGTTATTCGATGGTTTATGCAACCACAAACTCAGAGCTAGCATGGCTTTAATTTAATGCATGGTTAGAAGACCAAGAATGCAGAACACGCCCCAGAGCACCACAGTCGAGGTGAAGACTCTGGGCCATACCTGGAATACTGCCTAGCATTAACTACTGCTTTCTTTGAAGAACTCTGAAAAATGTGAAAGGACTTCCAAAAGGACTTAGAAGAATGATTTGAAGCCCAGGGAACCTAATAACGGAAGAACCTCAAATATTTAGTTTGTTAAAGAGAAAGCTCGGAGTTGATGTGATCAAAGTATCTGTTTGGGACAAGATTTCTAATAGTCAAAGCTGAAAGAAAAGGAAGATTCTCTAGTTGGATGCTATGCCAAATAAAACCAGAAAAGAAATAAGGACCACATTTTTCACAATAAGCATAATTAACTCCTGGAATGATCTACTCAGGGAGCAGGTGTTTTCTCCATCATTCTAAGTCTATCTGGGGCAGGTATGAGCTTTGCACATTAATGTTTGGAAAGAGACACACTGAAACCTGCTGAAAAACATTGCTGCAGCTTGTCCAAACATTGAAACTGCCAGCTTGCACAGATGCAGCAAGAAAAGCTTGTGATTCAGTAGTAACGGCCTGCTGCTACCTACCAACACTCACACCAGCAGGCTGTGTAGAAGCTATTACAAATCTTCCCATGGTTGACATCAGGGAGCTGAGAGGAGGAAGGCGGCGACCTGACCTTTAGATATAAAGGTCCCAGCGCTCTGTCACAGTGCCAGGCAGGGTCCCAGGTGGTTTAACAGCCAGCCTCAGCAGCCCCTTTTGACTCCCTCTCTCCTGTCACAGGGGTTCAGCCTCCCAGCCAGCACAACCCTGATGCCAGCCACATGACATGACCCTTCTTCAGGAACCACGCTTTAGTTGCCTGCGTGCCTTACCTGGTCCAGGAGTCACTCTTTGACCAGCCCTCTCAGCATCTCAGCATAAGCCTAAAGCAAAAAACCCTCCATGTTACTCAGACAAGGAGAGGCCATCCTGTGAACATCTGGTGGGACAAAGAGGTGATGTGTGGAAAGGGAACCTGGGGAAGAAGGTTGCTTTGAATACATGGTGGTGTTATGCTTAAGAGGTATTGCTGTTGGGAGTTCTTTATTGAGGTAGAGAACATCTGTAAATGTAGTAGTGGACAGATGTGTTAACGTTGTCTTCCCACACCTGAGTGATCATCACACAAAGTGTCAGCACCAGTATGCAAAGGCAAGAACCTGGAGAGAAAAGACCGGGATGGCAGAAGACCTTCTGAAGGAACCTTCTGCCAGGTGTAAGAGACATGAAAGGCTGCTTAAATAACTCTCCTGAGCTCAGAAAGCATAACCTGTGCTTAAAACACTCCAGTGAGGCTGTGAGTAGTTCTTGGCATTACACAGGTTCACCCAGAGCCACAAACGATGTTGGCAGAGCTGCAGGACTCGGCTGGACTAGCTCATAGCCCTAGGACAGACCCCACCTGGAAAACCAGCACAGCTCCATGGCGAAGTAAGGCACAACTGCAAGAAATGAGCCAGTTGTTTTGTAGAAAATTTTCTAACTAAAATGGCAGTGCATTCAACAAGGAAACTTCAACAAAACCATTAACATTTGGTGATATTATAAGTATGATGAAGTGTATGAGACCATATTAATAATAGGCTGTACTGCTTGTATATTCTACAGAAAATAATCTCATTTATGCAGGGCCAGGGCAGGGGGAGATGGGGGGCGGGGGCGGGAGGTGCGCGATGACTTGAATTCTTGTTAAGAAAAGGTTACAATAGAATCAAGTATTAGAAACTTCCCAAAAAGAACAGTGCATTTGCAATCCTCCTGTGTAAATTCAATAACTATTCACCTCTCCTGCCCTGTTGTTTTCATCCGTGATAGATGTAGACTTTTACATTGCTCGTTTTGAAACTTCAGCTTTTAAGATCTTCTATTCTTTCAGATATTGATAATAATTCACTATAGCTAAAATTCCAATGCCTGTGATAAAAATCGTTCTCCGTATTTTATACTGCCAGAAGTTTCCGTTAGTAACAGACCTGAATCATATTTCCTGTTTAGTTTTTTCTGAGTAAAAAAAAAAAATCCTGAGTTTCTTACTCATTATAAATATTATGTTAATTGTTTTCAAAGGAAACTCTTCTTCCTCAGAAAACAGACTGGATTAATTCCCCTTTCAGCATTCACAGGTTGCACATATCAGTGTCCCAAAATGGCAAAATAATAATGTCAGCCAGCAGCGGACTTTTCTAAAATTAATCAGTCTATTTATCTATTTACCCAACTTCAGCAGACTTTCTTGTATTATATTCAGTGCTCTGAGTCAAGCTTGCTTGATGCTATCAAATCATTAGGAAGGAAGCTTTCATCATGCAGAATGGACTGCCTGGCATGGATGCATGGGAGCCAGTCGAGAATAGAGCAGGTGATCTTCAGATGGGTCCAGTGTATTAAAATCAAAACATCTTAACACAGACAGCATAAGCCTGGAAGAGATGCCATGGGCTGGTTTGACCAGAAGTCAGCCCCCAGGCCCTGCGTGAAGTCTCCATCCACCTACAAGGTGATGCAGCTTAACTAATTGGAAGTGTTCAAGGTCAGGTTGGATGGCACTTTGAGCAACCTGGTCTAGCAAAAAATTTCCCTACCCATGGCAGGGGGGGTGGACTAGATAATCTTTGAGGGTCCCTTCCAACTCAAACTATTCTATGATACCACGGCTTATTATGGGGAAGGGTCAGTTTTACTCTGCCTGATTTCTGTAGATGCTGTTCTTTTATAATTCGGTGTGCGTCTGCCTGTGTGTTTTTAGACACAGTTTTACTTCTTCGTGAAGATTCCCACTGTGGTTTTAATTCCAGTCTGACTAAGGGCAGTGGCAGTGGCCTTGATCTGCACCTGAGTTAGTCCAGCTGCTGACTGCATGCTCTGAGTTCTGCCTCAGGCATGCTGTGCTCTGGACAAGCTGCCTTTCTGTGCCTGTGCCCTCCACAGCCTCCTCACCCTGTGGGACCTTCTGCAATTAGAGCAGCCAGACATCTGTGGGTGGTCACCTGCAAACACTGACCAGAAAGGATATCGGGAGTGAAGGTCCCAGCCAGACCTCTAAAGGTTTTCTGTGTGCTTGGGAGGGAGGCTGGAGGATCACCGCCGCCATGTAACCGAGATGTGCCTTTCTTTTCCCTGACTGTGCCAGATGTGTGCCTCCTGATATGAACACGTAGGGTTCACAGATCAGTACAAAAGGCAAGGCAAGGGCAAGGCAAGGCAAGGCACTGGCATGAAGACTGTGCTGGTATGAGATGGTAAAAGATGTTGTTGCAGCTTGATACTTTGGAGAGTGCTGTGACACAAATTCCCAGCTTATCTGTCTGAGACAGGGACCAATAGCTAAAATGCTGAGTCCTGCATAATCACTTCTGTTAAACACAAATATTTGATTTGTTGTCAATTTAAGCTTTAAGTTCTGGGAGTTATTTCATCCAAGTCATTGTGCAAATAATTAACAAGGAAATTTCTTCGGAGGGCAGCTACTTTTTCTCATAAGGTAACATTTGCCTGGGTTTTATTTTTCTGAATGCACAAAATTTCCCAGGCTGGGCCAATTGAGCCGAGAAGAGACAATCCAAGGACTTGTCAAGTCTATTAGAAACAGCAGCGTAAAAACATGCTGCTGAAATGAACTCTGACAAATCTTGTCTTGTTAGACAATATCAGTATTTCATGGAATCACAGAGTTGCTTAAGTTGGAAAAGACCTTTAAGATCATCAAGTCCAACTGTTAACCGTTAACTGCCCAAGTACACCACTAAACCACGTCCCTAAGCACCATGTCTACGTGGTTTTAAAACACTTTCTGGAATGGTGATTCCACCACCTCCCTGGGCAGTCTGTTCCAATGCTTGACCACCGTTTCAGTGAAGAGATTCTTCCCAATATCCAATCTAAACTCCCCTGGTGTAACTTGAAGCCGTTTCCTCTTGTCCTGTTGCCTGTTACCTGGGAGAAGAGACCTACTCCCACCTGCCTATAACCTCTTTTCAGGTAGTTTTAAAAAGTGATAAGGTCCCCCTTGAGGCTCCTCCTCTACAGGCTAAACAACCCCCTTCCCTCGGCTGCTCCTCATAAGACTTGTGCTCCAGACCCTTCACCAGCTTCATTGCCCTGAAGTTCATAATGTTCGTAAAGTGCTTTTAAATCCAGGGTTCTTTTAGGGCAACTTTTTAGTTTCTTGAAACAAAAACCATTGCATTCAGCTGGAAAACACATAAATAACTAAGTAAATAAATAAAAATTATTCAATAATTAAATCATCCTGCCTTTGCGGTGCTACATTATCCTGCTGTTATCAGATTAAGACTGTTTTTTCTCCTAAGTAATCAGATAGAGGGATTAAAACCTGCATACTCCAGTGAAACACAAAACAGCCAGAGGGAGAAAAGCCAATTGATAGGACAGATGGGCTGGGAGATGCTGACATGCTGTGCCTTACAGTGCCTGGGAAGAAGAGTGGCAACTTTGTCATGAAAATGGATTGGCAGAAATACATCAGCAACAGCACTTTGGCAGCCCACAGGATCTGCTCTTCTTGCCTACAGCTTTCCAGGACACAGGTTTTCCAGGAGCTTTTATATGAGGGCACACACAGGTGAAACAGATGATGAACTTCATGATGGACTGTCACAACTTGGAGTAGTTATGATACATTCTGTCTGCAAGAGCGCTCCTAAACATGGCCATGTGTATTAACAACTGTTGTACCAACTTAATGAATGCCTTCCTCAATTCCTAACAATTTAAAGCAATGATAGGCACCTATTTAAATGCACTTGCTAAAACTATCGCCTCTGTTCAGCTCCCCCATCAGAGTAATGCCTAGTGGTACCTTTTTTTGTTCTGCATGGTTTGTGGTGCTCAGTGAAGTTCTGTGCCTCCTCTAGAAAACCAACAGCAGCTGTGCAAGTGGCATATGGATTCAAAGAAGCTGCTACAGGCAGTTTCTGAATCACAGAGGATCAGTATTAATTACATTTCATCGCTTCGACATTGTACTGGGGGGAAAACACCTAAAAATAGCTCTATTTCCCCTGTTAATGTTCATACTCTTTCTCAGTCTTTTCATTCCATTTCTCCTTTTTAAACTCCAGTCATATACATGGGAGTAGCTGAGAGGGGTTCCAAACCCGGTTAGAAAGAAAAATTTGCTTTGTGCAGCTTTTGGAAGTCTTTGATCCTCGACTAATCTGAGTAGGGTTCTGACCTCCCTGCATCCCCGGAGCAGGGCAAAGACACCCAGGACCTGCCTCATTACCAGCTGTATATCTGAACTGTCGCTTTTCTCCATAATGCTTTTCAGTCCCTTTCCCCTCTGATAAGCTTCTTTTCATGCATCCTTTCTTATATTAATTTGCAGAGCTGCTTTTTTACCTTTACCTTTTCAATATTTTTTTTTCCGTTTTCAGTTTGACCTTCTTTCTCTCATTCAGTGGCTTTTATTTTACACACATGGTCATTCACTGCAAATTGCAGAAATCTAATGTTTAGCACTGGAAGTCTTTCACCAATTTCTCTGAGGTTTCTCATGTATTCAGTCTGAAGAACTGCTTTCAGAATCATAAAGAAATGCTTTGGATGTTAACATTTCATTTTTCTCATGTCTTCTGAACTTTTCTTCGTACATAGTTCCTTCACCCTGTACATCTACAGTGTAATCTTTAAAAACAGCTTCTTTTTGAGCTCTCAAATTTTTTAATGAGGTGGGCTGCATTTTAAGTTAGCACTTTTCACCTTCCAGTTTCCAAATCGTAATTTCACACAGTGATCACTACTTCCTTACACAGTATTGTCAAAGAGATAGTCTAGCATTTTCACGACTCTTGCATGAGAAGTAAGTTTCTTTGAAACTGTTACTCATATTCTGTTTTCTTGGTCTTCATCTCCCTCTTCACTCATCTATTCCTTATTCTTCCTTTGCATTGCTATTTTAATCCTTATTTGCACTGTGTCCAGCTGCTGGCTTCTTTTCCCCCAGCTATTTCATTTCTGCTGGAGGAAGCTGTTTCTGCTGTAGCTATCCCTGAAAGAAGCCCTCCTCCATTAGAAGTAGAAGTCTCTTTTAACAGCTTCATTAAACTGGAACATTTCTGCCAACAGCATATAAGGTTTCTGCAAGGGGACATCTTGCATCACATGCAAGTGATAACCTGCTAGCAATGCTTAATTAAAAAAAAAAAAAAAAGAGAGAGAGAGAGAGAGAGAAAATGCCAGATCTGACCCTCCTCCCTACTTCAGCAACATGAATTTCAGTTGAATCATTCTGAGGTTTGCATGAGGGAAAGAGAGCTGGATATGGTCCTCAAGGTGCTAGTAGAGCCTGTAGATCACACACACACACACCGGGACGCACTTGTGGAGCACTGCAGTAGTAAGTAGTTTGAATTTCCAAAGAACTGAGAAAACTGTACATCCCTGTTCCTTTCCCTTCTCTTTCCCTATTGGTACTCGCTAACAAATGCATCCAGTCATGAGTGCAGGAGCAGCTGCCCAGTTCTTCCATTAACATGGTGGCCACCCTCAGCCATAAGAAGAACTGGAGCAATGAGGAGTCACTGTTTGTGTCAGAAATATTCCCTTGCTTTTACAGAGAAGTTATACTGCCCAAGGTGAATTTTGACCCGACATCAGTTTTCATTTACTTTGTTTCAAAGGATAAAAGTCTATTTTGATAAAAGGCAACATGCTGAACAGTGTGGTATGACTTATCAGAAGCTAACCAGTTGCAGGGATGGTGTAGCAGCAGGGATTTTTTTAGTCAGCAAACTGACTACACGAAATTCAATCAAAGTTGGGAATAACTATTTAACATTGGACGTTGGCTACAGTGTGAGGAGGCAAAGGAAATGTTGTAGGCTACAGCTCTAGAACCAATTTAACAGACTGCCATTCCCCTGCCACCATGAGCTGGCATAACTGAGTGGCTACCACTGCCATCACTGTTTGCTTCACACACCAGTAGGTCTGATTCTGTGTCTCACAGCAAAATTGGTTTCTAGAATGTTACTTCACATGGTTCTTCACATAAGCATATCAATATCTGCATGAATGCCATCACAACTTGAGATCCGTTAAAGTCTAAAGTATGTACAAGATTTAAGAACTATAATACCTGAAAAGTTATAAAGATATCTTCTGAATTAGGGCCAGAGGCCAGAAATACATTATGTAGAACAACCTTACCAAGGTGTAAGTTGAATGAGTCAATCTTTGGATATCACTCCTCAAAATTTTATGAAAGTATCCTGCAAGCTGATACCTGAGCTATAGAAATGCAAGGCCTTTAAAAATGTGTAGAACTGGCATTTTTTATGAATTATTCTCTTGTTTTTCATACTGCATTTTAACTACATAGTTGTTTATTCAATCTTACTGCTTTTACTTCATAAGGACATTGAGTTTGTACACAGAACAGCAGATGAGGGATATGTAAAATGCACATCACAGTGTTCAATACCAATAGTTCAAGGAACAAACCTAAAACAAAGTTAATTTAAGGCTGCATCTTTAATTTTACATGTTTCTTAAAACTAAGTGCATTCTTCTTCACTCTGCTAAAAAAAACCTGATGACATGGCAATTCTCCATATTTTGTGATTTGTGTTTCAGAATATTCTCCAGATAGCAACCTTGGCCTGGCCATGAGCCAGACAAACCTCTTTGTGTTTCCTTTGTTTCATTCAGCCTTTCAAAAATGCTTTGCTTTTAAGTTTTTAGCCTAGAGCTGTAAAAAGGCAACTTGATACAATGCAGATCCCAGGATATGATGTGATTCACAGGAGATATACCAAATTTTAAAAGCGCTTTTCAGTCTGGAGGTTTAACAGCTTCAATTAAAAACTGTGTTTGAGCCCAAATAAATGGATCATCCTCAAAGATGATTGAGCTCTAAAGCTGGAGAAGCAGCTTTTTTAAGAGCACATGACAAGCTGTATTTTCTTTCTCAATTTACAGGTTAAGAGAAGCTCTGGTCGAAGTTCAGTGGGAGCTGAGGGATGCTGTCTCAGAGAGAGGCAAGGTGATACCAATCCACCAATTGGCAGCACCTTACCTCTGAAGAGCAGGGATGGTCTGTCCCCTCTACATTTAAAGGATTCCACTGAATTCAAAGGAACTAGAAACTTTTGCCTTCCACAGATTAATTTTCAAGCTGCTGGATTTCCCAGCACTGTCCCAAACTGCACCATGGGCCATTCAAAATATGCTCCTGTGTCACAAGTTGTTGACCATTGGCTGTTGATATTATTGAAGGTAAGTGAATTTGCACTGCTTATGTAAGAGGAATTTTTGGGTCCATAATAAGTTGGTATTTAACATTAACTCTTCATTTCAAATGCCCAACTATGTGAAAGTCAAGAATTTACGAAGCTGAAAGCATATCTTTCTCTTTCGGTTTTTTTCCAATTATATCAAGAGACCTAACACAGGCTAATTCTTCTCCTCAACAAATCTAACATAGGTTAATTCCTCTCCCCACAAACTTCAACTCTTACAACCTTACAGCATCACAGCTGCTGCATTACTATTGCTTCAGCCACATGGAGAACAGAGAACATAGACAGAAGAAGCAGTGGTGGAAAGAAGAGTTACACAGGTATATATAATACCCAAAAACAGTCTAATTGTGAGTCATCTTTGCTTGAGGCTGTGGTGATATCTAGCTATGATTGTAAACTTATTTCTTCTACTCTTCAAACTCATGCAGTTTCTGTAGGAACACTGCTTTTATTTCAATGATGTAAACTAGCTCAACTTTTAGGGAGGGAAAGAAGCACAGTAATGAGTCCCTTTCACCCCCAGCAGCAGTGAAAACTAAGACAATCACACGGATTACCCTTTTCACAATGCTTGCACTATGCACCCTTCTCAGAAAGCTGTGGCCAAGGTGCAGCATAGTTTTGATGGGCTTTGATAATGACACAGAGCAGCTGAGGTGTGAGACCTCAGCATGGATTTTGGCTACCCAAGGACCTGCCAGGTTGAAGTAGAAAATGCCTCATTGTAAGTGCTGTAAGGGAATTCTCTTTCTTCTGAGATCTTTTATTGTATGTCTGAATAACTGCTCATGTTGCCCATGCAAACTTCATAGGTTGCTCCTGCTGAGTGAATGTCTGTTTCAAAAAGCAAGATTGCTCTTAAATACTTGATTTTTCTGCACTGCTCAAATTGTTATTCAAGGACAGCAAGTATATTTCCAGCAATAGAAGCAACTCAGTGGGAAGTTTAACTATTTTATCCTTCCCTTCCCTCTCTCACAAATGAGACAAGCTTTTTCTTTTCAAGACACTCATCTAATTCTACATGCCTGTAAACTTTTCAATAAAGTGTCTGTCTTGTAAATGCTGCACAGATCTCAGTGCATCAGGAGTTCACATTGACAGAAGCATTAAAACACAAATCATAATGTGGTGCTTTTTCAAGACGCAAAGGAAAGGTAGTTTTGAACATCTTGGTAATAAAAGCCCAAAGTAATAAATTACGGCTACAGAAGACATTAGTTACAGTAAACCTTATCTTGGCTAAGATATGGCAGGAATCACTTTAAAAAATACATTTGAAGAGCAGTATGAAGAGGGGCTTGGGTCTCACTTGTGGCTAACTGCCCTGTAGTACCTGTGCATGTTTTCTTGAAACCACAGCACCCTACTGGTGAAATGCAGTGTGCAGAATGACCCAAGTAGTAGTTGTTGTCTGAGCGATTATACAAAGATGGCAATAAGCGGGTGTTTTTACCAGTCCAGCTGCACTAGAAGTTTCCTGCTTGCTTTGATCTTGCACTCCCTGCCTTTCTCACAGTTTGATCAAGGTGTACAGGCAATAGCATGTGACATAGTTTAAAGATGGTTTATAAGCAGGTTGATCTTATACAATATTTTGTCAATGATTTATGTACTTCAGGATGCAGATCTCAAAAAAATTAAGAAAATGTAAAGCCTATGAAAACATTGGTGACACAATCCAATGAAAGTCTTGATCCTTACTTATGCTAAGCAGGCTTCACACCCCTCCTGGGAAGCTGAAATCATCAGCAGTTATTTCATGGTAAACTCCTGTGACAGCCGGTTTCTCAGTTAATGGTCATGCTCATAGGATCATGCTCACTTCAGCCAGTCATACATGGGGCATCCTATCAAGACACACCTACTGACTTGCTACAAAATCCATCTCTTTGGGCAGTTCTGCATCTAAAAATTGCAACACCCAGCTGCCCTGTCCCTTCAAATAGCCACTGTCCACTATTTTTTGTCTGCTAGATAATTGTGTAGGGGGAGTGAGGGGAGCTGATCATCTGGTTTGCTTCAGTGGTTATCAGCCTTCCTCTAGATGAGGCTTGCGTGAAAAAGACCAGTGGTGCTCTGCCCCTGTCTGAGCCAGATCTTTGCTACTGCCTCCCTATGCTCAGCCATCTCCTCCAGCAGTACCAGGACTGTCACTTCTGGCTCGGGATTTACTCCTTACCCATGCTTCTTCTTCTTCCTCCTGCTCACTCTGAACCTAGTTCCCACAGAAGAGCACTGAAGCCAGGCTAGTGAGTCTACCTGAACCCGTCTAATCCAGTTCAGAACATCTCCGTCATTTCAGTGCTCTCCCTCATGCTCCAAGCCCCTGAGGCACTGCAAAAACAGTCCAGTCACCTTTAAGCTCTCTGTTGAGCCACAGCAGTCCTTGCACCTCTCCAGTGAGGTCTTCCTTACTTGTTGCATCCCCTTTCAGGTTCAGCAAGACAGTCTGGACTTGTCAGGTACATTCAGGTGTTACAACGATGGCGTGAGCTTCTTCTTGCCAGAGAAACAAGGAAGTGAAAGGAAAAAAAAAACAACCAAACAAACATGAACACAGCCTTGGAACAAATTAAAGTTTCCTGACTCAGATGCGTAGCTTGACAGAATTGCTTTATGCAAAAGCTTGTCAAATGTGAGTACCAAAACATTTTGTTTAATCAAGCATAACATACTGTACCATAATATTAGTCTTGGCTGTGCATGTGTCAGGGGAGTTCATATCACCATGAATCACTTGTTATGTTTTGTTTAAAGACTTTTGGTGGGTAGCTCAGAGTGAGACGTGTTCTTGTTAACTCAGGAATGTTCCGATTTTGATGATTTAGGCTTCAGAAGGGAAAGTCCCTGAAAATTATAGGGAAGTTGGATTCCATGCTTTGATGTACCCCCACCTCCCACGGGATCTTTGCTTGCTTAAAGATTTCCTGTATATTGAAAGTCACTGTAAAGGTAGATGGTTTGTTGTAATAACAGTGACCTATGTCTGAACTGGGGTTTATCTCCTAACCCATTTATATGTCATATGCCAAAGTTACTGAAAAATTAGACATTGCCAATGGAGATGCACTTCTTTTCACAGATTTCTGTGGCCTCTTCTGCCATATGTCTTTCTTTTCTTATGGGGGGAGGAAAAAAAAAAAAAGTAAACAAAACCTAGGGACCAAAACCAGCAAGTCAAAGCAGCCAATTAATAAAGGAAAGCAGTACTCTAGGTCAAGGGAGATGAACTCACTTGCCTACCCCGACAGACTATTCAGCTGCCAAAATAACTGCTATCGCAAAGCTTATGCATGACCCAGTCACTTTTTGTTGTGAAAACATTTGCTGCTACAATAGACTGTTTGGCCCTGGAGCCTCTGTTTTCCTGTGTTTTTCACTCTCAGAAAGTGTGTAGATTTGCATTACTTGTATCAACACTACAGCAATCAGTAATATTTTAAATATCATCAAGGCACAGGGAGTCACTGGCATCCGTTCTGACTAATTAGAAAACTGATTATTTTTGTTAGCATCTTTTGCCAAGTATATTTAATTGAAAAATATTTCCCATTCCAGTACTCATGTGTCTGCTCAGAGCAACTCTGTATTAACCTGTGAGTATCTGGGCTTCTTCTAAATAAGCCACAGTAGCGTGGAGTTCCACATCTGATAACTGGCCCCACCTTTTCTGTAATGTTGGCTCATCAGCCTTTACTCCATGCACAGTGTGCAGTACAGATACACCCGCGGGATAAGTTCACACAGCAAACTGAAGGTGTGATTTTATCATGGGTTGGTAACAACAGCTGCAATGCATCACGGTCCTCAGCACATGCTAACAACCAAAGCAGGCACAACCAGATATACCAAAGCAATAAAAACTGACTTAGTTTTACACTCTTAATTGTTTGGTCCCACCTTACAAACCTGTCTTGTTCTTCCCTTCCATGACAGCAAGGACTTGCACCTTCCCAGTCTGTGAGGACCTGAAGCCAGGCTGCATCACTGTGCAGGAGCCAGGGAGTGACTCGACATCAGGAGGACATAAATGGCATGGGATGAAGTTTGCACCCCTTTATACAGCATAAGGTGGGGGAGAATGCCCCTAGGCATGAGCTGATACAGGAGCGGGGTTCATTTCTCACCCTTATGTGCTTACATTAGTGGGGTGTCTGCTCTGGCACTGGAAGAAAATTAGATCTCTTTAGATCTGTTTTCTGGGTTTTGGTCTGTGCTGCTGCTGCCACCCCCATAGTTAATATCCTTTTGTTCTTAGTAATCCACCGAATCCACAGATGCTCCTTTGATGCTTGACTGTTACTGTCACCCAGAATAAAATTTGTGTGCCTGCATATCCTCCAGTCACGCATTCCCTCCACTGGCTATGTAACCTTTTAGATATTCATACAGAACTTCATTACCATCCAAGCTGACCACTTAGCGTTTTTTAGGTTTCTACCCTCATACAAAGCCTTGGGAAAATGTAAAAACTATTATTGCTGTAAAAGGAGGAGAAGAAATATAGAGGGTCAGACTCAGGAGGTCAGCTTCTGTGTCTATTTCAGTTTGGTGGCAGCAATTAGATACAGAGGTCTAATACCGTGACCTTCAACACTCTAGTTTGTACTCCAGCTGCCCGATTCCATAGTTATCAGAGTTTTAATAGTGAAGGTCCCTTGCCTACAGTTCTACTTCTGTGAATAAATCAAACTGCCTCCATCTCTTCAGGCCTAGCAACTCATACCGCTCATGCCTGAGCTGACTAGGATCTAAAAATTAGGCTTTCCTGAAGTGTAGCCACTGAACTCCATTTCTGCAAGACGTGCTCCAGATGGTTATGGTACTTAAATGAGTGGCTGGATTGTGTACTTCTCTCTGCTTATGCAGAATCAAAGTTCTCCTTTCCTCTCTTCGCCCTGTCCTTCCCCCATGCATTAGGACCTTAAGGACTTGGGTTATGCAGGTGGGCCAGTGCTCTTGTTTGAAGCAGCTTCCATTTTGCAAACAAGAATCAAGTACTCACTAAGAAAAAGAGATAAGACCAATTTAACTAATAAAAATTGTCCTTGATGACTTGATTAAAGCCATTAAAGCTTTTAATTTTAATAAGATTAAAGATTAATTTTAATAAGATTAAAGCAATTAAAAAAGCCAGCTGGAATCCAGGTATGCTACACAACTGAGTAGAAGCTTGCCCTCCAACCTGTTTGGCCTTTAAATTCTGTCATTACAAAAGACTACGTATTCTGGAGGAGGAATAGTATCTCCTTCCCATACCAACTCGATCTGTTTATACTTCCCTTCCTCCTCCTCCATACCTTGGAACCTGGGGACTGGGACAGCCTTAGGCAGTAGGCAGAAATCTAGGGCTCGAGACAGTAAGTTTGAAGGAAGAATTTAAGTCATACTTCTCAATCCTAGATGAGTTCTCCAAACACTGAAGTCTTGTGTAGAAAAGTATGTTTCTTCTAGTGTAAGAAGAAAGGAGTGACTCTTTCACTAACGCTTGCTAGATGCTTAATACCTATGGAAATTTGGTACCTAGCTCTTCATAGCGTATTTTTCAAAGGATGAGTACATACATGTTTTAGGCATCAGAAAAAAAGGATGTATTTTTAAGTATCTGGACCAGACAGACTAAATGATTTGTATATAATCCCATAGAATGTCTGTGCAAATACAAGAACAGAACACACACGTTTCTTAAGGTCTGGGCAACTGCCGACAGTAGTTAACACACTTCCTCTCTCTGGCTGATAATGGACATGTCTGCTTGCTGTGTGAAATGCCTAGGGCATTTGTGGCTTCTGGTAAACAAGAGAAAAAGAGCCTGGATTCAAGTTGTGCTGAAGCCTGTCAGCTTATCTATAGTTATAACTGAAGCTATAATAATTGCCTTCTCCTTATGGTTGAGAGTGGAACAGCTGCTATTTTAACAGATCGCCAAGCACTTGCAGCAGTATGGTGTATTTTACTTCCTGAAGCCACCTGTCCCATACTTTACCAAGTTACCTGCCAGAAAGAGAAACAGCAGTGCTCTTGCTTGCTCTATTTTTGTCCAAGATTTATTTATGATAACAATTATTTCAATCTCATAAAAACAAATCTAACTTTAATTTCCTTTCCTGCTTTGATAGGAAAAAAGCGGAGGGGAGAGGGGAAGCAATAACCTATCATTTGACCAGTGACTACTTACTGTTTCTGACAATCTAGCAGCCCCTTTGTAAAGGCTTTAGAATCATGGAGAACTATTCCCTGTGTGCCTTGGCATTACTTCAGAGAATTCACCATAATGACTTCTGATCACAGCATTTTCTGATTGCAGGATTGCAACTTACTCCTGTACAAGGGAGTGCAAAAATACAGTGTTTATGTTTGGATTGACCAGGAAAGCTGCACCTGCAGGG
Source organism: Falco biarmicus (assembly GCF_023638135.1). Lineage (NCBI taxonomy): Eukaryota > Metazoa > Chordata > Aves > Falconiformes > Falconidae > Falco > Falco biarmicus. The sequence goes on along the minus strand of NC_079292.1, from coordinate 7,347,207 downwards.
AGAGGCATGGGGCATGTGATTGCTTTCCGGAACAGTAGAGCTATTAGCTTTGTGGCAAAGGCCTAGAGCTGGAAAGATTGTGTTCATTGTGTTGGGGGAATTGTTTGATTACTGCTGAAGCTTGCCATATGTGTGAAACATTTGTCTGCTTTCCTTTCTATGATTACAGTTATTTCATTAAATAAAAAGGGAAAGCTACAACATTTGCAATCTAAGCACCCTCATCCATTGCCATTTCCTCTCAAAGCATCATCTGTTATATTCCTCATGCTAAGGGCCATCACCTTAACCAAAAGATCAAATGAAACCGATATTTATGTCTAAGCTAGACTTCTATCAATTTGTACCTCAGAAAGGAAATGCAAACCTTGGTTAAGCTTTTGCTATTGTTCTTTTTGTTTGCTCCTTGAACAAATGCTACGTAGCTATTGTTAGTAGGTCACTGAGCCCAAGTTCAGTAATTTTGTTCCTCGTGCCCTCTTAAGAATGATCCTTCATGGCTATTCACACATTCATACTATCTGCAGCTGGCACTACAGAGGGGAAATTCCCTGCTAGGCAGATCCCTCTAGCCGTATAGCCTAGATCTATGAGCAGAATGGTGAAAAGTAGACATAAGGGAAGAAAGAGAGTATGCAGAACCTTGTGGTAGGTAAGCTAATGAGAGAGAATTCATGACCAACACAACAGTGGGGGCTACTGCTAGCCAACCCAGCTGCCCACAGTTTATTTTTGTTGTCTTCTCTGCTATGTGGGACTGTGGGAAACATTTTCAGGACTTGTTTTGGTCTGAGACACGTAGTAAGGAAAGAAAAGAAACAATGAAAGACAATGTTCACACTACTGGTGTGAATATTGACGAAAGGAATGTCCAGGAATATTTAGAAAAAGTTCTTCTTCCTGTTAAAGAACTGCTGATAACTATGCATACATGACTACAGAAGGAAATAACTGAAAATGGGGTATACTTGAAGGAGAATCCAGCCGCCTTATCTCACTGTAATTTTAAACAAAAAAAGTTGTTTTCTGGTCTACACAGCTGTTTATGTAGTTGTGAAGATCTGAGCTCTGTTGCCATTAAGTTTTGTAGTGCAGTGTGGGGTTGAGGTATAATGAGTCACTGGACAGCGGGGCTGAGGTAGGGGACTGTGCCCTCCCACAGGACTCTTTCTTGTGCTGTTTCTTATCTATATGTTGTGATTTAGCTTTCCCTTCTCATTTCCCTTTGGTCTTTTGCTTGTGTGATTCGTAATAGGAACATACTGGGAAGAATCTCACAGGTCAAGTTCAGGCTCCCATTGTCATCAAACATTGCTACAGTGATCACAACCAATGCAAAACTGTGCAGTACGAATGCCTTGATGGTGTCTAATCTTAACAAATGGTTGTTATTTGCAGAGTGAGAGTCCTGCCAGTTTAGAATGATGCTGGAATCCTCAACGGGAAATGAGGAAAAGGACAAAGCCAGCTGAATGAAACTAAAAAGACCTCATCACCTTGCAGCTGTTGCAATGTGGGAAAATCACTTATCTAGGAGATAAAGAAGTTTCAAAAGTCTGGATGCTTGCAAAAAAATCTACAGTTCCACCTGCATGGGGAGTGTGGGAGTTTCTAATAGCTACTGACATAATTTATTGATTTTCTGAGAATAAAGGAGCTACTCTATAGCTAGCAATTTCTGTAAGTCAGCACACAAAATAGTGCTGAGATTGGATGACTTTGCAGGATCAACTGTCCACAAAGCCACTGGTGATTGCAAAGCTCTTCTGCTGCCATTGCAGAGTCAGATAGAAAGTACCATATTTTCCTGGTATGTGGCTGGATTAAGAGTTTGATGGAACATTTTGAATTTAGCACTTCATCACACCAAAGCAAAGGGCCTGAAACTACAGAAGTGACATGGCCTCTTTTGAGTGGCACAGAGCAAAACTGGTACAGAACCAGGCCCTGGGCACCATGGCATATCTCGGGAGAGATATCAACAACATTCACAGGTACTTGGATCTCATTGAATTCAAAACCCAGCAGCCTGTATTTGTATAAAGGCAAGATATCAGCACTCCACTAAGTTCCTGGTAACACACTTGTTGGCTAAATTGGAGGGAAAACCAGTCTAGCACAGGGCCCTTGAAATGTTGCTAACCCTTGTTTCAAAATATGTGTTGGTGTAGGATACACAAACTGAAGCAACTCCACACATTGATTTGAGCCTCAAAAATACATTAATAATTGCTGAGTCAGGGGAGAGAGACCTGATAAAGCTGCTGGGTAGGTGCAACAGCATCACAAAGAAAAAAAAGATACAGATCAGGCAGAAAGAGTAAATGGACACTCTGCAAGGGCATCCATTAAGTTCAGGAGACAGTAAAGAACTTGAATTTTACAGTACATAACAAAAAACACTTTCACATGAAGCTTGATTCAAGGTTTTCTGCTTCTATATTTCAAAATAATAACAGTTGTAAAAACCAGTAAAAAAGTTACAGAAAACCTGGTGCTTCTAAAACCCATCCTGGGAAAAACCTTCTGTGGAGCTTTCTAGAAGAATTAGCTAAAATGATACAATATTCGCTAAACCTCTATGTTATGAAATGGAGAGATAAGACTGGCAGAAAGAATTCATTTCAATGGCCTGCTTACAATCAGCCCAAGGTTTTAAAGAAAATATTGGGCTCTATCCCAAAGCGAAAATTGTTGAAACTGCTACACAAGGCAGTTGGCTGATGTCTTTCAGGAGGAAACTGGAACAGATGAAACCAAAAATTATACTTGAAGAAGAGGCTGCCTAAAAGCTCATCCAACTGTTTTCATACTACTGCAAAAGAGAGGCAGACCACTAGGTGTATGAAGAAGGCTAACTGGGGTAAACTGGAGTGTGTTACTGTGGCAGTAATAAAAGATGGGCTCACACCCACCTCTGCGGTGATTGCAAGAACACCTGTAGCATGGCATAAAAATCACTGTTATCTGCAATTAGGGACATATTTGGTGGTAAGAATTTCCTTAAGGTATACTCAGTCTGAATCGATATAAAATGGAGATTGAAGATGGTAAAAAGTGGTGTTAAGAAACTTTAGCTTACCAAGGTATTTTGCTGTAAAACAGGCTGGTGTTTAGAAGAAGTGTGTTGCCTTTGCCAGTAAAGACATCTTGCCTTGGTCCCCCTTAGCGTGACAGAAACAATAACTTTGCACGCATTAAAAAATTCTATTGAAATGCCTCTTGCCTTTGCTTGTAGGTCTCTTACCTCTGCCAAGCTTAATTATGCTCATATTGAGAGAGAAGCCCCCAAATGCACTCTGGGGATGGAAAAGGTTTTGCCGCAGGTCACTCTCCTGTCATTTAAATATTCACACAAAGAAGGCAATGGGCATGACCATTACTTTTGAAAGCCCACTGTTAGGCCATTCAGCCCTAGAGTCTCAGTCAATACGAAAATGCAGCCCATTTCTTATTTTACCATTAGAAGCAAGAGATAACAGCAAGCAAGCAGCAAAAAGGACAGCCTGCATGTTTTGCTACTGGCTGAGTAAAACCTTAAGGAAATTGGGAATAATTAATTCTGGCTTAAACAATAGACTATAGTACAAAAAAGGACTACTTCATAACTCCCCAGTGGCCACAGAAAACTGTCACACAGCATTTTTCATAAAATAATCAACTCCACAGGAGGAGCTGTTACAGTGTTTGCTCACCCTTCTCCTCAGAATCATACAGGGAAGGGTGAGCCTGTCTTAATGCAGGAGACGTAAAGAGCTCAGCATATTTAATCTGAATACTGTCACAGCCATGCTTGACGTCTAGAAATACACTGGAGGAAACAGAAATGCTAAGGAGAGGCCACAGAGCAGCATTGGCACAAGCACAAATATATATTGGTGGTTTAGAGACTAGTACAAATTTTCTGATAAGGCCAGTGGGAATGAATTACTTTTAAATTGGCAGATAGTAACTTTGTGATGGTGAACGTAGCACCCGTAACTCAATGACCTATCTGGGAAGTTGCCTCCAGTCTTATACTCGTTATCAGCACAGCAGCCTTCCCGTGAAAGCTCTTTCCAACGCGGTTCACCTTGTTGTGTGGCAGTATACTTGCTGCCGTCAGGTTATGTCTCACTTATTTCTTGCAGCTGCTGATAATCCCATTCCTTTCCAGGGCCTCTGATCTTACAGTGACTTAGTATTCCCTTTGTTTATAAGTATTCACCTTCCAGTTTGTAAAAGGGACATTAAAGGGCTTAAATCCTCCGGTTCAGGGCCCTCAGCTAAATGTTTCCCAAAAGAGCCTTATCTCTGCCACTGCTTTATTCATCGATTTAACTGTAGACAGTCAGGTACATTAATATAAAACAGGTAAGCTGACGTGCCACCTGATACTTATTTCTGAAATATTAGTAGATCTATATGTTTACACACCTCTATATACAAAGGTTTATGGCTTTATTTGTTTTAAGAGGGCAATACGTATATAAGAAGGTTGCTTAATCTGTGGGTACAGCTTATGCAGCTCAGTTTCTAAGAACTGCCATAAGTACAAGAAACTGAGCAGTAATAAGCTACTCTTTCACAGTGGTTTCATACAGACTACGTAGGTTCATTAACAGAAATATGATTAGATTTCAGTAGATGCATGATCTAAATAGCCTAAAAGATCCCATGTGTATCAAACACATCCTGAATTATGATGAAACTGTGAAAAATTGTCCCCTTTATAGGTGGCAGCTCTTGAACAGAATGTGGATCATGTAGATCACAGTTTTTATCCAAATGGCTGTTTGGAATTATTTGAAACACATCACATTATTGTCTTAACATCCTGCCATAACAATAATAGCAGAAAGTTTGATACAGATATTTAGCAAGCAAAGTATGTTGTGGTTCCAAATGTGCCCAATAAATGAACAGCATGCCAAGCCATGCAACAACCGTTTCACCGAGCTTATCAAGCCCCTCTGGAGCCTCAGTAAAGGGCACACCTCCAACCACGTCCATTATTGTCCACACTGCTCAACATCTGCGGTATAATTTGTCACGTTACAGTCACATTACAACTATTATTTGGAGCCTTGCTGACATGCTTTTGAGGAACTGAAAGTCTGTTCAGTGGAGTCCAAAGACAGGATATAAAGTCAAAAGCAAGAAGGTGATATTATGATATCAATGAGAGGAAAATAGCATTAAAGTAGAAATTCCATTTATTACCTTTGTGGAATAGCCCACTGGGCACTGAAGTCATGCTGGTGGAAAAAAAACTGCAGATACACTGGAGACATCCCTATACAACGGAACAACTGGATTTGTACCGTTTTTCTCAAATAGCCTGAGTTGTATCCTCACAACATATCAAATAAGGACTGAAAAACACAGTGATGGAGGATACGGTATTTTCAGCATGATAAGGCTGAGTGTAACTGCTCTATGGGAAATGAACAGCACCAGATTGGAGTATGAAATTCTGTAGATGAGTAGCAGATGGCAAATGAAGGCATGTGAATACATGCATCCCATACTAAGCCAGGCTGAAATCTGTGTTCTGCTTTTACAGGTTTTAGCATTGGTAACCATTTCCTCTAGGTGTTCATAAAGAGTTAAAGCTGAATCAGAACTCATATATTGTTCTTCCTTCACCGTAATTATTTGCATAGTTTTAAAGCACTCCATTAGTGCTTACCATGTTTTGAAGCTCACAGGAATCGGGCAGAGCAGCCCTACAGGTGTAGGTGCAAGTTTGTACACACCTACAGCCTTGGCTATTTCGAAGCCCTGTAGGTAACATGTTCCTTTCATATTGACTTAGTCTGTAGAATAAACAATGTTAGCCAAATTGACAACTGGTTAATATAATTGTTCCAATACATAAATATTTTGGATTGTGATTAGAAGAATTCATGATTAGGAATGCACAGTCATTTTAAAGATCCCACAATGTTTTCTTCGGAGCCGAAAGAGGCAACGCATTAGTCAAACAGCCTTCCTTAAGTATGATTCCTTATAAGCATCAGAAAAGTATAAAGTTCGGTGTACACGGGCTCTTATATCCCCATCTGCTTTTATCTTTGGAGTGTCTTCAGAGTCAACCAGGAGAAATGTATAACTGATGTTTATTCGGGACATAAACCCAAATTAATGCATTTGGAACAATGTGTTCTTGCTCCCATTCACATAACGAAATTCGCCTTTGACTTGAATGGGAACAGTGCTGGGCTCGCTGCAGCTACTGATTATACATGTCAATATTAGGCCGTGTTTGAATGATGCTGTATTATGCATAAGAATAAAACATCATGGAGTTGTTGTGAGACACCAGGCAACATAATTACATGGATTGCAAAAGAAATACAAAGCAAAATATAGTACTATATATTAATAGCCCATCTCAGCCATTCCCCATTATATCTGGACCTTTCTTTATTAGGAATTATTTTAAAGTTAAATCTGTATTTATTTTTCTGATGATGGTGGTGTTCCGAATGTGCATACACTGCCTTGTTGACATGACTTAGCAGGATATTCTATTTAATTAAATTTACTTTGAAGACTTCTGACGCCAATTGCTATCATGTTTGCAATCCCAATTAACATGAGCTTGGAATAATACCCATATGTTGTTCCTGGATGAAGAAAACACTGCTACCTGGTACTGGTAGACTACAGGAGGCCCAGAAACACTTCGCTATAACTTCAGGTAAAGGAGACTGATTTTTATATTTTTTTCCCCCAGGAATTACATTAATTTAACAGGATATTAGAAAATATTTCCCACCCCGCATCCACAGCAGTATGAAAGGAATATTTGAAAAATGTTGTTATCAGTGTCCTCAAACAATAATCATAACTAATACAAGTGCTATTACTATCTGAGGCAATATCAATTGTATATATTTATCCTTAAAACAGGGAAACAATCCTAGTCTCAGTTCATAAATGTGGAAAGGTGGCACAGAGATGTCCAGTGACTATCCCAAATCCACACAGAGGGAATGGAGGAGAGAAGGAAACAAAGCCTCTGCACTCAAAATATATTACAATCTGTCTTGTCAGAAAAAACAAAAACCTGTTCTTGCCTTGAAATTATTATGATGTAAGCCAGATTTTAAAAGTCCTCAGCCAATAGCAGGATTCCTCAGTGGATTTCATACCTAATAAAAGGTATGAAATACCTTGGATTTTTCATGATCAAACCTGAGGTTCAAAAATGAGTAGTTAAATTGTAACAGTTTTCTCCAAAGCAAGACCCACCATTTTCTCACAACATCAGAAAAGTTTATCTGGTTTAAATACTTAAGCCGTAGTAGGACATAACAGTCTGAGTCTGGAGCTGGTCATCTGAATCAACCTGGGTGCTGTACAGGGCTTCCAAATAGGCATTCAGCAGCAGTGTTAATAGCGAAAATGAGAGCGATACTACCTTGCAGGCATAAGCAACAAGCGTCTTGTAGTTCAGTAACAAAGATACAGAGTCTCTCACAAAGCAACCTCATGGAAACTGATGTACTAAAACTAGCTAATGATTGACTCCCTGTTTACGGAAGGCTTCATTAAGCCTTTCCTGCTGCCTGTACTTAGTCTTTTCTGTAGTTACAAACAGTGACAGCTTTCCTATGTTATGATTACATGTATTCATAGACCTGGTTTCAGAAATTTGCAAGAACCTGCAAATAAAACCAGACTATAGCTAATTACTATAATGTTTTATTATTAATAGTAATGTATATTACATTCCAATATATTTTTTTCTTTTATCAAGATGTTAAGTATTCCTTACAACATTTTCAAAAGAAAGCATCACAGGAAGCATATTCATGGCGTTCTCAGATTTATTTTACTGTCATTATTTTCAGGTGGACATGGTGAAATCTGTTAATGGGTATCTCCAAGTTCAAAATTAAGTGTGTAACAGGTCTAGTGACAGAATCAAGGTGGTTCATCCTAAACCCTCACTGGTACTTGGTAAATCTTTAGTTAGAGCTACCCTCCATTTACAGCAATTATATTGAGAACAGTCTGAACTCTGATCTGCTGACAGCCTGTCTTATATTTTCCAAAGCCTGTTTCAAATCAGTGCTGGGTTTGTAATAATATGATTATGTTTCCAACCAGGAAATTATGTTTTTAGCACCAAGGTGGCATTTTCTTTCTTCAGGTTTGCATGTTTATTATTAGTATGAAAGTTGCAGTCTTTAAACTGTGTTACATATTAAATTTGTGATTCCTAAACTGAAAATCAAAGAACTAGAGAGAGAAAATACATGAGAATCAAAAGGAGCCAGAAGGAGGTTAGCAAAGATGTGTAAGCTTTCTGTAAAAAAAAAAAAAAAAAAAAAAAAGGAAGTGAAAGAGGAATGAGGAATAACTGGATATAATTAGTAACTCACAACTGGCTGAAATAATAAATTCCTTTGTTTTCACTGGGGTTTGTTCTAGCAAGAATAATGTAGGATTTGACTATGCAGTGCAAGTACAGCCACAACAGAAAACCAGCATCCTGCTACAGCAGCAGGTTTTCTTCCTTTGGTACCTGCTGGAACTGCTGTGCATCAGAGGGACCACACCCCCCTTCCTCCCAGGGGCACAGCTGGATCCTGCCTCACAGGCTGCCTGGTGTCTCACCCTGCCCCACTGCAGCTCATGGGCCTCCCTCCCACTCCTACGCTGCATGTGAAACGCGGCCAGTCCTGCTGACCTGTTGCCCTCCAGCCATCAGCGCTTGGCATGGCAGGGAATTGTCACAGAGAGCTACACGGCCGTCGGGGCAGGAGGGGAACGGGTGTGCAGCATCCGCGCCAGCTTTATGGCCTCCCCCTGTCCATGGGCACAGCCTCAAGCACAGTTCAAAATGTAGCAGCATTTCATGTATAGGAAATGAAAGTTCCTTCTAAGGCACTGTACGCACAGAGGAAGCTGTGACTTTATCTCTTCCTTATGCTTTCACACCTTTTCGGAGTGTACTCACTTTCCCCTCCCTTGTACACGCACAGGAGCTAAAAGACAAGAATGCGGTTGACCGGGGAGCTGCCTCTTCCTCATGCACCTCCACAGGGCCGGGAAAGATGGATGAGCTGGGAAAGATGGATGAGCTGCTTCTGCCGTGGGAGGAGCAGCTGTCAGGGCTTGCATTATGGGAAGCCTCTGGAGACCTGTAACCTGCCTAGCTCTGAGACAGCTCAAATGCGCTGTCCTCCAACCTCTAGATTTTCCACCATCTCCCTCATCACACGGAGTAGAACATCATATATGTAGTAACCAATACAGCAAGATAATCAAGCACAATCTCAGAGTCACGATCGCAATACAAATAACTGACAGAAGCTCACAGAAGACAGGAAATTGAGAACTACTGTACATATCAACAAGACAGAAAATTAACTCCTGTGGCAATTGCACGGTTAGAAGCCTGGGCATATATGAATAGACTCAATTTCCAAAAGTCATGGCTGCAGTTAGCGAGAAATTAATACTTGGTGAGGGCCAGAGGCCAAAACAGCTGCAGAGACCAAGCAGAATAAAAATCAGCAAGCAGGATTATTTGCTCCATTTTGGCACTGGAAAACATTTGGGCCTGCTTACTCTAGGGGCGGCGGGGTGCAGGCAGAAATATTTCCTCTTGGCTTGGTGTAGAGCGACTGCACTGTTACTCTGATTTTAAAACTCAAAATGGTGGTGCTGCGAAACATAAGATCAATGAATGTGTTGTTGGATTTTTCACACTTACCACTTTCTTCAAGTACTGTGCCTTCAGCACAGAAATTCAAGTGGGACCAAGGAGCGGCCTGGAGAGGACTGGGGAGCCTGTTGCACTAGAGCAGCATAGAAGTGAGAACTAGGCTATGGCTTTAGGAGTACTTCGTGCCCCTTAAGCGGAGGGCTGCAGGTAAATGGCTGTAGTGGCATCAGTCGTGTATTTTTTAATTTGAAATGCACTGAGCAAATGCCAAAGTTGCTGGCAGTGTTCACTCAGTTAGTCCTAGTATGGAAGTCCTGTCATGTAACATGGGCTGGGGTTTTGGAGCTGGAACTTGAACCCTCCAGTGTTTGGGGCATACATAAAATGTGCCTTCTGGCTCATTATGCTCACAATTTTTCAGGTGTACGCGTTCCGCACACTCACAGTGATGTCCTAGCACAAGCTGAGCATGCATTTGCCAAAGTGAACTGCAACTCATGGTAGAGGAACACAGTGGACTTACATGAGCGTTCTGAAAAGAGAGGATTTACATTCCAACACTGATTTGAAGGCAGGTGCAGAGCAACCTCTTTCCTCCGAATCTGTGCAAGCAGGCCACATACAAGTAGTTTAGAGGTGCTCAAGGAAGCATAAGAAGTTATGGAAGGAAATAATACATAGGAAAATACACCGGTAACATTGCAGTAGTGCTGCAATGATTCCGGAAATCATTGTGTATAAAGCGCATTTTGGAGAAAAGAGAAAAAAAGCAGTAAACAACTCGGAGAACCTTTTACTTTAATTGGTGCGTGAATTTTGAAGATTTCAAGTTTTCAAGATTTTTCCACTGTTATCCCGAGGGCTTGAGCCTTCCTTGATGAAAAGCGGAGGTGTTTGGAAGATTGCATGTGGGAGCCAGTGCTTTAAGGGGAAACTCTGGGTACCGGGGGATGCCCAGTAAACCCGAGCTCCGGCCAGAGCCACGGCCGGCCCCGCGGGCCAGGCCCCGACTCAGACCCCGGTGCGGGGCCGCTGTCGCTGCAGCCCGGGCGAGGGGGTCCGGCGGGCCGCGGGGCAGCTTCAGGTGGCCGTGGCAGAACGCGAGAGGTGTCAGCAAGGCTCCAGGCCACCTGCCGGTGCCAGGGGACGGGCTGGGTGACCGGGCCCGCCCGCGCTCCTCCCCGGCGGGGCCCCGCGCTGCCCGCGCGTTGCGGCCGGTGCGGCCGGTGCGGTGCCACACGGCGCCCCGCAGCGATGCCGGCCGCTCCGGGGCGGGGCCGGCGCCTCGCCACACCCCGCGCGCTCCCCCCGCGGGAGGACACCGGGGGCGGCCCTGGGGCTCCTGGGCCTGTGCGCCCCTCGCCCCCGCCCGGGCTCTCCCCGGCCCCGGCCGCTGCCCCCACCCCCTCGGCCTTCCCCTCCCCTTCCCCTGCCGGTCCCTCCTCCCCGCCGGCGCCGGCCGTGCCCGCCTCGCTCCCCGCCCCGGCCGAGGGGCGGCTGCCGCTGCTGGCTGCCGGCGGCGGCTCCGGGAAAATGTCCGAGCGCGGCGGCTTCTACCGGCAGGAGCTGAACAAGACGGTGTGGGAGGTGCCGCAGCGCTACCAGAACCTCACCCCCGTCGGCTCCGGCGCCTACGGCTCCGTCTGGTAGGTGCGGGGCGGCGGGCGAGGGGCCGGGAGCCGGCAGGTGCTGCCGGCCGGCGGCGGCGGTGGGGGGCGGCCCGGGTGCCGCCCCGCGGGGGCAGACGGAGCTGGGGCGGCGGGGGGGACCCGCGCCGAGCGCCGGGGCCGGTGCGCGCCGAGCGGAGCGGAGCGGGGCGGTGCGGGAGGGGGGTGCCGTGCCCGCGCGGCGGCGGGCCGGCCTCGGGCGTGCGGCGGCGGGGGCGTGTCCGGCGGGCAGCCGGGGCGTGCGGCGCTGGGGCGCTCCGGAGCCGCGGCCGGCGGCCCCGCGGGGCCGGGGCATGCCTCGCCGTCACCCGGGCAACCGGGCCCGCCGCCGCCGCCGGAGGGCGGCTCCTGCTGGCCCGCCCGCCGCTAACCCCCCTCCGCCCGCCGCGCCGGCCGCTCGGCCGCCCGCCGCCTGACGGGGGTGTCGCGGGGCCGCCCGCCGGCCCAGCGCCTGTTAAACCGACCGGCCGCCGCGGGGCCGCTCGCCGGCCGGCGCCGCTCGCACCGGGGTGAGAGCTGCCCCGAAGCCGAGAATCTTGCACAGTCACGGCGCGCCCGAGCGGGCGGGGGGGGGTCAGCGGCGGGGCGCGGGGCACGGCCCGGAGCTGTCCCCGCTGCGGCCCGGCGGGCTCCCGGCCGCGGTTAGCGGGGCGGGCACGGCCCGGGCAGCTCTGCCCGCGGAGGCGGGGGGAAGCCCCGGGGCGGGCGGGGGGCAGCGGGGGGAGGGGGTTTCCCCGCGGATGTCAGGGGAGCCGCAGGTGAGGGCGGGTTGCCGCCCAGGGGCTTCGGCTGCTTAGGGCAGCCTGAGGGTTTGTCACATCTTACCGCGAAACGTTTCCCGTGTTTTTTTCTGGTAATCACTATCTCAGGCTTGCGCTTTGGGGAAGTCCCAGTGCAGGTCGGGCTATCATTTTCATCTTTGATGCACGCTTGACTATGCTTATAAAAGCTTTGAATCAATTTTTGGAAATAATAGCGACGTTTAAGGGGTTTCAGAAAAAGAATCGTGTTTCTTTTGTAAGCCGGGTAAGTAGAATTACATAAAAACAATCCATAATGGGCCTTTAAACATACATACTCACAAAAAAAAGATTTCTTTCATACTTAACTTTTTGTCACGGGCTAAGCTTGCGCAACAGTCGCTCACAGGCAGATAGCAGAGGACAAACGTTTATGGAGTTTCGTGTTTGTTGCTTCCTTCTCTAGCTCTGTGAAATGCCCCGATTACATGTAAACTAGGAATATGTGTTTTAAAAGCCTCCAACAATCAGCAGAAACACTTGGGACTAGTGCAAAGCATCTCTGAATTCTTCTCTTTTATTATTTCAGGCTTATAGTTGCACCAGGGAAATCTAGGCAAATACTGTGTGACTGTTGGTACCTGCCGTTGTAGTTAACCATACAGTCCTGTGACAACTGATAGGAATAGTTTTACAAGGACCTAGTTCATTTAGGCTATAAAGTCTTAGTTTACTGTCTCCTTTTTTATTTTACAAACTAGGAGATGTATATACGGTTAGGAGAGTAACTACTGTTATGTTTCAGCTGAACCTACATTTCTGATTATTTTCCCAATTTATGCTGATGTAGTTTTAAGGGGAAGACCCACTCTGCTGAATTTTGTAATGAGATGTCCAGACTTTTGAGAAATTGTGAAGAAAATCCAAACATGGTTTGCATGCAGCCCAGCTGGTGCTTTGTCTTTATAGTTAATTCATTGTACTTACTTTTTATTTGTCTGTGAAGCCAAGGAAATCCTAGTATTTTATCAATGGAGAAGCCTAGGAACTGAGATGTAAAATGGAGACTGGAAGATGCTATGGGAAAGGTTTACTCTAAAATATACATTTAAGAACAGAATACAGCAATAAAATATTGCTCTATATTAATAGCCTTGTTAACATCGATGAACTGTAAACCCAAACAGAAGCTTGAATGTGAGGAAAAGTCTCTCTCAGAAAAGTTATCTATTTTTAGTGCCTATTGAAATTGATTTTTTTTTTCCCCTTTATGTGCATGTGCTTTACCCAGGAGACCTACGAGACACAATCATTCCCTTGAGTAATATGCTATATTGCTTTTGTGAATAATTGTACTCCTATTCAGTAAAACATCTAAAAACATATTTAAGTCTTACAGAAACCACTGGAATCAAACAAATTCTTAAGTGCTTTGCTGAACAGAAGCCAAGGTCCTGAACTCCAAACACTGGCTTTAAAACAGGAACAAAGTTGTTGTAACAAATCTTTTTCTACCTCAGTGAAACTCTTTAGTCCCTGCCCTTTCCTTTTCTACCGTAAATTATCAGTCGCATCTGATAGACTTGTGCAACTGAAGTGGTAACTGGTAATAAGAAACATATTGTAAATATTTGCATTTAAACTAACTTCTGGTTGCCCTTTTTTGCTTGCAGCTCAAAATCAGTAGAAGAGTTTGCGTGAGGAGGCTGTGTTTTGGCCCAGTTTATTGACTTTTCATAAGTCTCTAACAGAATTTGTGTTTGGGTTAGTTTTTATATGCAGATGCATCAAATGTGCTATGGAGATAGATACCATTTTAAAACAGATTCACTTTTAGAGAGGTATCTATATCAAACACAGTGCTTTCCAGTATGTTTTCCTTGTTTTTTATTTAGATGTGGAATATGTATAAAAAGCAAACCTTCCGTAGCATAAAAAAAGCTCTACTGCATTTCTCACTTCTTTAATGACACATCATAAAGAACAATCCTTCCTGGAGATCCTCAGAACTCAGTCACACTGCCAAGTGGCATTGCACTTCAGCATCTGTGTGAACCACAGAGAGAACCGTGAGGTCTTTCCCCCAAGTACTTCGCTCTTGCAGTACATTCTGCGTTACTCCTGTATGTTAACTCTGCAAAGGGCTTCCCTTTTTCTGGGTTCTATTCCTATGGCTGTTCAAGCTGGTGGATATTCTGTCATTTGCTGCTGCCAAATCTGATTTTTTTTTTTTTTTTTTTGTTAATTTAGGAAAAATATCAAAGCCCAGTGGAAGCGTGGTGTGTATGGTAGTTTAATTGCTTTGAAAATGATCAATGGAGTCTTCAACAGGATATTTTAGTTAATTTTTCAGGTGATGTCTGCGTATTAGCAAATACCAAATTTACATGCAAAACTGTTTCTTTTGGAGTTGTTTTCTTTGTGTGCTATAGCTTTGCTTATCAAGTTGAGGAATTTTTTATACCGGACAATTAATTTAACTTTTCTGCAAGTCAAAACTCAGTTAAGGTTTTCCTGAAAAATACATTTTCACAGTGTCCACCCCCAAAGCTGGATTTATCTCTCATAGAAGTCAAAGGGCTGATTGACTGTTACAGAGCAGGCACTGTCCCTGCTGAATGTGAGTGTTAAAAACATTTCTGATTTGAAGTGCAGTATTTAAGCTGATAGGCATTTAGGTGGGAAGCAAGCAAGTGTACTTTCACAAGGTAATCTTCATCTACAACCGTTTTGGTTTAGATCTAGAGAGAAGAGACGGTTAATGTCTTGGGACAAACTGCATTTTAAACTCTTGACCCTTGTGACTCTGCCTTTTAAATAAAAATTCTGGCTGTGTTTGAGTCTTTCAGCTGTCCCAGTGATAGTGGTTATAAATTGGACCTCTGGCCTGCAGCACCCCTGCCTCCCTGCTGTATTACCCTGGTGGGACCACTACAGTTTGCTACCTGTCCACCTTTTCCTCTGGGAGCTGGCGTTCCACCTACTTGAGAGAGAGCTTCTTCATCTTTCTTTTTTGAAGACTTTTTATTGTAGCACAAATTATGTAATGTGAATAGATTTTGAGGCTTTTTTTTTTTTTTTTTTTTAAAGCCTGTATGCCTCTTCTCATGCCAGCTTTTGTAAACTGTCTTCCAAAGACTACTTAGTCTTATTTTTGCCTGGGAGGTATGAGACGGCCTTCTGCGGTGTGCCATCTCTGATCTCTAAACACATTGTTTCCCATTAGCCTATTGGAAGCTCTGTGTTCTGCCTTCGTTGGAAAGGGCAGATGAACCAGAGTGAGTCCAGAGCTTCCTCCCAACCAGAAACTCCTGCGCTGTTTCCTCAGAGGCAGTTGGCATCAACAGTGCTTACATCATGCACTCAGGCTCTTTTAATTTTAAACGTATGCAATGCCTGACACCAACTTGGGTGATGTAACACGTTTTAAAAAAGAGGCTTGCTAAGTCAGAGTGTAACGGCACAGGCCTCAGTTCAAGAAAAGCAGGAAAGCGAAGCCTACCTTATGTCATTTACACAATGCAGCAGTTCAGTGGGTCCCTCTATCTTGCTACCGTAAGTGCAAGCTTAAGATCCATTAAGTTTTTGTCCTGGCTGATTTTGGGTAAAATGGGGAAAGGGAGGATGGTGTTTAGGTTTTGATTTTGCTTTGAGTAAGTACAAATGGAAAAATAGAAGCGGAAGGCTTTAATTCCTAAGTTTAACCCCTTCTTTCCCTCATCCACTCTATTCTGTGCTTCTGGTTAGATTGTCACTCACAAGTGTTTTGGGGGCAGTAGCTTGCAAGACAAACATAACATTGCTGATTCTGGCCTTTTCACACTGAGGATCTCTAAGGAGATGCTGAGACACCTCAGTAGCGTATGAGGGTTTTTGAAGGCTGATATAAACTGTGTTTGACTGACAAAGAAAAGTTCCCTCAACCAAGATTGTACTGGATGACTTTTGGATGTTTTTTTCAAGGGACCTTTTACTTAGCTGTAGTGATAGCAAGTACATGATTGCAACTATGGGATCAGGTTACTGGACTTAGATGTCACTGTAATAGTACATGCTAGTTTAAACAGTAAATGCTGAAATAAACTTTTAGAGTAGTAGTAACACATACCTGCTGTATGTAAATACAGCTGGAAACCGAAGACTATAGATCTCTGCAGGCTAAAGGCAGAATCCTAAGCACATGTAGAGCCGGTTGACTCCCTTTGGTCTGTTCCTCTTTTGGATCAGGTCTTTTGTTTCCACTGCAGATACAGGGACTGAACTTCATCTACGTATGTTCATATTTTATTAGAAACATTTCAAACAATATTGTTAAAATACTGCTGTCCAAGATCTGCTAGCAGTTGTCTATTTTTGGTATGCATCATACAGAAGGAAAGTTTTGAAGCCTTTCATTAGTTTGCAGATACTTACAATGAGCCCTTCTAAGCTTATTCAAACGCTTGAAAACTTCAGTGAGAGATGAAGGCTGATACGAGAGTCCAGTCAGAGCCAGAACACCTCTTAAAAGTGTATATATGTAATAATGATACTCAGAAATGCAGCCTTGAAAGTGAGGTTGCCATAGGGAGGAGAACTAAATAAAAGGAGTTGCATGATCAGCGTTACAGTTTAGGAGGAGGATCGTGCAGCAGCATTGGTAGAATGAATGGATGAATATAAGTGAAGCAACAAAAAATGTTGCAGAGTGGGATAGACCCTTAGAGGAACGTGATGAAATAGCTATTAGGAGCGAAGACACAGTGGGGTTTGCAACTACAAAGCCAAGGGAGGTCAAGAATTCACTAAATTTTATGAAAGATGTGTGAAGGAAGGTGGAATAGTGTTTCTGAGCACTGGCCAGGGAGACATCACTGAAGAGTTCATTGAAAGTGGTTTTGTTGGAGTACTAGGATGGAATGTAGGTTGCTTGTTATTCTTTTGTCCAGTTTCATCCTGCGTATTTCCCAGCTGTTGGAACAGTGTAGTTACTGACTTCGGAAAGGAAAGGGAAGTAGGATGGTGATTAGTGGAGTCAAGGTTCTTACTTTAAATGAGCATGTCTAAGAATGCTTTTAATGAAGGAGGCTGAATCAGGAAGGAAGTGTTTGTGGAGAAGAATGAGAAGGGCTGGGAATGGCTGTGATGGAGATCTCTATGTAGGATGCTGTCACTAAGACTGGAGTAGTTTGAGAGCAGATGACAAACGTCTGTATGTGTGCGTGAGGAGGGGTGGTAGAGGGAATTGCAGGAAGGGTGAAGAACAGGCAAGCTCAAGAAGTGGGGAGGATCATCATTTGTATGATGCAGGTTTTCATTCAGGAGGAATTACTGAGTCTTTTTTAGAGAGAGAAGGAGTATGGGATGGAAGACAAATGAGAGGCATGAGATGAGCCAGTTGTGGCAGAAAGGCCACAAGGATCATCGAATTACAGCCTTCTGCGTGGCTGCAGGAATACATTAGCAGAATAAAAATTCTCTGCAAAGGGTCTCCTCCGTCCCTACTTCAATATAATTTGTTGTAATATGCATCTTCCTGGCCACATGATGCAGCAGTGGCATAACTAACTGCTTTCCTTTCCTGCTGTCAGTTGTGATTGCGATTGCACTTGGCTAGGGGATACAGTTCCTGTTCCAGAGCCCTTAAAGTCTAGGGTCCTGGTTCCTTCAGCAGAGTTTCCCAAGGAGCTGTTTCCAGTTTCAGAACAGTTTTAGCCTGTTGGTACCACAAATCCAGTATCTTAGTTCTTAGTTCTGTGTCTACAGTCAGGGAGGGAGAGGGTGTTTCAAAACCCCTACGTGACCTGGGAAAAAATTGCTACCGTTTCGTTTTTTGACTGTTGTGGAGAGAGAAAACAGGAAATTTGAAAGAGAAGTGGGGGAGGAATAGGAAAAAGAAGGACAAGAATGTAAGTGAGTTTTCGTCTGTTTAGGTTTATCCAAGTACTTGAAAGCACTGGTGGGTTTATTGAAGTTTGTATCCATGAGCATTTCTAGCTCTAGGTTTAAAGCCCACAATTTGTAACTACCTGGCAGACTTTTTTTTAATGAAATGCTGAATAGAATACATTTGTTATTAGCAGTGTACTGGCTTAGTGGCAGCTGACAGATTTTGTTTACACACTGACATTGGGCTTATAGGCTATCTAAAATACTTTATTATTTTAGTGCCCATGAGCTGGTTACACTGCTGAGGAAGCTAACAGCTTACAACCCCAACCTTCTGTATTTTTTTTCTCACAAGTATGATTTTAAATGCATCGCTCCCACTGATGTAAGCTGTACTGTCTGTAACTTCACCTAGAAGAGTGTGACTGACTGCCTCTCTGTAAAGTTATTTGAATATTTAAGTCACTGTGGAGACAGAAGAGACAGATCAGAAGATTAAAAATAGCTTGTGGATTCAGAGGCTGATACAGCATTTTATGATCATGTTGTTACATTGAAAGACGATTGGTGATATATTCACAAACATATTCACATGGATAGCAATTATTTTTTTAGTATTTTTCAGTGTCTGCTTAAAAGTATGTACATATTTTTATGTTGGTTATGGAACAATTATGCTGCATGTGTAACATATTTTGTGGATTTATATTTAGATTTAGTGGTAAATTAATCTGAGGTAATTGACAGTGATTGTACTAAAGCCAAAACAATTGATAGTAGTGCTCAGCACAGTGTGTTGGAATAATATCCAAGTGATGGGATGTAATTTTACAATACAATAACCTATCGTCATCAAGCAAGGGGTTTTTTTCCTCTAACGAGGAGATTAACATGTCATTTCAGAGCTGTCCATTACTCATCCTCCCACCTTTTGTGTTGCTACCATCTCATTTTTCTTTATGGTTTCCTTTTGAGGCACATATATGCCGATTTTTGTGGTTTAGTAAACAAACACACTCTGTACCTTAAATCTAGCTCTTAAAGAGTGGAAGTCACCAACTTGAACTTGCATAAAGTAACAAAACATTTATAAAGATGGAACAAATGAGCCGTTTCCTGGGTTTACTTTGCTGCTTAACTTAGGCTTACTGCAGGTGGCCTTTTTCTGTTGTTCTCTTGCTGTACTGCCAATAGCTATTATGGTCCATTTTCTGGTATTGGATAGGTGCTGTTTGTGCTTTTTTCAAGACAATATTTCAATAAGAAGTAGCTCTATTTATTAAAAAACAAGAACAAGATCCGGGAGAAAACCCAGCAGACAAAGATCACAAACTAAACCTTGCAAACAAAAACCAAAATCCATGTTATTCATGTGATGACTTTCATTCGCTTATGTGACATTTATGAGAAATGCACAAAACAAGGTTGTCATTCACTGGAATTGTGAGAAACCTGGATTATATAATTAGGCACTAGAAGACGTCCGGGAGCAGTGTTCCTGTGTGTCCCCCTTTCTACCTTACTTGCCAATGCATGGTGCAGTAAGGGCTGCCTACCTCAATGACTAGGTTCTCTGTGTGTTGACCCCTCTTCTGTTCCTTCCCCTCAGTGCTTGCTCACAGACACCCTTCTGCTGCTGTTACTTGTTTTTCTCAGGAATTCAGGATCTTACAAATTAAGGGGACGTTTGTCCACAAGGAGGTTCCTGTCTCCTGTAATGGAAGGAGTCAGTGGGTACATGAAAGGATGCTGAGGTCTGTGGATAAGAGCACAAAGTTGTAAATCTGTGTTTTGAGCATAAATTGCATTTTTAATTCATTTTTTTCTCCTAACACTTACATGTAAAGGGGAATCTTCCTGTGTTCTGAAGGAATGTGACCCTGTGAAGGAAAGAAGCTTGTCTTGTGCTTGCAGTGGAAGAAATAAAACCAGAAGCCTAGAACAATATGGGGAAAACCCAGACCCAGTGTCCTTGTCACATGGAGCAAATTTAAGGATCTGCTTCTGTACAGCATTCTCTCCAAGTTTGTTATAGTGTGTCCAACCAGTTGTCAAACTTCTGATGATGTAGAGATATCAGCCTGACAAGCTGGGACACTAAATTATATATAAAAACATTGGAAAAGTTAACTCTTCTCTGTATTTATTTGCACTTAACCCCAAATGAATCACTGAGAATAAGTATACCAAATTATTTGTACAGATGCAATGCTTCCACAAGCATAACATCACGCTTTGTAGACAACCAAAACCTCGTGGTTATCTGGGGTGATGGGGATGGAATATTGGCTGACACAGGTAGCCTACAGCAGATGGGGAGTTTGCTGCAGACACAAGACTGGCACCACATGCAGCCAGCTTGGGTCAGGCCTTCGTTCTGCACCAGCTAGACCTGAGCTGGCTCTGGGAATGAGGAGAAGCTGAACTTTTTCCTGGCACTGTGGGTAGTACCGTGCCCAGCTCATAAGCCCTTTCCAAGCCCAAAGCATTAGGAAGTTCAGGGACTGGCTGTGGTCCAAAGGGACCAGTTGATCCCAGGAAGTGTTCTTCCTGCATCGGATACTGGAGTTCCCTAAATAGGGTACGAGTTGGCTCCGTGCGTGGCTTGTTAGACTGGGCTCCCACAAGCTGCCCTCCAGCTGTTGAAGCAAATTTGATCCTGAAGGTTACGTAGCCATAGCTGAATAGGGTGCTTCTAATCCCCGGAGCCCTGAAGGGTCTGAGCAGGCTGTGCACGTGAGCGGCTTGCCTGTCCTGTATTGCTGCTCTGCAACCACAGAGGATGAACTGGCTGTGGATACTGGGGAAATGGGTGTATGTAAGGCCATGTTTATAAACATCAGCTGTAGAAATCCACGCCCCATCAAAAGTCATGAAGTTAGTATGAAGCTGTTAAAATCCTGTGCTCTCTGCCTCCTGACTTTTTAGACTGCCTTAGCTTCCTATGTTCAAACTTTCCTTGGAAAACTTAAGGACTGGGAAAATGTGCATATAAATAGAGATTCATATTTCATCTAGTGGAACTTCAGTAGAATTATTAAATATAGGCCTTGACAACACTGAAAAGGTAGGTCTAATTTAAGCAATGATTGAAAATCACACGAAGCAGAAGTCTCTAATCTGCGTGAAAGTGGTGCCATCCCTGTAAGCGGAATAATGGGGGTTTTGTCCTTGATCTTGGAAAGGACAGACAGCAGAAACTGTGTCATAACTGCAAAGCATTCTGGGTCAAGAATAATTGTATCTGAAAAAGCTATGGCTAAGATTGTTACAAGTTTTTTTTCTTGTAAATATAAAAAGAAACAATTGTTACTGTTTTTTTAATTACAATTGTCTGTCTAAAGTGGTGTTCCCATATGCTATTGAGGCATGTGAGCATACTGCTTCATGATGATGCCAGAAATAGTCACTGATGATACACAATTAAAAAGTCACTTATTTTCACTGCTTACAACAAATGAAGTGCTAACAGTAAAGAATACCTTGGAGATGGGAGATGATATCCCTTTGCAGGTGTCAAAGTTTATATCCATTCTGTCCAGGTACATGAGGTAACATCGTAAGCAGAGGCAAGACACCTCAGAATAAGTAGTTTCAAAGAAACTCAGGGAGCGGCAGCTGAACCGGTGGAAGGATTGTTTGTTTCCAGGTGTCAGTATAAACCGGGTATATACACAAGTGGCTGGCCAAAGCTGGAGCCTGTGCAAAGTAACTGTGCGGAAGAAAAAGGCACCGTAAGTTGCCACAGCAGTTGTTTGTCAGGGGGTGCAAACACCAAGAGGCTGGCAGAGAGAAGCCCTCTCCAGTCCCAAGAAGTAGTGGGGGTGGGGTGAGCTGGGTGTCACAAAGGGAGAGGGAAGGTGAGGGCTTCTAACCCTTTCCTTCCCTGTTAAGTCAAACTTGTTAACAGCACGGTTTGTTTGTGAGTTTTTCTGTGGTTTTTTTAAGAAGCTGTTTTGAATCAGTTTAGTGAGGCTGGTCACAGGCCCATGAGGTGCCGAGCAGAGGTGGGCCCATATTGTCACTGTGACTGAGACCAGAGATGTCCTACCCAGGGACTAGCCTGAACGCTGAAGGTTCTTGGGGAATTCACACAGAAGGGGAAGCAGCTCATCCTGCCACCTAACTGTTGACTGGGGATGCTGGGGGATTCAAGGGACAGCCCAGCTTGCAGCTAGGATGATAGAATAGCAAGAGGGGGAGACAGAGTCCAACGTGGAGGTGTGAGTGCACACAGGGAGGAACGCGGGCGGCGGCCTGCTGCTTGCAAAATGTGATCACAGGCAGTAGCAGAGATCACAGGTGTACGTCGTCCTTGCATCTGACAAACAAGAGAGTTCAAACAGCAAGAAATCTAAAATTTTGAATGCTTCACTGTTAATAACTTGAAT
Organism: Falco biarmicus; assembly: GCF_023638135.1. Lineage (NCBI taxonomy): Eukaryota > Metazoa > Chordata > Aves > Falconiformes > Falconidae > Falco > Falco biarmicus. Next base: position 7,324,877 of record NC_079292.1, on the reverse strand, counting down.
TATGATGATGGTAAACCAGGCAAGGAAAGACCCTGAAGGCATTAGATCTGATTATCACTTGATACAGTTTCTTGACTGCAAAGGAACTCATGTAAACCAGGTCAGTCCCTGGCTGGTGCACCTCCAGTTCATGATTTCCCATTGGAGGTCCCAGGACTCAAGTTGCCATTTGTTTGGGTTTGGTTTTTTCTCCCCCCTGCCCCCCCCCCGCCATGTGCTTCCATCCTGGGTCTAAAAAGCTGCTGTCATAAGAATTACTGAAGCTAAAAAAACCCTAGCGCTGCGTACCATCTGAAAGCTGTGCAGCCTTGAGTCATATGGAGTATAAAAATAAATCTGTCTTAAAGATCAGTGTTTTTTAAATCACTGAAACCCACATTTGACCTTAGAATTGGGAGGAGAGGGATGTTTATCATGGTAATAGGATTTAAAACCGAATTCCTCCTAGCCTTGTATAATGTATGCAGTATTTCACAAGCCGGTACAAGCATGAGTGGAAGGCTTGTGAATTACCAGAAAACCTGAGATGTTAAGTACAGACTGCTGGTTTGGGCAATGCTATTTATTTATCTGGATAAACATTTCCTTTTCCACTGGAAAAAAAAGTTGGAAAGGATAGAGTATTTGTGCGACTTGGTGGTGTTCTCCAGGGGCTTAATTGGCCAGGCAGGGCAATTATATCTAATCTTTGTTATATTAACAGCTAAGCATTGCCCCTTCTTAATTCTTCAGATTTACTTGTGCAACCTTCATGTTGTCCCTGTGGCCAGTGATGTGGAATTTAAGATACCTCTGTTGTCAGTTGTTCTCACACTGTTCATTCTTCAGCTGCTCCATGTGTTTGAGCAATGCAGCGTCCTCATATCCTGAATTCTGTCATCCCTGCTCTACTGTTGGAACAATTATCTCTGTTGTATCTCCTTCTTCCTATGCTTTCTTTCTTCTGCTCAGGGAATGCCCTTCCCAAGGTGCTCAGCAAAGCCGCAACCCTGTACACCTTTAAAACTTCCCTGAAGATCCACTTCTGTGATGCTTGCAAGAAACTAGCTAAGTAATTGGCTTATCTCTTTCATTTATCTCATGAGTGACTCACTCTTTCAATGGTGCCTGCAAGAAATTCATGATTAAATCTACTTCCTCTTACTCTGTTTTTATCTAATAAAATGTTGCTGGATTGTGCCCTGCATTGGCCTTCAGGGAGGTTGACACAATTCTAGGATAACTGGATCACAGCCACCTTTTGGATGCCACTCTTCTTCCTGCCCATTTGTTGCTTGTGTACTTTCTTGCTTCTCATTAGAAACACCACCTTGTCCTCCAGCTGCCTGCAGATAAAGAGGCTTTGCTCTTCAGTTGGCTCTTCATGACTTTAGCAGACTACCAAATATGTGTAGAAGACCACCTATTTGGAGCTGATGATAGGCTTGGTGTATCAAGTTTAGGAGCTACTCCAGGCACGAGTGATGTTTTTGTCTCCAGCAGACATCTCCGACCACAATTTGCAGGAGTGTCTGCAACACTGTTCATAAGGAGCTAACAGCATTTGGTGTGACTGTTGACTGTTGTCATCTTGCTCTTGTGCATTTTTCATGTTATCTAATTTTCATGTGTGTAACTCAGAGTTCTCAAAGATAAACATGTGAAGGTTCTTGTCTTGCTAATGCTCTCTGGCAAGCATAGACAGTGTTATGCGCACTTCCAACAGAGAATCGCAAGGTAGTTTAATTGATCACATTTTTAACTTAATTTTCTTGCAGTTGTTACTCTTATCCATTATTTTCTTCATAAAAGAAGGTAGCAAACTGAATCATTTTATAATTTTCATGTGTAGTGTCATGAAGTAATACATTTAGGGATCATTTTTTATTCCTGTGCTATGTGACGGACATCGTTTTATTGTGGCTTCTTGTGCTTGTCGTGTCTTTCTAACACACAAAAAGCAGTGTGTCTCACTTCTGTGCAAATGGTGACGTGCGTATTCAGTGTCCTCTTCAGCAGGGTATCTCCATCTGTATGAAGCACATGCTGTGTGTCAGCAGGATCTGTGGGCTGGAGTGTAAGACGTGTACCCATTGTTCGCTTGTTACCAGCATTTCCCAAGGAAACACTATGGCCTTGGCTATGTCAACATCCTAATTTGATACCAGTTTTGTGCCCTAACAGTCTAGCAAGCTAATGGTCACATAGGTAATTAATATTGTTAGACACAACGGCAACATTCCTCTAATTAGTAAAGACTCCAATTTGTTCAGTAAGACCCAGAGCGTGAACCCCCATGTTACCCTACAAGCCTTGCCTTGGAGCTGGAGGCTAGAGCTGCACTAAAGGAGCTAATTCTCTGGTTACTTTTCGCGCCATCTGGGGGAGGGTTACCTGGGGGTGAGTTTTGAACATTATCAGAAGCGTTAGCAATGTGCAAGATGGAAAACAAGGGAACTGTCTTTGAATACTCGGGAGTTACTGCTGACTAGCTTCCCTGGCTGCAGTCCCTGGATAGAAGGTGAAAGAGGGCAAAAGGAGGAGTGAGAGTCCCCAGGGGAGTACAGGTTTCTCCAGTGAACTAGCTGAGAGCTTTGAACATGCCATCAACTTGGACTTTTCCTTTTTCTCTTCCAGTTCAGCTTATGATACCAAAACAAGACAGAAGGTGGCAGTAAAAAAGCTTTCGAGACCTTTCCAATCACTTATTCATGCGAGGAGGACCTACCGGGAGCTTAGGTTGCTTAAGCACATGAAGCATGAGAATGTAAGTGGAGAGAAAGTTCTTTCCCTTCGGATTTTCATGAGAAAAGTTTGAAATATAGCTTAATTTCAGTTAGGTACAATCTTTTTCGAAAAGTATATGCAACTCTAAGCTACCCAAGATACCTAGACCTAGCCATCTTACGTGTAGTGAAGTACTGGCCTTTGAAGTAGAGACTTTCAGTAAAAGGCTGCCTTTTTATTTAAAAGTGATCTAATTTCATCTTGAAGATGCAGCTAGTGAAATCCAAAAGAAGTGGTCTTACTCTAACTAAAGCAGTGAGAGTGTTCTGCTCGCTGCTGTTGACTGCTCTTGAATATCAGTCCAGGAAAAAAACCCCACACCTCAAACCTGCTTTTGCTGAATTTGGATTCTGTTGAGAAATTAAGAGCAGGTACCGTCATTGAAATTAACAACAGTTTAGTATCTAGATGAAAGATAGTAGAACTCCAGGCCCCAAATAATTGAGTACTATTCTAAGTTTATGTGGCAATTAGTTTCATTGGGAATATCTACCTGCTTAAAAGTAACTTGATGAATTGAAGCCTGAATAAAATATAGTGCAGTGAAAAGTATCCTGGAGAAGAGGTGCTAAAAAAATTAAATGACAACAGAACAAGAAAACCGACAAAATTGTGCATAATTTAACAAGCCATGTGTCACCTTTTCTGTAATGAGACATTGCTTTTCCTGCCTTTATTTCTCATTGTCCAAAGTCTTGTAATTACTTTTTGTAATTAATATAATTTTCTGTTGGTCATGAAGATAGCTGTCGCTATACCTGTATAGACCACTTAAAAAATGACCATGTGTCATATTTTTGTTAAGTTTCATCCCCAAAATGCTAAGCACTGTCAACACTAATTAAATGTCGCTTTACAGATTTCTAAAAATAAAATGTCTATTCCCTCATCTTTCAGGTTATAGGATTGCTAGACGTTTTTACACCTGCAACGTCAATAGAAAATTTTAATGAAGTGTAAGTAAAATTTTAAAATCGTTCTGACGAGTTAGTAAGTACCACTTTGGTTTTTAAAAGGAAGCATGTACATTTGCAGCCACAGTTGGCTTTGTGTGAAGAACCCCAACAAATCTTCTTGCAACTTTTCCACAAAAAAGGAGGCAGGACAATGGGCCTCATTTTAGTACTTTTTTGAAATTATAGGTATATGGTAAATGATTTGATGCTGCATAAATGCCAATAATCGTGAAACTTTTTCAGTTCAATTGTGTGTTAGCTGTAGATTATTTTTTTTCACAGCTAGATGGGATAGTTGAGGAATGCAGGAAAGTATTCTGTTGGTTAGAGACAAAATAAATTTAGGCTACGTTCCTGACTAACTTAGGACTAGGTGTATTTTGGTGTTACTCGGACATATGATCTATGCAGAGTTACTCTTGGTTTCATCATGTATAAGCACTAGGTAAACAATTTAGCGGAAGAAATAGTAATGAATATATTTTTGTCTTAACGGAAATTAGTGGCCAAACCCCTTTGACTCTGGGGCAGAATTACATAAATGAGAACTGGGTATGATAGATGCATACTTTTGTCCCAGCACTGGGTTTTTTGGAAAAGAATCAATGTTTCTGCAAAATTTGTCAAAAAATAAAACTTCCAGTGGGGGCAGGGAGGGAAGTTACACAAAACACTCTTATTTCAACCAATCCAATGTTAATCTCTGTCATCAGGTATTCCGGGGCCTTGCAGGTACCATAGTTTCAGTGCCTCAGGCTTCCACTTTGATTCTGGGTGAGGCTTCCTATTCATCCCAAAACTTGATGCATTCTCCCCTCACTAAACTGCTGCAGTGTGTCATGGAGAAAAGAGATATAAGCTTTTAATGTACTGTAAGGATTTTTCTTTTTCATGATAATATAGCTGTGATTCCATTATTAAATCTTATAGCTGATTTAAAGGGCATAAACTGTGTATTAGTGGAAAATGGAAAAGAAACCTATGTTGGAGTGTGTAGTTACTCTTTAGATGTGATGCTTTTGGAGGGTTTTATGTTCTGCCATTCTTAAATGAAGCATGTTATTTGTTCTCTGTTTTATTCTCACAGGTATCTTGTGACAAATTTAATGGGTGCTGACCTGAATAACATTGTGAAGTGTCAGAAATTAACAGATGACCATATACAGTTTCTCATCTATCAGTTACTTCGAGGTCTTAAGGTACTGGCTGAGTGCAGGAGTTTGAGTCAGCAACCAAAATGTTGTAGTAATGACTGGTTCAGTCTCTAGTACTTAAACACTTTTTTTTATTTGTCTTGATTGTGGCTATCTGTGCACTTTTATTTCAGAAATTATCAGATCATTTTTCTAACCAGAAATGAGACCTCAAGCCTGCTGATGTTTACATGTGCAATACATGTGAATACTCCCCTTGAACTTTAACTTTAGATCAGTATCTATTTAAGTTATTATTGAGGGAGAATCGCTTGCTATGTAGTGTCTCGAGTGGACATGTTCTGTAGGGCACATTGTGTGCTTTAAATACTTCACCTGTCACAAGATAGTAATGAAAAAACTTCTGAAGAATGTGGAATTGATAAAGAATGATATGGCAAGTAACTCACATTTGTGCTTTGGAAAACTACAGCCCTGATTTTTATGGAGAGCATCCCATGGGTGAAGAGATAACCAAGTTAACTGGGTTCTTTGGGAAATGTCTGGAAGTGGTTTATTCAAGTGATGTGTGATGTTGCACACAATCACCTAGGATTTACTCTGCTTGTAAAGTCATTGTTTCCCTTTAATTGTATCAGTTAAAATTTATACATTTAGATAACACAGGCAATTGGCGATGAAACTGTAGCAAAATTTTCTTCCAAAAGAATTAAAATAGATATCACTTTGCTGACATTAAACATGGAAGTGTCTATAAACAGGAGAAGATGTAGAAAATACTTCCAATTACTAGGCGATAAGCATTTTCTCTGACCAGCATGGATTTTCCAGGGTATAAGCAAAAAGAAAAGAGAAAGGTCAGCTGCTTTAGTAGTTAACATAACAGTAATTAGTATTTTAGACATGGAAAATAACTGTGTGTTTGAAAGCAAGACTTGATAAATACTGGCTCTGAAATATACTACTTGCCTGATTTTCAGCAGGTCACCTTGTGCCCGAGACTAATTTTTATTCATGCATGCGAGGGTTCTGTCAGTTTAAGTGCAGATTTCAGTGAATAAAAATTGCAGTACTGAGGCCTTAATTGCTTTGTCTCATTTACTTAAGTTAATAGCTTAATTAGGAAGATGGATTCTGGAGTTAATTATCCAGCTTGCGGTTTTGAATATAAGGCTATGTTGTGTTAAAGCTAAATGATAGTAAGAGTTTTGCTCTAAAGTGAATATGAATTTCAGAAATGTACTCAGGTGCATTTCTGGCTCTGTTTCAAAGGGGAGGGGTCGATGGTGGCTCTCATCTGTTCTGGAATTGAAATTCTCATGTCTCATTAGTCGAAGAACATTTGATCATATGCACCTCCTCACTTACATCTCTGCTGGAGTCATTACAATGTGTATTTGCATACCTGAGTAAGCTTTGGGCTCGCTGGTAGGTGTGTTCAGCGGTATGGAGCACAGGCTTTGTGCCATGCAGAAGCTATCTGCAGAAGCAGACGAAGCATTGGCATGGAACTGCATAGTTCAACAGACTCCTGAGCTGGCTGGTAGAGGACTGCTTGGTGGCACCAGGAGGAGATGTTGTCATTGTCTCAGCAAAGCAGGGACACAGCTCCTTCTGTCGCAAGGAGTGGTTTGGTTTCCTCTTCATTCAGCTGCTCGCAGCTGTTGGAGCGCTCGGGGGTGGCCCTGCCCTTCCAATAAATGGTGCATAGGTCTGCAACAAGAAGAGTGCCCTTGTGTTTTCTTAGGGTTTTCTCAGCTGATATACAGGTTTTGCATGTAATCTCTGCTTATGAAAAAGCAGGTGAATTCACCTCTAGAGAATAGAACAGATTTTCAGGGTCTTGCTGATCCTGGTCAGTTAGATCATAGATAAATCGGTTGGTAATCCTAACAAGTAAACTGTAGGCAGTTACAGAGTAAGCTTTTCTCAGTCTTTGAGTTTTAATGTTTTATGTAAAATAGCAGACACTGATACACTGCTTTGGGCCCCTGCTTTAAAAGTAGACCTGAGGTAGTGCTGTGGTTTAGGTGGGTATTTTGGTCGCTAACCTGTCCCAGGGTGTGAGTCTCTCTCACCACATCAGCATTCACAGTTTGGGAAGGTGACTCGAGGAGTCAACCATACTGCTTGCTAGGCCACTGACTTCACTGAGCCACTAGCTGAGCAACATGGACATCCAGATGAGACTGGAACAAATTCCAAATTGGTAAGAAACTTTCAACAGAAGAATCACTGCAAGTTCTTTTGTAGTAGAATCTAGTCTTCATGGTTATTACCTTTCTTGAAATATCTAGCTCTGGGTAATACAAAACAAGGAGGTTTTGAAGTTCATCATAACTTCGTTTGATCTGAAAATGTAGTGTGACGTAAGTCTTTTCTATTTATAAAACCATCGGTCTCAGAAGCTAAAAGATAAGACAAGTGACTCGTACCTTCCTTCACCTCTAACTTCAAGTCTTACCTTTTCTTTTCCTTTTTGTTTCACAGTATATTCACTCAGCTGGAATCATCCACCGGGTGAGTTCACTCATTGCAATAATAAAAATGGAGTGTGTCCCTCTGTGCATCAACTGTGTTATTAAGACATAGTTATACTTTAAAAGGTTAAAATTGTACTTGACTAACTCTCTGTTTTGCTACAGGACCTGAAGCCCAGTAACCTAGCCGTAAATGAAGACTGTGAATTGAGGGTAGGTATCATGCTGTTGTAATGAAGGATGTTCTAAAAGCCCTCAAGATGACAGTTTTCTGAGAAAATATTAGGTTCTGGTTTTTATTTCTGATTCCATTAATTTCAACTGCTTGCTACTGTTGCTCTCCTGGTATAGAAAACACATTTCCATGAATATCTGTTTTCTCCCAAATGTTAATTTAGTATGAACACAAGTATCTTTGCCAGATGTTCATCCCTAGTTCCTTGCAGATGGTACATAGGCTAATAATTTGGCCCATGAGTGAGTACTTAACTGAGTATGTCTTGAAAGTTTGACCTGTGATATGTATCTGCATCTGCCATGTTTAGATGAAGCCTTGTAACAACTTAACATTTTTTATATCTATAGAATTTACAAGCTAAATTATATAATGATTTTAATATCAGTATCACCAGTTATAGGCACTAAAAAAAAAACCACCACACAATAAACCCATCAAACCCAAACCCCTCCAAAAAGAACCCAGTAATCCACACTTCTCAAATGCTATTTTAATGTACACATCTATATAAATATGTATCTTTTGTGTATCTGTGTGATGCGATATTACAAAATAAGCATGGAGATGTCTTCTATCTTTCTAAGCCTTTAAGCCTAAGAATGAGAAGTTTAGCATTTCTCCATGACAGCCAGAAACATCGTTCTCCCTGTGACTGAGACTGATGTAATCACTTTATTCCAGCTGCGAGGGATTTAAGAAAAGATTCCAAATACTTCCAAGATCAGCAAAAAATCACAATAGTGAATAAGAGCAATGCAGTTAGGTTCTCGCGCTAATCCAGATCTGTGGTAAGAAACTGTAGTTCCTGTTTGGTTTAGTGACACTTGCAGATGCTCAGCAAGCTTCATGATTATCCCTCTAACGTTTTCATGCATGTATGTTCAGCATCTGTGAAATTTTATGGGTCATCTGGGTCTGATCGTGCACTCTAAAATGTGTGCTGTATTTTTGTACTGTAAGTAAAGGAGACTTTTAATCTTTTTTTCTACTATGTGGTATCTGTGCACATCCCTGCTTAGCATTTGTTATGCTGTTCTTTGCTTTGTTTATATTTATAGCTTTACTTCCTCTGTTACCAAGTTATTTTCAGATAGAACAAACTAGTGGATATTTCCAAGTACAAACAAAAAGGAAATAGAAGCAAAAAGAAGGAAAACGTGTGTGTGTGTGTGTGCATACACATTTGATAGAAGGGATCAGCTATTAAAGAAAAATACTGCTGAAACCCTTATAAAAGTAAGGGCATTAGTGCTAGAGTTTCATGCCATTATTCATGCCTTGTTTGCCTCATGCTTTTATTTTTGCTTATTTAAGAAATACATAATACTTCTGAAATATATTAGAAGTAAAGATATTAACATGTTACTTATATCTTAATATTTTTCTTTAGGCTTTTTATATCTTTAAATTGGATTATACTCTTAAAATTTCTTTACTCCTAATGAAAAGGATTAGCTATCAGCTTAATAAATAATCCTGGGTCTCATCACAGGAGGTTGCCACTGATCTTAGTTCATATTTCTATTTGAAGAGATGCTGACTAGCTCCGATGACTGACTTCACGAACAGCACTGAGGCTCAGATGGTACCCTTTCACAACAGTCTCAGAGTTAGGGATACCTTTTATCTCCATCATTAGTGGGACACAGACAAATCAAAAAATAGAAAGCAAAGAAATGAACAGGAGAAATCTAATTTAAATAACTTCCCGTCAATGTAAACTTAGCAAAACATTCCCCTCTACATGCTCTCTCTTTCTATCAAGCCTATGAGTAATATGTGTACCTAAACAGAGCTCCTCTGTTGTTTCTGTGGAAGAGTTCCACTGAAAACAGGTAGTATATGGTTTAAATCTACCTGTTACACAGGATATATGTTTCTCTCCTAGTGGCATCAGAATGTTGTGTGATTTGGGTTAAATGCTTAGACAGACATGAGAGGGAGACAACAGAAATTCTGCAGATTTTTGATCAGCTCGTGGTCTTTAGCTGTTTAAATGGCCAGTGGCACTTACCATTGGCATTTTACACAAACATTCCCCGTTGATATTGTTTCATTTTTTTATAGCAGCAATGCTTATTTTTAGCAAATAAATGTGAGTTTATTAAACTTGAGGCAAAAAGTAAAGTTTGCCTTTAGAGGACAAAGGGCCAGGCTCATCGCAGTGGAAGCACCTTTATGCAGACCTGTAGGGTGCTGTGATACAGCAGGAAGAGCAGATGAGCTCATCTGCAGTGTTGCTGTTTTATCCATCAGTAGTGAGGGACTATGGATAAACTCAGAAATAAGCAATGTGGAAAATCAGTACCTATAACAAAAGTGAAAAGGGATTTTTAAAAATTATTATTTATTTTATTTTATTTTAATTCTGTAGATTTTAGACTTTGGTTTAGCTCGACAAACTGATGATGAAATGACCGGATATGTTGCAACAAGATGGTACAGAGCTCCAGAAATTATGTTAAACTGGATGCACTACAATCAAACAGGTAAACTGTGAGGACTTGCATTTTGCTACAGCTGGATATAGTGATAAACCAAGAAGAAACTCTGTTTAAGAATCTTTTCAATTCATCACACACATTTCTGTCTCCATCTTTTGGCAGTTGACATCTGGTCGGTTGGATGCATCATGGCAGAGCTGTTGAAAGGGAAGGCCCTATTTCCAGGAAATGATTGTATCCTTAAGATAAAACTTAAAATGCAGATATAAAAATGTCTCTAATTCTTCCTTTTGTTCTAACGATCTCAGTGTTTCTATGGAAATGGTTTTGAGGTAACAAGCTTTTAAAACAGTAAACAAATTTTTGCTAATCTTTCAGTTTAGTGTATATGAGAGCTGAATGAAGGACCCACTGGTAGGAAAAAAAAGCCAGTAACAGATGTTCCTAAACAAAATAAGTGACATTTGTTCTTTGTTGTTTATCTGAATTTAAATAATAGCCTAGTTACAACAGAGCAGATTTCTTCCATGTGTGTGTCTTACTGAAATAACATAATTTAAAACTGAAGCTGAGTAAAGGCAAAAGTTTATGATTAACTAATATAATTTTAAAAAATAGAACTGCTTTTAGACTGGAAGTCCCCAAAGTGCAAACAAATTAACTTTTAAATAATAAGTGAGTTAATAGGCACATTGTGTCCTGTTATTAAAAAAACCAGCAGTTCCAGAAATGCTACAGGAGCAACAAAACCCTCTTTTTTTCCTCAGTGCTGTGCTGTGGTCCCTGCTGGAGCGTCAGGGATTTCCACTGGCGTTTCCTGTGCTGGCAGGAGGAAAAAAACAAAAGAGCCGTTGCTGAGGAGAGCAGTAAAATAATAAAAGAAAGCTGAAGAAAAACACATAATGAGGAGTAAGGAAAGAACTGCATCGGAGGAGGAAAGCTTTTAATATGAGAAACAAAGGCACATTCTTCTGTACTGAATATTGACTTTTCTCGCTACTCTGAAACCCCTCAAAAAGCAAACACTTCTGCTAAAACTAAGCTGTTGCCAGGTGCAAAACAACATGACATTAGAATTGCCTGAAAAACTGTGCAGGAGAGCTGAGACACCAAGTCTCCCTGCTGACCTTTTCTTTGTGCTCAGTGTCGTTGGGCTCTATTGTAACCACAGGCATTGTCCAGATGTTCATCGTCTGGATGGTGACTGTGCTTCAGACTGATTACATGATATGTATTATTTGGAAAAATGAATAGCTATAGTTTTCAAGACTTGAGACAATTTTTGCTGTTATAAAATATTTTCCACAATTATATGATTACATCAATTTAAATAAAGTTTTAAAATAACCTTGAGTCTCTAGGGAAAATGAAGTATACTTCACAGATCGTACATGACAATGAAAAATAAATATTTTCAAAGTTTTTAATCTTGAGACTGATATAAAACAGATTTTTAAAGCTACCAAATGAGAACTTTCTATTTACCAGCCGTCAGATTAGCAATCTAGCCCTATGTACTCACAGGATCACAGAACGGTCGGGGTTGGAAGGGACCGCTGGAGATCAGCTGGTTCACTCCCCATCTTCACCCAGAGCAGGTTGCACAGGGACACGTCCAGGTGGGCTTTGAATGTCTCCAGAGAAGGAGACTCCACAGCCTCTCTGGCAGCCTGTCCCAGTGCTCTGCCACCCTCAAAGTAAAGAACTTTTTCCTCACATTCAGGTGGAACTACTTGTGTTGCAGTTTGTGCCCGTTGCCCCTTGTCCTGTCACTGGGCAGCACTGAAAAGAGCCTGGCCCCATCCTCCTGACGCTCTCCCTTAAGGATATTTGTAGGCATTGACAAGATCCCCCCTCAGCCGTCTCTTCCCCAGGCTACACAGGCCCAGCTCCCTCAGCCTTCCCTCACAGGGGAGATGCTCCAGTCCCCCCACCATCCCTGTAGCCTCCGCTGGGCCCTCTCCAGTAGTTCCCTGTCTCCCTTGAACTGGGGAGCCCAGCACTGGACACAGCGCTCCAGATGTGGCCTCACCAGGGCAGGGCAGAGGGGCAGGATCACCTCCCTCCACCTGCTGGCCATGATCCTCCTAATGCCCCCAGGATCCCACTGGCCTTCCTGGCCACCAGGGCACACCGCTGGCCCATGGGCAACTGGCCGCCCACCAGCACTCCCAGTCCCTTCCCTGCAGAGCTGCCCCCCAGCAGGTCACCCCTGGCCCGTGCTGGTGCTGGGGTTACAGGTGCAGGACCCCACACGGGCCTTTGTTGAACTCCATCAGGTCCCTCTCACCCAGCTCTCCGGCCTGTCCAGGCCTGGCTGAATGGCAGCGCGGCCTCCTGGGGGATCAGCCGCTCCTCCCGGTTCTGTATCACCAGCAAACTGCTGAGGGTGCCTCTGTCCCCTCATCCAGGGCACCGAGGGAAAGGTTGGGCAGGACTGGACCCAGCACTGACCCCTGGGGAACACCATCTCCAGGCCTCCAGCTGGTCCCTGAGCTGCTGATCACAACCTCTGAGCTCTGCCGTTCTGTATCATATTAGACTGTTCTTCAGAAAGCCCTCAGATCACTGAAACATAAATGTGCTTTTAAAATTGTTTAAGAATATGTGAAATTGGGAACTGGGACAGGAAGCACTATTTTGCATGCTGTTTTCTCACGTACAGGCAAACCTGACAGATTCATATTGTACCATGGAGAATTTAATGCTCCAGGACTAGGCCTAACCAGACATGAATGAGTATCCTATGAACTACAATGGAGTTGTCTTGCTGAAGAGTTCTAAACATCTTGACTATCTGCGTGAAAGCTCATTACTTGTTTAAATCCAGAAGGACCATGTGCTGTTTATTTCCCTGAAATAATGCAGATATCGATCAACTAAAGAGAATAATGGAAGTTGTGGGCACACCCAGTTCTGAGCTTCTGAAGAAGATATCATCAGAACATGTGAGTTCACAGCTTCGTCCAGTTAACTGACTTTCTGTCATTCTTTGCTCTAATTGTCGTGGTTGTGTTACACAGATACTCTGATCTGGGAATGAGCAAACACTTCATAGTGATCTCTGTTTTTTGCTGCTGGAATGCTACTATTCAAAAAAACCTCCTTTTAGAAGTATCCAAATGCTTTGACTGTCAGCTGGATTAATTTTGGTACTTGTTCTTATGTTCTTATGTACTCAGTTTTTGATGGGAGCTTTGTAATTCGTCCTGATGATCTTTTATTTTGCTGCTATACTTACAATAAAAAAAAATTCACACTGGTGCTCAGCTCAGAGCACTATATTGTTGCTATAAAATCTGATGTCTCTGTAATTTTTATGCTTTCCGTTGTTGTAAAGGATCTAAACAGAGATATCAGAATTAAATCATGTGTTCTGCATGAATGCTCTGATTTGGATCCCTAATTTGAAATTTGTATTTATTAATCTGTCTGAATGTTTGTGTGAGGTCCACTTTGATGGTAATATCTGTAGTTAAGTGTAACTTTTAGCTCTCTGTATGACTTCTTTAAAATAATAATCTAGTAAATGAACAATTTCCACTTTGTTTCTCTGCTCGAGCTACACTTAAAGGATTTACTTTAAGCAATAACCATCGATATCCAGCTGTGGAATGAGATGTGATATTGATTGATAAAGGCAGCTGATGAGCACAGTGTAAAAGGTCAGATAAACAACAGCACACAGAGGCCTCCTGAGCTGAAGATGTTTTCTTAAACCTTTTCTGTATATGCCTCAGACTAATACTAATGGCTACTTTTCAGCTTGTGTGTATGTCAGTAGGTTTTGTTTGAACTTACTAATGGATACGCTTGTGGGTTAAGTAAGCAAAAGCAGTAGGAGAGCTGGAACAACACTGTATTTCTGGCAGGTCCAAGCATAACAAAACCTCATCAACACAGGTCAGTGCACAGCACTGAGTTTGTGGGTACCCAGCACCTGGGAATGGCCAGTGCAGGAGGAGGAGGATCCATCCTTGTGCCAGGGCTTGGATCAACCAGCAAATCTCAGACTGTGCCGTCCTAGGCGTAGGTCCTTGTATAGCTTTTATGTGTTATTAAGATCCTGTGGGTTTTTGCAGTAACACATTCAAAGTAGTGTATGCAAATGTATGATTTACCCACAACTAGGCAGTTTGTGAGCTTTTTGATTATGAGATTAGGCACCTTAAATATTTACTGGAGATAGTATCTGCTTTTGTCTTTAATTTCTTGTGTTTTGGAGCATAGCTCAGTGAGCTACAAGAATCCTGGAACTGGTTCACTGGGGTTAATTATACCTTTAGATCATACGGAGAACACAAAAACCAAGTTAATGAATGGCAGTGCTGCTAGGTCACCTCTGTGCTGCTGCTGCCTAGTTAGAGGAGCAATGTTAAAGGAGGTATGTACCTTGCTTGGAGGTACTTGCCTCTTGCAAGGGAGTGTCTATTCTGTTCCTTCATTCTAGTTCTTCTTTACCTAGTAGTTTGGCCTTATTGTTTAGATATTTCTTAACGTAGCTTGCAGTCCTGGACAAGTTTTTTTCCATTGCTCTAACAGCACATTCAGAGGTTTTCTGAAATGATAAGCCTATTTTCAGTTATAAGTGGAGGATTAAAGAATTGGAAACCAAAAGATTAACCTCATGGGATGTTTCAGCACACGTTAGTGAGCTGTTGTGCCAGTTTTTCATGTTAATATGCTTTTAAATGGTGATTGCATTTCATTATTTGCAGAATAAATGACTGGATTCTGTTGGTTGGGTTTCTGTGGTGAATATGTAAGCAGAGGGAACAGGTTGGTTAAGTATACTTTGATACGTCTGTTTTCAAAGGACTTCTGGGCAAGGCTGGAGAGAATTTTGACCGTGTCTTGTTCAGTCACGTTTGGATTAGCAATGTTAATTGATGTCCATAAAGAAACAAATAATCCACAAATCCACAGATGTTTGTCATAAGATAAATTCACCTCTTGTTTCTACCCTAGTCTGTAGATTCCATGCAAGAATGTGTGACAGTTCTCTTTTGCTCTCCTGTTCATACATGTGTAT
Source organism: Falco biarmicus (assembly GCF_023638135.1). NCBI lineage: Eukaryota > Metazoa > Chordata > Aves > Falconiformes > Falconidae > Falco > Falco biarmicus. The sequence goes on along the minus strand of NC_079292.1, from coordinate 7,309,807 downwards.
AAACTGATGCCCTGGAAGACTTAACTCTGATAGGATCTGCACACCCTGACCTTCTAGCAGGTGTTTCCTAAAGTTCATAAAGGCAGCAGCATAAAATAGGTGTTTGACTCATCTGTAAACATTGTTCTCTGCATGACTGGCTACAGCTCCTAAAAAGTTTTAGAAAACCTTGCTATCTGCCCCCATAATAAAAAAGGAAAATACTAACCTAGTTTTAACAGGTTGGGAAATATTGCTTGAAGGCTTGCTTATTTTAATAAGACACTGAAATGTGTCACTAATGGTAGGTAGTCTAGAGTTTTGCTAGAATATGCTTGCATCTTACAAGAAACAGAAAAAAAAATCTGTCTGCCTTGTTAAATTAGAACACAGTTTGAAAAGAGACTGTGCTATATAGTGACTTAAAATATTTTTATATCAGTTCATCGTAGCGGCAGAAATTAACATGACGGCAGACAGAACAGTGTAGGGAACAGGATCTGTTTCCCAAGTGTGGTTGTAGGATCGCACAGATGATATGTCACAGTATTTTATAGTTGCTTCATGATAGTCCGGAAGATAGTTCAATAGTTCTCAGTCTGCTATCTCACTTGAAGTCATGGAGCTGCTTGGTATGAAAAACTTTATTTCCTTTGTTGTCTTCAGTAGGCCAAGGATGCTTAGTTAGCCTCCTGCAGATAGTCTTACAGGGTTGCTAAGCATGCAGGGAGACAGCCCTGTAACACAAACATGTTTTAAAGGAATTAAGGTTTGTTTGAAGACCACCTGGGTTCTTTTATGGATTTGGGGACAGCCATTTGCCTCTTCTTTAACTGCTCCATTTCCGAATTCCCTGTTCTGTCTGATCCCAGCCCTTAGCATTCAACCTCCTCTCTTGCCAACCTATCTACCTCAGCCCAGAAATCCATCGCTTATGTAATGGCAGGTTCCATGCTGGCATTTGTGGGTCCAATATGTGGATAGGCTTTTCCTAGCTGAGGTTTTCACAGCCACAGTGACAAGGCAGGCTATAAATTATATTAAACATCAGACGATCTGCGCCCTGGGAGTATCAGGATTTGTACTTTGGTTAGTGAAGCTGCTGTTTGACAGCAGAGAGGAGGGAAGGACTCAGACTTCACTGAGAGTAACTGAAAGACAATTTAGATTGCAGTTTCTGGTTGAACATTACATGTGTGTGTTCCCTGGGAATATACTGCAATGAACCAGTAAGCACAGGTGAAAATGCAAGTGCTAACACATAATCCTTAGAGGAAAATATGCCTGTTTAAAACTCTCTTCCTTATTGTGCGATATACAGGAGTGACTGTTTAAAACAAAGTTGTACATTGTCGTTTTATTTATACATGGGAAACCTTTTCCCATGTATAAGAAACATATAAAATACTACTTTTAGAGTTGATACGTTTACTGTTGGGCAAAATTTAACCTCTGTGCATGTGGTATGTATATTGATTTATTCCTAGGCAAGAAAATACATTGAATCTCTTCCACATATGCCTCAACAGGATTTGAAAGCAGTATTTCGTGGTGCCAATCCATTAGGTAAGAAAGTCAGACTGATAAAGATTACATCTTTTTACTAACTTAGGAACTCAAGTCTTCCTTTGCTAGATAATCCCAGATAATAATGATCAGACCAGTGAGAAGAGCATTGCTTAACCTTTCATCCTGAGACTTATCCCTCCATGATGTCTGTGTCTTTTGTTTCTGATGGAGATTACAGGAACCTCCTAAAGGAAAATGGTCTGTGGATGAAAAGCAAAAGTCGGCTATATATAGCAGGAGTAAATAAAAATGTCACATGGTCTAGACTAGAGGCATCACTTCTGGCTCAGGAAGGCCATGAGCTGTAAATTGCTGGCAAGCAGAAGAATATACCAGGAAGTATAGCTGTTTGTTTGAATGACCCTTTTGAGTATTATTTCCTAGGAATATATTAGCCATTGTTGGACACAGGATACCAGGCTAGACCTTTGGTCTGATCCAGCACTGTTGTTTTTATGTCTAACCAATTGGTTCTGCCTGTGCAAAAGAGATGGTTTTGTGAACCATTCCTTGTGACATGGCAAAGGAGATGTTTGAGTCATCAGTCATCTTACTCTGCCTGGTCAGCTCCATCAAGCACACATTAAAACATTGTATATAGGGCAGTACTATGAGTTAAAATGTTTTTAATTCATTCTGTGTATTAAAAGACAACTTTATTTTTTACAAATACAAGTAGCTGTGAATGCTTTCTTATAAAAAATGGGATTTATTTGCATGAAGTGCAAACAGTGTAAAAATCACAGAGGCAAATTAATGATAGTGCTCATATGAAAGCACTAAAAATAATTTTTATCTAGTCTTTTAAACAGTTGTGATAAACATTCCATATAAAATCAATTTTAGCCTTACAGATCTCTCTCATTTCTAATACTCTGCAACTGTCAACTTCAAACATACTTTCTTTATGCTGGATTCTGTAAAGTTACTTTGGGGTTTTCATCTGATGATTTCATTGTTGCAGCTAATTAAAAGTGTAATCTCACATTCACATTTTAAGTTACTTAAGTTTGCACTGATTGGGACCAAGTTAAGCAGATGATGCTCAACACAGAATATTTAACTTCTAAGCACACAGAGGTCTTTTCAGAATGAAGTCAGGCCTTGGATGTCTGACTATAATGAACTTTTGTGCATACCGCAAGCAAACCACAAGCTTCCTTCAGCTCTGAAAATTGTATTCACAGTATAAAATCTTCAAAACTTATTCGTTATATTGCTTAAATTTTGTGGGTTTGCCAATAATGTTAACTGTGTTTACGGTGAGTGAGAGTAGATTGTGTGTAAACAGTTGCCTTCTCTTTTATTTCTAGATGGTCTCTTCCGGCTTTGAACTGCATTTCTGTTTTTCCCTTAGCTGTAGATCTTCTTGAGAAGATGCTTATATTAGACAGCGATAAAAGAATTACTGCCTCAGAAGCACTTGCACATCCATACTTTGTACAGTATCATGATCCAGATGATGAACCTGAAGCTGAGCTGTACGATGAGACAATAGAGAATAAGGAGCGAACCATAGATGAATGGAAAGGTAACAGATTTGCACACAGTAGTTAATACATGCAGCAGAACAAAACCTTACCTAAATAACAGTTTTCCTTTGTTTCTAGCCAGAGCAGTTTGAACTCTTAAGTCCATGTGTGTACTTGTGGGAGCGGAGAGGTGGAAACGCTTGTTTCTTCTCTGGATTTTGCTCCCTTCCCCCATTCTATCATCTCCTCACTAGATTCCCTATAGCAAGCTGATGCTAGTTACCAGGTAACCACACGTTCTGTCTAGCTTTTAGTCTTCTAGGTCAGACCCTCCACTGAAATAACTGTCCTAGGGAAAGTGACACTATTTAGGATTCTGCTCTAGCTTTGTTCAGAATGAGAAATGAATATTTTCCACATATATGTGTTATTTTGTTAACAATTCTTTAGATAGCCAAGTAATTGGAATTAATAGATAAACCATGCTATGGTGTGTCTTCCTGTTTGAGATGGGAGTTGGTGATTTTACTTGGGAGTGATGTCCCAAAACCCATCCTTGAGAAATACTGCAACAACGGAGTTTTTGTTAGTTAATTCTATGCTTGCATCATAACCATATTGCACTACAGTATCACGGACGTAAGGTGGCTAAACATTAAGTTTGCAAGTACACTGAAGAGTGCAGTCCAATTTCATCATTGTCTAGTGAGGACATATTATGCTCAAAATTCCTTACTAGACATTTTGAGGGTAATGTTTTAGAAAACTAATTGTTCCTGTTTATTAACAAAATCCCTTCCTTGGCTTAAGATGAAATACGTATTCTATAAAGTAAATGTTCTTCTGTTTCTATGTCTATCTTCTGTAACTTTTACTCCAGAAAGGTTTGATAAAAATTTATTAGCTTAGTGGGTAGATTTATGATGAAAAACACTGACCTCCCATGTCTTACTCATGCCCTTCCACTTGCGCCATGTTTTATTCTGGGCATTACAGGGGGGATGAGCAGACTGTCTACAGCAAATACATCTTAAAGAAAGATAGGAGCAGGGTCACAGGTCTCTCTACAATAAAGCAACCTGCTAGAGCGCTGAAAAGGGTTTTCTAGAAGCCTACTGCATCGATATAAGCAAGGAGGATTGACTGGTGTCGCTCACTCCTTACACGTGCTGTCCTGTGCAAAACCTGGCAGCATACAGCACTGCCCATACATCTTGTTTATTGAGAGGCCTGTTCAATTTGTTGCTGTACTTAGGAGTGGATGATTTGTTTTCTGCTACTTTTTCAGTTGACTGAGTCTTTAACAGGAAAATTTAACAATTTCCGAGTTACGAAGCTCATTTCTGTTTGTGATGAAACTCCGTTGAAATTATTTCAGGAACAATCTTGGCTTAACGCTTTCTGAACAGAAATGAGGATGTGGAGGTGAATTCTTTAGGAAAGACAGTACAATATTTTTCTACATCACTGTCCTTGCTGGGACTACAAGTCAAATTCCTTCTTTATACAGGGGGAAAAAAAGGCCTGAGACAAAAATCTCAAAACTGGTGCAGGACGTGCAGCTCTTCCTCCTGGCGGTATTTTTGTCTTGGGGCTTAAACATTTTATGTTCTAGTACAGTATGTGCCACATGTAAATAAGATGACATGAAAGGTGACCATTTGCATAAAATTTTTTAATTGTTGATGAAATATTGACTCCGTTTCTCAAGATGTCAATGGCATATTTCTCCTCTTTTTCTCAGAGGAAAAAAATTTAGATTTTTCAAATTAAAAATAAGTGGCGCTTGATCCCAAGAGCAACTGGGCAGCAAAGTGAAATGAGATTTCAGACACTTTGTCTTACATATTATGCACTTGTTTCCTTGGCCTCCATTGCACACTGCTGAGGCTTGCAGCCCAAGCTCATTGATTTCTTTGTGACACGTTTAATCAGTTAGAAAATATTTCAAAATTTTAAAGGCCAAGATTATGCTATTCAGAGTTGAATGCTATGCACTCTCTCTCCTTAGCTGTTGCTCCAGTTGCACATATCTCAGCGTAACACCTGTACTCTCTGCTGAGTAGGTGTCACAAGAACCAGGTAAAAAGCATCATAAACATACGATGCACAGCCAGCAGGAATAATTTCTAATACAGTTCCAGGTGTCCAATTTGTGAGGATGCTGGCTTCCTCTGACTTCAGTCAGGATGCTACTTAATAGCCACAGGTCAATCACTGAAAGAGCCACCTAACGAATCCTTCTGCCTCAGAGGTTCTGCACACATAATTTCTTTCAGAGAAATCTTTCACCGAAGCTGGCATGCAGGTCACTGTATACCATGCTACAGCATAACACAACCAGAGCACAAGCAAGGTTCAGCCCAAAGATTTTTACATACTTTTTAGAGGAGTGCTAGGTCCATATGCAGGTGTAGCAGCTGTCGCAGGTCTGTTTAATAAACAAGCTAATAGGCAGCACAAGTTTGATATGATTTAAACATCACTGTTTGGAAAACAGAACCTGAAGTAATGCATTGTTAGCCAGGTATTTATGTGTGAGCAGGATCTGGTCCTTAAAATGCAATATCTGACTTGAGAAAGTACATAGGAGGTAGCCACTGACGATGTGTTCTATTACTGTGCAAGGCACAAAACAGGACATGACTGTCGGCATGAAAAGATACTATTCCTATAGGGGCTATTCCTAAAGCAAGGTAAAATAGCAGGGAATCCATGTTTCTAGCTAAGCCTTTCTTGACGAAAATAGAACTGTTACGGCCTTCTAAGAAAAGAACATTTTTTCAAAGGACCTTAAAGTTAAATTAGTTAACAATAAAACATTAAAAAAAAAAACCCAAAACCTAGATCCCAAGGCAATAGCACAGAATTGCAAAGGATTTCTGTGGCAGGCAGTTGACTGCGAGATGATGAATATGCTCCACAATTAGAAGTCTACATTTTAAAACCTGTTTGGGTGCTTTTAAAGGTTCCATTTTCCATTGCATTTTGTCTTTTATTACATCATTTTGGCAGGTCATCTGACAGCATAATTGACGTTTCCATTTCAGGGCCTGTGTGTTTTAGTAATTAGCTGAAGGGGGCAGACATGTTGTACAATAACAGTATTTGGGAGTCTAATTTGTAATCTGAGGTTAACAGAAAGATTCCTAGTGAATTCAGTCTGGTTTTGGATCGGGACTCTAAAAAGGCTGGAAATAGAAACTACAAGTTGCATGCACCCATAGAACTGGTTTGTCTGGAATATTTGTCTTTTGAAGAGAATATCACCTAATTCTTCTTTCTGCCTTACACCCTCTCTACAGAACTTACCTATGAAGAAGTGATTAGCTTTAAACCCCCCGACTTAAAAATGGATAGTCTGGAGATAGAACAGTGAATACAGGCAGCTCTCTCTTGCCTTGCTGCACTAAGAAGACTGTTAAAATATAACCATACAATTTAACCTGTGGTCAGATGTAGATCTTACTATCCAAAGATGTTGGAGAAGATGTGGAAAAGCAGAGGCATTATACAGAAGCCAGATGTTGTCTGTTTTGGGTGGGGGTGGTTTTTGCCTTGTAATATGAATGTATACCCAACTCACAAAGGGTGATAAAGAACTGCTTCATTCTGACAAAATTATGCACTGAGTTCTGTCAAGCTGTGTGTTCTGCATGTTTCATTTTATCGGTTGTATTACCAAAATAAAAGTGACTTTTAAAATTAATTTTAAAATTGTACATTTAAAGCATGAATGTATACAAACATAAACATAGAAGTCCATACAAGCAGTCCATTTTTTTTCTAGCATTTTATCTGTCCATTTTTGAATTATTTATAGTTAGTGCCTTTATGAAGAGAGGGCATGGTAGTGAGATAGACAGAATATGCATATGTAGTCATATCTGTGATGGTCTTACAAATTTACTGGATGTCTCTCAAGCGATTTTAACACCAGATGAAAGTCAGTAAAAATAAATCTTTGTCTTCTGTTGCCATTCAGGTGTCTGTTCTCATTATTTTCCCCATGTATATTTTTTTTAATCTACAAAATACCCATTTGCGAGATGATTTTACTTCCCAATGGTACTCCTAAGCTGCCATCGGTGGACTGCTGGTGAATTTGCCCGAGTTCATGGGAAGGTGCCCTGAAGACACTGTGGCAGATCTCTGAAGTCTTCTGCAAGCTTCAGCAAAGACTGTCACAGATGGCAGTGCAAGAGTACTCAGTTCAGTTCACAGCTTTGAATTCAATATACGTCACTGTCTTATTTTCCTTCATGTAATCTTTGGGAAAATAAGCTAGTAATTGCCATTGGAAGACATGACAAAACAAGACTTAAGAATTGATTTGTGAAAAACAAAATATCCATCTCATCAGAGTTTCTTTTTAAGCAAAACTTTAAAGGCTTTCCAGCTCAGAGAAGTTGGAAAAATAAATTAGAAATTGCAGGATACACCAGATACCAAGATTTCTTCAAGAACCAAATTTATCTCATTTCCCCATAGAAGACACAATACTGAAACAGGAACGTCCTTTGGCATGAGGCCTCTTGCGGTGTACTGGCTGTATCTTTCTACATACTTGTGATTCACAGTTGTTCAATGTTGTTAGTTTTTGTGTCTTGTTCTGGCTCTGTCAGAGTCTCATTTTCAGGTGGATTTTTATAATATTTAGGTTTTCTGCAACTTTTGTCATTAAGATTCAGTTGTACAGCTATTACATGAGTTGATGAGTTCTACTGCATTTATTTAACTTCCTCTATCTTTTCTATGTAAAAAGGAAAGCTTTTTCTTAATAAACAGATTTAAAAAAAAAAATCAAGTCCAAGAACTTTGATTTGTCAGAGATACTGGATACAGTATTGTTTGTTGAGAAATAGAAGTAAGCATTCAGTCTAGAAAATGTATACCTAATTTGTGGACTGAGTGGTGGACCACTGTTGATTGTGTTGGCCAGTTACCTGATACTTGCATCCAGTGGAATAGAGCCACTTGTATTCAACCTTTTGCAAGGCGTATTAATCTGAAAGTAAATGCCTGTGTGGGTTTCTTGCGAGTCCTCTGAAGTGTTATCTGGCTGTCATTACTTCGGCTTCCTACGAAGCTGGATGAGGCCTGTAATGGTCATGCAACGACTGAATTTCATGCTGACTAGAATAGGTGAAAAGGTTGTAAATCCTTAAATTATTTGTCTGACTACATAATGAAAATAATCACTTAGTCATGTCTTAAATATTCCTATTTGTTTGTTTACCAGTTAGCAGAAGAGTAGCTCCGTGCTTTATTTTCTCTGAAATCTGATACTGAGCTTGCTAGCCTGTTTTGCAGCTCTATTCCAGCTGTAGGGGCAAGGATGAAGGAAAGAGGTTTCACAAGAACCTCCTGCATCCAGCAATAATGAATTTCATGTGGGATTTGTCCCATCATTTGTTTAATCTGGTTTCCTGGCTGTGAGGGTGGCCATCACCAAATGTTTAAAAGGATGTGCAAAACTCTGGTAGGCAAGGACCAGACGTTCTGCTCTTGCCATAGCTCTGCTGTGAGGTAGAAAAAAAATTTCATATCACTTGCAAAATTTGTTCTTCTGGCAACTCTAAAACTTCCTCTGAATACCTCCTTTTACATCCAAAGATGTAATTTTTTCTAGGAGATGAATTATGTAGGAAGAATACAATCATAGCCACATTTAAACTAATCAAAGGTGACCACAATGGGTAACAAGAGCTCAGCTATTTTTAATGAAATACCCTCAAAACCCATAGATGATCTCATTTTAACATCAAGAAAAACAGTAGGGAGAGAGATGTCTTTTTCCTAGATTTGCAAAATGAAAGTGATTTCCTAGGCCTCAAAAGCCACTAATTAATGTATTTTTCTAGAGCAGGTAACAGATTCCCTCACGGTAATCCGATGTGGGACTGCAATGTGGTAAATTTATCAGTTTGCAACAGCAGGACGGGGTAATTGGAAAGCCAGTACCCCACTGGGAGATAAAGGTGGAAGGCTTAGCGCTAACAATGCTTATCATTTGGACACAGACAGGAAAACCCATTTGTCAACCAAGGAACAAGCGAATAGAGGTTAACATCTAGGAGTAAGGGCTTTGTCAGGCTTGGTGAACCTGTAAGGCAGATCGCTTAAACATACATTTTAAAGATAAATAAAAGTAAGGATTTTATTTTATAAAAATCTAATTGTTAAAAATCTCTTGAATGAAGGCATTGTTTACATGGCCCAGATTTTACTTGCAAAAATTGTAGTGGAGCTTGCTTAAACTGTGAGGTTTTAATCTCCTGGCACAACTCCTACCCTTATTATTACAGTCATGCTTTCATAGGTCCTCTACACCCCGCATGTACGTTTGAGGAGAGCTCAGTAAATTTTAGGCCACTAAATTAGGGTGCTCATCATCTTCGAGCACCTGCGAAGCACAGAAGGGATGCTCGGGGGCTGGGCTGGGCAATGCTAGCAGAGAAGGCACCTCAGGCTTCCGCTGGGGGAGAACACAACTCTCTGAGGGCTTTCTCTGGTTAATTACTGTAATTGTTAACAATTTCCTTCCAATCTGAATTTACCTAATTTCAGCTTTTAGTCACAAGAGCTTGTTATCGCTCCACCTACTGAATTGAAATCACCTCTAGTATGTATCATGTCACCTTATAATGAGTGTTAAGTGCAACCCCAAGTCTAGTAATTTTATCATCCCTGGAAGCAAAAGGTCTTGCAAAAGGAAAACCAAGTCTTTTGCACACATCTCAATCTTTTGACATATGTAAGTATACACTACACTTCTTTTAAAATCTGCATCTTTTATTTTTTAAGCTCTCTACCTCATCAGCACTGAAGCCCAGCAGCAGGAAATCAATGTGTTACAGCCAAAGCAAGAAATAAAAGCAAGACTAAAGAAATCTCTAATTTACAATGTGCTAATGGAAAGAAAAAACAAGGATAGTTTAGCGGAAAAGCACAGTAATAGAGGGTGTCACGTACCATAATACACAGAATTTCCTCCTCCCAGAACATAGCTACACAAGTATGAAACAGCAGGGTTACTAATAACTTTAAGAATTTATGGGGGGGGGAATAATAGGAAAATAGGTAATCAACACTGATGTATGAAAAAATATATCATTCACTAGTAGGTCAAGAGCATTAATAAGACAGCATTGTTGCAGAAATCCCATTAGTGCCTTTGGTGTGTTTTTGATGTGGTGCAAAAGATGAAACAAGAGGGAAGAAGGACCCGGATGTTGCAGAACCCGGCACAGCGAGCTCACCCTAGGACAGGAGGAGGACAGCCCTTTACAGGACAAAATGCTGGCAGCAAAAGCACCTTTGATAGAGGTGGGGAAGAGCCAATACAAAAGCCATTTCCTTCCTTTCTTCCTGTCCTGTGCTCCTGGATCATAACAAGAAAACAGACCTCTACCTTACCGACTCTCGGGACCTGGTCAAAGATGAATCTGTTCAAAAAGCACTGGATTCAGCTGCAGGCATAAATTACTTAAGTATCCTTTGCTATGTCTATAAATTGCTGACTTGGCCCAAGAATCCCTGACAGATGAGCACTGGTAAAGATTTAGCTCTTGCTAAAAGAGAATTGCCCTATAAATTGGGCAAATTATGTCCTTTGGTAGTAGCAGAAAGGAATTCAGCCTCAGTAAGAGCAGCCTCCTTAGGAAGGAATTAATAGCAACACCTCTGATTGCTTTCAAGGCAGCCGCTTGTTTCTCTTACATGTGAACTGTGCTGCTAGTGTTTATGTATGCAGCAGAATTCTCTAAAGCCAGTCTTTAGAAAATCAGCAAACTTGCACAAGTGAGAGTACCAAGTGTCATTAATTTATGAGTACAGGCAAAAAGCCTAAGGGTTTTTAAGGGACAAGTACCAAGAGACTCAGAAAGCTGCATTAGTGTCGCTGTCACTGACCTTCTTTCTGCTGTAAGATAAAATATTGAACTGACATGCTTAAAATGGTCTAGGTTTTCACTACAAGGAGGGAATATATTGTGAGTTTCCTATGCAAACACTGGTCTTCCAACCAAGCCAACACTCAATCCATTAGATGGGAAATTTCTACATAATGAGCAAAACTGTTCAATTAGGCTTCAATCTTGCATGCATACAAATGGTTCATTTTGCACTCACATAGTCTCCCAGCTTCAATTATTGTCACTAATTAAGATATGTACTGTAGCACAGAGATTTTAGCTAGTCCTTTTAGGTTCCAATTTAATCACAAATAACACTGAACACAGGAGAAATACTGAATCACAGTGGTAGCCCTGAGACAAACATACATTAGATTTGCCAAAACTGGCAGCCTCCACTGAGCCATACTTTGCTCCTTATAAAATGTTCTGTAGATTAGCACAAAGGTAATATATTCCTATTTCATACTCATTTTATAATAGCATCTGGAGGCTCAAATCAAGAATAAACCCTAGTTACATTACATTCCATGCAAAAATAACACACCATACTCCTGCCCTGTCCAGCTCTCTCACTGGGTTGAGATGGAAACACAACAAATTAATGCAATGTTAAGGAGGATGGGAAAGATGGGTGGGGTAAGAGTACCACCAGGGGTTTGGTGCTTTAAACGGGTGATGTGCACAACTGTGTAGTGACAAGCAAAGCTATCAAACTGTGATAGCCATTAACACTGCTCATATGATTTTTGCACTAAAGTTGGGATACTCTTCAACACAAGACTATTTTTTCCTCTGTGCAGAATAGCATCTCAGACTGCAACAATCTGTGACAGTTTAAAAACCAAACTCCTACAGTTTATTGTAGGAATGAGTGTGAAAAGGATCTTTAGGCAGGCTCTGAGGAGAAAGAGTTAGGAGAGGGTTAAAAGCAGTTGGTTTATACATAGCTGTCTGCTACACTCCACACTCAGCCTGGCTTCCTCCACCCCCTCCAGCAAGCATGAATAATGGGGTAGTAAATAGCTACTTAGTAAGTTCTCACTCAACCTCTTGAACAAATTAAAGGGATAGTGTAAAAAATAAAAACTTTTTTTTTTAAAAAAAGCATTTAGATGGCGCATATTTATTCCTTTCTGCTGATGGCTATGTGCTCTGGCGAGGCCCCCAGGGGTGCTCCGCATCCCAGAAACTGGAACCGAAGCACCCTGCTCAAGGGGCAGAGACACAAAACCAGAAATGTTGCAAAATAGTTGGCAGCAGCTCCAGTGGGGAAGGGTGGGGACACAACAACATGGGAATATTTTCAGATGAAAACTGAGATATTTTTTTTTTATTATCGTGATTTAAGCTTTACTTATTGTTGTAATAAATAAAATGGACTTAATTCCTCCATGGCAACTTATCTAAGTAGACAAAACCAGGGTGCTTTTTTCATGGTGGGGATATAGACAGCTGGTTAAAAAAATAATATTCTAGGAATCAGCTTTTGACAATTCAGCAAGATGTTTTGTTTATTGACATGTAAGGTATATTTAACAGAACTGAATTATTCGTATGTGAACTAGTGATTCAAGAATATAATGACCATATGGAAGACATCTTACAGACATAGAACGTTGGGAACATGTTTGATTTTTCAATGGACTTTGTATGATTTCCTGCTTCTTCCTGTTGAAGCCGCGTTGCCGGTACTTGGACTGGGTACCAAGGTCCCAGTCCCTCTCCCTCAGAGTGACGCCACCTTTGCTCAGAGCCAGGTAGCCAGCCTGCAGTTCAGCTCCTGACAAACTAAGTGGTGCCATTGTATCACTGCTAATTAACACTTTGTTGCGAGCAGCATTGCCATCAAACTCTCTCACCAGACTCCATATGCAGAATTTCTCAGGAAAACATGGTGAGCTTTTTCACCGCTCTCTTGCAGAGCTCCAGCACTGAAGCCTCACATCCAGGCTGGAGTGTAAATTGAGCTCTCAGTCCCCGGAGGGATTAGAAAGACTACTGTAAGCATCCCATCTACTTCATGTGCTTTGCAGCTGATGGCAACCTGCCAAAACACTGAAAGTTGGCTCTTTAAAAAACAACAACAAAGGTATCAAAATAAATGTTTCCTCCCAGTAACGACCTTGCCACGCTCCCCTTTATGGGATGGGCATTAGAAAAGTGGGATTTTTCCATCATTCATGCATTTATCTTTTATTCATGATGTTTGAAGAAGGTCCCATTTTGTTCTATAAACTTTACAACAAACATATGCCAAAAGCAGAAACATCTGATAGCATCCCTTTTATAATTTACCCTGGCAAGCACACAATGCCTGGGATAAGATACGGCCGCAGTATCCTGTTAGTCCCATTGCAACAGATTGTCTTTGGGAAAAACACATTACCATGTATCCAGCTGAGCCTAGCAGAAAGCTGAGGCTCACACATTTTGTGATGCTGCTGTAAGATCTATCAACTGTGGATGGATCCAAGTTTCTCATCTCACTCCCCACACGGACACTTTTAATGGTTTTACTGGACAAAGCTTCCCTTGTTGCAACAGGCTGATTTCCCAGTCTCTTCAGTAAGTTTATCAGTTTCTCTGCTGCTGTGTGTGTGACCTGATGGGGAAAGGTGGTCTTGTACGACCTACGCTGCTACCTCGTCCATCTGTAGCAAAGTATACCTAAATACTTAAATGTTAAGGAAAAACATGGGAAAACCAGCATTGGCCAACTTTGTCAATGAAATAAAAATATCTTACAAAAGTTTCTCTTTAATATTCTCATCTTCTGCATTAGAGTAACGTTGTCTTGGTGCTGGGTTAGTACTTTCATCTACTGTATCAAAATCATCTCCTTTCCACCTCGATAAAAAGCAAGCAATAAGAAAGCATCATTTTGCCACAACTGAATAAAGGAAAGGTAGGTGACGGGTCAAAAGCAGAACTAATCCTTACTGTATTAGAAACATATATATTCCTTGTTAAAAGTAATTAACTGATTGACTGGCTTACAACTGAGTGGAAGCTGCTCTACCCTTCACAGCCATCACCTGAATAGCAAAATGGCATGAAAGTGATGTCAGAAATTAAAAAAAAACAAATAAAAAAATAATCTGTTGGGACAGTGGATTTAAAAGCAGACACGTATCATTAATCTAACACTTGCCATGAGCCTCACATTACCTGCCAAATGCCAGAAGCTTGCTTTCCAATTTCACTATCCCAGGGAGTCGAACAGGTCACCAGTCAGCAGAGCGCAGTGCTGGGATGCACAGCTGCTGGGGAGGGATGCTTTCCTCCCAAGCCGATGCTTAAATATTGGGAGGAGGGAAAGCAGGGCTGCTTTTCCACATGGAAAGTTCTGGGCCCATGTCAACTACGGAAAAGGCATCAGGAACAACAACACTTGGCCAGGTTGCCCCTTTTGAGCTAAGCCACAAATTGAACTCTAGTGACAGCAAGTCTGAATTATCTAACCTCAGCAACATTGCTCAGGGGTGAAGTCAGACAAAACAAAGGCTTTACCAGATCCCGAAGGACAAGAATTTTAATGATATTCACGCAGAGGATACGTAAAACATTTTTTAAAGCAGGTCTTTGCCTTACACACGTCGGTCCAGGCCTATTTAATCACAGGGATAGGGAGAAGGTCGCCCTCCTCCCTGCTCCAGCCCTGCAACTGTTTCAAGCTGCCGCTTCAACTGCTCCATGCGGCACCACTTGCTCAGAGCGGCTGAGCCGCGTGTGCCCGCCGCTACTTAACGGCACAAACTGCGGTGCGGAGCGCGGTGTCTGGCCCCGCGGCGCGCCGGGGAGCCCGCAGCGGCTCGCCTCCCTGCTCCCCGCGCTCGCCCGCAACAGCCCCTCCGATTCCTTAACGCTTCCACCTAAGGGCCAGCCGCATCCCGGCAGATCCCGAACGCGACGGCTCGGCGAGCCCCCCGCGAAGTGTCGCGCCGCGCCGAGCGGGCCGGGCCGGCTTCGTCCTCAGCCCCGCGGCAAGGACCGGGGCGGGCAGCGGGAGCCTCGGCACCTGCTTCCCCGCCCGTGCGCGCCCCCGACGCCTCTCGCCGGCCCGGCGGAGCGCAGCCCCAGGTGCCCGGGAGCGGAGGGGCGGGCGCGGCCCCGGCGGGGGACAGGCGAGGCGGGCGGGCCTCCCGGCGGGGGGTGCGCGGGGCGGGAGGCGCCGCTCGCCCAAGCCCAGCCCCTCGCCGCAGCCCGGCTCGGCGGCGCTGGCCGCTCCCGCTCCCCGCCACCCCCCAGCCCGGGCTCTTTGTCGGCGGGTGCCGGCGGGGGGCCGCAGCGCCATGTCCTCCCCCAAGAACGGCTTCTACCGGCAGGAGATCACCAAGACCCTCTGGGAAGTGCGGGACCGCTACCGGGACCTGCAGCCGGTGGGGTCCGGCGCCTACGGAGCCGTCTGGTGAGCGGGGCGCGGCGGGGCGGGGCAGCCCGGGAGGGGGCGGTGGCGGCGGCGGGGCGCCGCGGTGGCCTCTGCCCGGGGCCGGGGGACGCGGCTCGGCCCGCTCCGGCCGGCCCTCTCCCGCCTTGCTCCCTGCCAACTTTTTCCGGTTATTGTGCCTGGCCCCGCCCGGTGGCGCCGAGCCCCGCGGGGGCTGAGGGGGGCGGCCCCGCTGCCCACCTGGCCGCCCCCGAGCCGGGCGCCGGGCGGTGCCGCCTGGGGAGCCCCGCTCTCGGCAGCGGAGCCCGCGGGCGTGCCGCCCGCCCTGCCGCCCCAGCGTGCTTTCCAGCCCGGGGCGCCGCCCCAGCCCTGCCCGGGAGCGCTGCCCGCGGCTTCCCCGGCGCGGCCGCGCCCCCGAAAGCGGGGTGGTGGCCCTTGGGGCGGGTCGCCCGGTTTGGCTTTGTGGTGGTTTTGTGGGATTTTTTGCTCTTGTTTTTTCGCTTTTTTTTTTTTTTTTTTTTTTTTTTTTTCCCTTTCTCCTCAGACGTACCTCTTTAAAGTTCTTGAAAACTGGCTACTTTTCATCACGGGGCCCGGCAGCCCGTTGAAAGGGAGAGGCCGGAGGTGGGCGCTGCCGGCCCGGCGCCCTGGGGAGGGGCGCCCTGGGGAGGGGTGGCGGGGCCCGGCACCTGGCGGGCGGCCGGGCCTCCCCCTCACCGGGCGGCCGGGCCTCCCCCTCACCGGGCGCTTCCCTTTCCCTCGCAGCTCAGCCGTCGATGGAAGGAGCGGTACCAAAGTGGCCATTAAGAAACTGTACCGCCCGTTTCAGTCCGAGCTCTTTGCCAAACGAGCCTACCGAGAGCTGCGCCTCCTGAAACACATGAAGCACGAAAACGTGAGTTGGGTCACGAGCAGATGCCCCCCCAAGGCCGTGGTTTGCACACCCTAAAACCAAAGAAGTTACATAGATTTGGGCAAGGCAGACGTGTAGCTGAATGGAATTCAGGAATATTTCAGCCTGTGTTTGGTTTGTGTATCCTTTATCGACAAACATCTCACACAAACGAGAATATTTTGTGGGAAACACCACTTCATGTCTGTGTCAGAAAGGTTGCTTGGGGAAGGTTAGGACCACAGTGGAATTTGTGCTCAGAGCTAGTGAGAGAGATTAAGGACCAAAATTTACAATTTCCCTCACTATATTCCTGTGAACTGCCAGGGAATGCAGAGCATGGGTCTGTGCCTGTGGATCTGGGGTGCCAACATCTCTTATGTTTTCTTTCTTTTCCTAAACTTGTATGAAGATGCCTGTGGTACACATGCATATCTTTGGGGAGAGAGTAGGCTTTTCCTTGTTTTTTATTGTTCATGAAACATATGAACGTTTTGAGATTGTACTAATGTGAAACAGGAAAAGTTCGTGAATGACTAAATAAATTGTTTTACTGGGAAGCGTAGAATAGGATACAGAGCTTTGCAAAGATTTCCATGTAATGTGAAGGAAGAACAACCGTAGAAGGAAGTGTAGAAAGTCTCATTGAGATAAAGATATTTGGTCCCGATAGTGCTTAGTGGTTTAAAAAAGTATGGACTCTAGGTGAGAAGGGTCCCAGGGTGGACTTGGAGAATGCGTGGGGGGTGGGAGGGGAGAGAGAGAGTTTGGGGGGAGTTGTTAAAATTATGCTTTATAATGTGGGAGATTAGAGCATAGCTCCATTAAGATGGTCTTCAAGGAAAGCTAAGAGATCAAAAGCAAGGATGAGAGAAACTGATAATAACAATAGCCGGTCATTGCCATTCATGTTGTAGCATTAATATTGTGAGTAGCAACAATATCTAGGTTTGTTCTGAAGAATAATCTGTGGGTTATCCTGACTGTCCAGAAAAAAAGAGACTTTTTCATAGACTTAAGAACCTGTGTGCCTGTAAATGTTTTAGTCTGAATCTTTTAATACATTTGATTATTTTGCTTGATTCCTTTGAGGCAACTTCTTCATAAACCACTGCTGTATGTGTTAAAGAGTTAATGTTTGCAGGGAACTTCTGTGTCATGCATGTGGGCTTTCATACTCTCAGCATTTTCTTTACTGAACATTTGGGAGCAGAGCAGCTCGTGCAGTTGCCAAGCTCCTAACTGTGTCCAGAATTTTGAGATTATTCTGGGAAACGGAAGAAAAATAATCTGTTGGGTAGCATTTTCCACTCCTGGCAGTTTTCATGCAGTGTATGCCCTTCAGGGTAAACTCTGGAACCCCTCCATAGACTCGTTTGATAATTTAAAGAGTCTAGAAGAAAATGCTCACTGGGGAACGTGAGCACAATCTGTGAAAGTTACAAATCAATATATGTGAAGGAAGGGAATAATTCACAGTCCTAGGAAACAGTTCAGGCTACAGAAAGAGGAATCTGGTCTGCGTACTAAGGAAAGGTTTTACTATGAATTATGGCATCTACTCATTAGAGAACAAAGACTGAAGAATGATCCTGCAGGGATTTGCGGGCACGGTGGAAGCAGAAGCTGACTACTCCACCCATCTGTGATAAGGCTGACATGGCAGTACAGCCCATCAGGAGAATTTCCGTCTGCCATCCTAGCCTCACACCCTTATGTCAGTTGTTTCACTCAGGGTGAATTAGGAATAGCAACAATGCCTTCTAGGTTTTCCGGTCCCTGTGCTGATCTCAGGATACTCCTTTAGCCTCTCCACCAATGCAAAATTAAACCAGAATGGCACTGTCACTCCTTGTCAGGATTTTCAGCCCTCTGCTTTGACCCACCACCATTCTGTCAGAGGCTTTTTTTTTTCTTTGCGTATTTCCACCAAAGAATGAAGTCATTGTTCAATGTACAATTCCTGAAGTAATTGTTTCAGAGGCCACAATGAAATAGCAATGCCACTGTCTTCTCTTGTCTTGGGCATTGGTAATCTAAGTGTGTAGAGGATGTGGTATGTGGTAGCCACTCTTAAGGGTATTGATACTATGCATTAGGCTTGGGATATTGTTGTAATGTTGCACTAATCTGCCAGTACAAATCTTCATCCTGCTTTTTTCCGACTTCAGGATATAAACTACTTCACTGTTGTTTATTTGATGGTTAAAATTACATCCAGTTCGCTCTTCTGATGTCTTTTTCTTTCAAAATTGCTTCTGTAATCATGAAGCATTTGATGTTGGATTACATGAAGAGTGTGGTGATTCGTTTGTTTCACTATCATTACCTCCCGATGGACCATCTCTGCCATTCATAGCTTTTGGGGAAGTGTTGTGTTAAACATGTAGCAATATGTTATCATAGTTTATTTAACCCTATGCTGTATTCAGAATGATGGAAGAAATTGTAATGATCTGACACATTTTGTTAAAAATAGTATCTGTGATCCTCCGTTAAGGTAACAGAAGATACCATTAAACTCATGCCACAGTGATATATAATTATCAGCGTGTCATGCTTCAGTGAAGAAAATGGAGGAAAACTGCTTAATACCCTAGATGACCTCCATTACAGACCCTCTGAGGAATACGCTCATCTGCTTAATGTGGGGCGGGTGCAGCACAACCAGGAGTGCTGTAGAAAATGAGTCATTCTCCTGAATTTTACTGGAACTGTCTTTTACCTTGGAAGGGAAGCTAACTCACAGGTTAATTTGCTTGTCTATTTAGGGGTTTTCAGGAGGAGACAGCTCTGATTGCTGGCATGACTTGCCTTTGTAGCATATATACTAGACATTTGTTCTCCCTAATGGCTCTCAAGTGCGATGTTACTTAAATGTAGTGAGAAATATTTCTATATAAACCATGCAAACTTGGTAGCATTGGACTTCTCATCAACTCTTTGCAAGCAAATCCAGAGGAGGAATGGTGTTGAGGACTAGGGGGCAGAGGCTGTGTGTGAAGAGGATGAGGCCTTGGCTGTTAGGAGATAAATCACAGCCCTTAATGGCACTGGTATCCATGTATTTGGGTTTTTTTGGTAGGCCTTTGAGAGGATCTCAGATGTTTCACAAAGCTACTTCTACTGCCTTAGAGGCAGTGTAATGCAGATCAATTCCTCAGACATTGCCAAAAAGAAAAGTTAGTTTCCAGTGGAATAAGCTGTCGGATCACTCTGTAGCTGCATAAACATATATTTTGGCACAAGAGCGGGAATGGTGTGAAAATGAGGAATAAAATCAGCTAAGACAGTATGAAGAAAGCACTGTTTTTGGGGTGGTTTCTTTCTTCATTTATTCATGCTAGCTTCAGGTACTCATCCAGTTACAGCCTTAGCTGCTCTTGATTATTTCTTTGACATCTGCTGCATCTTGCATAGAAGAACAGACTGTTTACCTTTAGGAAGGTTTTTTTTTCAGTAGTGCTGTTTTTGTTCCCTGTTTCTTTCCATGCTGTGCTCAGTTAAAGTGAGGACCTTTAAAACTATATATTATGGCTCTGACTTAAAACCAAAAATAGTGAAAATATGGTCAGTGCTAATTTTGGCCCTGGCCTTGGCTCTCAAACATTTGCATAGCTCTTCATTTGTGTATTCTTCTGAAGTTAATGGAGATGTCTGTGTATGCAAAGCTAAACCCAGACAAGTAAGCGGAGGTGCAGAACCTTTAGTTTGATTTGGCAAATAACATGGATTTTCTTATGTACTTGGACTGGAAGTGATACCATGATACCCACTTTTGTTGAAACAACTGCACAGTGGCTCATGCCCTTCTCACCTTCACGTTTGCTAATAGAAGTTTTGAAGTTGCCAGCAGGAGTGCAAAATAGCTGGCAAGGGGAGGTGGCACTGGAGAGAGGGAGAGAAAAGCAGCTCGTGCTGATGTCTTGAGTTACGTCAGAAGAGTGGGGATTTTATCAAAGTGTGGTGCATACATGTGTGTATACATATGTGTATATATCTGTATATGTATAAGCACCCACAGGAATTCTGAAGCAGTTCTACCAACGTAAATTCTGAATGTGTTTCTGGTGTAATTTTTTTGACAAATGCCCATTAAACGTTTCTTGGGTCAGTATATTCTACAGATGTTTTCTCTTTCTGGAAATCCCGTATGTAAGAGGCAACTGCAATATTTGTTTAAAGGTACTCTATGTTATAGAGTCATAGAATTGTTTAGGTTGGAGAAGACCTTTAAGATCACCAGGTCCATGCTCTCGCTCACTGCTCTGAGTGGAAACTGTTCTCTGCTGTATTCCCACATCAGAAGACCAGTGTGTGTTTTGCATTATAAGAACCATGTAGGGTTGGGGTCTTTTTTCCCCTTTTGGAAGGAACTCAGGTATTCAACAGACACCAAACTGTCTGTCTCTCTACAGTTGCATTTCTGAGGATGATGCAGGCCTTTACTTTTAGGTTGGCTAATATTTAATTCTGTTGACTTCCTTATTTTGAAAAAATGTTGGGCTTTTTATTTATGCCTACACAGTGTCAACCAAGGGAGGAGATGGTTCCAGAGAAAATAGTGGGGCACTCTATGTTCCTGCCTTAGGAAGATCTTAATACTGACCTTTTGCAGTTCACTAGCCTGATGTGAGCATTGGAAGAGCAACAGCCTCTGCAGTGTACAAAATCAGAACAACAAAGGAGCGGTAGATGAGCAATGCCTTTACAGATGAAAGTGCGCTCACTGTGTTAGAAGAGGTTTCCCACAGCAAGTCCTGCAGGACTGCACCAGCTAAAATTTCACATCCTTTGGGAACACAAGTACCAGTGAAGTGCTATTCAGTAATCCTGGCTGAAGAGGGCAAATCTTGTGAGTCTTTATGAAAGCAAAAATACAGTTGTAACTGGATAGTTTATTGCTGTCAAAAGTTTGTAGGGCAGAAACACTCCTGGCTGCTTTTATGGGGGCTGAAATCTTAGCACAGCTAGTAAGGAGCTAACAGGACACCAGAGTCACTTATTGTGGTACTTAAAAGCCAGTAAATCAATATAGTGGTACTGGTTGCCATTTCTGCTTATTTTCACAAACCTGCCTAATAGGTGTTTCACCTAGGCTGGACTTGAGCTGATAGCCATTTATTCACACCCCAGCCTTGGCTACTAATAAAGCAGACTGACTAGCTTAGTCCAGTAAATGAAAGTAAGGAAGACAGCACTGAAACCCAAACCTTCTCTTTGGATTGCCATCCAAACCAGAGATGAAGATGTGTCTGTCTGCAGGATTTGGGTGTGTCCAGTGTTACATATGGGTCCTTTGAAAGAAGATCATAGTGACGCTCATGGGTATGGCTTGTGCTGACTGGCAGGAGAAAAGGAAAGGAGCTCTCAGTGCATCAGCAGGCATCTCTTGTGTCATGTAGTAGTAATTAGTGAGGAAGAAAAATGCAAGCCCTGTGCGTGGATAGTTAAAATTTTAAAAAGATTGAGACTTCTTAGTATAGTAAAAGGATGCAGGTGCCCTGTGATGTGAAACAGTGCAGGAACGTGAAGCTGAAGCTAGCTTCATGCAGAAAATTTAATGCAGCATAATATGTAGTTCAGTGGACCCCAGCAGCGATCTCTCTTAAAACATGTACTTGTGTTTGTAGCCAGAGTGCCAAAGCCACTCGACTTCACTGTGTTTTCATGCATAACATCTGCAAGAGAAAGCAGCACTTACCGTATGAGACATAACCTACATTACTTATTAATTTATACAAGATCTGAGTCTTTCATTGATGTGCTGCTGGTTACATCAGAAACTCCTTTAGAGAAATGCAATGTAACAGTCCTTGAACAGAAGTAGTCCAATAAATGAAAGTGCAGGGGAGGATAGAGATGAGCTCTTCATGGTTGTGCTCTACTGCTGGAATAACGTTTGGAAAACGAGGCAGCTGAGCAGAGAAGGGCAGAAACCACCAAATCAATGCAAAGCTGTTATTTATTTGTTGACAGTAGTTAAAGTTGGTCAGGGTGATCATTATAAATGTATTGTCAGGGATAACAGACAATAGAGGTAAGAAAGGCTGGAGACACTGCCACCCACTGCCCACTGGCTTCATAGGGAAGAGATGTAATCAACCACGTAAATATATTGAGTAAAAGCATACCTGTGGAAAACAAGTTAGGCCACTAGACGGTAGTTTTGCTGTTCCTGTGGTTTTGCTTTGCAGGAGGATGGGAGCGACACAGTATTACACTCTCTCCTAGGGATACCAAAGAAGGTACTTAAGTGGAAGCTCCAGAAAATCAGTCAAATGGGGCAGTAGGAAACAAGATACATCCTTTGTGGGCTAATTCATTTGAGAAATTACCTTTTGGCAGAGTTAATGGGGGGAAAAATGAGACCCTGTAGGGGTAGTACTGCTGCTGAAATTGCCATTGCAGAGTATACTGGGTTCATTCCTCAGCTGTGCTTCCATCTCTGATAGTATCGGAATTGTGCTGAATTGACACCAAAAGTAGACCTACAGAAGGTTACATTTGTATAGGCCACACTATGAAAAATAAATGATTTTTGCAGTTGTTTCATGGTGTCTTACTTTTGTGCTTTGCCATTGTCTTTAATTATTGTGAAGTTTTTTTACAGATGCTGTATTTAATTGAGAGCGTTTTAGACAGACACGGGATTTTCCATGATATTATGGAGAAGGGAGTTTCCTACACTTTGTCCAGTTCTTTTTCTTTTCCTGAAGAAGTAGCTGGAGTTATATCTTCCTTGGAGGATTTATTTTATCCTGTACCTCCTTGTGCTTAATATATCTGCAGAAAGCTGTGACCTAAATGGAAATACCAATGACTCTGTTCCAAGGAAAATCATCCCAAAGCGCAGCTATTAAATAAAGATCACTGAGCAAAAGGAAATGGGTCCCTCACTTTTATTTTTAAATTGATTAACTATTAGTATGTCTTACAGTTTTGGAAATTAAAATGGATTTGGGGATTTTTAGAAAGCTTGCTTTGTAAAGCAAGAAAAGAAGTATTGTGAGATCCTTGACGTTAAAAGTTTTCTGGTTTGTTATTTCAAATTCCCTTCAGCAGAGACTGAGTGTTGGTCTCAATGGTATCCTTCGCTGCAGAGGATTTGTAGCAATAATAAGCTTGTCTCCATGAGTTTGCAACCTTACCTCAGAAGTAATGTATATTGTATATAAGATAGCATTAAGTAACTACTGGGAACTCTGTTTTCTTGAATGGAGCAGCAGTGAAATGTTGGTGAACTTCATTAAGTGTGTTCTGGGGCTGATATGTTCTTTATGGGCACGTGTTCTTCATGCTCCTGTGTTTCACAGCGGGTGCCTGATAATGCTTTGGTGCACAGGTGGATGTGGTACAGCAGCCACACAATTTTGTCCTCTCAGGTGTCTTTATTTTGTTGTTGTTGTGATGTCCCTATGTCTTTCACGGCTACAGTCAGATGTGTGATGGGGTTTATTTTCTTACATTTCTTGCTTAGGTAAATGAAGGCATGGAAATACCTCCTTGAAGAGGACAAGCAGGACTTCTGAAAAAGTGGGACTTGATAGGGAAAGAAGTGCATATGGGATAAGATCACTGCTAAAACATTGACTTCCTTCTTTTTAATACTGAAATTTGTGGAGAGCATACATTTCTGGCTCTCTGTATGTATATGAACATGCTGCCTTAGGAAATGTCTGTAGAGTTGCATTGTGCTTTGCTGTTGTCATGTACATAGTCTTAATCCTGCTCTCCTCCCTTTCACTCCCTGCCTCCACATAGAAATGGAAAACCTTATGTAAAACTTCCATGCAGAAACCTAAAAAAATAATTTCTTGCTGTAATGTTAGCACTGAAGGTATTACTTCAAATAATAACTACATCCTCTGTGAGTTTAATTACTGTTCTGTGGTAGTCATATTACTCTTATTTAATTAGTTTCATATAACAGTCCTCAGGAAAATATTAGCGATTTTTCTCAAATGTGGCTACAAAGAAAGAGTTGTAATTTTCTGTCTTCACTTTTATTAGTTTTTCTGTCTAGTTCACCATCAGGACATTTTGACAATATCTAGGCTAACTGTAGTATTAGACACTGAATGTGGAAAGACTAAAAATACATGCAGTGAGGATTTCATCACAGTTTGGGATCTTTATTTAAATGTTTAAATAGAGGAAGTTGTCTTTCTTGCATTTTTTTCCTCCATTTCTGCTCTCCTTCTACTTTGTTTCATGTACTTTTTTGAAAGATAATTCTTTTGGGGAACCATTAAGAAACAGTAGTAATGTTGAAAATCCATCTTGATTGTTATCAAAGTAGACTTTGCAGTCCTTCTTTTAGTTAGATCTTTTAGTTAGATGAGAACATCAGCCAACATATATATGCCATTAGCCCTGTTTTCTTTCTTGAATTTCTATTTTTATGCAGTTTTAGTCCGATATATAATCTGATGTTCTTAAACTATATGGTCATAGAGGTATGTCTGAACAAGGTTATAAAGGTTATGAGTCTCTTAGCTTGCTTTCCAGCAAACCCCTGCAAACCTGGGTCGACATGGCAGCCTGCACCTGGGAAACACAACGAGCAGTCCAGGGCTTGAGAGGCTTCCTCTGAGCAGACAAAAATGGTCATGAATTAGCAGTAGGAGTAGAAAAGAAGCAACTCTAAAAGGCTGTGCTGTTTAGGCACTGCCTGGATTAAGCAGCCTCCAAGCAGAGATCTGGCTTTAGGCAATCCCAGCTACATCTTTTGGAGCTTTAAGTTCTCTATATTTAATTTGCTGAAGTTTAATGGGTTTAAGAGAAGCATTTGCAGTTACCATAATGCATCTAGTCAGCTGGTATAGTTCTGCTGAAAACTATACTAGTAGGAAAAATGTGGTGGGAAGTCTGTTTTACTAGATTGTTACTGCTCTTTTGAGTGCTTTTGTTTCATGAAAAATACTCTTAAGGAGAACGTAAGGTATAAGCCATAGTAAATAATATTAAACTCTTGATAATTTAATCTCTATGAAAACAGTTTTTTTCTAGTTTCTTCTCCACACTCCCAATTAGATAACTGTAGTTTATATACCTAAATTACCCTGTTACTGAAATTAGAAGATGTTTAAAGTGTTCTTCATTGATAAGGAACAGGCCCAACTAGGTAAATAGCACTTATGACTGCTTCAGGTTATAAACCGATTTGTGTGGTTTATTTTCAATGCTTCAGTGGTTAAAGTTAAAAGAGGCTCTCTCCTCTTACATAAAACTGTTAGCCTCTGAACTTTTTGTTCAAGGAGATGCAGGTTTGTTGTTTTTTTTAACACAGAGTCAAGCAGCCCTCAGTTATAAAATTTAACACGTGACAAACCCTGGTGTTGCTAGGCACTACTTCAGGTATTTTTTCTGCCATTTTTATGCCTGTAGCTAATGTCTCACTATGGAAATGTTTTTGATTATTTTTTTTCACTTACTATGCAGTTTGGGATTTTTTTCTGTTAAATCAGTATTAATGCTTTTTTTTCTTTTTCTTTCTCTCCCCCTCCCCCCTTATTTTAGGTCATTGGAATATTGGATGTGTTCACACCAGATGTAACACTGGAGAAGTTTAATGACTTGTAAGTTCTGAGTTGCTTGTGTTTGAGAGCAGGGCATTGTTGCTTGTGTGGGAGAAAGGGTTGTTGCTTTTTTAAATGGAGAATTCCAAAATTGTTGCGTCATGGATTTTTTTTTCTTGATTTCATCTTAATAGAGCTCTTATGTGCAACTTCAGATTTGGTAGGCTGACAATTTCAGATTGTCATTAGAACCAATTATGTTATGAAGTGTGTACTTCTTTCAGCCTTTAGTAACTGGCAGTTTGGTGGATTCCCTAATCCACCTTTCAAGTATGATTTCTTGCTCTAAGGCCTAGGTTGCCCAAATGGACAATTTTTAACCCAAACAAGTAGGCTGAAAATGATCCTGCTCCGTGACACATCTCGGTGTGATCCATCTTAATTCAAGGATTAGTTAGAAACTGCTGATGGTGCTGTGTTTTTTAGTGATTATATGTGCTGTGTTCTCTTGTACTCCCTGACTGGTTTCCCAGTCCAGTGGTCCAAACAGCACATGGTATAGATCATTTCTAGCACCAGGCAGGTGCATCTCCCTGACATTTTGGCAGCACCTCTGACACAAGATACTTAGCATGTCTGCTGTCTTGCTTGTGGATCCTGCTGCAGTTCTTGTGAATTAGAGTTACTAAACAGTGGTGAGAAGTCCTGTTGTGCTTAATGTAGATTTCATGTTACATTCATAGAAGTGTTCTGGGTTTCATCTGGTGTAGCTGTGTTTCAAAAAGACCCTAGCATATTTATATCTTAACAACAAAAGCTATCTGACAGGAAAATGTAGAAAACTAAGTACAGAAAACATAGACCATGTGTTTGTATTGATTATTTGGGCCAAAATAATAATTGAGCCAAAAAGGATGTTGTCACAGAATGACGGAATGGCTGGGGTTGGAAGGGACCTCTGGTGATCATCCAGTCCAACCTTCTGCTAAAGCAGCTTCACCCAGAGCAGGTTGCACAGGGACACGTCCAGGTGGGCTTTGAATGTCTCCAGAGAAGGAGACTCCACAGCCTCTCTGGCAGCCTGTCCCAGTGCTCTGTCACCCTCAAGGTAAAGAAGTTTTTCCTCACATTCAGGTGGAACTTCTTGTGTGGCAGTTTGTGCCCGGTGCCCCTTGCCCTGTCACTGGGCAGCACTGAAAAGAGCCTGGCCCCATCCTCCTGACGCTCTCCCTTAAGGATATTTGTAGGCATTGACAAGATCCCCCCTCAGCCGTCTCTTCCCCAGGCTACACAGGCCCAGCTCCCTCAGCCTTCCCTCACAGGGGAGATGCTCCAGTCCCCCCACCATCCCTGTAGCCTCCGCTGGGCCCTCTCCAGTAGTTCCCTGTCTCCCTTGAACTGGGGAGCCCAGCACTGGACACAGCGCTCCAGATGTGGCCCCACCAGGGCAGAGCAGAGGGGCAGGATCACCTCCCTCGACCTGCTGGCCACGATCCTCCTAATGCCCCCAGGATCCCACTGGCCTTCTTGGCCACCAGGGCACACTGCTGGCCCATGGGCAACTGGCCGCCCACCAGCACTCCCAGTCCCTTCCCCGCAGAGCTGCCCCCCAGCAGGTCACCCCTGGCCCGTGCTGGTGCTGGGGTTACAGGTGCAGGACCCCACACGGGCCTTTGTTGAACTCCACCAGGTCCCTCTCCACCCAGCTCTCCGGCCTTTCACTCCTTTTCACTCCTTTCATCTCTGTTCCTTGCATTGTCCGTGCTTATATCATACGCAACGTGCCAGAACGGGTTGTTGCTCCTCATTTTGTAAAACCTTGGGGTTTAACTGAAACTTGCAAAGAGCTTAAATGCATTAACATCAAGTTCCCATTGAAGTGAATTATTAATTGGGTGCTTAACCTCCTCAGATTATTTAAGGACTCCAGCTGTGGGTTTTAAATACTTTTTTAATAATAAAAATAAATTTGCGAAGTTTTAAGTAGGTGAAGTGTTAAAAGTGAGACCATACTGTTTGATCCCATTGTTGTCCTGTTCTAATACATTGCTCATAAATTATTACAACAGTTTGGATTTTCAGACTCAGATAGGAGTGGGTTTTCCCTCTCTTACATTTTTTATTTCACCACCCACCTAGAACTATATTTGACTCGAAGAGATCTGAAGCCTTCAATTTGTAAACTTAGCAAATTGTATGTATGTAAAAAGTCTTACTTGTCCTTCTCATCCTGTTTTTTACAGTTCTTAATGGTTATATATTGTTTTGAACTTTGTCTATTCACATAAATCACTATCCATCCAGATCCCTGGGACTTGCACAGATGACGGCAGGCAAGCAAAATCCTGATGAATGCTTGAAGGTCACTACCAGTAGTAAAAATGTGGAAATATTTCTCTTATTTCTAGTGCCCCACCTCTTCCTACCTCTGTTTTCTCTAGAACCGTCACTAAAGGGTTGTGGGTTTTTTTATGGCTCATTCCAAATATTCATGACTTCTGGGAAAAAGTATTTAATAAGTCTGAGTCCGGGGAGACCTTAATATGCTTTCAACAGTCAGGAACATCAACAAAGTTAAACTCCGTTTTCTAAGTCACTTGGTCTGTTGATGGGAAATATTTTGTGTGTTATGCTGGGGGAAAGATAAGAAATGTCATTCTCTTCTCCGTATTTGCTCAGTCCTTCTACAGTTACAGAACTGAATTGCCCATCTCTTTCATCCGAAGAATAGCACATATGTTAGTGAATGCTGGGACTGGAAGCCTGAATCCTGATGCCCAAAGTCATGGGGAAAAAACGTTTGGTATCTATGACGTGTTGGAAATACTGCCTGTAACTCCCAATCAGTGTCTCATCTCCCTTATAACTTTATATTCAATTTCTATTTTGTTTATAGTTACAATTCTAATAGAATAAATGAAGTTTTAATGCAGGTTTAACAGTAGAAATCAGCAGAATTATAATTTGCATACTTTGACCAGAGGAAACCCATTTTAGTCTAAATAGTAAAATGCGTAGCTATGAAACCGTGATGATATATAATTCTTCCTTTTATGGGAATGCCTCTGCTTGCCTTCATAAGAAGAGGAAAACTGATGATTTTATCCTCAGGTGCCAGATGCGACTGGCTCTGTCTGTGTTCAGACCTGACTTTAAGGATAGACTCTGAAGGATGAGTTTAACTACAAGCAATGCAAAGAACAGTTCTGGATCTTAAGTGAAGATTAGCCTTGAAATGCCAGCTTGGTATTCCCAAGCTTTCTGCCGCTGGTATGTCTTACCAGTACTAAGTACTGAAGATCCCATGTTGTGATCCCAGGTGAAAATTAATGGAAGTTATTGTTGCCTCCTAGTTTGATAAACTCTATTTCTGTTATGTCTGACCTTGCCTATTTGAATGAACCATCTAGATGGTTTGGTTGCTGCTAGTTCAACGCTATGATCATGATTGTGAGATATGTAGCATTGGTTTCCTGTGTAGGTGTCTCTGAATTATCACAGGGCTCTTGGTCAGTTTCTTTCTAACTAGTTCAGAATCTACACTCTTCTGATACCTAGCAGCTTTCCATAGCCAATGGCAGGGATGGGCAATACCTCTTTATGACAATCAAAATAGATAAAACCATAGAAACGTCAAGGGTATGGGGATGATGATGGAACTATTTGGTAAACGGAATGATATATAATTTAATATTGTCACTGAAATATACAATTATTTTTCAATTTATTTGACAATTTAAAGTTACTCTGTCCTTTTTTCTTTCCTTTTTTTTCAAGCTACCTTGTCATGCCATTTATGGGAACAGACTTGAGTAAGATCATGAAGCATGAGAAACTAACCGAAGACCGAATCCAGTTCCTAGTATATCAGATGTTGAAAGGCTTAAAGGTTTGCCACTTTTACTATTATTCTGATTTCACAATATTTTTTCCTAGTAAACCATTATGGGGAGCTACAAATACTTATCATTTGACAGCAGGATAAAATTTATCTTGCCTTGTCTAGTGAAAGTAATGACATTCTACATTGTTGTTGTTAAAGCAGTTGTTCTGTGATGATAAATGTTATCTGGGGGGGTTTTTTTGTATGATTGTTTCGTCTGTGGCTTTTTTCAAGCAAAAAGAAAAGTTAATCATTCAAGATCTATGTAGTATGTTGTTCCAGGATGGCCTTGATTTCCATATTTAAGTACACCAGAAAGTCCCTGCTGTGATTTTTAGTTGCATTCTTCCCCGATAGTTGATTTTGCTGCTGCTTTGGTTTACCTCTTACTGTGACTAGTTGGAAAGCATAGGGGCTAAGAATGAAACCACTGCTGAGTTCAGAGACAGGACTTCCCTTGACTTGAGCCCTCAGCTATGTCATCAGCTTCAAATTTCTCTAACTGAAAATGATTCCGTGGCTTGCCAATACTGGTCTGACACACTGTTGCTAAGGCACTCTGCACCTAACTTGTTCTAAGTGGAGTACCTTTCTGTGCTCTTCTGAGGAGCATATATATGTGTGTGTATATATGTGGGATTGGGTGTGTATGTGGATACATGTGTATCCACACTTGTATGTGTGTATCCATACTTATATGTATATATACCATATGTATGTATGTACCATACATATCTATCAACCTGCAGGCGTGGTATTTTGGGGTGAAAGTCTGATGCTGAAAGGAACTGTGAGCCCTATTTGACTCCTAGTGCTCTTGCTGGTTTTGGGAAGTGTTCAAGGACCACAACAAGTGTTGGTTTGGTCCCTGTGTGTTAAAAGTGAGTTCTGTGAAGTACTAAAGCTCATTGCTAAATTTAAATAGATAAGTCATTGGGATTATTTCTATATTGAAATCCTTTCTGAGCCAGATGTCTGAATGTTTTCTGTGAAATTGAAAAGTATGCGTCCTTTGCATGACTTTCATGTAAAGAGTCTCTGAAGTCTCCCAAGTCTTGGCCAGCTTTGATAAAGAGGAAGGACTGTGGATTTTTAGTGACAAATCTGAGTGTAGGGTGGCTGAGAGGAGCACAAATAAATCACTCATGAGTCCAAACTAATAGGCACCTGAATTAAACAGCTGTGAAAGATGTCAGAATGGACTCCACTGAAAGAAAATAACTTTTTAGTGCCTTTTAACAGACTTGCAGAGATTGAAAGGGACCTCTGGAGACTGTGTAATCCAACACGCCTGCACAAAGCAGGGTCAAACTGAGCAGGCAGCTCAAAAGTTTGTACAGTTGGGTTTTCGGTATCTTCAAGGTTAGAGATTCCACAGCCTTTCTGGGCAACTTGTTCCAGGGTTCAATGTCACTTACAGCAAAATAAGTTTTTCTAATGTTTAAATGTAAATTCCTGTGTTTCAGGTTTTGCCCACTGCCTCTTGTCCTTTCACTGGGCACTACTTAAAAGTATCTGGTTCTGTCTTCTTTACTTGCCTCCATCAAGTATTGATGCACATTGATAAGATGGACCATGAGCCAGCTAAACAATCCTGGCTGTTGCAGGTTCTCCTTTCAGATCAGATGCTCCAATCCCATAATCTTCTTTATGGAGCTTCACTGGATTTGCTTCAGTGTGTGTCTTTAACTGGGAAGCCCAGTGCTGTACACACGTGTGTTTCACCGGAGCTGAGAAGAGGGGAAGGGTCACCTCCCTCAAGTTGCTGGCAGTCCTCTGCCTGATGCAGGAGGTTTTTGGTTGTCTTTGCTGCAAGGGCATATTGCTCACGTTAAATTTGTCCACCAGGACCTCCAGGTCCTTTTCTGCCCAGCTGGTACTGGTGCATGGGGTTATTCCTTCCCAGGTGCAGGATTTTGTTGAACTTCCATGGGTTCCTGTCAGCTCATCTCTTCAGCCTGTGGAGGTCTCACTAAATGGCAGCACAACCATCTGGTGTATGAACATTCCTCTCAGTTTTGTATCGCCTGCTGAGGGTGCACTCTGTCCTGTCATCCAGGTCAGTAAGGAAGATGTTAAACAGGACTGGCCTCAGTACTGACCCTAGGGGGGATACTGCTAGTGATGCACCTCCAGCTGGACTTCCTGCCACTGATCACAACCCTTTGGTCCAGGCAGTTCAGTCTGCCTCACTGGCCATTAATCTAACTCGTACTTCCTCTGTCTATGAGGGTGTCGTTGGAGAAAGTTTCAAAAGCCTTGCTAGAATCAAGGTAAACAAACATTGACTGCCCTCCCACCATCTGCCAAGCCAGTTGTCTTATCATAGAAAGCTAACAGGTTAATAAGGCGTGATTTTTCCCCTTTGTAAATCCGTGTTGACTACTGTCATCACCTCCCTGTCCTTGTTACATTTGGAAATGGTTTCCAGAATTATTTGCCCATTACCTTCCCAGGGCATGAGGTGTGACTGACTGGTCTTCCTCTTCCTCCTTGCCCTTTTTAACAACACAAAATTTGCTTTCTTCCCATCGTAAGGAACATCTCCAGATCACCATGACCTTTCACATGGCCTCACAATGACACTGGCCAACTTTCCTTAGCATTCATGAGTGCATCCATTCCATTAGGGTCCAGGGACTTGTGTTTGTTTAAATGTTCCCTAATCTGATCCTCCTCCACCAAGGGTAAGTCTTCCTTGCTGCAGACTTTCCCAATGGTCTCAAGGATCTATGATTTGGCAGATGTTACTAGTAAAGACTGAGGGAAAGAAGGCATTGAGTAGCTTGGCCTTTTCCAAGCTGCTGTCACCTGATGCTCTGCCCTGTTCAGCAGTGGGCTTGTGTTTTCCCTAGTTTCTTCTTGCTCTTGATGTGCATGTAGAAGCCCTTCATATTCCCTTCATGTTCCTCACCAGGTTCAGCACCAGGTAGGTTTCATCTTTTCTAACTCCATCTCTGCACACTTGGACAGTGTCTCTACATTCCTGCTGGGTGACCTGGCTCTGCTTCTGCCTCAAGTATATGTCTTTTTTTATGGTTTGGTTTCCCTAGGAGCTCTTTGGTCATCATGCCAGCCTCCTGCCACCTTTGCTTGATTTTGTCTTCTACTACCTGTTTTTGTAATGTGCTGGCATTTTACACTGTGAAATTATGAAAGGATTCATAAAGGCTAGAAGGGACCATTCAGATTTGTCTAGTTTTGAACTGTGTAGGAAAGCTTCATCTTGCAGCTCTTCTAGTAACTGGCGACTTAGCTGGAGCATGGTGTCTGGGAAGAATAATCATGTGAAATATTCTTATACTTGAACAGAAAGTATAACCAGACTCCATCCTTAAGTTAGTTGTTGGGCTTCTTCATTCTTTTTTTTTTTTTTTTTTTCCTCCAGAGAGAACCCTAACTGTAAGCCCAAGTTAAGCCTGACTGTTAATCCCCCCACTTTTTCTCAAAAATAATGATTATATTCATCTATATTTTATCTCTTGGATCTTATACTTTTGTGGAATGCAGAGCCAACAGCTGTAGCAGAACAACATATCTTTGAATTTTACTGACTCTCATAAAGATGATTCTAAAATAATTTATTAGCTGTCCTATGCTTTGTATGTTTTTCTTCTTCATCTTTATGCTAAATACTGTTTATTATTGCTACTACTTTTTTCCTTTATTTGGCTTTTTAAAAATGGACTGTGGTTATTGAATTTTGTATCTTACAACACAGAAAGAAGATACTCTTTAAGCTCTGTGTCTGTCTATAACCTATATTAGTGATGTGAAAATGCTTCTTGATCTAGTTTAGTACTACAGTTATTAAATTACAGTGTTTGCTTTTTGGGTGTACACAACTGTTCATCTTAAAAAGGCTACTACTTCTTTATTATTTTTTTCTTTTGGTGACACAATTCCAAGAGAATAAAGACCTTGACCTAGCTCTGCAGGCTTCAGCCAGGCTCTCCTGCCAGTGATGGCCATTTAATTCCTTTTGCTGCTCTGGAGACACATGCTGCAATGAGGCTGTGGAACTGCACTGTCTGGAATTTAATGTCATTCCTTGGCTGCTGCTTGCACTGTACAATTTTGGTTTTACAGTCCTGTGCCTGCAACATACGACATATGAGCAGGCTTTCTGCTGCACTCATACAGAGATAAGTGGAGTCAGTGTACTAGAAGGTATGTTGTACAGGGATGTGCCTGTGCAGGGCTAGTATAGAACTAGTTTTGATACAGGAAGGTCTGGTACATCCATCAGGATGCTGATTCTTCCAGATCTATATTTGCATTGCCAAAAACTATTAAAAATAAATAATATCGTGGGATAGCATGCTGTTCCTGGACAGGAACATCAGGAACAGCATAGTCAAGATTCTTTTGTCTCTCAGTACTTAACAGGTACAGAAGGGCAAGTAAATTGTTTTACTTCAATCACAAAACTTAGTAAATGTACTTTGTTGTGGACTCCTGCATTATTAATTTATCTTTGACCCTACCTTGGATTTTGTGTTCTTCATTTAGCAGATTTTCACTCACATAGCCTTTTACATATGCTAAGTAATTATCCTTTTTATTCTGCAGTTGTGCATTTAAATGCTGTAATTCTTATTTTACAAATGCAGAAACTAAAGCCAGTTTTGGGGAACTGGCTTTATTTAAACTAGTGGGAATTGACCTCTGATCCGGGCTTTGAATGTGGAGTTATGATTTCAGTTTTGTAGTTAGTTCCCTAATTACAAAGCCATGTCCTATTAAGTGTTTCCTCAAGGACCGTAGCAGTGGAGTGGTCTGTTTAGTTGCAGGCAACTGTCTGGGAAACAGGTTTCCAGTAGAGGCATGCTATTCACCAGAGATGAACAACATCATTTGGGCTAATTTTACGGGCAAGCAATATATGAACTGTAAAAAATTAGCTTGAGTATAGTGGAAAGGATGAATAATGAATTTAATTCCAGTGAAGTGGCTTAGAAATGTATTTTGGTCCTAGTGGACTAGATTATCTCACAAAGACCAATAGAGTGGAGTTTGTGAACCCCAAAGGTTGACACTGAAGTCTGCTGCATCAGTAAATGTGGAAGGCAAGTGGAGCAACTGCACGTGGTTGACATACAGCTGAAGAAAACAGAGCAGGAATTAAAGAGGATGTATTGGGCTTGTATGGCAGGGTTTAGTAGTGGGGGGCTGTGGGAGAAGACACGGAGAGCTGCCTGCATGTCAGACAGAGCCAGTTCCAGCTGGCGCCAAGATGGACCCGCTGCTGGCTAAACACAAGCCCATCAGCAATGTTCGTGGCACCTCTGTGATAGCAGATTTAAGGAGGGATAAAAAACACTGTGCAGCAGCTGTGAGAGAGGAGTGGAAAATGCAAGAGAAACAGCCCTGCAGAGGCCAAGTTCAGTGAGGAAGGACAAGGAGGAGGTGCTCCAGCTGCCAGAGCAAAGATTCCTCTGCAGCCCATGGAGAAGACCATGGCACAGGTTGCCACCCTGCAACCCATGGAGGACCACATCAGAGCAGATACCCACACTGCAGTCCATGGAGGACCACATGCTGGAGCACATGGATGTGCCCTGAATGAAGCTGTAGCCCACAGAGAGCCTGTGCTGGAGCAGGCTCCTGGCAGGTTTTGTGGCAAAACCTGTGGCTCACGGGGGACCCACACTGGAGCAGTCTGCTCCTGAAGGACTGCACCCTGTGGAAAGGACCCATGCTGGAGCAGTTCTTGAAGGATTGTGTCTCATGGGAGAAACCCCATGCTGGAGCTTGGAAGAGCATTAGAAGGAAAGAACAGCAGAGACAACATGTAGTGAACCGATTGAAATCCCCATTCTCTTCGTCCCTCTGCGCAGCTCAGGGGGAGGATGTAGAAGAGTCAGGAGTGAAGCTGAGCCTGCGAGGAAGGGAGGCATGAGGGGAAGGTGGTTTTAGTTTTGGGGTCTGTTTCAAACTATCTGCTATTAAATTGGCAATAAATTAAATTAGTCTTCCCCAAGTCCAGTCTGTTTTGCCTGTGATGGTAGTTGGTAAGTGAATTCCCTGTGCTTGTCTCGACCCATGAGCTTTTCCATTTTATCTTCTCCCCCTGCCCTAATGAGGAGGGAGAATGAGAGAGTGGCTTAGTGGGCACCTGGTGGCAGCCAAGGTCATCCCACCACAGAGGAAGAGAGCAGGAAGGTTTTGATGTTCCCTGCTATTCCCGGGATTTTATTAAAATGAGAGCAGTTCTCATTCCAGTTACAAGGCAACCGGCAGGGATGCTGAGGTAGTCTTACTAAACTGGTGTCTCTGGTTTCTGTAACTGTGTCAGACTTTCTGTAAGAATTAAAGACCACCTGTTTCACCTGAATGTTTTGTCTCTTCTCCCACATTCTTGAGAGCACAACTGTACTTACCTCAAAATCACCAGCGAGAAATGAGACATTATTCAGCTGCTAGACTCTGATGTTTTGTTATTTCCTATTGCATAGTGAACATTTGAGAACAGACTTTACTGTATCTGTTCCATTTAATTTTGGTTTCTTCTTTATAACCAATTCATCCAGGCACAATAATACACCTAGTTGGATATATCTTTAAGAAATAGTAGTTGTCCAGTGCTTGAGGGACATTCTTGCAGTACTCTCTGTGGTAGGAAGTGGGTTAAACTGAAACCAGTATTTCTAGCATGCACAGAAAAAAAAAAAAATAGGTCAGTAATTTGTGTCTTCTTTTACAGATATCAGTAAATTAGCTGTTTAAGAAAGGGTCTGCCAAGTTTTTTGTGAAAATCTTGTGCTTTGTAAGGTCTGCTGTATCTGGATTAAAGACAGCCCATCTGTGTTTACTTAGATTGCTTTTTTTTTTTTTTTTTTTTTTTGTTGGGGGCCGGGGGGGAAGCATACACTTAGCTAGTGCTCAGTTGAGTCATTATAAGCAAAAAATACTTGCAACACCTGGGAAGGAGGAATATGCCACTCTGTAGATCTTAGTTGTAAAACACTTTCAACTTCCCAAGCTTAGGCCCTCATTTTTATAATGCATATTACATATTTTTTTTTCCATCTTTTAACTTTGATAGACTCTGTTTCTGGGATGGGGGTTGGTGTTAAAGATGTTACCTGCAATATGCTTTTGTCCTTTTTGTAAAGTACGTAAGTGCTTTATGGTATCTGTATTTACATCTGGTCAAAAGCAAGAAAGCTGTTCATCATTTTTGTCACATTGCATACTTCTATTGTAACAACCTGTTTACATGTGGCAGTTAAATGCATGTGGAAAAAACTGCATGATTAATGCATTGTGAAGGGGTAAGAGAGATTTTTGCAAAGCCCCCAAGTCAGTTCCTTAGAGGCATCGTTTCTACATTCTAGCTGTAGACTGGTTCTGGATTGGTTGTATACTGAAATGCTCAACAGGCTTGATTTTTTTTGTATATAAATTCAGGTCAATAGAAAGTTCATACTGAGTTCAGGAAGATTTGTATCAAGCCCGCAGGTCTTTGCTCTTTAAGTCTAAACAGTCCTTGTTTGTCATTATTTTCTGTTCTTATCATTTTACTGTTGTCTTTCTGTAGAGAATGAAATACTCATTTCCTTTCTTTCAGGAGCCTTGAATTTATCAGAATTTAACTTCATCTGCAGTAGGAAAAAAAATAATGCAGTTTGACTGACCTGCCTCCCCTTTGTCTGTTTCTTAGTTGGGCCTTAGCCTGGCATTACATTTTATTTAAGTATGAACTTGCAACTTGGAAGGGCTTTCATCGGTTTTTTATTTGTCAGAAAAGCTGTGTATTGTCAAAGAGTACAGAAGACAAGCTGAACATAAATGTCTTTGTGTAGGTGGAAAGGGGCTGGAGCTTCCAGCACTTTCAGCCTTGGGTCCCTCTTCTGCAGGAGTGCCAGTTGGGTTCCTGTTCATATAGAGGTCTGGGGAGATGGGTGGCTGTATTTGGGAATGGGTGGATAGCTCTTGTGCCATACAAACACCTGTTCAAGCTTCGCTTACCATCCTTATGGTAGTATTTACCTGCTGTAGTTCTCTCCTGTTGTCATCTCTATTTACTGTCTTTTGTTCACATTTATATTGTATTTTCTGCTTTGCTTTCCCTTCCCCCTCTTACCCGTTTCCTCTTCAGTATTTCTTTCCGTGCCAAATCGCTCATTTTCATTTTGCATGCTGCCTAGAGTACTTTTTCCTGAGTCTTTTCTAATTCCCTTTTGATTAGCTTTTTATTTTGTGTAGAGATTGCATATACAGACAAGAATGCTTAGAATTTAGACAACTGCTGGATAACTTCCTAGCACAATCTGAAGCTTGCATTCAAGGACTTATGCGTGCTACCAGAAATTGTCTTTAGGGTAATGCAAAGAGCTCCTCCTGTGCTCCAAAGCATTTTGCTCATGTTAACTGGCTTCTTGAATCAAGTCTTTTTCAGGTGAAGTGGTAATAACATTGTGAAGGATAAGTTTGCTCTGGTCTAGATGTTTTTGCTATATTAAGAGTGAAAAGTCTGTCAATAAATGAATAATTTAATGAGGAAAATCAGTAAGAATAGGATCCAGTTTCAGAAGGTTTTTGAACTGAAGTGGAAAATTCTGAACAAGGTTTGGTGTTGCTCCAGTGCTGCTACCTGCCAGGAGATAATAAAATGGAGTTAAAAAAATACTGCTAGTGTTAAAGAAACACTGCAGCACAGCACCAGTATTTCATCTTACAGAAAGACTGATGTGTACATTAGCACCAGGAATAAGTACTATTTCATGTGATCTCAGTAGTTTTGTATTAAGAGGAGTGTTTAGAAAATTTAGTTCTCCCCAAACTGTTAACATTATTTTGATGCTGTGAACAGTCAGGAAACCTCCAGTGGGGTGAGAACACCAGCAAAACCACCCTCTTTCCCCCCAGATGGTGAGTTTAACTAACACTCTGAAGGGTGCAGTCCTTTTAATTCCAGTTTCTACATGCCACATTCTTAGGTGTAGAAATTCTGGGGTCTGCCAGTTATTTCCTTACTGTGTACAGTCATACCAGCAAAAATATCCTCTAGAGTATTTTAAGCATCTGCTCTGGAAAATCAAGAGCCTTCAGTAAGAAGACACTGAAATGGTTTAGAGTGCAAGTAGTCACTGTGTCACCCTTGATCAAGATGGCTATTGGCAGAAGACATCATCTTTTTCTTCATTTATTGGGAGTCTAACAGATGCATTTCTTTAACAATAATAAAAAAAAAAAAAGCCTCTGTATCCTCTCTGGTCTTCTCATACAAATGACAAACTTCCTTTTTCTTTGTCTGGTTCCTCCCATCCCAATCCACTTCATGCACATCCATGACAGAGACAACATTTGTAGTTCTTCATTTGCTGTAGTGCTTTTACAGCCTACATTCTGGGAAACAGCCCTGCACCCTCGGCCCCTTGTGTCTGCCCCAGGAAAATCCTGTGAACTGCTTTGGCATTTCCTACAGGTGATG
Source organism: Falco biarmicus (assembly GCF_023638135.1). Classification (NCBI taxonomy): domain Eukaryota; kingdom Metazoa; phylum Chordata; class Aves; order Falconiformes; family Falconidae; genus Falco; species Falco biarmicus. The sequence continues at coordinate 7,270,746 of NC_079292.1, read as the reverse complement.
TTACACCTGGCCTCTCCTGCAGTAATGTGTAGCAGGAACTGGTCCTACCACAAATGCCAAGACCTGCACGGACTTGGGCACAGCAGTCAGCAGTGTGCCCATGTGGCAGAGGAGCCCTGCCGCAGTCTGGGCTGGATTGGGGAAACTGTAGGCACAGGGTCAAGGGAAATGTTATTTTTCCTTCTTTTCAGAACCTTCAAGACCACATCTGGAGCGATGTGTCAGGTCTAAGAGAGGAAACAGTACATCTCAGAGATTTTATTTTTGTTCAGTCGCTGCGTTAAAAACTCAGTGCCTTAAATCCAGATCTTGTGCTGCTTAGGTTGTGTGGATTTTTTTAAGTTCGGAAACCTAAGTCTGAAGCACATTGGATCTATATGAGGAAGTTGGCTTTGGTCTGTAGATTTGCGCTCTTTTCCCTGGTCCCCTCATCAGGTGGACTATGAGGATCCCTTTGCAGAGGGGCTGTTGCATTTACAAGGTTCATTCTTCATCTTCATGGCTGCTGGGAAGAAGACAATGGTTGCTGGGGCTGGGGCTGGTTGGCAGTTACCCTGCAAAGATCAGTGCTTCTGTGCATCTCTGTGATGCCATGCTGACTGTCCCTGGTTGGTCTTTCCTGGCTCTGACATCTGGTTCCCAGTAAGTGTTTTCCCAGTTATTGTTCCATTCTTTAGGGTAAAATAAAATGAAAACTCACCAGATGAAGCTGGTGAAGATTTGCATCTCATCCACCTTTTCTGGGGACTTTTTAAAAAAGTCTTTGTTGTTCTTGTGTGGTTTAGCATCAGTAGTATGAGCTGCCATCAGTAGTGAAGTGAACAGTACCAGCACATCCCTGGCTGCTCTTGGAAAGCATGTCTTTAGTTCAGGACAACTTTCTGCATTTCAGCCCTTGCAAAATAGATGCCTATGTCTGAACTAGTTACTAGAGGCTCTTTTTGTTGTCCATGGTGGCAGTCATAGGTGCAGGCATCTATCTGCAGACATACATTTATATGTATTTGGTCAGGTGTCTTCACAAAAGAGCTAGTGCTAGGTGTGCAGTTGGTTGGTTGGACTTTTGTGAACCTTTAAATAGGTCCCTGGAAGGGTGGTGAAAATGTTCAGGTAAAGGAGAACGTCTTTTAACATGACCTGTCCATGCTGCACTGAGTACTGCAGCATGTAGTGAGGCTTCTCAGCTAGGACCTTGACTGGCCTGCATCCTGGTCTTAAATGTTCTCTTAAAACTGAGTGTTGCTGGAGCATAGGAACCTAAACTGTGATGGCAGCACACCACAGACGTCTATTGCAAGAAAGCTTTTCTGATATATAAAATAACATTTATTTTGGTATAAATGTAACTAGCAATGCCAAAAACTAACTGGAAATGGGATTTTATGTATGGCAAGATTTAGAAAAAAAATGTATGATCTGTTGCAGTACTCAAACTGATTTGGTGGTTTCTCATTATTGGGGGAGGGGAAGGACAAAATGTTAATTTAATTATATGCATGTTAAAAACATAGCTAAGATGATCTTCTATGCAATAAATAAACAATATCCAATTTTGTTTACTTTAGCACCATGAAAAAGCACTTTCTCCCCCACCTTAGGCAACTTCTTAAAGTCAGAACCTCATTAATGAAAACGTACTTTCTCTTTTTACAGTATATTCACTCATCAGGCATAATTCACAGGGTAAGTGGAGACAATATAAAAAGTGTTTATATTTTGATAATGTGAGTAATGTTTATGTATAAGTATGCTCATAAATGCCTGAAATTGTAGCATCTCAGTTTGATGATGCCTTTGGTTTCTTTTTCAACTAGGAACAAAAGGTGGTATGGATACATCAGTGTAAGTTAGGTGCTCAGATTGCACTGAATACAGCTTAAATTTCTTAATTACTTAGATTTCTTAAATTACTATGTGAAGTTGAGTTGTAGGTTCCCAAAAGAGTAAATAGTGTCTAAATTGAGATAGATAAAGGTTGTTTTTCTGGCTTATTTTTAAAAACAGTGTTTAAGTTGTTTAAACATCATGTTAATGTTCAAAGCTGGAGGAGTGAGAACATAGAAACTGAAATAATAATCTGAAAATTTAGAGCCTTCAAAACCTCATTTTTTTCTGAGAGAAATTAAGACCTGATTCTTTTTGGATCTCTGCTGTATCTAAAGTCTACTTAAAATTGCTTTTGCACTATGAAGGAGGAGTTCTGAATGATGCCTTCATGGTACCAAGCAGCATAATTTCCCCCAAAATTGCATCAGACAGGAGAAATTGGCAATTTGTAGTAAAATATCAGGAGCACCAGAGAAAGTGCACATTGTGTAGTAGCTTTAAGCTGGACATCGAAACTATGCAAACTACCAAAATCATGTAACAAACTGATATTTTTATTTCTACAACTGCTGTGATCATAGTCTAAATTTACAGTTGCTTAGACTTTTTCTAAGCTCCCTCTTGATGGCTCTTGAGCTTTTTTGGTTTCATTACAGTTCTTTGCACCAATTTGTTTCTCTTCAAGGCCCCTCTGATCTTAAAACATCTTTGCATAAAACAGGTGGATGCCTGTGAAAAAGTTCAAAGAGAAGATTAAACCTAATGTGCTAAAGTGTGTCAAACAAAGGTTTGACAAATCTGAAGAAAAATTTATTTCTGATTTTTTCTTTCTCTTTTTAACTGTGAATGTCTAAGAGTCACTGATGTTGCAGAATCTTCTTAGTCATTGCCAGTACTCTTCCCTTTGCTGCTAAACTTAGAAGTGCAACTTTTGAAGATCATTAGAAGTCTCTACAGTAGCTAAGGAGGCTTAAGGGAATATTTTTCTTCATGTTGCAGTCTCCATTCAATTGATTTCATTAGGAAATTGATTTTCCCACAGAAGAGAACATAGGCTTTTATGTAAAATCTTGTTTGATTACTTCAGTACTCCTTCTAAGTCTACTAGGGTATGGAACCTTTTTAAAGTATGTTTTGATATGCAGTAGGTACAGCCCAGAAATACATGCGTGAATCCTTAACTTTGTGGCGTTAGTATTAAATGCAACAAATTTTTGTCCAAACCCCACCAACGGTAAGATGAGTGAGTTCCTTCGCTGGCAAGTATTTTCCTGACTTCTAGCAGAAGAAAAGATGATTTGTCTGGGTGGAAAATGTACTGGAAAAAACCCCAAATATATGGAAGTTTCTATCTTTTGTTTCTGTTATTTGTTATATTTTCTAATTTAGATTTATTACATCATTTTACCTGTTGCCGTTCTAAGTAGTTGTATGAAAACCATTAAACCTGAAAGAAAGAAAGTGTGCTTCATTGTGCTTGCTGTAAAATAAGTAAATAACATCCGTTTCAAATCTGATTACAGGATCTAAAGCCTGGAAACTTGGCAGTAAATGAAGACTGTGAATTGAAGGTAAGATACGTTTATTTGAAAAAACCAGAGGTATTAGAAATACACTACAGTAGGCAACAGGTGCAACAGCTGTAAACATGCTGGCTGGTTTCAGTGATGGGCCAGGCTTTCAGCCCATGGGCTTTGAGGGGTCATGGAGAAACAGGAGAATGGTGGAAAATGAAAGGGAAAAGGATCAGATGGGCAGTGGTAACAAGCTTGAAAAAAGTTAAGAGAGACTGCTCCTTATAAATATTTTCCCGTCACCACACTTCAGTCACCACAAGAATAATTAAATATTTATGTAAGAAATAAAGCCCTGGATACTGAGAATCTACTCACCTCCTATTTTTATGTCCTTGACTGACATAAACGTGCATTACATAAGAATGGCAGAGGCAGTGATTGATTTCAGAGATCATTCTGGAGCAAAGCACAAGAAATGGCTGTGCCTCAAGCTAGAAATGTTGCCCAGGATGTCCCAGCTGAAAACATCCAGTCAGCACAGAACACTCCAGGAAGCTGGTACCCAGGGTGAACAGGGGAGAGATGGGGGTTGATGCCAAGATGTAGAGGAGGATTTCTGGTGAGGACATCAGTGCCACAGGTTATTACATTCATGGCATCATTGGAGTGGTTGCTGACTTGGTCCTTCCAGCTGGGTGCAGGGCAGTACAAGAACTGAAACTGCTTCTGTGGGTCTGGCATTGATGGAGCAGTCCACGCTACAGCTGTGTGCCCATAGCAAAGACATGTGCATGACAGTAAGTCACCCTTTTCCTGTGTGATGTGGATGTTGTAATTAATACTGGTACACTTACATATATAGTCACTCAACTAAAAATACTTTTCAAGAAAAAAACCATGTCATGGTTACAGTCGGGTAAGAGCTGTAACGTAGAACTGCTATCATGGTATGTTGCAGTTAATCACTTCAGAGAAGCAACAGAAGAACCATGTACTGCTCACCACAAACAAGAACATATTATTTCTTTGAAAGTGATACCTTCTGCACTGTTACAACTATCAGTAGTATCAGTTGCATGTAGATTGCAGTGTTTTTCGTAGCAGGAATATATTAGTTCTGCTTCACATTTTTTCTCAGTTGAAGTAGTAAGAAAACCAAATTCATTAAAGAGGAGACAATTCCTAATTCAGCCTCCTATAGTTCAGCTGTTAGCCGTTTCTACAACTGCACTGCAGGACAGGTGCATTTGATGGCATTTTTTGTATTATCTGGTTGTTACTTATGTGGAGTGGGGTGAGTACTGATGTGTACCATGACTTCCTTTGTCCTACCCACTGGGGCTTCCCTCCAAAGATGGGAGGAGGATGGTGCATACTCCCACCCCTTCCCAGTATGCAGACAGCTTAGCTGGCATGCACCCTTGGAGACCACGGCTGTAACACCCACTGTGGAAAGTTGTCTGTTCTGAAGTGTAGGTATTGCCACTTCCTTGGAAATGTTCTCAGTAGAGTCCATCTGAGTAGTAATTCTTCTCTCCTGCACATTTGGCACCTCAAGCCTCCTTCTAAATCATTGAACTGAAATACTGAATCTGACCAGTTCTGACTGCAGTTTCTTACATGTATTGGAAATCTCCTGAAGACTGTTCCTGTGAGCGGATAACATTTGTACTTCAGAAATAATTGTGCAATGTACCCTGACCTAGCAAAAATGCATCTATGTAGTTGTGCAGAATGACCTTATAAAGAAAGCCATTATTTATTATGAAGTAGAATTATGTAGTACTCAACACTGCTTCTTTTAGGAATATAGTTTATTCTCTTGAATGTGGAGATGGTAGCCCCAGACTGCTTCCCATCCCCAGTTTATTCTTGTGTTTAAATTTTTTTATTAATTTTTAGAATTGTTTTTGTCACCTATCCTCTCTTAGCTCTAGCAATCTGAAAGGCTAGTCAGGGTTTTATAGTTAATTACAAAATCAAGCCTCATCTCCTGTCCTGTGCTTGAATCATGACTGGCCTATACATCCTCAAAAAGCAACAGTAAATTTGAATGGGGGCTTCAGTGTCCTGATACGTAACTACATTTAGATCTAGTGGCCAAGGTTTCCTCCCTAAAAGAGCTGTAAGACTTTCTGGGAGTAGTTCAGATATGTGGTAATTCCAGGTTTGATTAAATATTAAAAAAATCTAACTCTGCAGGCTGGGAGAAGATACAGAAGATGATCAAAGGTGATGAAGCATAAAATGAAAGTTGATGCAATACTGCAAAGAAGTTTTTTAGCATACATATATACAAACTATATACTTGCATGTAGCTGTTGTAATAAAATTTTTCTCTCTTTGGAGACTGACCTGAATGTTGAGGGTCCTGTAATTTCAGAATTTCCCTAAGACAAAAAGCCAATGTCTTCTACTGGCTCATAGGTGGTCAAATGGTGAGTGGGTCCCAGGGTGATAGGGAAAAAAGAGAATCTAGAAAAAACAGTTGTCTGTCTCTTGCCACCGCCACCACCACCTCAAGCTGTGCAATTACATTTTGAGGTGCAGCCCAGGTCTAAGACATTCTTCATGATATGGTCACTGTATCTCCTTACTTAGCACAAATTATTTTTGTGTTACATTGGACATTTTTGAGCTTTTAGATACCGAGTCAAACAATTCTATATCAGAATACAGTTTTTTGAAATGACAAGGAGAAAATACAGCATTAAGCTTTACTTTTCGTTTCTTGACTCTCAGAGCAAAATTACTGTGTCCCTGGTTTTACAATAAGCTGTGATACCATGTGCAGAAGGAAAGAGCAAATTTGCAGTTAGGAGATACTGATTGTCAAAAGGCAACTCCGGTCTATAAAAAAACCCAAACTATAGTATGTTGAGAAGTATGCATAAAAAATACCAAGGTGAGGATTTAACTGGGATCTCTTTTACACTGAAGTAGTTGAACTGACTTCCCCTGTGTGCATGCATTTGGGTGCAGCAGGCAGGATGTGACCCTGCTCTCGGTGTGCTTTCCAAGCCAGTTTATGCAGGCACAGGACAATGCTGCCAGAGATAGTCCAACCCTCTTCCCCCAAGTCTGTGCATTCAGCAGCTTCCCTTGCATCAGCTCCGATGGCAATGAGACTGTAGGCAGCTGGAACAGTTCCTTGAATTGGTGATTAATTAATAAGTAATCAGTTTTATTTTTCACAATGAGCTTTCTGGCTCCCTTATCTGATGTTCTCAACTGCTACTATAGGAATCAGAAAAGTGACAGTAAAGGATCCATGAGGGGAAATCACTGCCCTTCCTCCAGTCTCAATGTTTCAAGTTATTTTTGTTACTGAAGCAAGTGAGGAAAACTAAGTTTGCTGAAGAGAAGGGAGCTTATCCTTGAGGAGCCGAGGGAAATTTGCTCTCTCTATTATAATTCCTACATTATAAAAAGGATTTTCAAACTTGCTCTGAAAATTTCTTTGAAAGTTCCAGCTGAAAAGTTGAAGATGGCAGTATAAGAGTAACAGTTTCATGCAAAGACTGTTGTTGAAGCGGTACCATGTTAATACTAAGTACTAACAGGATACACTTGTTCCTGAGCCTAATGAATACGTAAATGGAAAGCAATCCTGAAGTTAATACATAATGCACAAAAATTCTTGCTGTCATTTTCTGCTTTTACAAAAATACAAACCCAATTTATATTTTAGCTGTTTCCAGCTCCCAGTGTCACAAGCCTTAGTATGGAAAATGCCTAAAAAGCTGTGACAGAATAGATGGTACCACATGTGGCTTTTGACCTGTTAAGTAAAACACCTTTTTTTTCCTCCACCCTGTCTCTGGTGTTACTGAGAAAACATAACGTGCGCTGTATACCTAGAATAAATTTGAAAGCTGCATATAAAAGGGTATTTTGCTGTTGCAAATATTTTGAGTCCAGTAAATTTTCAGTACCTAAAGGATCGGCTGTAATCAAGTGCATTTTATTCGTAAGAATAAAAATCTCTGCAGCCTATTCCTGTTTTTAAATTGGTAGGTAATCAGCAGTTATAGGGAAAACAAGGAAATTATGTTTGAAGTGTGGCAATAAAGATAGGCCATAACATTTTATACTCTTGATCTATGAATGAAAATATAATTTTCCTTTCTGTGAGTGCCAGGGAAAGGTGACTCTGTCTGGCAATATTTTGAAATGTTTGCCAGGGAGTGATGAAACTATCCTGAAATATTTAAAAATGTTTAATTACAGAGAGTATTACAAAAACATCACTGTTGGTATAGTAATGTGCAGGTGCTCCTACTAAAAACGTCTGCCCTGTCACTCTATATATACTATAGATAGATAGATACCTCCTTACTCAAGAATATTATTGGAACACACTCTTGATTGTGCCACCTGGGATATGAGAGCAATGAACACTAAGACACGTGCTGTTCTTTTAGCCCTAAGATGATATGATGGTGGTTACATGGCCAGGGAATTTTTTGCATTGAGTGTGTCCAGTATATTTTTAATTAATAATTGAAGAATTTATTAATTTCTTTGCTGGTTTTACAGGTTTTTATGTTGCTATAGGAGTATCTAACTTGGAGAAAAAAATATTTGTAAAGCTCCTTGCTGCTTCTGTCTTGATTTTTAAATTGAGAACAAGGCACTTCAGTGAGAAAAAGATGCAAAAATAAACCAATATCTGCAGATTTCTCCAGTTCTTTTATTTTTCACATTTGTAAAGTCTGTATGAAATAAATAACTAGCTGTCTGACCAGGATGTTTTTTGTGCTTCCACTACAGATTCTGGATTTCGGATTGGCAAGACATACAGACAGTGAGATGACCGGTTATGTGGTTACAAGGTGGTACAGAGCCCCAGAGGTCATACTTAACTGGATGCATTACACACAAACAGGTCAGCATCTCTTCAGAAACGTCTTAATAGAGCTAAAGCATTCACTGAATCAGGCAACCTGTAAGCAAGTATTTGTTTCTGAAGTGAATGAGAAATCAGAGGTGGAAATGACAGTATAATTATGCAAAGCTTCCTTGTAGATAAACTGCAGGTAATCGCTTGCTGGTTGTGAGTTTGGATATTTTTTTTGGTATATTTTCTGAGTAGCAGAAAGTACTAACGTGGTTGGAAAAAAGTGATATAAATGTATATGGATGTGACGGTCTGGTCCATGTTCTTGTGCTCTGCACTGACTGTCATCTTCCTGCAAAGGTGTGCTGATTGTAACTCAGAACAGGCAGGGGAAAATGGCAGAAGGAGGGAATTCAAGTAACACTAGGATAACTACAGAGGTTTTTGGAAGAACTGAAAATTTACTTACAACATGTATCTGCCTGTTACTGAGAAACTGATACTGCTTATTATCAGATTATCTCCAGTTTGCTAATTAGAAGGGCTGGTAGTTTTACCTAAACTGTCATCATACATGTCAAGGCTCTAATTTATTTTGTAACAGGCCATAAATGTAAATTCTACACTTATTTAAAGTATGTTTTAAATTAAACTTTATGTACATTTAAAAGGACAAGTATTCAGCAATTTAATGTGACTGTTGGTCTTTTTTTCAGTTGACATCTGGTCTGTGGGCTGTATAATGGCTGAGATGATAACAGGGAGGCCTCTGTTCAAAGGAAATGATCGTATCCTTCAGTGAATTTATGACAATCATGTAAGAAAATGATGAGAGGTTCTTATGTGACACAGTAGGTCTGTTCAAAAACTGATGAGCATAAATTGAAATGAAAGTAAAATGCTTGCACCTTTCTCATTAATTGGTTATTATCTGTACCACTTTTGCACATCTGCAAATTAAAACTTGTATTACTGATTTTTTTCAATAAAGAAAAAGAGGTGATCTTTGAATCACATCTCAGATCATCAGGTAAAAGATTCTGTGATGATAGAAAAGGCATATTTTAATTTTTTTTAGTAATAGATTTCACAATTCCAGAACATGTACAGAAGATTCTGTTGTAGTATATGGACTTATGTGCACATGCTAGTCCATTTTATGCTTTTTGATACTTGTACCAAAACATGCTGTGTAAGTAACATCTAGTGAAATGTTTTACATTTACAGAAAACATCTAGGCCTATCATTTCATTGCTGAAGAATTAAGAAAATAGTTCAGATTAAGCCATAAGTCAGCCCCAAGTGATACTTCATTGGCAGTAGTAGTTGTGCTAGTTAATAGAGGATGGTGTTAACAGAAGACAGCAAGATTTTATCTTTTTTTTTTTTGTTTTCCAGCTTTGCATGTTTGACAGCTCAGCCTAATCATTTTGCACTGCTTTTCCCCTTGTGGAGTTCCAGTCAATAAATCACTTACCTGCAAGTACTTGTTTACAGAGTCACAGAATCACAGTTGTTTAATTTTAGTTATATTTGTATTTAAGTACTTACATGTCGGACTAGGACCTCATTGCACAGAATCATATTAGTCTTGTTTTGTGAGGAAAAACATAAAAGGGGAAGATGGCATTCACCAAAAAAATGCCAGGGACTATGAAAAAGTAGAATACATCAAATTACTTCAGCTGTACAGATTTTAAGTACACATTAGTTCTTAACAAGAAAATACTAAAATATCTGCCAAAGAACAGCCGTTGACTAACACGTAGCATTTCTCAACCAATGCTAACCTTGAGCATTCTGGTACATAAATAAGAAAATGAATGAGTCATCATTTTCAAGTTGCACTGTAAACGTAAGAGTGGAAAAACTAGTTAATTGGAGTTCCAGAGTTTTCAGAACTATTGGCTGAAGTTCTACAACCATGTGTTACAAAGGAAATGACCCCAGCATGCTACTTCTTGCTGGCCTTTGAGCATATGAGCCAGTATTATCTATTGTCAGGGAAATGCAGCTGTGGGTTCAGCTGTGGGTAGGTAAATAAGAAAATAACTAATTTAAGGGTTTTTTGGTTTGCTGTTATGAATAGGTTATCCCGCAAACTTGGTATGGGATTTTGTTTATTTCATCAGCATTACCCACCATTGCCTTTTTCTGCAGAGGTTGGTGGAATTCTTGTGTGCCCTAAGCTCTGCTCTAGCTTCTCATCTGCTGCTCTTGCCAGAGAAGCAAACGAGTCATAAGCTGTTCTCTGCAGCATTAGCCTCCTGTAAATATGGTGTTTCTTCTCTGAAACAGCTAACATTGTTCCTGATTAATCTGTGCTGGTTTAGGACACAGGAGGTTAGGGAGTGTTTTGATGTCTCACCCACTCTTAGCATCTCAGCATCTGGAATCAAGCTAAGCATGCGGGAAATGAGGAGGAGAAGGATTAATTTTATTCCTCTTGAAGTTTCTCAGTGTGGAGAAGAACTAACACAGACTGGTTTCCTCTGATTTTTGTTCTGTTTATCATACCACCTGATGTTCCCTGTGACTTCTGCCTCTATGTCACCTAAGTATTGGATAGACCAGGGCAATGCATGCAATACGTGTGTTGATTGTTCAGATACTTCAATACTTTTGGACTGATTTTGACCAAAAATATGGAGGAGGCCTGATGATATATATTAAAGGAGTTTGCAGATGATTCGATTATGTGTTCACAAGTTATAGGATATCAGAAATAGGATCTTTTATTTCAGGTGCTTTCAGTATCTTTGCCTTTTGCAAGAAAAATGGAGAACTTTAATCTCACCTTTTATAAATCTTCCGTTCAGTCATTGCACTGTGATTTTTGCTTTTTTTCTCCCATAGCAAAGAAACTCATGGGTTTTGCAGGGTGCTTAGTTTTCTTGTGGTGACAGACTTTGTTCATTATTTCTGGTATTCAGATCTGGACCAACTCACAGAAATAATGAAAATAACGGGTACACCTACTCAAGATTTTGTTCAAAAACTGCACAGTCAAGATGTGAGTATTCTGCTTTGTCAATTGGTTTTACATGTCTTAATTTTACTTAAGCCATGCTCAGTTCTTAGACTGGTTGAGGTAATATGGGTTGACTACTGAAATGGCCCCTGGTGGTACAATCTCTGCCTTGAAGTGCTTTACACACCCAGAATCCTACTGGAGATTGGGGGGGGGGGGGGGGGGGGTGGGGCAGAAAAGGATCAGAACACTTGAAAAATCCATATGTTTAAATACTTCAAAGTTTCCAGTATGTACCATACAAACAGTTGATCTGGTGCATTACTGCTTTTATTGGAAATGTACTGAAAACATGAACGTGTTTAGAAATGCAGCTGTTTGCAGATGTCTCTTGACTTTCTTCCTATTCTTACGTGGATGTCCTTCTAGAATCCTTAAGCCCCTACTATAAAGAACCTAAAATTATTCATTACACTAACTATATAATTTAAATATTAATGAATTACTGTATAAGGTTCATTTCTAGAGATTCCTGTAAACTCATCATGACATTCTTTCGAATGATGCATACATATTTATTCTAATTAATATATTAAATATGGAGCACTAATAATTAAAGCTTTACATTGTTATTTCTCAACCACAATTTTAAGGCTTGGTTTAAAAAAAAAGTTTCTTTCAACAAGAAGGTGAAATATAATCAGGGTTTATGACCCCCCCAAAAATTAATTTGTACAATGTGCTATCAAAGCATTGTTGAATTGCCTATTCAGCATATTGTTAATGTCACAGTACAAAGGTGGCAAAGATCTAATTTAATATCCATGTTTCTTTTAAGGCAAAAAACTATATCAAAAGCCTTCCAAAAGTCCAGAAAAAAGATTTTGCATCCATCTTGAAGTATGCGAATCCTTTGGGTAAGACAGTTTCTGTGGATGTGTACAATTTGTCTTGTTCTTGTGTTTGCATTGGAAGCAGCAGCAGTATCGGTCGTGTGATAGGTTATGTGATAGTTCTTGTGCTTTTCTATCTCTTGCTTTCCATAATTTGTAATTTTGATTTTAGTGGCTGAACTTTGCCAAGTTTAGACACTGCCAGAAATCAGATGTTTCTTAGAAGCATCAAAAAAAGTATTTTGCGTTTTAGGCTTTGATCCAGCATCTGCTTAATGGTTTTACTGGAGCAGCTTTCTCAAGAGCCCTGGGAGATTAAATATATGTAATATTTTTTTTTCTCTGTATTCTATCTGAAATATAATTCTGAAAGCTCAGTCTGATCTACAGTTGAAATGCAAGCAAATAGAAAGCGGACATTTTAGTCATGGACTTAATACATCCTGAGAAACATCTGTGCATTCCTGAGAAGCACTGGCTTGGATTTGACAGATATAAACAGCCAAAAGAGCATACCAAGTGTGCATAACTGTGACATGACCCAAAGCAGCCAGAGCTCTGAGATGGCTTTGCCCAAACCTTATCCGTTCCCCAATGACCTGAACACTCACAAAGCCAGTTTTATTAGAATATAAATAAGGATAATTGAAGTTTCTCAGTTTAAGAAGTTAAAATTGTATGTTCAGATACGGAAGAAATAAACATGATTAATAAGCACCCTGACTGCATGGTTAGCTCATTGACCTTCTCGGTTACAGCAAACTACAGATTTCCATTTAGTTTTTAGGACATTTCTTCCTGTCACCTCTGTGGCCATCTGGCTACTCCTTACATAGAGAACAACTGCTCATGGTCTGGGAGAGAAGGCTGGAGAGAACCCATGACATGGCAAGCAGGGGTTGCAGTATCCTGTCCACACTGCTGCCCCTTCTTTTCAGCTGCTCCACCCAATCCAGGAACGTTCTTTCTTCATATCTGTTTACACTAGCCCATTTTGACAGTCTAACAGTGGACCTGATCCAAAATCCACTGGAGAGGAACATACAAGATTTTCATGGATTGTTTTGGCTAAGGTCGAAAACACACAGCAGATAAAGTCAGTGCTGGGATTCTGTGCGTGAACAACTAACTTCTCTTAGTGAGCTTCAAAGTGTACTTGGGCTTGGATTTGATCACATACAGAGCAATTCTGATTAGCACTATGCCCACCTGTTCACTCTGCTGCTGTCAGGTTATGATGCACCTTAGAACCACAACACAGTGGCAATGATGAAAGACACCTGGGAAAGCCCCAAGCTCAGTGGTCCTGGAGCCAGAAGCTGAGAAGTCGTTAGCTGAGGTGATGTGGCTGTAATTGCATCCAGAAGCAAGGGAGCATATCTGCTTGCTCACAGCCCTGTTTTGTCACACACATGGGCCCCACTGGCTATAGAATGAACACCCAACGATTCTGCTTTTTAACTGTGTATTTATTTGAAATATCTCCAGGGCAACATTACTGTGTACAAGCTGGAATCAATGGCTTGATTTGAATACACTGTGTTTTCTGTGCAATAGCTGTAAACCTTTTGGAGAAGATGCTGGTGCTGGATGCAGAGAAGCGAGTCACAGCAGCTGAGGCTTTGATGCATCCGTACTTTGAACCAATTCATGATCCTGAGGAAGAAATTGAAGCTGAGAAATATGATGACACGTTTGATAATATGGATCTTCCACTAGATGAATGGAAGCGTGAGTTCAGTTTTGTGATCTTTTAAAAAATAACTAGATACAAAGGTCATCCAGAAATAGGAATGTTCTCCTTCACAAATTACTTTCCCTGCTTTTGATTGAACAGAGTAAATAGACAGCATTAAGGTAGAGAAATGCTACTGATAAGCCAATGTTCCTCTTATTAAGTCCTCCTGGAATGATGCCTAAAGGTTTCTTCTTTGTGTTGTAATGGAGGTCCGTCTTCAAGTGTCTGTCCTCCCATCTTCTGCAATGTAGGAAAGAAACTGTTTTTGTAACATGTTTCTTCCACTGGATAGAACAGGCAAATGGATTCCTCAACTGTTGGCTGTGCAACATTTGCTAGCCTTAATTTTAGGTAAGATTCTCTCAGGGAGAGAAAATGTACCTATCTCAGCAGAGATTTAAATCTGAATCTATTTTTCATCTAACATCAGAGGTTTGTATTTTGGCTTATAAGTGAGGATGTGACTTTTAAAGCTGATCTGCTCAGTAACTCTTTCTGAGGACATTGTCCACTGTACTGTAAAGTTAATGCTCGCATCCCTTTGAAAGCACCCATACAGTATTTCAGTATTGGGCTGCTTCTTCAGATCTGACATGGTGAAAAAATGATCCTTAATTCCCTTACTTTTTGTACTCTTTCTCTCTTTTACCTGAAGAGGTCTCTCCCTGACTAGATCAGAGCCTAACCGTGCTGGGGGTTGCACCTTGCTGTGTCTGTCCGGTTCCTTTTCTGATTAGACCAGCAGTGCTGTGTTTATTCTGTTGTTTTCCAGGCATTACATATAAAGAGATACTGAACTTCAAACCACCACAGGCATTGGAGTCAAAGGAGACAGCAGTGTAATTGTATGACTCGGCCTTTTTAGAACTCGGAAGAAAGCAGGAAAGTTGTAAATGTTTGTGACATTTCAGGTGTATACAAGTTTTATAAATAAACTGGATGTAATTGTTTCATCTGGACTGTAAGAAAGAGCAGTGTCTTTTACTCTGCATGTGGAAGTTGGTGCCTTTGGGAGTAGCATTCCAAAACTATCCAGAAACTTACTCCTGCCTACAAATTCTTCCTTCTGCATGAAAGGATTCAGACTGCTAACGTGGTGACATCCTCAAAAGAGGCAGCAGGACCAATTCTTCAACTCGGAGATCACAAGAGTGTGATGTACCACCCCAAGCAAGCTGAGACACACAGGGTATGTCAGAAATGTACCGTGACTCTCCAAGGCCACTGAACTGTCTTGAATGCAAGAAGTATTCATGCAACTTCCTCTGGAATATTACACCTTGGTAAGATGCCTGGGGAGGCTAATCAGCTTCTGCTACCACTGCTAGTAGAATGGGTAGTGGAGACACAGCCTGAACGAATGCCTATGTGTCCCCTGTCCTACCTGAGTGGAGGAGAACCTGAGCTCCAGCCAGTTCTGACACATCTGGACAAGAGGCAAGAAGTAGAGAAGTGTTGATGTCCTAGATTTTTTTTTCAAAGTAACCAGCATAGCAGGACAAGATTTCACAAACGCACTAGGTGAACAGTCACTGGATAAACAATCACTGTCAAGGGGTACAATATTTTACTCTGAATACGGTGCAGTCTCTTTGCATAATAGACTAGAGATCAAGGATTTCAAGGGAGAAATTCTTAAGACTTTCTAAAATTTTGTAAGCTCTCTAGCATCTTAGTATTGAAATGATCACTGAGAAAGTACTTCTTCGCAAAGGATGTACTGGTTATAGAATCAGCAGGGCTGATTTTAGAAATAAAGCTGCACGTAGGTCACATGATAGAAAACAAAATGAGGATAAAAAGGCTATGCTGCAGCTGCTCATTGGGAATACCTGCAGCAAGCTGTTTTGTTCATGGTGTACAGAGGCGTTGCCAGGTGCAGAACAGCAACCATTCCTTTTTTTAGTCTTTTGAACTCATCTCACTTCAAAAAGCCCTCAGACTTTCTGTTCAGAGGTGCCTTACCAGGAGCCAGCTTTCTGATGGGATAGATTGGTTAGACGCTTCACAAGTTCCTCTTACTGCCCTCTTACTGTGTTTTCATAGGTGCTTAGTTCATAATAATCTCTCAGAGGTAGGAGAAAGGCAAACCTTTGGTGAAGAGTTTCTTTGTGAGATTGCTTGTCCTTGTTAAAGATAATGTCTTCACATTTGATGTTCAGATGTGGATTATTCCCAGTGCAATATGCTGTTGTGTGTTGCTACTAGGTGAAACAGTTGTGAAGGAAGGCATTTGATCTCAGCAGCTAATAACTTAAAAAATAGTAAGAAATTAGTTAGAGTTTTTTGCTTTACTAATTTAAACCAAAAGTTTTAATCAAGGCACAGTTGTCTATTTTTTTCAATGAATTTTTAAATTAAACACCTGTAAATATTAGCATTTGTTTAAAAATTGTGATAAGCGTTGATTTGCTTGAGACAGACACCTAGAGGGACTAAATGGTGATAGAAACCTTGAGTTATTGATGTATTTGACAAGTCATCAAAAACTACAGTTTCAGGAATGCACAAAAAGAGCAGAGAATGTAATTTGAAACAAAAGCTTTTTCCACACTACAGGTCACTGAGGAAGGCACGCTTAAGAGTCATACCCCATTTTGCTCTATTGACTTTCTGCTTGGACTAAACTTTTACATTAAATAGGAACTTTAATTTTTACAGAATAGGCATTTTCTTATAGGATCATGTTCTGTGATAGTCTTAAAAGTCATGGGAGAAAAGTGTCTATTGGAATTAGTGGGCTCAATAGAGCCAGTCAATGGGAAACAGAAAGTGTCAAAAACCTTGTAAATGCTCCCACTGTAATTTAAATGGAATTTCAACATCCTAAATTTAAGCAAGGATCTAAAGTCTTGAGACAATGGGGATGGCTCAAATGTTAGTCAGACTTTGAGGGAGCTTTTTTTTTTCCATTGAAATACTGGAGGAATACAGAACTCTTAAAATACTCTGAAGAGAACACCTTGATGCATGTGGCAGCAAAGGCTGAAGTACTGCTGTGCTACCTAGCCAGCAAACAGTCTGTAAGGTAAAATAGCAAACGTGGAAAGTTTGTCACATCTTGGCAAGATGTTCCTGCAAAGAGATTGAAATCTACAGAAATGGTTCCAAACAGCAATAGAGATTATTAGTATAAGTAGCTCATTAAAAGAAATGCAATGTGAAAGCAGAAATATTTTGCATGGTAGGCAGCTGCTGCTTCAAAGGGAGAGACAATGTTTCATAAGTTTTTATTTGCTATTTCTACTGGTGCTAAGCAACTCAGGAATAAGAACCCAATTTCTGTTTGCCTTAAAAGAAATGTAAATATGTTCTGCATGTACTTGAAATGTGTGGTGACAAATAAAGGTTGCGACTTTGTTTTTTACACAAAAATTGTCTTATTTTCCCCAAATGTGTTCCCAAGTGTATAATCAACTCCTGAAAAATATTTTTTTCAGTGTAAGGGAACTGTATGAAACCTAATATTGTAGGTACATTTAATGTAATATGAGCTGCTGATGTAGTTTATTCTGGAAGTCAGTCAGACCAGAGATGCTACCCTTTCTCCCATTTTCCAAACTTCAAATCAGCCACAGAGCTGATCTGATTGTACTACTGCCACTTAATTATTTCTTACAGCATCTTGGATTTTACCAGACATGGTTTCAGTCCTTAAATGTGGTTGCATTCCTCAGCCTGACTGTAAAAGCGCAAGTCAGATTGACTGTCATCAAGCATATACATCTTTGAGTTAACAGAGTTCTAGTAGGATATATGGGACCTTTGCCCTGAAAACCCACATGCCTTCTGACTGTTTTAGAGCAAGATTGTCCCTTTAAGTATTAACCTTCATTGCATGGAACACACATCACTCATGCTGAATTTTAATAATGTGGTGTTGTGGGCCAGATGTGGCTCACAATTTCACTTCTTGATTATTTTCTGGGTTTTTTACAGGATAACACTGACATGAGTGCTAATATGTGCCCTGCAGACTGTGTTCAGAAGGTCGACTTTGTTCTTGATTCGGAACTGCCAGGCATATGAGCTGGGTGGGATTGTTTGAGCTTCCTACTTTCTGACCTGCTGTTCAAGTACAAACATCAGATGCTTCTGGTCTGCTTCAGATAAGGTTGTCAGAGAATGAAGCATGCTAGTAGGTGCTGTCATTCACTGGATCTTGGTATGAAATGCTGTAGAGCTTTAGATGGTCCGGGCAGGTATCAGGTACAGAATTAGAGGCTCATAACACCTGCTGTCTCTGCTAATTAATTCTCCATCTCCTGAATACACTGTAGGGCGACTGGTTGTACCAGAAGCAATTCCATGAACTACAGTACTTAAACACCTCTCCCAAGTATTTTTAAGAATTCAAAAGCATGAGCTGGAGAAAGATCAAGGGAGGAAGACTTCCACCATACAGACAATCTTGAATCTTCATGGACTACCAGTTAATAAGCAGCTGTTGTGCACAGATGACTTGCAGCCCTCTGGGAGAGTAACATAATGATGTAGAAACCCCATTGCCACCTAGCAACCACATGCTGCTCTCAGGCATGTGAATGATGAATGGTTTTTAGCTACCAGGAACAGCATCCCTCTGCAAGGAGGTAAGTGGGGACAAGGAAAGTAATTGAAGGATTCATTATTTTTATCTGCTGCTATCCTGCTCTGCAAACAGAGCTCCTTTATGCTTAGCTTTGTTTCATTTCCATGCTGGAGTTTTCTAGTTGACTCCAAGGTCTGCCTCATCAATAAGTGACGAGGTGCATTTCCCAGCTAAGTTTGAGTAATCCAGACGTGCAACTCTTACCCCTTTTATTGAAGTATTTTGAATGTGCTGTTATCTTTAAGAGGCAAAATGAGGCAACTGGTGAAGCAACCAAATGAAATCTAGTGAAAGAAATTGCTTGGGTCCCATTTGAGAATGTTTGCAGTTTTGCCTTGCCGTGTCCTGGGGGCTCATCCTCACAGGGGAGCAGGACATGTCTCTTGCTGTGTTTCCGTGGTGCCTGCAGCCAAAGGCTGTCATCCGAGTGACACTCGTGGTGCCAGCACAACCAAAGACTGCCCCCTAATCCAATTCAGTCTGATATTAATAGGAAATTCATCATTATTATTATTATTATTATTACTGCAGTAATATTATCGCAGGTTGTAACAGTAAAATTATATTGCTCAGAAAAACACAGGCGTTGAATCTACTGGGGGTCTAGGCCAAGGCGGCTTTTTTTCAGGCAATTTAAAAGCCCCATTTGTACATGACAGAGTTCCTGCTGCCAAGTAGTACGACTTTGGCATGCGTCCAGCCATTTTGCTGTTCCTAGAAAACTCCTGACATTTTTGGGTTTGAGTCAATTTTGAATTTACTTCTCATAGAAATGATAGTGTGCTACTGTAAGGAGAGAAAATATGGCTGAGAAGTGTAATCAGAAAAACACTAGATAAAGTTTTCTAAAGCAAACCCCTCTCAAGGTCTAGGATACATTATAAATTAAAGGTCAGTTATAAGGAAACAAAATTGCTGCTTGGGAAGAATCCTGAGCCATGACTGGAGTAACCAAGTATATTTGGTTGGAGTGTGAACTCTTAAAAGAGTCCCAAGAATACTTTTTATATAATGCACAAAATTAGCATAGTATAAACTTTGAATAACGAGGAAGCATGACTGGTGCACATGAAGGATCTGCTGGCCCTGAAGCAGGGCACCTTTTTAAGAACAGCTTTGCATATTGATGAGGGAAGCACAACACTGCAAGGCGCTTCCCAGAAAGCATCCTTCAGAAGTGTAGGTTCATCTAGCTGGAACGAGATGATCAAATCAGGCAAATGTTTGATTCCATTTAAATGATTACATTTAATGTAAGGCATCTCCACTTGTTTGCTAGGGTTCTTAATTCTGGATTTCCAGACTAAAATGTAGCCGCAGGGAGATTCATCTCAGGGGTTCTTCATAGTTCCAGCAGTCTCAATCTGTCCACATCATTACTACCATCAACACAGTTTACCTCAGTGATGGTGAGTTCCTTGTCTATGTGTTTTATCACACAGATTTATATTATTTTTCTTCATGTGGTACCTCTTTCATTGAAGGCAATGACTAAGTCTTCTCCAGGAAAGTGTTAGGAAGTTTTTACCGGAGGAATTTATAGCTCCTGCCCCCTAGCTCTTGCGAAAGGTGGCGACTATGTGATGACTTAAGACAAGGCAGAATGCAGGACATGAAAGCACTCTCTCAGGGTTGGGCTATCCAAAACGATTGCCTGTAGAACATAGAGATTCCTCTCCCCATGTCCGCTGAAGCTGCCTTTGACTCTGCCTTGTGTTTTGGCTGGCTGGAGACCTCAGCACCTGCTGCAGCAGGGAGGTCCCTGGGCTTGCACGTGCAAGCTGGTGGGCTGTGTGTTGGACACGTGGGCTCTGCACTAACAAACTCACCAGGGCTGGGAGTGTTTTCTAGGTGCTGACCTTTAGCTGCATGCTCTGTTAAATTGCTAACACAGTTTCGGCCTGGGGCAGCTGCGGTCTTGCTGTGACTCCCCCAGCACAGCTGAGGAGCCGGTGGTGGCCAGGTGGTGCTCCTAACAGGCAGTGGAATGCCGTCAGCCAGCTTTGGAAGGTAAGAGGATTTCAGAGCATGGAGTTGGGCAGTGTCTTGCCAGTTGGACTTCTTAGATCCAGCAAACTATTCCAGACGTGGTTAATTTACTAGCACAGACATGATCACAGAGCAAGGGTGCCTGGAAAATTGTGCTTACCCCAAAATAATGGGTGCCTATGGCTGTAATCTCTTTGTGCTGTTGTCCTCTAGCCATAAAATAATAAAAATGCAGCCTGGGCAAAGTAGTTGTTTAGGAAAGAGTGATGGTGAGCTCTGTTGTAAGGTTGTGAGGACATCCCTGGGGGCTTCTAGAGGTTTGGCTGCCAGGGCCGGGGGCCAGCTCAAAGCCAGTGCAGCCGAGGGCAGCCCCTTCCCCACGGTGACCCTGGGGACAGGCTCCCAGACGCTGCGAAGCCAAACCCTGGCCAGGGGAGCTGCTTCCAGCTGAGGCTCTGGCCTTGGCCCTGCCTGAGCTGCAGCTCCCCACCACCCTGCGGCCATGTGCCTGGCCATGGGTCCCAGCGAGCCACTACCACCCACAGGCTGATGTCCCAGCCTGGCCTGTCCCCATCCCCAGGGAGGTGCTCCAACCTGGGGCTGCCCTCGCCTTCTGCCCTGACTAGATATGGTGGTTTGCATTCAGTTCGGTCCAGTTGAAGAGATTTATTGGCTGTGCTCCAAAACGAAATGAAAATAATACATATTTTCCCTGCCATTTGGCAAATCTACTGTAAGTCACTGAGAGTGTCTCATTTGTTGTTAACACAATTTGGACCAAGTAAGTGTCATGACATCATTTGCCCTAATAAAGTTTTTCATACCTGACACATTTGTGCAAAAGTTAATGATGAGGTAGGAAGCAAAATAACTGCAAGAGAGTACAGATTTCCTTTAAACAAAGAAAAAACAGTGCAGGAGGATTTTTTTGAAGGCATTGCTAGTATCTTAAATAAGCAGTTGGACTTGCCAGAGAGGTGAAACCACAAGCAGTGAGAATGCTGTGAATGCTGAGATCAAGTCCTACCTGCTGGCAGAGCAGGAGGGCTGTCACCAGAGATAAAAATAAACTCCAGGTTCCATGCCATGTTACAGGCTTTAAACATGATTTCCCTTATGGCTTCCAAATGCTCTGGTAATGTTTTACATTAAGGTTGCTGAATTATCAGAACAGGTGTGAAACTATGGCCATACATTAACAAGTGAGTATTTGGAGACTCTGTAAAATGAGTGGGGTTCTCTTCACAAACACCTCACTATAACTACAATTTCTATAGCTACTCAGTGTTGCCATTTGAAGTCTCTAAAGCAGAACATGAACTACTTTTCCTTAGGTTTCCCAATGGATTTTATAACCTTTTATGCTTTATGGCTGGATTAGTGGTTTTGATCACCTGGATTTGATATGATTAATGTTATGAACTTGCTGTATCTTCCAACTTTTGAATTGCTTTCCATAGCTGATGTTTGGCACTGTTAACATACTTTGAAGTATAAATTATTTATGTAAAGGGAAAATTCACTTTGTGCTGTAGTCTCAGATCTCTAGCAGTGGGGTAAGCATGACCACCCATGTGAAACTGCTCAGGAAAAGCTGAAGAGCTGAGCTGAGCAAGCAGAGAGCATTGCTGTGCCCCAAAGATCTTGCCTTAATGTGCCAAATTCATACCAGAGGATGCCTGAGGGCTCCCTTAGGGTTAATAAAATCTTCTCTAATATGGGGATGTGAACCATCATGAGCTGGTTCATGCATCCTTTGTGATCAATTAGTAGGTTTCAAGAAGACTAAATGTCTGTCTTCTCATCCAGGAATGCTGGGCCTTGAAAAACATGGGTGTGTCAGTAGGCTGGTTATGAAGAGCCTGTGCCACAAATAGTCCTTTCCTCTTGGAAAGGAGAAAGATTAAACCTTGGAAGTAGGCAGAATTTGAAGCACTGTTTCCCCTCGTTTTTCTGTGTAAGCTTTATCTACTCAAGCAGTGTTCTTACTGAGTAGGTCAAATGCCACTAATCCTCAAAAAAAGAAATAGCCAAGTGAATGTTCTCACATGTGTGGGCATGGCCCCAAGGTGGCTTCTCCCACTGGCATGCAGGGAGGGAACGACTGTGTAAGGACTCCAGTAAGCACAGGGAGAAAAGTTGTTTATTCCCTTTAAAGCTTGGCATATGCACCTGCAGCATCCCTTGCTGGAGCCAAGATATTAGGATGTTTTACTCCGTCAACCATATGGTAGGGCAAAGTGCCTTCCATACGGGATCTTTGTTTAATACCATGTTCCCAAACAAAACATTTTTATATAACCTCCTGAAACGTAAGTCACCAAAAAGAGTGGAATGGGTGGCCTGTTTATATTTGCCACCTTTGTCAATCTTGCTCACATCAAGGGATGCCATGAGAACTTCACTGACATTAACAGGATGCGTTGTAACAGGCAGCATAAGCAAAACAGGCAGAATACTTGGTTTTCAGTATGCAATCACGGGTTATGGAAACTGTCATTGCCTTCCTGGGGTACAGGGTCAGCCTGTCAATAACTCCCGTACTTCTGTTTAATTTCCATTGAGTATCAGGAAGAAAAATACTACTTAGCATAAGCAAGGATATCAAAATTTGATCCAATTATTAAAAAAAAAAAAGGGGGGTGGGGTGGGTGGGGAGAAGAGAGCTTTTACCCACACAACCAACTGCTCCGGTTATACTCTTTGGTTGTGTTTTCTAAAAATATTTTTCTCTCTCTCACAAAAAAAAAGCTCTTCTGCCCTAGTACATTTAACAGTAGTAATGCTGTAGTAGAGATGTAGATATAACAAGGCAAGGCTCCCATAGGGGAGTGGTAATAACATTTATCAGACATAAGCAGGGGAAAAAAGCTAAAGAAGCTGTCAGGCAAACATGCTTCTTGTAAGGTCTGAAACTAGAGCTGCAATCACAAATCTTTTGTCTTGATGCTCCTGAGTCTAATTTCAAAATACCTTCCCCTCTAAACTATTTGCTTCTCTGTGGTTTCCATAATGAAAAGAGCCTCCTGTGGATACAGTTATCAATCTTGGGTCACTGCAACCAGCATGAAACCCTTAATGCTATTTAGAGAATGAAAATGGTTCTTAAGACCAAAAAAAATCAGCATCTCCTGATTAACCTTAAACTCAATTATTTCTCTGGTCCTCCCTCCCTCACTGATCTTCATAAACTAATTAGGAGCAAACCACAGTTTTAAAGGTCATGTAAGTACTGTTGGATTTTGAGCCATTTCTAAATGATAGCTCTATAATTTTTCCTTATTTATTCAGCTCTTGCTGTTGAGTAGCTAATTAGGATGGATTCATCTCCGTTCCATTTCCTGGTAGTATCAGTGGAAGAAAATGATTGCCCTGGGGTGATGGTAAAGGGCTGTGAAAGCCAAATGACGTAACGTTTCACAGGAAGGCCACGAGGCATGGTCTGCACCCAGATTAGCAAGTGGGCGCTGGAGTCACAGACCCTCTAATCCTGGCCTGTGGGC
The DNA here is from genome assembly GCF_023638135.1 of Falco biarmicus. Taxonomy (NCBI): domain Eukaryota; kingdom Metazoa; phylum Chordata; class Aves; order Falconiformes; family Falconidae; genus Falco; species Falco biarmicus. The sequence goes on along the minus strand of NC_079292.1, from coordinate 7,246,876 downwards.
TGAAGGACTCTTGCCCAGATATTTCAGTCCAAATAGTGTTTAATCATTAGGGTGGAGACTTCTTTATCGGTGAACTTCTCTTCAAGATAGGGTAATAGAAACCAAATGTCTTTGATGTCAACAGAGGTGATGTATGCAACACAAGCCATGGTGAAAGGGAAGAAGCTGCCATCTGCCCTCTGAACGCGAAGGGACAGAAGGCCCAAATAAATAGAAAACTTATGTTCTTCTTAATCTTTTTTAAAGCATACTGTGCCTGTGCTTTCTGTTTGAACACTGTGTTGTTGGTTTTTTAAGTTGAATTCTCCCCCTTTGCAGAGGATTTAAAGTCTGCCATGAACACCAGCGGGGCTGTCCCACAAACTGGAGGGGTGGGGATGAAGCGGTTGATGTGGCTCTCAGGCCTGCTGTGGGGGTGATTATGGCAACATAAATGCTCTCTATAGAAACAGTTGCTGAGGTTTTGCAGACTTTGAGGGCCCAGCATCGCAGGGTTATGAGGAGGCACTATGTGACCCCATTAGGGTGTATTTAGAAAGATTTAGTAAGTATACAAGATGCAAAATCTACTCACTTTTAAATAATTGTTCTACTAGATGTCTTCTTGGATGGACAAGAAGCCTCACAGACTATCTGCAGGGATACCATCCCTGTATGACAACACAGAGAAAATCAAAAACATTTGATTAAAAAAAAAAAAAAAGTGCCATTATCACATTTGATGTCTAGAGCTGCCCATGATGATCCAGCTAATGCCTGGCATGGTCCTGCTGATCACCTGCCGCAGTGCTGGGCTCCTGCTCTCTCTTGCCTTCTTCTCACACAGAGGTGTGATTTGGCTATGCATTTGTAATTGAAGTGGGTTACACAAAAGGCTGGTCGCTTCATTCACTAAACCTGGAAAAATGTTTTGAGTTCCTTAATATACGAGAAATACTGAATAAAAGTAAATTAGTGACAGCTGCAATACAAAGTGTCTTTTGGTGGGGTAAGAAGGAGCATTAAAGGCTCCAAGAGGCTGACTTTTGTGGTCATCTTTTTCCAGAAGGTGTGTGTAAGGCCATATCCAAAATAGGGAGAGTGAAAATAAATAAAGAATATTCACACCTTCGGTGAGTATCCTTTACCCTTCAGGTACAGAGCTCACGTAACAGAACAGAAAAAAACTATTCCCATCAAATATTTGCATAGCAGTCAGGTAAAAATTATATACCATGTGCCTATGAATGGACACACTCTTTTGTGAAGCAGTTACTTTCGTAAGTAATCAGTTAGTAATTGCCACAATTAAAAATATTTTTTCCTTTCTGTGAATCCCAAAATAGTTTTTGAATATTGACTATACACACACTTGAGTTCAGGACACAGGTGTTTGTTTTAATTAAGCCACCCAAAGTTTAGTATGTGCATGTGTACCTGAATGAAAAAGTTTGTAAAAGCTTTAAAAAAACCCACACCTCTTTGCAAAACTACACTGACACAGAAACTTATAAATAAAGGCTAGGATTTATCCAGAAAATATCTTTTCTTTTTGACATTTTAAAATCTACACCCTGAAAAATGATATGAGTCTTGGCATGGAGAGAAATTTATAACAAAAAAAAAATCTGCCAGGATTCTAATGACCAGAATCTGAAATTCATGCTGAGGGTGTAACTCTTGACTCTTTCCTGACAAATCTTTGTTTTAATCTCAGTTCACCAAAAACATTTGCAACAGGAACACTTGTTTTGGTTATTTAGATTTACATACATTTTCAGTGCCCAGAAAGAGATTACATTTTGCCGTCATTATTCAAGAAAAAAATCATGCTAATGCCAGAGGGAATTTTGCTTAGAGATTTGGCCATAATATCTAATTCAAATATTTGAAGCACGTTTATTTACTTGTGAAATAGACATTATTTAATTTTGCTTATTCAGCAAACTATTTAGGCTGGAGTTTGACTTTTAAACAGAGGCTTCCAGTCCACAGGTTCCCACGACATTAAACCAAAGTGAGCCTGGCCTGCCATGTACTGTTACAATGTCAGATGCTGAGAGCCTTTCCTCGGGCGGCTGGGATGCACAGAAGTTAGGTGCAAAATACCAAGTGACTTAAAAGGGCCGGGCTCCAGGCATGCTGGAGTCAGCGGAGCACTCACCCACAGTTTTCCTTGTTTAACTGATAGAGCTATCTCCAGCGGCAGCCAGAAGCCAGACATAATTTTCAAGACTTAATGTGTTTCCATTTTATCTTGATGATCAGTAGCTGGCTACAGGCCACAGACAAGGGGGGGGGGGGGGGGGCTAGACAAGATGACCCTGTTTACTTTCTCAATGTACTACAAACAGTTGGTATGTACTTGCTGTTTACTTGTAGCCCAAACAGCTGCTGCCCTGCCTCCTTATGAAACAGTCCTGAGTCTACTTGTACCCCCTTTTGTGAACAGAGGTTTGGAAATGATTCAGAGTGTTCTCTGCTTACCCTTGCTTTTTATTTCATTTGGAGCTGCTTGTGATGGACAGCGCATGAGAAGGGACTCAGATACGATCGAAATTTGATAAAGGGAAAGCCAGCATCACGCCAGTCGCTGAAAGACTGCAAAAACTGATCAAGTCTGAAAGAAACGGGAGCTTTTCTGCAGAACAGGAATTGTGCTGAAATACGTGAGACTCCATGTGTTAAATTGGTCCTTCTTCCACAAAATTAAATCAGATCAAAACTAAGTTGAAACCCAGTAAAATGGGCCTAAAACTAAAAGGAAAAATAGACAGTATTAGCCAAACCAGCAAACCAATACAAAAAAACCCGCCACCAAACTCACCAAAAAAACCCCAAAACAAAACAAGCCACAAAACAACACCTAAGTTTTTTACCTGGAGGGAAACAGAGAACAGTGGCTATTACTACTGTTTCTCTGTCAAAGGTGCTCATCTGGTACATGATCAATAATGTAAACCCCTACATTCAGACAGACTGTGTTTTGCTCCCACCTGAAAGTCATCATTTGGAAATTGCTTACCCCGGGGAGCAAAACCAACTGCTGAGCCTGCCCCACTGCTTATGATTGAAAAGCAAAATTCCACTTAACGATAATCGCGTTGGCGCTTCTCTCCTCTTTTCAGCCACCCTGAAAGCAAACAGCTTCACACAGCGTTTAACCAATACGGTGTTCACTGTAAAGGCCTTGCTGCGCAGCACACAGGATAGGGCCTGACTGCAGTTTCATGAGTGTGCCCCTAGTAACTCAGTATGGGATTTCAGGTTTTCCCCTAAAATCACATTACATGATTTGTCCTGCTCTGGAGTGGCGAAAATGTTGCTGAGCAGGAGACCCGAAAGCTGAATGCGTCAATGAACATTGCGATGGCAAAGCTCAGAGCTGTGTGCCTGCTTTGGCTGCTAGCTGATTAGCGAGTCATCTCATCTTCCTATGCCTTTTCCATCCCGATTTACTTTGGCCTACTTAGGAAATGCTATTTACCCCATTTTTGTATAGTATTCAGCACCCTTGTGCCTTTAGGCGATACTGTTGGAATCTCTGTGGGTATTTACATGCCTTTTCTTCACTCTTGTAGCATCTGAATGCTGCATATTTGAATGCATTTAACTTCCAGCATCCCCAGCACTGTTAAGCAGGACAGTCTATGTGTGGAGTCAACACAGTGGGGTTAAAGCTTCAGCAGGAGGCTTGTGTCAGAGCCAGAAAATAAGTCTGGGTCCCCCAAAGCATTGACTTTCACTGTTAAAATAAGCTTTCCTCCCAGATAATCAATTGACAGTAATAAGGACAAAGCTCAGTGTGCCAGAGCAGCCAGCCTTTAACAGTTTGCATTACAGATTTATAAGGAAATACAGTATTTCTGACCTTGAAAAATTAAAGCCATGCTAAAGCCATTGTGACAAATACATTAACAAGGGCTTTTCAAAACCACCTATGACTCTTCCTCCCTTGTTTTACAGATACCTTATGTGGCCTAATTGATTTTTTCCTAAGCAAAGGTAATGCTATGTAGTAAATCCTGCCCCACAGAGTAAGGATGTTGGTCCAGCAAAGCTGACATCAGAGGATTGCCTCTCCGCAGCCTCCTTTTGCGACTTGGGGTGGACAGTTACAAGTTTTGATCCTTGTCTCAGAGCCTTGCATCTCTGCCATTAGACTCCAGATAAAAAGGACTCCAGCCAAATATTACAGCAAATGTTTAGATTAAAACCAAAAATCCCTACATCCACTAGTTTGCTCTCAACCCCCTACGTTCTTTGAAGAAAAATTCAGTCCCATTTCTTAGTGGGGTCTGATGGGTGGCACCTGGTTAATCTCTGTCTGCCTCCCTGGTAACAGTCAAAGCGGTCAACACAGACGTGGGCAGGGAGTGAGCCTCCAGCTGCTGTTCCTGTTATCAGGGTCCATCAGCAGGTAACCGTCCAGGAATGATAAATGCGACCCTTTGCTAAGGGAATAACCACGCAGCTTTCTTCAGAAGTCTCAAAGAACATTAGCTGGACTCCAGATTTCAAGGCAGAAGTTTCTCTGAATCTTCAGGTCTTGTATTTTATGCTGCTCTCTCAAATTATATGCAGAAACTGTAATTCTTATGATAGCTTGGTAAACTAATAATTTTTTTTTTTTCATTTTAGGCAGTCTTTATTCAAGCAACCTGTACACACATATATCACTATGATTAGAAATTGCGTGCCCCCACCAGCTTTTCTGCAATTTGAATGTTTAGCTGGTGTGGCAACAGTAAATCACAGTTCACTGTGTACCCAAAAGCAAGCTGTGTTTTCTTCCACGCTATGTCAAGGAGCAGCTGAGCATTTGCAGAAATGGAGGATCTATGGCAGAGCAACGTGGGTGCTGCAGCTCACGCGTCTGCCAAGGAGCCAACATGTGACTGACCTGAAGCACTCTCCAAGCAATGGCCATCTAATTTGCATGTTCATTTTTAATAACTGTTCTGCAAGACTCCTGCTAAAAATGATAAATTGTAATGACTTGCTGTCAAACCAAGTTTCAAGGTAGCATCTGCTCATAGAGAATACTAAAATAATTAAGCCTAAACAGAAGCACAGCCAAATTGCCTTGCTTAAAAGCGGTTTGTGAGCATAGCAAAAATAAGTATCAAATTGGTAAATTCCTTAGTAAATGATGACACTAAAAACAGCACAGGGTAAGGAATTTGACCCAGCTGACATCTTGAACCCAGTGACTGTCAGAAGAGAGAGGAATCAGAAGTTCCCATAAATGACGCTCTTTCCTGACAGAAGACAGCTAACAAAAATGACTGAATTACGGGTAACGCTCTGGCTGCAGATCCCGCCTTAAACCCAACGCAGTCACAGGTGTTCAGCAAAGGCGTCTGTGCATATTTTGCTCTCAGAGCTGGTGGCAATTCTCCAGCCCTCAGGTGAGCTTCGTCATTCCTGACAAGCGCGTAAGGACTTGCTGTTCCCTGTGTGAATGGCTACTTTGGTCAGAACAGGAAGAAAACAAGGAGAAACGGGAGCGAAGCAGATTGCTTGCCATTCTTCTGACGGCAAGACCACGGAGTTTCTTCCACACCCTGGAATGCTCCAGGCTCCCCGCCGAAGCACGGTGCCAGACGTGGCGCAGCGGGAGCACGCCGCTCCTTCCTGGCCCGCTGAGGCCTCCACCACCTCCAGAGGTGCCGCTGTACCCACATGGAGAAAAACTCTTCTCTTCAGCATTATAGAACGATGGCCCAGTGAAAGGCAGCTGGCCAAAAGCAAAGCACCAAAATATAGCTGGCCTCCTCTGAGATACAGCTGAGGCTGAAAGAAACTCTAAGGTGGTGGTGGTGGCTCATAAATGACCTACCCCCTGCAAAGCCCCGGCAGACACAGAGATACACAATTATTGATTTCTAAGACAGTTCCTATGGACACTAAGTTTGTTAGGAGAGGTATTAGCTCTCATTAGAGCATCTTCACCTCACAGTCTCGTTATGCCTGTCTCAACAGGCGTATGCAACTCAACAGCCCCTCGCTGTCTGCAGTAACAGGGTCGACTCCAGTTTTAGGATCAATCACGTTTTCTTCTGTGTTGTGAGACAGTCACAGAGAAAAGCATCTAAATAATCAAGAGACCAAATACTCTTTCTTAATATATATTTTATATTGCTTAGAAACGTGCATGTAATGGCATGCCCCACATGCAATGGCAGGGCTTCCTTCACCGCAGACCTTGCCACCTACTTTCAGAGAGCAATCAGATGAGGGAAGTATTACAGAAAAATGCTGTAAGGGCCAGAGGGGAATTTGATAAATTTCATAAAATTACAGCGTGACTTGGTAAAGCTGTTAGCAACATGGACGGATGCAGGAACCGGCTGAATAAGGGAGACGTTCATATACGGAGCCCAGTTTCACTCCAGCTGCTGAATGCCGGAGGGACGCTCAGGCAAGGGGCATCACGGCGCCTGCAAGACCTCTGGAGCCTGCGTGAGCTGTGCTCCATGCAGATCTAGCAAGAACGGGACTGATACTGAGTTTTAGTAAGGGTCCTCAGCTTCCTATGGAATACATGGAGCACCTGACAAAGGAATGCTACTGTCAGGCCTAAGTCAGTCCGGTTAGGTATTCAGTTCCTCTGCTTCAGAGTGAGATAACGGATACAGAGAAACCGTATTTACTGGAAAAGCCACAGAGCTGGCAACAAAACATAAGAAGAAAATCTGACAATTCCTTTAAATACATCTTTAGTTCCTGGAACCTTGCATGCTGTCATTTTTTTCTGACTTAAACAGATACTGTAAATTCCCCAGTAGCTTAAAGAAGACAGCTAAGGAAGAATCAGCAGGGGGTTGTCATTTGTTTCAAAGATGCTAGGATTAATAATCTAACATTTAGGTATAAACATGTAAATGATATGTAGCACATTGTCTAAATGTGCGTCATCGAGGTATAAGCACAAAGAGCTGCTGTTTCTGAAAACTGTATTTCAATCAAGCATCAGTAATACTAGATGATACGCTATCATGAATGTACTTATTTTAGCCGAATAATCAGACCAGATATTTTACAGTATTTCCACCTATGTATTAATATCTAAACATTTCTGCTAATAAAACATGTAATAAGAAATGCAAATAAAAATTAACACCCGTAACCAATCGTAAAAATCTTTTTGTCAAGTTAAAAATTTCCACAAAATGTTTTGTTTAGAACTTCAACTCTTTTAACTAAGAATCTGACTTTTCTATTTATAATAGGTAAGATACACATTACTCCAGACCCTCTGTCATCTTAACTGATTCCCCAGCTTCTCTGTAGCAAAGAGCTGCTTATCAGTATTATACTAAAACCAGTAATGAAGTACTCGGTAATTTTGTGAACTTTTAACTTAAGAAATTTAATACTATTTTTGTGCTACAAACAGAAAAAGTATGCATCTGGTATCATTTGCTTTCATGCAGCTTAATGTAATTACAATTTATTAATAAATAAGGGAAACACTACATTATCTGAGCAATTTTAAATGTAGCCAGGTTTGTTTGAAATAATAATAATGTTTCTCCATATGTGTAACTGCCTTTTCACTCTGTATAAATACTGGCAGCTGCAACAGTCCTGCAATGTTAGATCCACCACTGAACTTATATAAATGAAAAATGCGAGTTCTGTAACCATCTGATAGGCACATACTCCAATCAGTGAAACAATACTGTATTTTCAGGTGTCTGTTAAAATTAACAGAAGTTGGCACCTTTAGCATGGGACAGGATAGGGATCCAAATTTCCAGACAAAATCCTTGGTTAATAGCAGGAGGCTGTCTCTTTTACAGCACTTGACCAAAGAAAGTACCTCTTCTACATTGTAAAACAGTGGAAGAGACATGGGCAATTAGCACAAGCAAAACATTTTCACTTGATAAGTCAATCTGGGCTGTTTTTTCTGCCCACATCAGCAGTGTCTGAAAACAAAGGAGACACAGCAGCCCCAGGAGACAGCTTGTCTGCCCCACCGTTTTTCTGGGGGATCTCTTAATTTGTTTTAGCAAGCACATAGCAAACCTTCTAGGTGTCAAAATTTAATATGCCACATAGAACGAATGCTGCAGCGACTGACGCTGTGGGATAATGAAAGGCTATACCAAATAAAAGTGTCTTTAGGGAACACACTTCTATACTTTGTCTCCACCCCCCTGGTTATCACAGCAATCCCTTGAATAGGCAATAAGACCTGTCTTGTCTCGAGTGATTTGATAAACAGTTGATAAACAACAGTTCGTTAAGGTCTTGGCATATAAACCACAAGGTTTTCAGTGTGCCCTGCACTTGGGGGGTTTGACATCTCCCTGCTCAGCAGCTGAGGAGTCACTGGAAGATGTTCTCGACTGCAAAAATACTTGTTTTTGCTGTGAGCAGTTTCCTAAGAGTGGCAACAGGCTTTGACATTGGATTATCCACAAAATGTGTAGTGATACCCAAGGAGATGGACATGTGCCACAAGATTGGATACTCTGAAATGAGGCTTCCCAACCTGATGGGACACACAAGCATGGCAGAGGTTATCCTAAAGTCCACCACCTGGCAACACCTTGTGCACACGGACTGTCACCCTCACGTGAGGACATTCCTGTGCTCCCTGTTTGCACCCATCTGTTTAGATACGTAAGTACAACACCACAAAACTCCAGCCTTTATTTGCCCGATCAGGGATCAAATGAAATGCATGTTTATCATAATCTAAAGGTGATCTTCACTTTTTCTGAAATAATTGTTACCTTTTTTGTACTCACCGGAAAGAAAAGCACTGAAAACTTTACTACTACAACTTTACTTGTATAATTAAATGATGCTATAAATACCAGTGACAATGGTGTACTGTGCACAGAAATCACTGTTGCGATAGTTTCTGTTATCACTGAGGGAGTTTAACTGATTCAGCCTGGTGTTTCCTCTGGCGACAGGTTTATCCATCCTTGTAGGAGTATGTGTGTTGCTGTCCGTGACAGCTGCACCCCTGTGCTTGCCTGCCGCGGACACCCCTGGCCTGACAATCTGGACTGCAATCGATTCCCTGCGGACGAGGACATGTGCCTGGCATCTCTTTCAAAGGAATATAAATACTTGCACAAAGGTAGCTGGAAGATGGCAGAGGGGAGGGTGGCGGTACTCTGTGTTCCTGGGAATCAAGGAGGTGCAAGGAACACCATTCCCAGACAGTCTATGATTTTGTAAATGGAGTCATGTCTATCTGTATTGCCTCACCCTGTTCATGCACATGGCAGGGGGAAGTGTTAGTATTTGCAGTGTAAGCTGCAGCAGACCTCAGATGGTGTAAATCAGCGTGGTTTCAAAAAAATAAAGCATAGATCATCTACGCCTAGATAGTGGAGGAAGGCAATTATCACCTTGCACAGCTATGGGCAGTATCATACCTATGACAGGCACACTGTGGTTTATTTTGAGGTCTCTTTATAGACTTATCAATGGCCCTTATCACAGATAAATTTATATATACAATGAACTCTCTGATCAGCTTAGAAAAGTTGGGATGACTTATTATCTGATTTTCCTTATGGAAACCTGATTTATCGCGACATTAACGTTCAAATCTTCAAATGCACTCATGTTTATTAATTTCTGCAGAAAACAGTAGGCATCAGTTGCTGCTAGCACACCCAAATTCTTATATTCACAATCCCAGTGGAGCTGCGCCTAGACTTATTGATAGAATCAGCCACCTAACCTCTTTTCCACCCACTGTAGCTGTACTAAAAATAATACCGTATTTGTTACTATATTTGATGCTGATAATTGAGCTTGTCAGTCTGAACAAGGACTGACTGCACATGGAAAATAAAACTCCTTTTCATCCCTAGCTGTGTTTTCAAAGGAGCGTGTAGACTTTTTACATTATCACTGACCAATTGTGTGTTTTCTGTGTAATCCCTGTGGTTAAACAGTGAGCTCTCAGCTTTGACAGCAGGAAATTAAGGTAAAATATTCTAAAAGATAATTATGAGACTTTGTAATTTCTTACCAGTCCTACCAAAGCCTACCTGTCAGACCTGCCCAGCAGTGGAGGAATTCTTTACGCACAAAAGAGTTCTCGAAGTTTTCTGTGACAGTAACTTTGGTAAGTCCTTGTTAATACAGCTGCTATTAAAGAGACTAACAACTCTCCTTCTAAAATGCTTTAAAATTAGGATTACAATAGGTGACAGTTTCTTCTGGGATTTCAAAGGATTAAGAGTTTGGCTGCTGATTTAACTAGGTTGTTTTTCAGAATATATTATTTCTAATCAAAATATAAAGAGGATTTATTTTGCATGAAGGATTTATTAATGATCTAGTTTACAAACAAAAAGCTCTTCTGTTCTTGTCTAGCTGGCTACATAGTAGTACAACATGATTTATGGAAAATATTTCTGGCAAAAGCAGCCAAATAAGCAAGTTTGCCTTTTATTAGTGATTAAATCCAAAGTAAAGCTTTGGTGTTTGACCGGTGAACGGCATGTCTTTGTTACTTGTGTGCATGAGTTTTTCATGGTATTTAGCTTGCTGAAAAGAAGACTCAGAAAATCATATCAGTAAAAGAAATTCTTACCTCATGTCATGTTATTGGAATGACATGCAATACTTTTGAGTTTGCCCTAGAAACTTCTGCAAAGCCCTTTGATGTCAGTGCAGAGACTCAGCAACTTTGGCTGACTTTAGATCAAGCAGTACAGAGAAGTTTCACACTAGAAAGTGTTGGTGGAGTCAAGTGGGCTAGGTAGATGCCTATAATGAAAAGGGAGTATCTGAAAGGGTGGTATCAGCAAGCATGACCAGCTATTTTTGCTGCAGGGTTCCTAACGTGGACAAAGTGAATTTCAGAATTGCCTGGGCAATCTGGGCAGCCTCATGGTACCAGAACACCTCCAACAGTTTATGATATCTAATTATCCAAAAAGTCTGACATACGTGGTGATGGTAAAAATACAGTACTCTTTCTTGTGAAAGTGTTTTTTTCCTAGTCGCCTAATTCCATGAAAAAAATTATTGACTATATAACCTTTATTTTTTAAAAATATCTTAAAATCTATACTGCTGCTGGAGAAGGCCTCACCATACTCTTATCAGCATAAATTATGGCAGTATTTTTAAGGAATCATCTTGCTTTCATTGGTAGTGTTTCTTTCTGCATTTGAGTAAATGGAGTAACTTGCGTATTTCCTTTTCTTTTCCTTAGCAGTGAAAGTAAAGCTGTCCAAGAAGAGAACAGTATTTGGTGACCAAGAGTACAACATTGAATGCCAAGTGGAATTCATTACCCAGGGCTCACTCTTGCCTTATGAAACTCAGAGCATGATACAACAGTGGCTGCTTATCAATGAAAACTGTACACAGAGGATGACTCCGACCCATCATCCCATGGTGTATCTCCTTGTGGGGAATATTGAAGAGGGCATCATTTTAGTAAACCAGGTTTATCGTTGGCAGAGAAGGGACTCCCAGCTGACTTTGGCCACTCAGAAGTGGAGATACCATAAATGCTTCTAAATATTTATCATATTATTTGTAAATAGAAATGTATTATAAGCGGAATGTAAAGTTTTAATTTCCTTTTAAATTATATTATAAATTGAACTTAAACCTCAGTGTTATCAGGCCTCCTTCCTGTAGTGTTACAGCTATCCACATCATTTGAACTTGACCAACAATATATAAATGTTTGAGTTATTGCAAAAAAAAAAAATGTAATATGTGCAAAAAATGGCATAAAAGCATTTTAATCCAGCTGACTAATGTATTTTTCTATATCATCCAGTCTGCCATTTTCTCCAGTTACCTAAACTTTCCCTTGCTTAATGTTTCATTAATCCACCTCGTTTTCTCCCATTAGAGTATTTTAAAAGCAGGCAGCCCTCTGCTGGTCGCCTTTGCTGGAATCAAAGTGGAATAAATACAAACGAGTAACTGCAAACATGATATGGCTGATCCCAGACGCAAGGAGATTTGGTTACTGGGTGTATTTTTGCAATGAGAGAGCTGACAGCATCTCAGTGATGATGCCTGAGAACACAGGCTAAACACAGTTTTTGAAACTTTATTCTTGTGTGACCGCCTTGAACGTAACATGGTTCAACTGAAATATAAACCAGGTCCCCACTACTGAAAGATCCCTTTTCATTTTCAGACACGTTGAAGAAGTCACTGCATAAACTTTACCAGCTAAGTTGTGTGCCAGGAACTAATGGAGTGGTAACATTCAGTAAATATGAAATATTAGAGTGGCCACATGATTAAGCATCCTCACTGTCCGTGCAATACACTGATGTTAAAGACTACATGAAGATGGGCAGAACTGAAGTTTAGTTTTATAAATATGTGTAATAGACACAAGAACGGGTAATTAATAATACATAAATTAGAAGCTGTTTCGGTAATACAGTGTCTATTATGGTCATATTATCTTGAAATAAATATGGGGGGAAATAATGGTCTGTAGCTTTCTAAAAGTCCCATCTGTAATGACCTGGGTTCCCACGACGCGCCCCATCGGCGCAGGTCTGTACGCACGCTCACGGTGACGGTGACGCCTGTGCCATTGCTTCCTACTCTGAAGGGGAAAACGAGCAGAAACCGAGGGCAAAAAGTTGAATCAACCTATATTCCGGTTATGTTGTATAATGAAGTTACTGCTTAGGAAAAAGTAGGTTGTTCAAAAGCTTGGCCCGTTTGGTCCTGCTGAGTCTGTGCTGGTTCCTGCAGGAAAAGCAGTGAATATTTAAGGAAGCCTGTCGCTGCTTCAGCTCTAGTTTTTATTTTATTTCCCTTTCTTTTAGGAGATACCGTACAGGCCGGGGTCGGGTGGGTTTTGTTTCTTGGTGGTGGTGGGGTTTTTTTCGGTTGGATTTGTCACATGCTGAAAACTGACCACCACCTGTGGCTGAGCTGCCCTGGGCATGAAAACACAGCTCGGGCCGCCGGGCCCGGGGCCGCGCGCGCGGCCGTTCCCTGGGCGCGCTGCCGGGGCAGGCCGCACACCGCCAGCCGCGCGGGGGCGAGCGCTCACCGGGGCCGCCGGGGGCGGGGGCTCCGCTCGGCGCGCCCAGAGCCGCCGCCGCGGCCGGGCTGAGGCGGCCCCGGCGGCTGGGCCGGAGCTGGGGCCGGGCCCCCGCCCTCGCCGCCTGCGGGAGCCGGGACCGGAGCCTGGGCGGCGCTGTGTGAGGGCGCCGGGGCTGCCAGCTTCCCCGGCCGGCGGGAGGCGAGGGGCGCGGCGCCGGGCCCTCGGTGAGCAGTGAGGCGGGCTGGCGGCCAGCTGCGCGCCTTCGTCCCCTTTCTTCGCTCTGGCTTCGTTCTCTTAACTGGCTCTCTTGGGTTTTTCAAAGGCCGGTAAAGTTTAAAACACAAGGGATCCCTGTAACTGCTCTGTCCGTCGTGCGTATAATCTTATTTTTCGTACTTTGTGGCTTTATGACTTTTCACAAGTAGCTGATCCCTCTCACGTCGGCCATGACAGGTACGTGCCAGTGTGTTCTGGTGGGGTAAGGAGGCCTGTGCTCAGGCCTCAACAGTCTTTGTAAGGCCCTGAGCATGGGCTAGAGGGGCGTGGAGAGGCGGTGCAGCCCCTTCACCTGCACCAGAAATACCTGCACCCAGGTTTTGAAACTTCAGGCAATTGTGAATCCCTCTGGCGTGGGCCCGGTTTGAAGATCTGTGCTGTTGGCTTCACACTGCTGCCCTGCCCCTCGGGAGTGCTGAATGATCTGTGATTTCATTCTGTAAGCACAAAGCCTAAAGTGCAAAACCGCCATGCAAGCAGATATGCTGTGTACATGTGTAGTCACTCGCTAATGCAATACTAAGTTTATTTTAAGAGACGTTTACCTCTTGCCTGAAATAGGTGTCTTGGGATCTTTGTTTTGTTCTGTCAGTAGCAATGGCTTCAGGAACAGCGCTGATTTATGATGAGGAAATGACCACTCACAAACTGCTTTGGAGCGAGTAAGTCACTGCCATCATTTTTATGAATAGATTCTTTTTAGGATTTCTGAGAGAAGTAAATGTAATGGGAAATACCTAGCAGTATATACCTTGTCATTTTCCTAGTAAATAGGAAGTCATTCCTTTTGGAGGAAATTTTCTATGTTATTCCCAGTTTGTATCCAGATGTTGTAATGATAATCTGAAGCTGGATTTGAGAACCTATAGGCCTCCACTGTGGGTAGGCCTTAACAAGACCAGTACTTTTGCAGTGCTCAGAGCAACAGTCCACTATTGTCTTCTCTCCCAAACTCACTTTTCTGTTCACCTTGGCTGTAATCTACAGCTTTTCATTTCAGCATTTATGTGTCTGTAGTTAAGCATGGCTACTTTCAGTGGTGAGAGAGGAAACAAAAAGTGATGCTATTGTGTTTCTTTTTTATTTAAGAACGGTATATATTTTTCTGCTTACATATTTTAGAACAAATTTTTGGCTCCATTACAAAACAAAAAGTATTTAAAAGATTTTCTGTTTCTTTTACTCTCACAAGTACTCTGTGAGGGTAGTGAATCTTATGATAGGAAGTTAAAAGCTGGGCATTATGAAGTCTATGTTACCTGTGCTGATATGGTGTTACACTAATATGATTATTGCTTAATTTTAGTCCTATTTGTGATATTGAAGTGCCAGAAAGACTGTCATCCTCCTATGAGCAGCTTAAATGTTACCATCTTGTGGAAAGATGTGTCCAGGTGCCTGCCAGAGAAGGAAGCGAAGAGGAGATCCTGTTGGTTCACAGGTCCGAAACTTACTTCCATCACCTTTCAGATTAAGTCAATGAAATAACAGATCTTACACCACCAAGTCATATTTTGCTCCATTTGAAAAGGTCTGCTCCAAAACTCAATGGCTTCCAGTAATTTCAATGGAAAATGTGTCACACTTAGAAGTTAGATGAATAATGTTGAGTATGGTGTAGGTGCTGAAGTATGAATCTACTGTTCTGCTAAATCCCCATTCTCACTCTTTGGGTTCTTAAGCAATGAATGCTGATTTACACATAGGATTAGAAGTAAACCTCCAAGCATCTTTGAGATAATGAACCAAACAGAAAAACTTTGCAGCTAGTTCTGGGGAGGGGGGAGTTCAAAGGAACAGCAGCCTGCCCATTCTGAAGTTATGGCAACGGAATCTGCTCTGGCATTTGTCACCTCGGTGTGATGATTTTGCAGCAAACTGCAGATGGTTCTGGATGTTGCTTGTGCACTCATTTGCCTTTGTCAGGGAGTGGCAAGGGCAGCCTTCTCTGAAAGGCAAGGGTAGTCGGGAGAGCTTGATGGCAAAGCAGTGACTTCATGGGCAAGGGCTCAATCCCACAATACCCAAGTGAGGTGAGCAGCACGGGTCTAGCGATTGCAATTGGATTCAGCCATGAGTTTAGACTGCCTGACAAGGCCATAGTGACACGGTAGGTCTGAGGTTGCATCTCTTCCTTGAAGTACTGAGGTGTCATGGGCCCAGGTGATAGAAATGATTCACCCATAAGTTGCCAGTCCAGATCCACCTGAGCCACTTCAGTCTTAGCAGCCTGATCCACCTGTTGTTTTGATGTTCTTCAGTGGCCCGACTGTTGGGTATGTGAGCATCTGTGTGATGCGCCTTCACAACCAGGTTCTCCACCTGAGCAGCGATACCTTGCCATGATACAGCAGCCCAGATGGGTTTACTTCTGCACTGCTAGTTGCTCTGCTTCCATTGCTGCAGGACATTTACGACCATCCGTGGGTCAGTATAAAGTATTGGCCATTTTTCTTGTTCATCATGTCTAAAGCCAGCTGGATGGCTTTCACCTCTGCTGAGTCAATTCAACTTCTCCATCACAATTTCTGTGACTTGTCATAGGGGACTCCATAGAGCTGCCTTCCACCTCTGATGCTTTCCTACAGTATGGCAGGACGTATCAGTAAACAAGGCATATTGCTTCTCACTTTTCGGTAATTTATTGTATAGTGGGGCTTCTTCAGCACATGCCACCTCCTCCTCTGGTAACATCCTGAAATCTTTGCCTTCTAGCCAATCCATGATCACTTCCAAGATCCTCAGATGACTGGGACTTCCTGTTCAAGCTTGTTGTGTGATCAGTGCGACCCACTTACTCCATGTATGTTGCATGATGTGTAGAGGAGACTCTCCCTTTGAACGTCCAGCCCAGCACCAGAAACCAGGGTGCGGTGAAGGGCTGTTTCTCAGTACCAGTCACTTCTGAAGCAGCTCAAACCCCTTCATAAGCTGCCAGAATCTCTTTTTTTAGTCAGAGTACAGCAGGCCTCAGGTCCTCTGTATTCCTGACTCTAAAATCCTAGGGGCTGACCTTAAGTCTCCCCTGGTGCTTTCTGCCAGAGGCTCCAGGCAGGGCCATTCTCCCTGGCTGCAGTGCAAAGCACATCTTTTACATCTTGTTGTGCCCAGACTGGCCCAAGGGCTACTGCATGAACTACCTCCTGCTTGATTTGTTCAAAGATTTGTCATTGCTCAGGGCCCCATTGGAAATCATCCTTCTTCTGGGTCACTTGGTAGACAGAGCTTACGATCAGATTGTAAGTCGGAATGTGCATTCTCCAAAACCTTACAACACCTAAAAAAGCTTGTGTTTCCTTTTTAGTAGCTGGTGGAGACATAGCTGTTACTTAGTTGATCACATCTGCTGGGATCTGACCATGTCTGTCTTTCCATTGTATTCCTAAAAACTGGATTTCTTGTGCAGGTCGTTTGACCTTACTTTGTTTACAGAAAAAACAGCTTTCAGAAGGATTTGGACTATTTTCTTCCCTTTCTCAAAAACACCTTCTGCTTATGCTGATACCATCAAAGTATTGCAGGTGTTTCGGAGCCTCACCCTGTTCAGCACAGCCTGGATCAGTCCATGGCAGACGGTAGGGCTGTGTTTCCGCCCCTGGGGCAGTTGATTCCAGGTGTACTGGATGCCCCTCCAAGTGAAAGCAAACTGTAGCCTGCACTCTGCTGCCAAAGGGATTGAGAAAAATGCATTACTGATCTCAGTTGTGGTGTACCACTTGGCTGCCTTTGACTCCAGTTCGTATTAAAGTTCTAGCGTGTCCGGTACAGCAGTACTCAGCAGAGGCGTGGCTTCATTCAGGCCATGGTAATCTACTGTTAGTCTCCATTCTCCGTTAGACTTTCACACTGGCCATGTGGGGCTGTTAAAGTGTGAGCGGATCCTGCTGATCACTCCTTGGCTCTCCAGTTGATGAGGCAGCTTGTGGATGGTTATGAGGGAGTCTCGGTTGCTGTGATAACCAGTGCACCCTTGTGGTAGCAATCAGAGCCTGTTGTTCTTCAGCCTTCAGCCACCCCACAACTGAATTGTCTGTTCTCTTGAGAGACCGGGCGAGGTAGACAGCTGCTTAATTTCTTCCGTCTCCAAGGCAGCTATGCTGAAAGCACACCGGTACCCTTTGGGGTCCTTGAAATCCTTGAAATACCCTCTCCTGAGATCGTCTCTGCCAAGGATGCACAGAGCCTCTGGGCCAGTCACAATGGGGTGCTTTTGCCACTCGTTCCCAGTCAGGCTTATTCAGCCTCCGATACAGGTAGTTGCTGGGATCCCCTGTCACTCCAGAAATACAAATGGGTTCTGCCTATGTGTAGTTTGACGGCATTAGGGTACGCTGCGTGTCGATGTCTGCTAGGGCCTTATACTCCTGTGGGTCTGACGTGCCAGGCCATCAGATCCACACAGCCCAGTAAACCAAGTTGTCCCTCTCCTCCACCTGGCTGGAGGCAGGGCCCCTCTAGTACTGGTCATAGAAGTCTCCGCTCACTTTGTTACCTAAAGATCGGTTGAAGAAACTTTCTAAGACTTGTTTTGCAGTTTAGAAAGCACATTAGGAGGAGATAGCCCCGTGCGCTGTAATAAAGAATGCCTGCTTTCTAAACTTCAAAACAAGTCTTAGAAAGTTTCTGTGACCAATCTTTCAGTAACAACTTTTTGTAAAAACAGATTAGAATTCCTTTCCACAGGATCAAAAGTAAGATCAGCTCTTCCATGCTGTCTGAAGAATGGCCCGCTGGAGACCGGAGCAGCAGTTTTCCTGGAAGAACCCCCATTTGTGATTGTTTTCCCTTGCAACTTGTGTCGCTTGGGTCAAGACAGACTTCTCCATCCTACTGCCTCTTGTCTTCTTCGTGGTCCCACAGGCAAAACCACAGGGCACCCCATGGTGCGTACCCTCTGTATTCTCTCTCTCCAGCAAAAGAACGCTTACTGTTAATAGCTGAGATACTGGTCTGTAGAGGTGGGGAGTAGGACCTATGCTGTCCTGCTTGCTGGTACTCGTGGGACGGTTTTTTCCCACTTTTTGGACAGTTTTTTCCACAGCTGAGATGCTAGTCTGTAGGGAGGAAGAAAGATTTTCTTCACATTGCCAGAGCTGCCAAGCCACTTCATCCACTGTCAGTGCCTCTTTGTCTCTCTGAGTCATTACGGGCAATGAGTTGGTATACGACAATGGTTCCCTTTTGTTCTGCCTCTTCCTCCTGTTGGTGTGATGGCCCTGCTTTGTCATCCTTTACTAAACAAGTTGACTTTCATGTCCGTTTCTTCTTGTGCATAGGGGCAACTGATACCAACACAGCTTGGTTTTCTGGTTCAGCTGCGGTGCTTGTCACAGGCGTTGGAGCAGCTGCAGTGCCTGTCACGAGTGTTGGAGTAGCCTTTTCCCCTGGAGGGTACTGAATAGTCTTGAGCAGGGCATGGGCCAGGCCCCAGTGTGTCACAGTGATTACAGCATACTTTTTCCAACTATTTTACTGGTTTTTCCAGATTCTGCACTTGTTCAGGGGTGAAGTTCCAAAACACTGGAGGTGTCCACTGTCCTAGCTACTTGCCCATATTATCTTCACACACCTTACCAGTTTCAACGTTCCGAGGATATTAAAAATTTTCAGAATTCTCCAATGCCTCTTTGATTAGCCTGGCAAGGAAGGGGAGGGTGTGGGAAGATGTCTCCTCCATAGGTTGGCTCTCCTGAGAAAAGTTAAAAGGTGTAATTATTGATAGCTTCTAACAGATGGCCCTCAGAGTACAGAGGGTGATGGCAATGCTGAGTACACAGGCCAGATTAGTCTCATGACCAGCAATTTTATCGTAGCATAAGCCAGTGTTAAAGTACAACAAGTGTTGTTACAAAGTACAAAAAAATATAACCTTAACCCAGCCCCCAGAGGGGATAAACAGCACAACAGGGAACACATACAGCAATTAAGGTGTCATATACCACAACTCTGAGAACAAGTGTACCAACTCTGAGAGCAAAGAAATCAACATTGTGCCCAGTGACTATTAAATTAATATAATGAATACTTATAAAACATTTGTTCTAACACATTCCAGTCAGATTTGTTGTTATCTCAACTTGCTGGGTTCCACAAAAGGACTGTTATGGTGTAACACCAACCATCAACTAAGTACCATGTAGCTGCTCATTTATCCTGGTGGGATAGGGAGGAGAATCAGAAAAAATGCAAAACGCATGGGTTGAGATAAGAACAATTTAATAGTTGACATAAAATATCATAGAATAATAATAATAATTGTAGTGAAAAGGGAGACAACAAAAAAACCAATAGAAGTAAAACCCAAGAAAGACAAGTGGTGCACAGTACAGTTGTTGACCACCCACTGACCGATGCCCAGCCAGTCCCTGAGCAGTGATCAGCACCTCCTGGCCAACTCCCCCCCAGTTTATATACCAAGCATGATGTTCTATGGTATGGAATATCCCTTTAGCTAGTTTGGCTCACTGTCCTGTCTGCTTTCTCCCAGCTGCTTGTGGACCTCCTCATTGGCAGAGCATGGGAAACTGAAAAGTGTGTGACTTAAAGTAAGCACTGCTTAGCAACAACTAAAATATCAGTGTGTTACCAACACTGTTGTGATACTAAATCCAAAAACGCAGCACTGTATCAGCTACTAGGAAGAAAATTAGCTCTATCCCAGCCAAAACCAAGATGTATTAAATGTTGTGTTAATCTCTTTCTCCTCTGCAGTTCAGAACACTTGGAAGTGGCGAAAAGCACCCAGACAATGAATGAAGAGGAACTGAAAAGAGTCTCTGGAAATTATGATGCTTTTTTCTTTCATCCGGTGCGTGAGTTAAACTGCTTCCTCTACTGGGTTTTAGAAATATTTGTGTTACTGCATCTGAGTGGCACTTTTCTAAGTAGGCAAAAATTGGCAATACATCTTCTGCTATTTTAAGTAAATTTGCATTTACTTATGATACTATTATCTGGTTCAAGTTTAGTATAATGCTGTCATTTAAATTGGTTAAGTGTCCTGTCATCTATTCTGTAACTGTATCATGCAGTTACAAGTATAGTGCACTACTCAAATTTATCTCTATTTTTGCCGTTTAATGTATAATAGACCATTAGTGACTGCAAATCACATTTTGGTAACAGTTGCTCTTACATGTCACAGCATAATGGAGGTGAAGTCTTCTGTGTTTTGTTTCTGTAAGGTTTATTCCTTATTTTCAAAGATGCCATGTTACTCCATTAGTCAGTTCAGTATGTCCATCTCATGTTTCTTAACTGCTTCAGGGAGAACATCCGTATAAAGGATATGATGATAACAGGTAAACCTAGTAGAAAGCATATTGGAGTCTGTGTTGTAAAATTCAGCTTTCAACTATCTGCATACAATCTCAGTTGAGTAGAATTATGTCAAGGCAATTTACTGTTGGAGTGCAAAAGCATGTTCATGTGTGACCAGTTTAAAACAAGCTGATGAGTGATTGATGACAGCTGAGTTTCTCTTTTTCAGAACACTTACTGCTGTGCCAGGCTAGCAGTAGGAGCAACTTTGCAGCTGGTGGATGCTGTGATGTTGGGAAAAGTGTGCAACGGAATGGCATTAGTAAGGTAAGAAAATATGTAAGAAAGTTTTCACTTCTTACCAAAATTTATTTTGTTGTGAGTAACCATGTAAAACTGTCTTAGACCTCCAGGTCACCACAGCCAGAAGAATGCAGCTAATGGGTTCTGTTTGTTCAACAACGTTGCTATTGCAGCAGAATATGCAAAACTGAAATACAGTCTGCAGAGGTGAGTGCATGGTTGACTTTAGAGAAACTTTTCACGCCCAGGTATGGCATTTAGGTACATTAGTTTGACATTGTACTGGTTTAGATTAATGTCTAAAGCTTTCTGGGTGTTCTGTATCTTTTGGGTCAGAAAAACATTATTTATCTGTACCTCCTTTAGATCAAGATGCTGTGGTTCTTCTGCTGAATGTTTTCTTTTACTGATCTGTACAGAATCCTGATTGTTGACTGGGATGTGCACCATGGGCAAGGAACTCAATATATATTTGAAGAGGATCCAAGGTTTGAAGGATTGTATTATTTTTTTTTATTTTAATGTTAGCTGGTTAAAGATTGCTTGCCTCTGCAGAAGATAAGGTTTCTTAAATTTCTAAAACTAGAATCTTACAAAACACTCTCCTTGCTATTTTAGTCACTCTGTTGTTTTTTGCTTGCTATAAAATAGAGGGCAAAAATCTAACAAAAAAAAGAAACATGCAAATCTGTTCTACTCTGAAGAATAACAAATAAGCAATATGGTTACCTTGGTTTGCCAGTACTAAGATCTCTTCATGGCTGTATTCAGGTAATGCATCTATTCTCTGTATTCACAAATCTCTCAGTTAAAGTATTTGAGTAGTATTTGGATAAAATACATGAGTTTTATATTGTTTTTGGAAAAGCCACAGAAGTATGTTCTAGAACAAAGTCTGCTGTTCTGAAAATGCCCTGTCTTTGATCTGAACAGAGTGCGTACATACAAGTAATTTTTAGTAGGTTAATTTTTAGGTTAATTTTGGCATAGGACCTACTGTACCAAGTTTCAGAGTCCAAGTCCATTAAGAGAACTAAGGAGAAAGGACAATTCTATTTTCTTGCTTTCAGTCAGTACAGTCACCCAGTGCAGGATGTAAAGTCAGTTCCAGAACCTTTTCGTCAAGTTCATTTTGCTCTTTGTATCTTTCAGTGTTCTGTATTTTTCCTGGCATCGCTATGAACATCAGGAATTCTGGCCTTCACTCAAAGAATCTGATTATGATGCTGTGGGACTGGGAAGAGGAAAAGGTTTTAATGTAAATTTGCCTTGGAATAAGGTAAGTGTTGTTTACAGTACAACAAAGCAAGTGCAGTAGCTTTGTATGTCATGCTTTATGTAATGCTTTCTGAGAAGTGCACTGCTTCACTTGATTGGCAGGTGTCTTAGCACAGTGCACATCCTTTCTGTCAGTGGAATGTCAGCTGAAAAATATGGCTCAGAATGTGATAATGGTTAAAAAAAGAAGAGGGAGAGAAAAACATACACATACTCTTTTTCTCTTTAATGTCTTGCCCAGCCATCAAATCAGGACCTGTTTCAGGAGATGATTACGTTCATCCTTGTTCAGCAGGGAACTGAAGCTCATTCTTAAGACTAAAAATGGTGGATATTTATGCACTTTACTTAGAGTGTACTTGAAGTTTGAGCGCCTAAGGTTCCCTTATCTTTAACTTTTGCTACTATCATTCCCTAAAGTCTTGAAGAACTGTAGAAAATTTGTAATTCCAATAGTAAAATATGATTTATATTTCTTGTATTTTGCAGGTCGGGATGGAAAATTCAGATTATCTTGCTGCATTTTTCCATGTGTTGCTTCCAATGGCTTTTGAGGTAATTTTTTACTGCTGTGCTATTTGAATAGCAAAACCAGACACTGCTTCCTAAGTACTTAAGCAGGTACCATTGAATATTTTGTAGAAATTCAGCAGTTGCCAGTAGCATAGTTAACACATTATTTTTGCTGATATGACTGATGTCCTGATCAATTGAGTAGTATTTATGGAGTGTTAGCTTGTAAATAATAAATATAATGATCTGCAACTTCGCCAGCAGGAATGAAAACAGTGTGAAAGGGTAATCTTAGTTTTTATTCAAGAAGAGTCTTTATTTGTGTTGATAGTCTAGCTGAAATAACAGCTGAACATTGTGTAGTTGAAAACCAGTACAAAATAGAAAATAGGACACAAAAATGTGTTACAGCTCTCTCTGTTTTATAACAGTTTGATCCTGAACTGGTTATTGTCTCTTCTGGATATGATTCTGGAATTGGAGACCCTGAAGTAAGTAACTTGCGGCCTTTGTGTTGTCAGTCATGAATCTGTTTACAAAATATTCCTACCTCTTGAATGACCTGTGATTGCTAGGTGAAATTCACTTTGACCAAGGTAAAAATACATGTCTAGTGTTTAAGCTGACCCCAGCTCATTAAATACTATGAGACATGTAAAGACAGATTATCTCGTAATGACTGTGTTGTTTTTTGTAGCTTCCTTTAAAGCAGTTAGTTCAGCATTTTGTTAGATATGAGAGGCAAGGGTTCCAGTATTCCAACTCAGACTTGTGTATTTCAGATTGTGTGTGGGTCTTTGTACCAATGTTTTTGATTGTGTTTCATCTCTTAAAATTATACTTTTTTTTTTTATTTAGGGTCAGATGAATGCCACTCCTGAGGTTTTTGCCCACCTTACTCATTTCCTGATGCAGTTGGCTAATGGAAGGCTGTGTGTCATCCTAGAGGTAAAGACTTTTGAAATGTACTCCCAGGGGCAGGGTCTTTGTATAGAGCCATGTAGGGCAAACTAGAAGCTAGGAAGTGAAGCTTCTTAATAAAATAATTTATTCTTTATATCTTTATTTGAGAATCAGGAGCGCAAAAATGGGTAAGATTTGACAGTGCTTTTATACATGAAAAGAAATGTGTGTCTTAAAAACTGGGGGTTTTGACTTAAAATTTTGCAACAGAGAAGCATCTTTTGTCTATAGAGGATATGTTCAAAAAAACATCCTCCATAGGTATTTTCAGTTCGTGTGGACACTCTGCTGCTCTGGACGGTCCCAAACTCATGACCCAAACTTATCTAGTGAGTGAGCTGCATTACCAGTGTTTTCACAAGTGTGTCTTACTCCAGGAGAATTTAAAGAACCTTTAACCTAAATACACTCTTGCTTAGTAACAGAGCCCTTACAAAATTGCCTTGTTTTTGATTAAAAGCATCTATGCAAGCTCTTCTTTTGAGCTATTTTTTCTGTTTTTAAACAATTAAAAATGTTTCCTCCTTTTGAAATCTAGTTTTCAATTACCTATTTCTGCTGCATGTTAGAAAAACAGTGGCTTTTCAGATAAATGTGTGTGGAAATACTACTGCCAACAAGGTATCAGAGAGTGAACTGTTTATTAATTTATTTACTTGACCTCTGTTTTGTGTAACCCTTCTTCCGTCCTCCTCTCCTCTATAATATTATAGACTTTTCTGTCTACTAGCTGAAGTGCAAATAAGTACCCCCTCCTAATACAGACAATGTGGCTGCTCCACAGGTGGTAAGCAGGAAGCCATCTACCATCTGCAATCTAGCAGTCTTAAAGCTGTCTTCAGTTCTCCAAATTCTGCTAAACCATTAGCGCAACCATATCTTAAAAGTGTCAGCCTGTGGGAGATCTCCTTTGTACATGCATTTTAGAAGACAGTGATAGTATTTGCCTTCTAAGAAATCTTCACAAGAACTGTTGAAGATGGCGTGTTATGGATAGGAACGGAGAAAGTGTATATTTCCAAAGTTTTCATGGCAAAGTCATGCCTGATAGCCAATAAAATGAGTTGAATCATGGGATGCCAGTGAAGTTCAGCAAGTAGCCTCTAACTTGTGCTTTCATATTGAAAATCATTGACTTAGATGTACATCATACCATCTTCTGTTTCTATAAATTCAGATATATTTCAAAAGTTTAATTTATTTTCCATGATGATATACAGATAGATGTTACAAGTACTTGTTCCTTAGGTGAAACAAAATTATTTTTTTTTCTAGGGTGGGTACCACTTAAAATCATTGTCTGAATCGGTCTGCATGACTGTAAAAACTTTGCTTGGAGATCCTGTACCTCAAATAACTGGAGAAATGGCACCTTGCCTGAGGTAAGCATATGAAGAATTTTAGAACAACCCATGTATTTATCAAAGAGGCTGAAGACATGCATGCTTTGAACGTTTTGCTGAAGCAAGGTTTTAATATGATGTTTTGTAATATATTATTTTCTGCTTTGGATAACTTGCTTTCCAAAAAAGTTATCCATGGTAGAGTTTTGTATACTTTTGTTTCTGAAATTATTTCAAGTTGTGAGAACTTAATAGCTTATAATTTTATGCTGTTTATCCTTGGGCCTTTTTATCCTGTAGAGATCCATCTCACTCAAGGCTGAGACAATCGTACTGTAATCAAGGCAATGCCAGTTAATAACAGCCAGTATCTGAGGAAGTATGTAATTGCAAGGATCAGTTATTCAGACTCCAGAGTAACTTCAGTTGCTGTAGTACAGCAATAGCTGGAGCTAACCTTCCTCTCATCAGTGAGAGCTAAGGCTGTGCAGAGCTGTCTTGATGACTCCTTGTGTTTCTGGAATTTGGATAATCAAGGCCAGGGGTGCTAAAGCACTCGACTGTGTGGAGCTGTACCAAGATAATTAAACTTCCAAGTCTAGCTTCTTTTTGGAGACAGTAAGATTGTGTGTGCACAGTGGTGAATCTGACCTAGCAAAGCATTCTGGAACTTGGGCTTGAATCAGCTCCACATCTAAACAGCATCTTTCTCTTTACCTATCTGTACCATCTCTTCCACATCTCTGTTCCTTCCTCAGTCTCTCTCCCACCTCAGTAGTTGTTCTGTAGTTTTTTCTGCAGTAATGCTCCTCATGCATTTTGGTGGCAGCACCTACCAGTTGGCTATGTTAGTTAAAACTCAGAGCTCAGATCAGTCAGGCAGTGTCGATGTATGCAGGCTATGGGCAGAGTTGGATTTGGTAGGCTCTGATGGAGCAAAGCTGGTTATTTTGCTTGCTACACATCCTGTAGCCCCTGTATCACCTCTTTTTCTTCTCTACAAAATGTAGTATCTCAGGTTGCTATCATCCTAGGTAATGGAGGGCTGATTACATATTTATCCATTATATCAGTCCAGCTCCTGAACACCTTACAAATAATCTCCAAGTACACAGAATTTCTCCTGATTTTAACATGTATGTTTCTATGATAGCTAATGTAATAGGACCATTTGCCTGTAGTGCTGCAAATACCAGTGATAACGAAAAAGAGATTTCATCACAAAGAATAGCAGGCAACGTGATTTACTTGGTTCCTGAACAGATAGCCTTGCTTTTGTGTGAATCTAATTATATCTACATTGCATAGATAAAATTTCAGACAGAGCAAAGACAGGTAAAATCTTGCCTTTCCTGGAGTTGGGGACATGTATGCTTCCTCCAACAGCAGGGTCAGGATTTCACTCAGTGTGTATAAACGTGCACATACTGCATGTGTTCTTCACTTTTGACTCTTGAATCTAATCTTTCCGAGCAGTCTGCCCGTTGACTCTCATTCTCTTTATCTTTCTGTTCTGCATTCTTGCAAGAGACCAGAACTTGCTCATTTTCAGTTGTGTTTTTTAAGTTTTGGTTTTTTGTTGAGGTAAGTCATGTTTCCTGTATTTTCATTAATGCTGATACTGTTAATCCTATTTCTTTTGTAGTGCTGTTGAATCTATTCAAAATGTGAGAGCAGCACATAAACCCTACTGGAAATGGTTGATGTATGAAGGTAATTACTGTTCGATTTCTTCAAGCAAATGCAATTGGCAGATGGATTCATGTAGACATTCAAAATTATTAAGATTAATACCAGTGGATTAAAGTAATTGAACTACCAGTTATTCATCAAGTGACTGATGAAGTGGCTTCATTCAAGGTTACATCTTCAGCTGGTCTGAACAGAACTTCTGAAGCTGGCAAACATCACACCAAAAAGTAGCACTTTGATACCTTTGGTTGAGGGTGCTGTTTTCAGTGGCAAAACTATGGGCTTAAGTTTTGTTATCATGTATGACCTTTCACTAGATTAAAACAAATGTAGCAGCACTGAAAAGTAACATCTGTGGCAGGAAACATTGTAGCTAGTGCATGGAAATAAATATGCTACTATGAATACAGATGTAATCTGTTTTGTAAATAAATGTAACCAAATATTAACACACTGCTCGGGATAATACATGTGAAACCCTTCTTTTTTTTTTTTTTTTTTTTTTTTTTTCTACAGACACATCATTTTTACAAAATTTGAGCACCAAATCACATGTACTAAAGAAGCCTGATCTGGATCCCTCCACCGAATATGAATCTAAGATAATTAATGTCAATGAAATTGTCAAAGTAGAAAGGTTTTTGGAACTTCACATGAAAAATATTCTGTTTCCAGTGCCTCCCATCAAAACAGCAGCAACTGACTCTAAAGGTTCAGCACACTTACTCCCTGTACCTGTTCATTTGGTGAAGGAAATGGACAAATCTGAAATAAAAGCTCTTCTCAGGTTGGTCCTATCTGTTTAATTTTCAACATGAGTATGAGAGGTCTCTGCACAGACTGTCATCTAGCTCTGTCTCTGCCATGGTCATGTTTTTGGCCTTAGTCTAATCAATGATAGCCAGAGTTTCTTCCTTTGAAAAATTAAGACTTTGGTGTTGGTTATCACTTACAGCCTTGAAGTCCTTTAAAGAACTAATCCGAATACTTTTAGAAAAAAACTGTTTCAATGGAGATAGAAGAGTACAAGCGTGTTCATTTAGAAAGAGATTTTGCTAGGAAGGTGCCTTAAAGCTCTGTGTTCACTTTTAGCTGAAAAAAATACCAATCTGGTCTGATTTAAGAAGCTCAGCTTTTTGTCTAATTTTGACAGAACTCTATTTCCTGAATATCATCAAACATTTTTGTTTTCTCTCCAGTGCAAAACAGACAGACACTTAGAGAGCTCAAGACTGTCAGGCAACAGTGTTTTCATCTTCCTGCTAGAGCTAGGTTTTTGAGAATCAATGTGTGGCATCTATCCAATACGTACCCCGTCAACCCTGACTGCAAAGTACCGTATCAGTGTCCTCTTCAGGAGCATTATTGCCTCTAACCTAGTTTTTTCTTCATATAATTTATTTTACAGTGGCTTTTATGCAGACCTTGTGGAAGAGGACAAAAGTTTGCTGTCTCTTGGCAATATGTTGGTCATCCTAGATAAAATACTTAAAAAGGAGGTAATAATAAACTGCTTTGATCTTGGAGGGTGGGGTGAGAGCTGGATTCCTCTGATTTTTGTTTCTACTGTATTGTTGTCCAGATATTAGTTACTGTGTACTTCACAACCCCACTAATCTCAGCTAGAATGTGTTTAGCTATGAGAGTGAGTATGCAAGATGAGAAAATAACTAGTTGGGGATAGTTGTTAACCCCAAGACATTTTTCTAATGATCTTTGGGCAAGGTGTTGTCCAGCTTTTCTGCAGTCATAGCATGTGAGTCAGTAGGAACCTTCTCATCACTCTCAGACATACAGGTGAGCCAGGCATTCACTCTTGCAGTTGAGGGGGGCAGAAGTTGGTACAGCAAGCACCAGTGAGCCGCAGCACGAAATCTGAACAGGAAATATCCAAAATTTTCCTGTCTCAGTGCACGGAGTTTTGCCTTCTGTCTAGGAGAGAGTTTACTTCTGCATTACCTTACATTACAAGATGCCATGCTATGTGCAGCTGTACCCATTTTCCATTTTTGGTGCAACACTTTACTCGGAGTAAATTCTGATTTACACATGCACACCACACACAAACCCCTCCTTTAGTGGAGCTGTTGAAAACGCTGCTGCATACTGTGATTCTGAGCAGAGTAATTCTAGTTTAGCATTTTGATTCTTGCAAGGTCAGGAATGAAAAGAAGGCAGGCTTAGAGGATGCACATTTGTATTTCTCTATAAAAGCCTGGAGAAGGAAAGAGGAAGAACTGCAAACAAGTTAAGAATATTATATCGTAATAAATCAGTCTCTCTCTTTGAATAAAAATCTCTCCTTAAAGTACCAGGCCTGCAAGGAAGAGTAACTGCCAGAAGGACCTCTTTCTTGTAAGCCATCTTCCTGCTGTTGGAGGTCACATATGTAGATCTCGGGGACAAATTTCTAACATTATAAACTGCACGTACCTCTAGGAGAGCCTCTAAATAGAACAAAAGAAATAGTAACTGGCAAAAAGGAATTGAACTTTTCATGAGTTGCAGATGCTAAGCTGAGCTTTTTGTGTTGACAAATGCCAAGAGGACTGAGGAGGGGGAGCATGCATTATATTTTTGCTTAGCTTTCACATAGAGTTCAAAGCACTACACAATACAAATGAACACTGAAAGGCTGACTGAATAATACTGTAATTGTGTTTTCCAGAAAGGAATAGCTCGCCTAGGTTAAAGGAAGAGTCAGAATCAGAATTGAGGGATGACTTCCTTTTCATAGGGTGTATTTTTTCTGGTACAATTTGCCTACTGGCACACTGAGCGTATCCAATCTGCAGACTATCTAGAGAAACAGTGAAGATGACCTTCCCCTGCAAAAGCTATTTTTACAGTTGCCTTTCAGCATAGCAACATACTTTTGCAGTAATAGAACAGCTCTTGGCATAATAATCGAATATGGCCTTTCTGTAGAAAATGAATTAGTAACATTTTCTTAACCCTGCTATGACAGATCATTAAGATCCCTCTCATACAGCTGTAGCTTTGTTTGAATGATGCATATAAATAATGAAAAATTCAGTTGTTACAAATAAAAAATGACATGATCTTGTGCAGCTTTAATTGCTTCTCAATGAAAAATATATTTTGCAGGTATGCAATGGAATTGCAGCATCACCCACAGCTGCTGTTTCTGTTGCTGTTGCACTAAGACATGCTGTTCGTTTTGGATTTCAAAGGTGAATTTGTATCTTTGGCTTTTGGGGCCCTTGGACAAAATGTAAAAATAAGATACTAAGTATGTGAAATATGGCAAATTGTCTTTGGAAACTTGATTTAAAAAAAAAAAAAAAAGCACCTACATATGCATAGCATTTTCAATATGTAGTACAGACAAATACTATATATGCCAGCAAAAACCTTTTGCCTTACTGAAGGCAAAACATTTGTAAGGATGAGTGCTGTGCTAGCCTACATTTTCTTTGCCAGATTTCAGTTGGTTTTGGTCTGAGGACATTTTCTTGGTTTTTTCTCCCCAGTACCTGGTTGGAGAAAAGGAGTTCCCTCGCGCTGTCATAAATGTGTTTTCTTTATACTTTTAATGGGCCAGATTCAGAAACAATATACATTCTTCTTTATGCATCTAATCTACATGCAAACTCGTTTAAACAAATTGCATTAACTGAAAAAAATTACTTGTAGATGTAAGCGTGTGTATATTTTTCTTTGTTTTCTGCAGAGTGCTTTGTGTATTTGTGGGAGACATGCAAATCATACCGAACACAGAAGATGGGTGAGGTTTCTCTTTACTTCAGGGAGTCAAATCCCAAAGGCTTTATAAGTGTTCATAAGTGTCCATATGCGTGATGAAATCTGCACTGAGGAATCGGTCACGAGCTGTGTTTAATTTGAGACAAAATACAAAATATCCCCAAATACATCTCTAAAGACAAACTGCTATCTCTAAATGTCACTTTATGAGTTTAGTGGTAGGTTTAAAGTATAATAGTGCTATATTAACTGAAATTTAGATTGTTATTGAAAATAGAACATTGAAAATGTAAAGTAATAAAGAAGGCAATTATTAATTATATAGGGTGTACCCCCTATAACTGCAGGGGGCATACACTGCTGATGCTGAGATCCTTATTGAAAGTCATCTTTACTTATCTGTAACTTTTTTTGCCACTTCCCCTTTTTCTTAGAAGTAATTTGCTCGTGGTCTTTAATACTCTTTTTAAAAATACCTTTAAAAGGATTTAAGTTTTAATTGGTGTTTATGTTATGGCATGTAGTAATGCAAATATTTATTTGTTCCTGTGTTATGAATTAGTTCTAAAGAATGATGAAAGAAAAGATCTTTTTATCTCATTGGAAGTTGTTGGTTAGATACTCAGATGTGCTTTTTATTTACAGAAAAATACTCATGATACATATTTGTGAGAAAGAACAGTCTGAAAAGACCAGCTCCAAACACTATATTTCTCTAAACTGGAAAGAGGTGAGATTCACTTTCTGGAAACAATGTTAAGAGAAAAAACGTTTTGAACAGAAATAATAGAATGTATTTACAAACTCATAAAATGATACAGAGAATTACACACCTGACTGCAATTGGAACCGTTGAAAGTATTTCCTTTTCTTGCCCTTGCCGGGGTACTACTCCTTCACATATCTTTATATTAGAACGCATAGGTCTGAGGAAACCTTCAGTAGCTATTGTAGTTCATCTTCAAGAGGGCAAAGTTACAGTGTGAAGACACTAAGGAAAAGATTAATAAACTGCATGTTTAATATAAAAATTGCTGTGAAAACAGTATCCTGTTTCCTAGGTCAATCAAAAGCTTTTTGAGATTCACCTTAGTGTTTTGTTTTATATCTTGGGATTTGGAGCTTTACATTTGTGCTAAACAGTTTCTCGTTGTTAAAGGATGCTGAAGGAAACGACTTCTTTGCTGCTGTACTTGGATTCATTCTTCCTATAGCATATAGTTATCAGCCTGACTTGACAGTAATCGCTGTTGGACCAAATAGGAGCCTTGGAATCAGTGGGATTTCTCTGCTTTTTGCTTTACTACAAGGATTAGCTGAATCTCGAATTTTTGCTGTGATTGAGGTAAGAAGTGGTGCTAAGCCGTGGTATTTCAAAGTGCCCAGAACAGAATTCACATCAAGCAGCAGCAGCATGCTAGGTATGAACTGCTCCAAGCTGCCCAGTAGAAAATATTGGCTGTATCTATACTGTCTTTGGTACCCAGCCCCGCCCTGCCCCAACTTTGTGAAGCAAATAGCTCAAGCTTCTTTCTGTCCTGAGCAAGACACTGATGCACACTGAGCTGTAGGCAGCCTGCATGATTGAGAAACTGAGGCATGAATGCAAGCCCATGGTTATGTCTAAAGACAGCAGATGTTCTGACAATTTGCTACAACTTCCCTTTCCACCTGGGATTCACAGCTCAGAGTTGTCACCTCAAAAGAGACACTCGTCGGTTAATTGTATGTCCTCTTTCCGTCAAATGTGATTGAAAGCAGCGCATTGTTCTGTTTATCAGAAAACACTAAATATCCTCTCCTTCTTTCCCCCGGGCTGTACTTTATCACACATGACTTCAATCATACAGAAGACAAATCAGAATGGCATATATCCTTTAAGCGAACTTAATTGCCATAATACATAACTGGGGACTAATTTGCCCCACCTTTCTGTTTCTGGTAGAGAGCATGGGAAAGGAGATAAAGAATATACGGATCTTTCCCTAGTCTAGTTTTTCCATGCACTACCACGTTAAGGATTTCTAGATTTAGGAAGTCAGAGGCTGTATCCAGACCTGTGTGTGGTAAGTACCAGTGAGCGTTCTCTTCCATGAATTGTTTAATCTCTTAAAGAACTCAACTTACACTCTTTGCCTCTGCAGTATCCTGTGGCTGTAACACAATTCTGTGTGTTCTGTGAAACAGTTAACTTCTGTTTGCTTTTGTGCCTTCTAGTTCTTCTTTAATGAGAAACAATGATTAATTGTTCACATACGCTTATTCTAATCTGTTCCCCAGCAAGCATCCAATTAAAGATACACTATTCATTAAGCTGCCAATTAAGTAGATTTCAACATACTTTATTCTGTAGTCTTCTCAAATGTCATTTGCTTTAATTTATAGTGCTGATTCATAAATTGTCTAAACTAAAATAATTTTTACTTTGATACGCAGTATACATAAAGAGTGTATTTGCACATTACTAATTAGGAGTATGGAATTGAAAGAATTATTGACATTCGGAAGGGTAAACTCAAGGATAAAAAGGAAGCTAGGCATACATCTTCAAAAAATTACTGATACATTTATATTGGTACTCTGCAGGTAGCTCCGTAATGGGATTATGTAACGTGTGAGGATTTTGTAATGCATGTGCTTGGCTTTTTAGAACAACTGAATAAATATTTCTCTCTCTTAAAAAAAATAAGGTTAAAGTCTTCCAAATAAATGTTCATATTCTTCATATACAATTGACATTTCATAATACAGTTTCTGCAAGCAAATGATATTGATTTAGACTGTTATGAGTCAAAAAAGTCACTTCTTGCTGAAGCAAAATAGATCACTATTTTCTACCAATAAAGTAAATGATGCATGAAGTAAACAAGCTCCATGCTAACATTTTCTACCTTTAACCCAGCATTAGTTCTTTTAAATCACAAAAGGAAAACCGAGATTCTTTCTCTATTTGAAAGAAACAAGTTTTAGAGGAGATAAAAATTAACCTTTTTCAGAAAAAGCTTCTCCATTTTGACACATTTTTATTTGAAAATGGAAAGTTGCTCATTCTTGCTACTAATGCTAGCGACTTAATTACTAAAGCTTGTTTTACAATATTTCATGTATTACTGAAACAAAGAAAGTTTGGTACCCAGGAGCATTTTTTTTCCTTCTTCTTAAATAGGACACAGAGATAATTTTAATGCAAAGTGTAGCCAAAGTGTTAGTGGGTGCTTCTACACCTCACTTTGGAGTTTATGTACCTCCTACCCAAGAAAAAGTAAATAAAATAAAATTATTGAGAGACCAGTTTCAGGAGGAATGGAAAATGCTTCAGTGTTCAGGTAAGTTGTCTATTTTTATCTTTAGATCTTATTAATATATTTACATTTCTGAAAAGATAATAAAATACAGCTGGAATCCTGTAAGTCAGTGGGATATTAAAGTCAGTGGGAACACATTGATCTGATGTCAAAAGGATGAAATTCTGAATGCTTTTAGTTCTACCACTTGAAGCAGAAAGCACTGAATTTCACAGCATAACAACTGTATCTATCCTTGAGAACTTTGAATACTGTTACTCCAGAAGCTTGAACTGAAACTGCCAAAATATTATGTGCTTAAAAAATGGTTAATAAGATGTGCACTGGCTGTGATGGCTAATGTGTTTTCTGAATATAGTGCCAAAACAGGTGACATTTTTATACCTTTAAATTGTCCACAAAGAACTTGGCTTAACTCAATAGTGATTAGTCATGCTTCAAGTACATTCACAAATAGCTGAGGATTGGGTACTGCATTTGTGCACGAATCAGATTAGGCAGGTGTGTCTGTTTTCAAGCATACTTGTCTAGAAACATTTCTGTACTGAGTAACTTCTGTTTTTCAACAGAAAAAGCAATGAATGATAAAGGTGGGCATTTCTCTCTGAAAATGCCCTGCTCTCTTTCAGAAGAAATTGCCAAAAGCAGTGGTCTCATTCCAAGAAAAGCGTTCTTAAGAGGTTGGGAATTGTGGTATGAGCTTGATTAATAACTTTTTCTTATTGCTTTTCAGTGAAGGATGGGATTTCAAGAAATTGAATTCACTTCGGAATCATTTTACATAGCAGAAGCAAAAGACAATGTGTTGCCGTTCATGTTGCCTTTTAAATCATCAGAACAAGAGATCATCAATCTCTAAACAGAGTAAGAGCCATTCACAATTGTCTCCTGTTTTTAAAAAACTCAAAATCAGTATTTTCAGCTAGAGAATTGTGCTTCTTGTTCATGCTGGTTTTCGGCTGGATGGGAAATGATACCCAGTCCTTGGAACATCTTGAAATGAAAATTTATTTTAAAAGAAACCAAACCCAATGTCTAACATTTTCACAGACAAAAGCGGAGGAACACGAACATGTTCTGTTGCAGTTCAGAATTTCTTTAAACTTAATATTCCCAAGAAGTATTACTTCAGGTTGGAAACTGGGCAGTGGCCAGATTTTGGCTTCAGAACTCTTCAGGATGGGGGATTTGTTGGTTTCTTCTTCTCTCCCCCAGACTCTCCCCTGAAAAAAAATTTTTTTTTGACAATTCAGCATTTTCAAGGAAAAAACATTTACTCAGAAGTATCTCGTTCCCTTTTGCCTGCCTTTGTTCACCCGAATTTCTACGTTGAATGATACCAATGTTGTATTTTGATATGTATTTTTCTAAGATCTTGATCAAAAATGTATTAAAAAATGAATTAAGAGGAAAAAAAGTGTGCTCTTGGTAGAAAGTTTGCAAATACCGTCAGAAGGCTGCAGTGACGTTCTGCAGCACACGCGTGGTTTATGGCGCTCTGGCAGTAGCGCGTTGTTCCTAGCGAATGGAGTAACGACGCTAACGGCGAGTATCGCAGCGACGGTTACGAATGGTGCACTGCCTGAACCGGGGCTTACGCGTCGGCCTTTAACCCGCGCTGTGGTACCGGGGGCCCGGCAGGCGCCATTACCTCAGTAGGGCTGCGGGGGCCTCCCCGCCTCCCGCCGCTGCCGACGCGCGGGCCCGCGCCGCCTGACGCTCCGCGCCAAGCAGCCGCCCCGCGCCGCCTGACGCCCCGCCTGGGGCCGCCCCCCGGGCCCCGCCCCGTCGCGCTCCCGTGACGTCAGCGCCGCCGTGCGCGGCAGCCCGCGCCGGGGGAGGAGGCGGCCGTGGCGTCCCGCTGCCGCCCGTGCCGGGGAGGCCGCCCCAGGTACGGCGGGGTGGGGAGCGCGGCCGCGGGGTCCCCCGGGCGGGGGAGAGGTGGAAGGCGGTGGCGGGGCGGCCCCGCGCGGTGCGCGGCTCTGCGGGCACGGGGCTGATGCTGAGGGCGAGGGCTGGCAGGCGGCTCTCGGGGGTGGAGGGGCTGGGCCCAGCTTGATCCGTAGGATGCGCCCCCGCCGCCGGGAGCTCCTCCGGGGTGGTGCTGGCACCGGCACCCCCCCGCACCTTTCCGATGGGTGCTCCGGAGCCGCCGCAGGGACGGAGGGCGCCGCGCAGGCCAGCCCCGCGCCGCGGTCACGGGCAGCAGCCCGCCGCTTCTCGCCGCTCTGTGCGTGGCTTCTGCTGAGGGCACTGCTTGGGGGGGCAGGTGGCGGGTGTCTCCAGGGAAAAGCTGGAGCGGTAGAGCTTTTGGAGGTGTTCCCACGTGAATCCTGTATTAGATCGGGACAATCTTCTGTCTCAGTCTGTTAGGCAAAATGAGGTGTCTGGAATTAAGCTTGCAGCAGCAGCACCTAGCTTGTGATCAGAGTCACGGTGTTATTTTTATAGCTCGTGTCCTAAATACGTGCTAGGTCGGTTTTCTTCTCTCTCGTTTTGGGCAGTTTCAGTTTAAGTTAAAGCATATTCATCAATTTCTCATACACGTTACAAGTGTTTCTTCCTTTTCCTGATATTTTTCAGGTCTTCACATGAAAACAGAGACCCAGACTGTAACTGCTGTAACTTGACTACTTGATTTGAAATGGAGAGCATTACGCAGTTGTTCAATGATTTGTGTGAAGCACACTTGACAGGTTTGCCGTGGAAGGTCCACCTGGGCAGGCTCAAGATCAGCAAGAGAAGGGCTAAGCAAAATCTGAAAAGGGTTGCTTATAATGCCCTGTTCATAAACCTTTTTCAAGATGAGGCTCGTAAGCTGCAATCAAATGTTTCCAGGCTTCCTGTGAAAAACAAAATTTTGATGCTGTCTTTCAACTTGAGAGTTGGTGGCCTAGGCGCTCAAGCGGATAGACTGGAGAATCTTGTGGAGGAACTGGAAACAGCTGAATGCTTGCCATTTACTGAAGTTAATTCTGTCTTGGATCTCTTAGTACAGCTTGCTGGAACAGGTCCTCCTCAGCTTGTACCCCAAAAAAAGGACTATTTTTTGAACAACAAATACGTTGGGAGAAATGTCAAATATCAGGGTTACGATTATTACGATGTAAGTGTATTTGAAGCTGATATACAATCTCTAATAACAAATGAAGAATGTCAGTTCAATGACACAATTCAAAAGACGCTTCAGATAATGGAGGCTGCACCTGGCACTGGACTCCCTGCCATAGGGTTGTTCTCACAGAACTATCCTGCTGGTGACAAGTTTGAGAAAGAAACGCGGGTCTCACTCTTCGGTGCTCTTGTCCACAGCCGTACGTATGATATGGACATCAAGTTGGATTTACCACCAGTGCCTGACAATGCAGATTTGTCTGGACTTGCAATTAAAGTATGGTATCATTTGTTTTGGACTTAAGAGTGTATGCATGCTTTCAATATGCCACTTGGATACTGTAATTTAAAATACAATTAGTGGTTACATTTGTAATAGAAGCATACAGTGTTGGAACGTAAGATGGAGCAGGGATCCTTTTCTTTGCTGACAACCAGATAAGCTTTTTGCATTCAGAGATGTATGATAACAAAAACCTCGGTCTTGTCCTGTAGCTGTGTAAAAACCCCATGATTTGGCCATAGGCTTTATGAAGTTAAGCCATCGGCTATATCTGTGCCTTCCCCACCCTAGTAGTCTTTTGGTTGCATTTTTGCCTGCCTTGTATATTGAACTCTTTTGCGTTGTTGCTTACATGTTACTGTTCAGCTTGCCTGCGTAAGCATTTCTGTCTGAATGTACATGTTTTGCTCTTCAGAGTATGTTAACTAACTTGTATTTTCTTCTTGGCTTATTGTATCTTAAAACATTTGTTTTGGTTATTATATTTCATTGAACCTCCTCATTCCCACTGTCCTTTTAACTCTTCTGTGTGTACAGTTTCTACTGTATTTTTTCCCCCTTTTGTTGTCCGTTCTGTTTATTTTTGTTATGTTTTATTCTCATAGAGGTACTTGTCAGGGTTTTTTCATTCTTTCCATTTTTACTGTGTGTAGGTACGGTTTTTGTACTTCTGTACTTTTAATCGTTAATTTGTTCCCACTGCTTAACATGTGGATAGCTCTTGTAGTTCCCTTAACTCAGGGTCTTCATTGAAACTTAAAAGGCAGACACATTGAAAAAGAAAACCCCTGCTTTTCAATGTGCACATATGGATGTAAGTTCTAACTTGGGAGAGGCAGAACCTTTTTGCGTAAGTACTGTATTCTTTCCATCAGACTGGAAAATTTGTGATTTCTTGAAGAGCAGCATGCTGCTTTTTTATGTGGGTGTGATTGTCTTTTTCTAAAATTAGGACTGTTCTGATATACAAGTTCTGTTGAGTGGGAGTTGAGGATGTGGCATATACATTGTTTAGATGCCTGCAGATTTTCTGCATATGAATAAGCATAAGGGAGCAAACTATGTTTGTCATAGTTAATGAAATGTTTACAAATTTGAAGAATTGGGGTCTGGATTTTTTACTGAAATACTGAGCAGTATGGTTTTATTAGTGTTACATATTGTTGAATGTCTAGACCTTGGATTCTCAGTTTGTAGAACTATATGCTTACCGAAGGAATAAGTGTCAATAATATACTGACAAACAGTATATTGTTTTGATGGTGATTGTTGTTTTTTATGTAGGCATTAATACTTATAGAGACTTATCAAGTGAAAAGAGTGCTTACAGGAAAAACCTAAAATAGATACAAAGGGAGGTTGGGTGACAGATTGTCATATAGAGGCACTTGATCATGAATGACAGCAGAGCATCTTCTGTGTTAGCATATGTTTCTTCAGTAAAATGTTTTTACATGTAACATTTGAACTCTCCCTGACAGGTTCCCCAAAGTATAGACCAGTCAGAAGATGAGGGATTCCAGTCAGCATCCAATCTGACTCCTGATTCTCAGTCAGAGCCGAGCATGACTCCAGACATAGACTTGTGGGATGCAGTGCTTACATACGGACCCAGCAAACGAAGATGTTGGGAAAGAATTGGATAGTACGTGTCTGATGTTACTGGCAAACTTACTATGCATCGTATGAAAATGTATGAAGGTGCATTTCATCTTAGTTACAAATTACCTCAGTATAAATAGTGAAACGAGCATATTTAATTCACATAATTCAGTATACTGCCTTCATGATTGAGAAAGGATTAAAGATCATGCAGTTTCAACAAACTAGTTCTTAGGTTGCAGCTGTTCCATAGGAAGAGATAAAACAAAATCTTCTTTGTCAAAAACACTGAAGACATTAAGGAAACACTTTCTATTTGTGTGAAATGTAACATTTTTCTAACTAATCTGACTTCTTGTGCACTATGCAATTTATCTCAGTCTAAAATGATGCCATATTTTCAGTTTCAAAAGAGAAAGTGGTAGTTATAGAGCACTAGAATAATTAAACACACATCTCCCAGTATTGTAAGATATTGTATTCCTTTTCCCTGTCTGTAACCAAAACAGAAATTAGCAGGTTTCTTGATGGTGTAGTTAGACTTGTAGTTCTGTTGGCTGTTGAGCAGAAGATGCATCTTCTGAGACAAGGCTCTGTATAGCCCTGTTAAAGCTTCCTGGCTTCCCTAAAATAGAAGGACAGAAAAAAAAGCAGGTATAACGGGTATCTTCCTTTCATTCCTGATGGACGGTGCTGTGTCCAAATTCTTGGACAGAAATCCAGAGATTCCTGGAGAAACTTTGCTCTGTGTGTTTTCTGTAATTTTAGGGAATAAGCTAGTAATGTGTCTGTTGCAGTATTACACAGTGTGTTTTTTCAACTCCTGATCCTGAGATGCTCAGAAACTTAAAAGTTCCCTGATGTGGTTTTTAAAAGCTGCTGTAGCACACTAGCTTTGTTCCTAGTACAAGGCAGTTTTTCTTGCTAACGTTTAGACTGTAAGGACCTTAGAGTCAAATATAGACTATATATTTATATATATATAGCCTGACAGCTTTCGTGTAATGCGTGGTACTAGAATTCAGAATTCTTGGAAGAATCAGGAGAAGCTGTTTTTGAGGGGATAGTAATCCTCGCTGGGAAGGGCTAAAATGAGTTAATACAAG
Source organism: Falco biarmicus (assembly GCF_023638135.1). Classification (NCBI taxonomy): domain Eukaryota; kingdom Metazoa; phylum Chordata; class Aves; order Falconiformes; family Falconidae; genus Falco; species Falco biarmicus. The sequence continues at coordinate 7,207,106 of NC_079292.1, read as the reverse complement.
TAGTTATAGCATTTTGAGCATCTTGCTCTGTATTTGAATATTAGTATTACATGGACCCTGGAAACCTGGTGTACTATTGACCTCATTTTCCTAATGTGAAGACTGCAATCGGGGAAGGCTGCAAAAGAAGCTGGTATTTCTCTTCCAAGGTTTCCGTCTCTGAACTTGTGTTCAAATTACCTCTTTCTTCACTGTACTGATGTGGGCTACAGTTTCATTGACTTGAATGTGCATTCCCTTGAAAATGTACTGTATTTCTAGTAGCTTTTTCTGTGGTCAATACTGGCTGTGTAAAATTCTGAAATGCCTTCTTTTCTTTAGGAGATGTATTTCCTTCTTTTCATATCATTACCTTGTAATGTTGTGTTTACTCTGACGCAGCCCGCCTGGTAAAAAAGAGGAACCATATCTTACTGAAGCTGGGAGAGAAGCTTTTGACAAATTTTACAAACTTCGAGAAGGGGAATTGCAACTGTTTAGTAATACTGTACTTCAGCTTCCACAGCTTGTGCTAATGAAAGAACCTGAACTGGTTAAGGATGTCTTGAATGTCCTCATTGGTGTGGTATCCACTACGTTTTCACTCGATCAGGTGTGGAAGATTTTTAACTGTGCTTCTTAGTTACAACTTTTTCTTTTCTTGTTTGTAGAGGTTTCCTCTGCAGCACATTTATTTCTTCTGAGATCTTGCAGCTGTGGATACTGTTAAAATGATGAATGCGACCTAATGGCAAATAAGGCAGTATTTATTTATTGCAATAATGGTGTTCCTGCAATAGGCTAAGAGTATTTGTAGTCCTCTAAGTGAAAAGAGGTTTATGAACACTTGAAAATAGAGGTGTAAATAGTTGTAGATAGGATTTTCTTTAAAGAATTAGATATGATCTTACTCTGTATTTGAAAAATACCGTTCATACTCTTGAAATTTTGCTACAATTTAATGTTTATCACACTGTTCTAGCTATATAGTATCAGTCACCAACTGAAAATGTCTGCTGTTATTTTTATGTGTAAATGTTTGCAATTTTAAATCAAAATACAGCTATGTAACAATTGAATCTGACTTTTTTTCCCCCTCCCTATATCCTTTTAGGCGGCTCAGACATTTGTGATAAAGGAGGGAGTATATGTATCTGGAACTTCACCAGAGACAATGCACAACCTACTCTCAGAAGTTGCAGAGTATGGAACCTATTACACACGACTAAGTCATTTTTCTCTTCAGCCAGTTTTAGACTCTTCATACAGCAAAGGACTTGTGTTTCAGGTAAAATAGTTGTATTAAGTCATCGAGATTTAATGGGCTAGTTGTCCTAATTAGGTAGAGAAGGTAACTTTGATTTCGTGTAAAGCTGGAATTTCTGCATTCTGCAAAGCATTTTAAGGGTAGTGCTCATCCCAGGTTGGCAATGAACAGTGCCACTGTGTTTAAATCACAGCTCTGTCTGCTTAGGGCTTGCTTGCACCAAAATGCATGATAAAAGGTTTTCATTACCTGAAGTGTGATTTGTTTAGTCATATTGTTCTGTTGAGGACTAAAGGAATATAATTGTTAGACGTTTTAAAAACATTGTATATTTATACATTAAGATCTATAAAATTAAAATACAAGAACTTTCTTAATACGGTATGTGTATATATATAGTATAGATCTCTAAAAAAATAAAAATGGAAGTAGAGAAATATGATATTTAATACCTTTAGTTATTTTCTATTAAGTGCATATTTTGCCTGTCATTCCTCTGTATTATGCTGAACTGTATGTAGACCGTGTAATAGCAGGTGATTTAATCTCTTTCTAATGTGTAGAATTAGAATTCGTTATGAAAATGTATTCTTTCTGGATATTTTATTTACAGCAATGTTAATAGAAATTGAATAAGAATGTCTCTTTCCTTGTCTTGTTAGAAAAAGTTCTAGACAAGTTTTTTGCAGTATCCAATTTAGGATGAAAGTAAGGAAACAGGTTTCCCTAGGTTTATATTATGGCTGTTAAGAGGACAAGGAGCTCCTCTAGGGGGAATTCAAAGAAGCTGAACCAAGATGCTTTATTACACTGTGTGTGTGAGTACAGGCTCTGTGCACTGATGTATAAAGTGTATAGAGGAGTCATCTGGCTAATTTGAATGTCTGAAGTTGCGTGGACCCTTACTTTCCCCTTACTTTCCCCTTACTTTGGTATACAAGTCTCTGCATATACAAATTATTTTAGTGAAAGGTTTGTTTTCATGCTGATACAATTGATGTGAGACATAGATAGACTATAAACAGCTGTAACAGTAAGACTTTAAATATTTTCTGTTGATACTAGGCATTCACAAGTGGGCTGAGAAAGTATCTTCAATATTACCGAGCCTGTGTTTTGTCAACACCTCCTACTTTAAGTCTTCTAACAATCAGCTTTCTCTTCAGAAAATTAGGTCGTCAGTTGAGGTAAGAGAATAACATTAATATTTAAGGTTTTCATAGCATAAAATATGCAATCTATTTCTTCATATACGCTAAAAGAGACAATATTACGCGTGCATTTTTACATAGTCTTTCAGTATTTTTCCTGTTATTGTAACAGAAGGATTTCCTTAAATAGAGACGATTGTAGGGAAATATGTGTAAGGTCTTTATATTCAGTTTCTTTGTTGTCTCTGTTACCATTCAACTGATACAGTAGGGGTGTTGTATGATATTCAGCTTTAGCAAGGTGCATCACTGTGATCTCGGAGACTTCTGGCAGAAATTGTTACATACGTTTTAATACTGTTTTTTAGGTATTTAGCTGAACTTTGTGGCATAGGAACAACTGCGCTGGCAATCAGTGGTGGACCTGGTGCTTCGTTTCCTACGGTGATAATTTGATGTTTTTATGTTTGATTTGAGTTAAGATTCTTGAAAATTGGGTAGAATTTTACATAAAATATTTAGTGGTGTTTCTGCTACCAAAGGTATGACCTTGGACCTCTAGTTAGAATGCCATGATCCTTTCTCCAGATATTTTAAAATTTGGAATTTTGTGTTGTGTATTCAATACCTAAATAAACAAAAGACCCAAAATAAGCCTCAGAGCACATTAAATTTCATTCAAAAGGAGGTATGTGTAGCAAGGTGAGTGAATCTCACTCTCTAAACATATCTGTTTCTCTCCAGTGACTATAAAGTGAGCTTGAGGTAACTAGCTCAGATCTTAATTACAGATAGCTAGAGGAATTGAGATGGATCCTGCCTTCTGTGTCTAGTGAAACATGTAAAGCTGTGTATTTCTGAGTCTTCTATTATTAAAGTTGTATTGAAGTTTGTTGCCTAATGTTAGAATATTTTTCGGTTGTTTAGGGTGTTAAATTGCTTTCATATCTGTACAAAGAGGCTCTCAACAACTGTAGCAATGAGCATTATCCAGTTCTTCTGTCTTTGTTGAAGACAAGCTGTGAACCGTACACAAGGTGCGTCCATACCATTCTCTACATAATTGTGTTTAAGAGCAATTCTGAATTAGCAATCTGGAGGGTAATTGCTAATTTAACAATGGCTGTTAACATTTTCAGAGAAAATATAAGATGTGGCTGTATCTGCAAAGTACCTACTGAAATTAATTCATTTTTCTGAATCCTTCTTTCTCTCTCTTTTCCTGCTCAGTTATAATATAAGGGGTTTGTATGTGACTAGATTAGTAAATAAATACATGTAAATAAGACTTTTTTTCTTGTTGCTGGTCCTGGAATTTCATACTGGAATATAAATTTCAGATAAACTTTTTTCTTTTCATACCTGTAGTAATATCCTGAAACTGGCAACTAACAGGTTTCTCTTGGAGTTGCACAAACTGGGAAACTTCATGCTTATTTCCACTGTTTTGTGGGCTTTTCAGTAAGCAAAGATAAAAAAAATAAAAATCTGTTGTTCATTAAGTAGATGTAATTAACAATAGGAAGTAGAGTTCCTTGGATTGCAACAGTTTTGTTAAGCAGTGCACATCAATTTAGAAATTGTTAGTTTATAGACTTTCTGAAGAGATACTACTTTTTTTTTTTTAATAGCTATTATATGGATTATAGCTGTGGTCCATTATCAGTTTACAGTGATACTTAATAGATGTAATGATACTAGAAATATAAAATAAAAGTCTGGCAAAATGCTCTAAATCTAAGACTCCTCCCATGGCCACCCATCTTGTTTTTAATTCCTTCTACATTAAATGTTCTTCAGAGAAATTTAATTTCAGATTTACCAGAAGACTCTTCGAAATATCTTCACAGCTCCTGCTCTGCAATTTATAGAAGATAGTCAGATTTCTGAAATACCAAGGGCAGGATATCATGGCATCACAAGGAACCTAAAAATATGAAAATATGCTCTACTAGTAGGTGATACTTAACTGCATTGACTCTTAAATTTGTTGCAGATTTCTACTGAAGCATGAATGATATACAGTCAGGGCTGCTGTAGAAGGAGACCTCCATGATCTGCACAAAGTGTTAGCCTACTCATTCATTACCCTGGAAAAAAATTAAATAATAGAAGTCGTTGGTCAAATAAATCATAGAAACATGAGATTTTTAACACTTTAAAAGTTATTAACTTTTTACTTACAACCTTAAAGTGGAATGGTGGTTCCTGTGCTACATGCTTCCTGTTTGTTACACTGAACCAACCTCTAGAAACAATGTTAGTATTGCAACTCCTAAGAAAAGAAAAGATTATCTTCAAAGTGCTCTAAGCCTTCTTATCTATAGCTCCAGATAACTATTTTTTTATTTCTTCAAGTCTGGTTTCACACAGAGGAAATACGAAAAAACATAAATAGATATTCCAACATAGTAGTTCTCATTATTGCATGTGTATTAGGTCCGGAGGAAAAGTATTGCATCTTTGTTTTATACCCTTTCAGTTTCTCCATGCTGTTTTTAAAGAGTTACCTCTCTTTAAAATAAACCCTTTCTGCTTATCTCTCCCTATGCTTCTGATGTGCTGCAAAGATTTCTAGAAATTTTTGATATATATTTAGTAAATTAATACAGAGAAATAAAAAGGTTGTTTTAATTAAGACAGTGTTCTTATACACACAATTCTGTGTGTATCTTTAAATATCAGTGTGACAGCACATAATTGCTGGTTTTTATCTTGCCTATATCTTGTGTGTTTTGATGTTTTAAAGAGTACACCTACTGTTTGGTTATAATAAAGTTGAAAAGGCAAGAGGATTGATTTTCAATATTGTACAATTATATTTTTTAGATTTATCTATGATTGGGTATACAGTGGTGTATTCAGAGATGTTTATGGAGAATTTATGATCCAAGTGAATGAGGATTATCTTTGTTTCAGAGGTACTGTATGTATATGATTAAATTCTAATTTATGTAGTATGTGCTGTTAATGAAATAATTAAAAATATATACTCTCATCTTTTTGTTTGATATGTAGATAAACATTACTGGACTCATGGTTATGTTTTGATTTCAAAAGAAGTGGAAGATTGTGTCCCTGTATTTCTTAAACATATTGCTAATGATGTATACATATGTGGGAAAACCATAAACTTGCTGAAACTGTGCTGTCCTAGGGTAAGTTTTGGTTTGTTTCCTTCCTGTTACATTGAGGAAACCATGTCTCTTTAGAGCAAGTTTCTAGTTTTTTAGCAAGTTTGCCCCTTTATTGAAAACTGGTATTGCTGAGTAGGATGTGCGTTCATGAAAGGCGATTACTTGCTCTCAGGTACTTGTGAGCTGACTGTCCACTCTACTTGCTAACATCTCACTGCAGAAATACAAATTTTTAACAGCATCAAATTTATCATATCCACGGCATGTGCTATATGTCTTCTTTATATTGAAAACAAATGTTTTGGGCTTCCAAGCAAGTGCCTTCCATTTTTCACACAACTCACGCTACTATTTTTTGATTTCAAGATGCCTTGACTCAGTTCTGCGTAGCTCTTTTATTTCATCTCTATTGCTACAATTCCATAAGTGCTTAAATAGTTCTGTTTGTTCATGTTTTGGAGAACAAGTTTTGTCCTTAATAAGAAAAACATGTTAAACTACCTTGCGTCTTCCCTCTTCTCTATATATGTTTAACAACGAAACAACCACAGAGGTGTCAGAAGTCTATATGCACTATTTCCCAAGTAACTAGTTTGTGGGTTTTTTTTAAGATCAGAGCTCCCCAGTCTTGACAGAGCTGAGCAGCCCAGTATCAGCTGTTTGATATCAGATACCAGGCATAAACCTAATATCTCAAGTGAGATGACCCTCTGCTAGTTCCTCCTACTATTCTAAAACTGACTTAGGTGTGCCAGTAGTACTGGGCTTTTTATAAAGCAGTGTCCGCCATCGTTTCCATTATAAACTAAACTACAGCTTTTTCAGTCCCTAACACAGTATCTTGATAGACAGAACATTCCCCCAGGATGTCTGGCACCAGGTTCAATCATCTTTCGTGTCTGAGAGTGCCAGTCGTGTTTCATCCCTTTCAGTGATAACGCCCTCAACAGCGGCTCTTCATTTTTGCTTAGGCTGACACAGTCCCAGGAACACAGCTCTAGGGATCCCATCTTGTGGCTCTTACCAGTAGACTGAGGAATCCACTGTGAGCATGCTTGTGCGCTCTTTTTTTCCCCTCCCCCACCCCCATAAAGCTCACTTACCTGTTTTCTGCACTGAGTAGTACAGCTTCAGAGATTTAGGGATATTGAGGTGGACCAGAAAAACCCAAGATACTTATCCTAGAGAACAGGTACTCTGTGGGGTGCACTGGCCATATTTTTGATAGTTATGTCTGGTGCAGAGCTCTGTCCTGTTGGTGTATGTTAGTTATGTTCCAGACAGTTCCTACTAAGTGGGGATCTGTGGGGGATGTAAGTGAACAAAACCCAACTTCTGATAGGAGAGATGCATTCAGTGCTGAGTTACTCAGGCGCAGTTAATTTGGGTGTTCAGAAAAGCAAGATGTTAGGCATTTAGAATGACTAGCATAAAATTCTGTATCAGATTTTAGATTCCTATCTGATTCAGTGGGAAAGAGGGGACTCTGAGAATTTGACCTGTGATCCAAGTTCTGGAACATTATACTTCTGTCTCCTGCCTCAAATGATATAAATATTAAAGCCAATTATTTTAATAAAAAAATTATATCCTGTGTGGAGGCTTGTTTGAGTATTTTGAAGCATTGCTAAGTTAAAAAAACAAACAAACATAATGTGAGTTTATAATGGAACATTTTACAATTTAAAAGATGTATTTAAAAAGAAATTTCTCATTTTTCAGCATTATATATGTTGGTCAGATATACCTGTTCCCCGGATTTCAGTTATTTTTTCGCTTGAGGAGCTGAAAGAAATAGAGAGAGATTGTGCAGTGTATGTAGGTCGAATGGAAAGAATTGCCCGATACAGTTCTATAAGCAAGGAGGAAAAGGTAAATGAATAAAAGAATAAAGACCTTATCGTTAAGATATTTTTTTTAATACTAATTTCTCATTTTTGTTATTCCTGAAAGAATTTGTATTTGTGATTAGTATTTTTTCATTGGTCAATTTCTGTTTGAATTGTTATCACAGCATATAAACTTACTTAATATAGCTTTTAAAAGTATAGCTGGTGTGTTGTCATTTGTTGGCATTTTCATATATTAAATGGGTTTTAGAGTTCCATCTTAGTTCTTTGCAGCAGCAGATTTGCTCTCCTACTGAAAAGTTCTGAAAAGATTGTGAGGTTCTAATTTAATAAATGTGACAAGCTAATTAGTAACCAGATAAGACTTTTTTTGTGATTTGCATAGCTAATTGTTTTTTCAGAACTCTTTTAGTTATAAAGAGACTTCTGCCATTCAGGTGCCATCACTATAGTGCATGTATCAGATGGATTTGTTTTAAGGTCTAGAGTATTAACTTTCAATATTAGTTTATAGACTTTACATTTAATTAATTGTTTTATTCATATTTCTGTACTGTAATCATAGATTAATGACCATTATAAAGTGTGCACCTGTCTTTGCAACAGTGTGTTGTCGAGTCTAAAATAATAGAAAAAATGCCTACCTGTATTTTGGTTTGGGTTTTTTTTTTAGGATTTGCGAATGGAAATAGCCAAACAAGAATTAATTGTTCATGCTCGAGAAACTGCTAGCAAAGTATTAAAAGCCATTAATGGTAAGTTGCAGTAGTGCTTCATGTGTTTTCTAGTGGGTTTGTTAATGTAAACTATCGGTACCTTTATTTTTAATACAGATCGGCAAATATCGGAACGCATGGCTTTGGATGCAAAGAAGCGGGAACAGTTTCAGAAGCTGAAAGAGCAATTTGCAAAAGACCAAGAGGTATTTCTCTGTGTGTTCTAGAGGCCAACTGTATTTCTTAGACAAATAATTGAAAGGGCATATTGATTTATTGAATGAATAGCTCATGGGGTACAAATAAGAACTTTTCTTGCAGAAGTGTGTGTTACAGCTGGTATTGAGAGTGGCTTTTAACAGTGTTAAATATTATGCAGCGTCGCCTTGCAATAAAGCAAGAAGAAATTGATGATGATTTCAGCTATGCCCGAGAGCTCAGAGAGAGAGAAAAAAGACTGAAAGCTTTAGAAGAAGAACTGGAAAAAAAGGCAAGGTAAATGTATCAGAGTAGTCTCCCAAAGCTTAGATAATCCAAAACCTCCTAAGGACCTCAGGAACAACTATTGTATATTAAATCTACGGCACTAGCAGTTCCCAGACATTGCTCTCCAAGGGTAATGTTTGCAGTTAAAAGATGAATGTAAGGATTTTGGGTAATTTATAAGCAATTTTGTGATTTAGGAGTGGTTAGTGACCCAAAAATCTGGAACCCGCTGATTTATACCAACCCTATCCAGATTGGTTTTTGTTATGGTCATAATTCCAGTAAAAAAATTAAATGCATCTTACAATTAAAAGCTGAGCCCACAGCAAAAATGGTGACGTGTATTTCAAAGCAGAAACAAAAAGCAGATGGAGGAATTAGATTAATAATTATTTGAATTTCTCTTGTTATGCATCTAGTTGTATTTTACTTTCTTCTGTTACATCTAAAAATACTTGAGATGAGTGGCCTGCTAAGAATAGTTACAGAAATACAGACTGAGAACACAGTCCTGTTCTCTCCACCTGTTTATTGTCTGTGACTGAAGCCTCTGTTTTCTACTTTTTAAAAATTGCTTCTCCTTTCTGAAGGGCTAAAAGGTCTTGTTCTTTAGAAGGGAAGATGAAAATGACTATGTGAAAATCTGTAACTTAGCTTTATTTTTACCTTCGTTTAGGCAGGAATTAATTGACCATTATAGCAAACTTTCTGACGATGCAGCCCGTAGGGAACAAAGAGCGTTATGGAAAATCCAGCGACACAAATTGGAAACAGCCCGTCTGAAGTTTCTATTAGAAGATCAAAAACGCATTGAGGTATCTTCTGAAAAGATATAAGATATGTAAAAAAGAAAATTTGGTACTTGGTGCTCAAAGACTTTTGGTTTCGTCTTTTTTACTTACAGGAAATGCTTGAAAAACTTCCAGATGGAAACTACAGGAGAAAATTGGATGTTATTCCTTATAAACAGTGCCAGCTGGCCTTAGATAAAAACCCTCTTGTGAAAGATCCACATTCACAGGTGAGTTTACTTTCTTACATAAACTCCAGGTTGTTGTTCCAAGTTTCCCTCAAGGGAATCCTTCTCATGGTCCATTGCAGTTCAGTAAACACAAGGTTCGCTATAACAGCAGGGTGAGCAGTTGTCATGTTATTTGTAGTACCTCTGAAAAATTGGAAGATTTTACATCTTACTTCTAATAAAGTGGCATCCTGATAAGTAGCTTGATTATGTAACTAGCCATACAGCGTAATAATTATTTCTTTTTTAGGTGTCTTCTGTGAAACCTCTGAATTCTAATGAGAATGTTGGCAGAAAAGAATCCGAGCCTGGGCTGGAATATGCTGCTTCTGCTGACAAAGAACTGCCCATGCCAGAGCTGACAGATAATAACCCTGATCAGCATTTTCAGCCTAAAGCAGCAGGGTCTGAAAGCAGTCTCCAAAGTTCGGAGAAAGCATGCAGTCCTCCACACAGTGCTGATTCCTTGCCTGAATCCAGTGTGAATATAGAAGATTTCTTATCAAAGCCACAGGATGAACAACCTGCTGCCATTAGCATACAAGGATCTTTGCTGGATGAAGCATTCCGAAATATTAACTCGGATCTTTCTGGGACTTCTCAAGTAAGTACAAATCAGCCTGTCTTGGGAGGAGCACTGGAAGGAGAAGACAATGCACCACTGCATCAGCAAAATGAGTATGATTTTAATACAGTTCTCAGACCATTTGCAGCTTGGCAGGGACATGTTAGAGTTGGAGAAAATGTATTTGATGGGGAGTACAGAAGGCCTAGGTGGAATATTCGTGGACATACATCTGATGCCAACATCAGAGTTGGAGAATACGTACCTCATGTGGACACTTACCAGCCACATTCAAGTCCTTATGGGCATTCTTCAGACTCCCATATACAAATCAGCGGCTGTATTGCTGAAGTTGAATCTAGCCAACCCCGATGGAATATTCATGGGCATGTTTCTGAAGCTCATATTAAAATTGGGGAATATGCTTCAGAGGTAGAGCCCTCAAGGCCGAGGTGGAACATTCATGGACATGCTTCAGAAGCCAATATTAAGATTGGAGAGTATGTGTCAAATGTAGCTCCTACAAGGCCTCGATGGAACATCCATGGTCACGCATCTGATGCCAATATCAAGATTGGTGAAAATGTGTCAGAGGTGGTCTCGGCTAGACCTCGTTGGAACATCCATGGCCATGCTTCACAGTCGCACATCAAAATTGGAGAACTGGTTTCAGATACAGAGCCTTTGAAATCTCGTTGGAGCCCATTTGGTCACGCATCCCAGTCAAGCATCCAAGTGGGGAAGTGGGCCCCATCTACAGAAAATGATCCAATACCTCATCGTAACACCATTTTGGGTCCTTCATCTGACTCCACAGTTCAGACGCTTCTGTATAGTGAAGAGCGCTCTCCTGCTGAAGGCAGCAGAAAGGAAGCAAAAACGTCAGAAGTTAAGGAAAAGACTTTACCACAGTCACAGTCATCTGATAGTGTTCCAGTCTTTCTTCATGCTAATATTAAAGATGACAAAAAAGAAAATACAACAGGAGAGAAACAAGAAGGTAAAGTAGCATTGTTTATTCAGTCAGTATTTGTTTAAGGGGTCTTGAAAATAACTGTAAATGTTTGTGTTCAAAATGGGTACTTATTACTTAATTCCTTGCATAGCTTTTCAGACACAGAATTTAGAGGAAAGAATTTGAGCTTAGTCTTGCCTCTTACATAAATGAAACAGAGTATTAAAAAAACTCTGGTCTGAAACTTCGTGGAACAGGACCTTGTGGGACCTGGAGTAGAGAATAGACGTGAAACTGCCTGGGTGGGACTGCGGGGAGGGCCTGTTCCAGGAGGGGGGCTGTGATGTCCTATAGAGAAATTCTAACAAACTTTGTGAGCAGATCTGAGGTATGAACTAAGTATTAGAAGCAAGCAAGTAAGTCTGAGTAAATGTTGTCTTTAATTTACTTGTAATTACAGTAATTGCAAATGTGATCAACAAGGACCCTTCTCCAGATTCCTCACAGAGCTTACAGGTAAGAAACTAATTGTCGAGAAGACTTCCTTTCCTTTCGAAGGATTAAACACCCTGGTAGTTAAGGTAATGCATTTCTGTCCTAATCTGGTAATCACTGTAATACCGTGTTGTATGTCAGAAAAGTACAGGTGAGTAAGCCTTTTTATTTTCAGTTGGAGCAACTAGTCAATTAGCTGTAAGAACACATTAAGTGTGAGTAGACAAAGCCAGCATTTCTCATACAACTTGTCCTTTTTTTTTGTTTTAGGCAGAAGAACCTGAAAAAGCAATTCCACAAGATGCTGCGCCTCAGGAAACTTTGTTTTCTGAAGCTAATACTCCAAAGACTGAGGAGGAGGAAGGGGGAGAGGAAGATACATGGAAGAAAGAACAAGCTTATTTGAAAGCCTTATCGGATCAGTATTGTATTGAAAAATATCAGGATAGTTATGATTTGATGTGTGAGTAGAACTGTTGGAACATTAGATCAATAGAAGATGTGGTAAACTTCAGCAAGAAAGCTGAGTGCCGAACAAAATAATTGAATTACTAGTAGATTGCCAGTATTATGACCTCCAGTAGCCAGACAGTTCTTCTAGGCACAAAGATGAGAAATAAATTTTGACGCATTATGATGATATAACCTAGATAAGTTTGTAGAGTTTAATAGGAACAGATTATCAAATTGCTTAAATGTAGTAACTTAAGATGTTGATGTATTTTTGAATTTAGCAGAACTACCAGTTTCTCATCTCTTGCATCATGTGATACCAAGATCGTACACTTTTCCTGTGGATCCTATGGTACAGTCAGCAACGGATGAAACAGCTGTACAGCTGAGTGAGCTCTTATCTCTGCCAGTGCTGATGAAGCGTTCTATTACTGCTCCACTTGTATCTCAGTGAGTATTTGTTAGAAATAGTGAATCGATAATTTAGCAATGTCGTGTTCCTTAGTTCTTTTTTGAGACGAGTTTCACATAGATCTGTTCTCTTAAATTTTCACTTTGCCCCCAAGAAGTGGTCCAGTGGATGGTTCGTTACTACCCAAAAAGTTCAGATTTACATTATAAGTACTAACATAAACTTATATTTTAATGTGTTAATTAAAAATTTGAACATTTATTTGAAATACAAGGGCTTGGAGGGAAGTTTTTGGTCTCGGACTTGTGGATTATGCGGCAGTGGTTTCCAGACCATTAGCTTCCTTGTTGTTTTAACAAGATTTATTTAATGTTTGTGCTAGTTTTTTATTTGGCAAATGAAAGATGAGGGGGGGGAAAAAGAAAAATCTTTTGATTGTATTAAAGCTCATGCATATTGATCAAGATATATTTTATGTTTCTGTGGGAACTCCAGCTTCAAGGCTGTCCTGAAGTTTAATGGAAGCTGTTATTTTTACTATTGTATGAGGTTTCCCTATATATTCCATGTTGGACCGTTTCATTAGTATATCTAATGGTATTTTAAACAAAAGGTTTTGTTACTGTATACAAGATTAGCTTCTGTCATGAACACAGTTACTTACAAATGTGTTGAAATGCTTCCCGTTTTGGAACCTCTTGTATGTTTGGCTTCCCATTTGCTAGCTCAGAGTATGCTGTGCTCAAAGTTTGGTGCAGTGTAGAAAGACATCGTTACCTACCTTGGTTTTAAACGTCTGGATTGGCTATCAGAATGATCTGTGTACAGATTCATGTATTCAGGAAAGCAAAGTAAGCGAGCCTGAGTTGTGTGCTGGCAGAATTAGCCTGTCCCTGATACGCAAGTTAAATTATTTAAAGCTAGCTTGAATACCTACACTGTACTGACAACTGTAGTATAGACCTGCCCTCAGTATCTAGTGTCAGATCTCTACCAATTAGGGTATTCTTCTCAGGGATTTAGTAATCTTTCTTAATCTGTTTGTGTAGATGACAGAAATAAAACAGAAAGCTATTGATAAAGTGTCACTCCACGCCCAGCAGCATTTTCTAAAGATCGTTAATGTAGCCAGTCTTAAAATGCTTCCCCGGTACTGTTCAAAACCCAGTTATCTGAAGTGGTAGGTTTTAATTCTGGTGTATTTTGGATGAAGGTGGTTTTTTTTTTTTTTTTGTCTCATTTCTTTGGCTTATGTGAATATCATCCTGTCTTGGAAATCAGAGTCAAGTACTGGAGCATTAATCTGATGTAGCCACAGCTGAATGTTAACAGTAAGGAAGGAGTTACTTGTAAGAATAATACCTTTTCTGTGTTTTTATTCTTAGTGTTTCTCTTGTGAACAAAGCAATAGTTGATTACTACTTTGTGGAACTGAATGTAGAGAAGCATTTTGAAGCACTGAGACACTTCTTGTTAATGGAAGATGGGGAGTTTGCTCAGTCACTCAGTGACCTGTTGTTTGAGAAGGTATTTGTTTTGTTGTCTTAACCCTTGGGTTTGGGTTGTCTGCTTTAGTGTGACACCTCTGGATTAGTTTGGATGGGAATGAGGGAATGGTGTGAATTAGAACCCTGGTTTGTGCCATTTTCCACTTTGTGCTGTGTTGAGAAGTCTTGTAGCAAGGAACTCTGTTAATGTTGTAAGGACTGAGGCAAAGGAAGGTCTTTGCTTGGAAGTAATGCCCATATCCGAGGAAGTCCCAAGGAAGAGAGTAAAATTTCCTACTGCTAATCCCAGCAACAGAGTACAAGGACTTGGCATATCGAGAATAATAATTTCAAACTTTGACAGATAAGCAGTCATGGAAGGGTATTTCACTCTTTCCTGCAAAAAAAGCTGCACTGCCGCTCTGTCCCCTCCCATCTGCTGGCAGCAATGCTGGAAGAGCATGTTGCCATTTGCTAAAGCCCAGTGGAAAGGCCTGTGTTGGAGAATTCCTACTTTTATCTCAAATATCCTATAAAGCAGAGGGGAGGGCACCTGAAGAGAGTGCTGGCCCCTCTGATGAGACAGTATTTTTGCGACTTACCCCTGTGCAAGGTCGCAGGGGCAGCCTGGGTTAATATAACTGGTTGCCGGGGGAGATGTGTAGCTGTGGGATGGTTAATGCATTTCTCTAAATCCTAAGAATGCTTTAGACCCAAGCAGGGAAAGCATTTGGGGATGCAGACTTGATGAATAGCTTTATTTGTAAACCTGTGGGAGCGCAGAGTTGATGAGATAGGCAGATAGGGGTTAGCTCGCTGGCTTTCTGCCCCACTGAAGCCTAAAGGCTGTATTCCCTGCAGCAGGGAAGTGTAGCAGCTCCTGAGCCGCAGCAAACTGCAGTCCAATATACCAAAATAAACCAGCACAGGTATGAAACTACCTTCATGCTGTGAACAGCAAATAGTTCAGAACTTGCTTCTTATGCTGTTTATGCATCCCTACGGCAGAAGTAGAAACTTCTAGTCACAATGGTGGAGCAGGACAGGATAGTCACCACTTTACCATGCTGCTTTAATTCACCTGCGTTCAGGAGCCATGTTACTGTTTATTAATACAACGTAATTAGGATTTTATTTTATTTTATTTTTTTACCCCTAGCTTGGATCAGGACAAACACCTGGTGAATTGCTGAATCCACTGGTTCTTAATTCTATCCTAAATAAAGCATTACAGTACAGTCTTCATGGTGACACCCAGCTTGCTTCCAATCTTTCTTTTGCCCTCAAGTATCTTCCAGAAGTGTTCAAGCCCAATGCACCTGATGCTCTGAGTTGCTTAGAGCTAAGGTACAAGGTAAGAAAGCATGGGGAAAGGTAGAACGCTGCAATTATACCATGGTACGTAAGAACCGTGAATAGATGATGTAAGAATACGTAAAGTTAATATGTTTTTCAGAATGGAGTAAAAAATTGTGTAATGGAAATTACAGGATTTACTTAGCCTGGGCATTGCATTATTAAAATACATATATGAATTTCTATGTCCCTGAAATACTTGTGTCTGAAATACTCTTATAATTTCTAACAACACAAAAATGTAGCGTGATCAGCACTGTTGCTTCTTTTAGGTTGACTGGCCTCTGAACATCGTTATTACTGAGAGCTGCATGAGTAAATACAACAAGATCTTCTCCTTTTTGCTTCAGCTGAAGCACATGGTGTGGACTCTCAAGGATGTTTGGTTTCACTTAAAACGCACTGGTAAGTATACTGAGTGAACTAGAGACTGTACTGTTTAAAATTCTTTTAGCACCCTGCTCTAGGCAGTTGCTTACAAACAGTCACGTCAAGCTTCAAAACCCACAATTTTTTTAAGAAACTTGCTTGACATTTTAAATAGGCTCTACTAACAGAAACCTTCATTCCCTGAAAAATTCTGATTTTAGATGGTCTCTGTGGGGTGATGATATATTTCTGTGTTTATTTTCAGCTTTAGTGAGTGGTGCCTCAAATTCCGTTCAGTTCCGACAGCTCCAGCTGTATAAACATGAAATGCAGCATTTTGTGAAAGTAATTCAAGGTTACATTGCTAATCAGATTCTACATGTTACGTGGTGTGAATTTGGAAACAAACTGTCTTCTGTAGGCAACCTGGAAGAAATTCACAGAACACATGCTGAATACCTCAACAAAGCAGTCTTCAGGCAAGCTACCATACTTACTTTTACTTTATATATTTAAGTTATTGGAGCAGCCAGTCTAGCCTAAGGCATTTGTGCAAAACTGACTTCTGCCCAAGTAGTCTTTATACAGAAGTGTCCTTACGTAATGGAATCCAACTTCGTGGTGCATTATGAGGTCGTACTTTGATGCTTTTCCTCAGCTACCCATCCTCTTCATTTCCCCAGACTCCTTGGAGTTGCCTCCAGGCCCTGTTCACTCTGCCTCTGCAAGCTTTAAATCTACTCAGGACAGCTCTAGCCTGAAGACTAAGGACAGACTTGCCACAGTTCTGTTTTCCTTTGTAAATGAACGTGGTAGCTGAACGATTGTAAAATGCTTCTCTATGTTATATATGCCTTAAATGTGTGTGCAGTGACCAGGACTGGACTTCGAAGGCATAAATGTGATGCGATGCCTCTGTCCAGCTTTATGAGCAGTGCAAGAGACATCTGTCTTCTAGGCATCACAGGCTTTTAGCCCTTCGGTTTACTGTGAAGCAGAAGCGTGGTGTGAATAAAGAGGAGAGGAGCTAGGATTTGTTTGGTTTCTTCTTAAAGAGTATACACTGGTACGATAAAGTGGGGAGATGGAGGGAGATGATAACACAAATTATAAACAAGGAAAAAACCCTATCCTTTCATGTCTGTCTTTAAGTTTTAATTAGAAAATATTTGCCTAAAGCTGCTGTTTGGATACCGGGTGCTAGGATGAGATGGGATTAAAGTTTAAGGAGACCCAGAGCACGATAATGTTTTTAAATGTCATCTCTTTTGCAAATGCAGATGTCATTCTAGAAATCAGATACAGCAGCACAAATACCAGTTTCTTGGAAGAGCAAGCAAACTCTCTTAGGTTTAGGCACCTTTTTTAAAGTCACCATTACTGTTAGCTACAGTCTTGTGGATTATTTTTTTTAAAGCAATTAAAGAGGGGACCTAAAGGATTGGTCACCCCTTTGTATTTTTAGTCCTACAACCAACAGATTATGTCAACTGCATTTCTAAAGCTGGTTTTGTTCTGTTAGGGGTCTCTTGACAGAGAAGGCAGCCCCCGTGATGAACGTTATACATAGCATCTTCAGCCTGATTTTGAAGTTCCGCAGTCAGCTGATCTCTCAGTCATGGAGCTTTGATGCAGGGAAGCAAATGGCTGTTCATCCCAACTTTGGTCTGATGCAGCAGTCATATAACACCTTCAAGTATTACTCCCACTTCTTATTCAAAGGTAAGAAACTGCGTAAGTTCTAGATAGGAGAAAAAGTCAGCTGACAACTGAAAAAATTACAAAGACATTTTGGAAGTATAATGTCAAAGTAGGAAGACGTGTGTACTTAGCATGTGTTAGAAAATGCGGTTCCCAAATGAAAACGGCATTATTGTCGTTTGCAAAGATCTGCATATCCATCAGTTGTAAAATGTCCACACAAATCTAACAGATATCCCAAAACTGAGTGTAAGTTTTTGCTAATTTGCAAAATAAGTATTTGGTATTTAGCTTTATGTATGTGCTTACTTTTTTCTTTCCTCTGGAATGGAGTTCTGAAACTTTTTGTTGGCAGCAATAAGAGATCAATACCACTTAGAAGTAATTTTAGATATATCTGCATTAGTCGAGCGTTACTGTTGTTAGGAGATTGGAAAATTCTGATTCCCATGTTGCACTAAGGCTCAGAGAACCTCCTAGCACTAGTTGGAGCTTATATCCAGTGCTCCAGGCAAGTGTTTTTCAACTGCACAGATCCATTTGCCAAATGTTCTTCCCTTTAACGTGATAAAACTTCTTCTCGCTGACATCTTAGCCTACAACGTGAAGAAATGGTCATCTCTCTTTCCTCTCCATTTCTCTTTCAGATCTTGCTTGTGGTTTTAGTACAAGTTACTTACGCTTCCCCCGAGTACAAAGATGGTTCACGGGATTTGGGTTGGGTTGTTGGGGTTTGTTTTTTTTTTTTAGAAAACCCTTAATTCCTGAAGGAAGTGTGACTGTCATCCTTAGATCTATTTTTCTAAACTATTTCCTAGCCAGCCTATATTCTTCAGGAAATGAGCTGCCCTTTTTATTCTTTAAGGATATCCAAAAATGGTGTCAAAGGACCAAACCCAGCTCTTTCAGGATGAGTTAGAATGGCTGCTTCCAAATTCTACAGGAAGTCAGAACACCTCTGGGAGCCACCTAAGCCCATACTACGAGATCTGTGGTTGCTTCATGGACAGAGATTAATAGACCACTCTGTAAGGAAACCTGATGAGTGACCTAGCTCTTTACACCCTCTTTATTAAGCACTACAAAACAAATGTGTGCTTGTTCATCTACACTTCAGTCACCGTGTATTGTAAAATGCTCTCTTTCACAATGGGTTGATCCAGAATCCATTGAAAGCCAATACAAAGTAGTCTGGACTTCAATGGCTTTGGCTCAGGCCCGAACTTCTAACTGTACACTTTCCCTTCTTCCTTGCATGTTACTGCTGCTTGCTGATTGCCTTTATATTAGTGCATGGGATGTTCCTGAGCTTAGGGAGCTTCCATTGCCTTTTTACCTTTGTTACTAAGGATGTTTAGAGCAGTCAGTTTGTTCATTTGTAGAGCTTGAGGGGTTTGTCCCAGGAATTTCTCTTTGGTCTTCTCTCTCACAACGGACTTTGCTCAAGAAAACTGCGGAGCTGTTTCTTTCACAGAGGTCACTAGAGGATCTAAACATACTTCCTGGTCAATAGAAATTATGATAAGAACACACTGTCTTACTGTGAAGGCAACTTGAGAAAGCTTTTCATTATTAGAATAATACAGTTTCACTCTAGAGCTGACATGTGATCTTTTGTTTGCATCTTATTTGAAATACTTTGTAATTCCAGAAAGAGATACTGGACCTTTCTTACACAAAAATATACATTTGTTTCTATTGGTCTTCAGATTTCTGCATTAGGCTTTTTAAAAAAAAAATTAAAATGCAGAGATATTTTCAAGGCTGACTTTAGAATATTAATCTTAGTTAAAACTTATTTTTTGTTTTTCTTCCAGTGGTAACAAAGCTTGTAAATAGAGGATACCAGCCACATTTGGAGGACTTTCTGCTGCGAATCAACTTTAATATTTACTACAAGGATAACTGATCTCTATAGATAGGGACCACTGATAGCATGATAAAACAGAAACAGATAAAACTATATGCTTATGATTTATAGCAGCTTATGCAAATGCCATGCAAGAGGCATTTTTCTTCAGTGAAATAACCTGCCGTCTAATAGCTTGAAGAATATAACCACCATATACAGAGAATGACACTTCCTAAAATCCACCACAGCTACCAGTTGCTTGATCTGTTGAGCATTGATGTTGTCATTATTGCAAAGATAGAAGAGCTGAGTGCCTGGTCTTCGCAGGGGAGGGCGAGTGCAAAACTGTATATCTGTGAATGTGTAAATGTTGTATTTTCAGTGATGTGAATTTCCTCCAATGTAAATACATGTATGTTAAATAAATTAACAGATACTTTCTAAAACTGTTGAGAGACGAGTACGAGGTACAAATGTTCAGACAGACATAAGTACCTGTCTGTGGTTTATTTTCAAATTTGTATTAATTCTCAATCTAAACACGATAACTAATTTCTTCAAGGCTGTTAGTCGCTGTGGAAGAGGGCATCATAAAAACCACCCTGTGCTAAGGTGACCTGCTAGGAGATACAGTATTTGACTATTCAAGCACTTGGTAATTGTTGGATCGCTTGTGCCAACTTAGTTTCCTTATCCTTCCCTGATTTAAGCTACACATCTTATTTTGTGGAGATTATTTAAAAACGCCTAAACCAGAAATTCAGCATCACTAAAGTAAAACAAAGCTCTAATTCCAGATGTATTCCAACTAATGCTTTCAACTGCAGGGTCACATTTTCAATTTGCTAATAATTTTCCTTATTTCTTTGAGAGGCAGTCTGCTTTGAAATATGTCGATACTGAGATTCTGCAATTACAGTTGCTGCTTAAAACGTGGATATATTCATCAAGAGCTTATTGTCTGATTAGTGGCCACTTATTTAAAAGTACAGGCACAGTTAGCACGTTACCAGCACTCTGGAATATAATATATATAATAATCATCATAAAAAATAATCATCAGATTCTATTTCAGAAGAAAAAAAATCATAAAACTACTTATAATCAGAAAATAAAGTTAGCATTAGAGTCAATATACCAACTGTAAACCAACTGCTCCTGCTCTCGTACCAAAGGTAGTATAAAAATGTGGTAATGCATAGCTATAACATACATCTTCTATGCTGTTTCTTTATCTGTGCTGTATTTAATTAACTAGCTTCCTTCCGTTCTAAAGAGCAGGAGTCTGAAAGAGCAAGCGGCTTGCAGGTGAGCTATTTTTGTCGCCTGGGCAGGCACAGAGCTGTTTGTCTACCTGACTTGCTCTTCAGGAACTTACAAGGCCAGGTGTGTACGCGCAAGCTTGCCTTCTGTTGCAGACTGGTGCCTTGTCCTGATGCCCGACTCCCCACTAGAGAGCAGCCACACAGCTTCTGCAGCAAGCAAATAGCAGATGTTTGGGACCTTGGAGCTTGACACGACTGTGTAACTGTAGAAAGACAAAGTTTTACCTTTCCCACGAACCCAGTGTAGCTCCCGGAGGAAGACCACGCTGCCTACCTGCAGTCAGCTCTCTGAAATGCACTCAGTGCCTTAGCTGGCCATTGACAGGCAGCAAAGAGGGAGCAGAAAGAGGGAAGCGAGAAAAAGTGATTCAGAGTACCTGAATTAACCTCTGGGTACATTATACATGAGGAGCAGCCTTCTCTCTGTTGCCTCCTAAAGGAGTCCTCTGCGGTGAAGGAAAGCAGGATTAGCCACAGGTAAAAAGCAAGAGACTTCTCAAATGCAAGCGGTGAGTACTGCTCATCATCCTCCCGCTGCACACTGATGCAAGATTCCCCTCTAAGCTGCTGTGCAAGGAGCCTGCACACGCCACCACCATCCCCTTAGGCAAAGATAACAAATAGTTTCTCTTTAACCATTTGAAGTGCTTTATCTTAATCCCCTATACTCTTGCCATCTTCATACTTCCAATTTTCAGACGTGTAGAGATAGTGATTTTTGCAGGGGGGGAGTTGTATTAGGCTATCTCCAGAGACCTGTTCCAACCTAAACTATTCTGTGATATTTTTGATTCAGCTTAAATGCTGCTACGTGAATTTGTTTGCGTCACCCTCCCTGTCCTCACGCTGAGCTCTGTAATGCTGATCATTTTACCAAATCCACCCACTTCGATGCACCTAGTGTTAGGTGCAGTCCTACAGTGATGACCTGCTTCCTTTACAGCCAAGCTTTTAGGAAAAAAAAAAAAAAAGGCAGAAAATATGGAAAGTAAGAAACATCACCCTCCCACTCCCCCCTTTTTATTGATAAGCAAGACACTATAGGGCAGGGAATAGCCCTTCAGGCAGTTCAGGTTAGCTCCATCCCCTTCCAGCTTCTCACCTACCTCCCGGGCAGCGGCAGAGCAGAGCAAGACACAGCCTTGACCTTGTGCAAGCACCAGCAACAGCCAAAACACTGCCCTGTTACCAGCCCTGGTGTAGCTGCAAATGTAAAACACAGGCCCATACAGGTGGGTATGAAGAAAGTTAACTCCATCCTGTCCAGACACTGCACAAAGTAAAATCAATTTGGTGCAGGAAATAATTGCTTGCTTAGAAAGGACAGTTAGGAAATACCAAAACCCACCTCAGACTAGAAAGACTAAAGTGTATTTTCAACTTCGTGGTGTTACCTGAACACTTCAGTATAGAAATGGTTGTAGTAGCTCTGTGCTTTTCTGCACAATAGAACTTCTAAGCGCAGTGGACTGAAAGTCATCCAGAAGCATCTACAAATCACAGTTTTGATCCACACCTTGGCACTAGTACCTCCTAATTAGAGGTGGAAAGGTGAAGGACACACAGCCAGCTCAGCTCCCAGTGTACGGGGCTGTCAGAGGCAGCCGAAGGGCGCTCCCTCCTTGGCCTCCTTTTGCCCTGGCTTCATATCCATTGAAGGTGGATTTGCCGTCTCCACTTCTGGGGAAGAGCTGCAGGTGGATGGATCACCTTTTGTTTTTTCCCTGTGACTGGAAAGAACAGAGGGCAGAAGCCAGTTTACAGAACAGGAGTGTGGTAATGCCAGTGCTGGTGCCAAGTTCATTAATTCGCAAACGGAGTATTTCAGGTAAGAGTTTCCTGTCCGACAGCAACCGTGGAAAGGCAGAGGCCAGGCAGAAGCCCCCATGCAGCCAGCAAGTGTCCCTGCACCGCAGCTTGGACAACCCTGACGGAAGAGGTAGAAGCTGCCTGTGACTGACCCCCACCCGCTGCCCACAACGTCAGCTCGGGGGCCCTTTTCATTTCTGTGTTCAGCTCACGCACCACAACGGGTTGCTGCTTAGGGGATGGAAAACCTCAGTCACCAGCCGGGCCTGGGAGCCAGCAGAGCTTTGCCATCGCCAGCAAAGCACTTAATTGCTTAGTGATTTAGATTCTCTACCTTAAAAGTGGTAATAGTTTTGTATTTGTGCAACCTTTTTTTTTCCCCCCAAAGAAAAATGGAAGCAAAAGTTATTTATATATCAATGTATCTATTGTTCTACAGTATTACAATGACAACTTTTTTTTTTTAAAAAAAATCAACTCCAGAATAGAAAACACATGAAATAAGCTTTGTAGGTCAGCTTACCCTACCAAAAATGTTTCTCCTTATGCTTGCACAAAGTGTCATTAAATCTCACCGCTGAGTTTACCTGCCTAACGCAAGCTTAGCAAGAGCTCTGCAGTGCTGCGGCACTGTCCTTGCAAAACCAAAACAGCAGCAGGGGAGGAAAGGAACAGTACAGACCTTCAGATTTTTTGCATGCCTTGGCTACAGAAACAGATAAGCACGACTTTTTCCCTTGGGTTTCTATTCCCCTGTTAATTAAGCAGTAGCTGTAAAACCTGCATGACTGCTTATTTATTATGCACAGAAGAAGAGGCAATCAATACTCAGGTCTGTCTGAAAGTTTATCGCTATCCCTCATGTCCTTTGATTTATATCCACGGCACCTGTCCCACACCGCAGGGGAGCTGCACCCATCAGTTGCAAGGCTGATTCGGGGTGGGAGAGAATCGGGGTGCTAAGAGGCAGGGCAGAGGGACCAAACGCAACATTTTTATACAGTTGAGAGCAACCGAGAACTGCCACTGCACGGAGAAAAACCTCCCACTCTAAATGCATGAAGCATAAAGCCAAATGAAAAGAAGATGTAACATATATATTGGATGCATTATTTAAAATATAGCCTCAGCTGTGTGACCTTACACTGGATGTGACAGCACAGTGAAACCCTCCTGCCGGGTTTACACCCATTACCTTCACGTATCACCTGGCTCTGGAGGGGTAAGTGCAGTTTGTTGCCTCTGCCCATCTCATACTGACTCTGGTCAGAAGTCAGGCTGCCTGCGTCCCGTCCACCCGTGTAACAGAGCTGAAGGGCCGCTAAGGAAGGGCATCGTGGCTGCTTGAGCACGATCTAGCGTAACCCAGCAGACTGTGTGTGGTGGTACGTGATCCAACGAAGGGTGCTGTGTGGAAATACACACCCAAGTGTGTGAAGCATGGATCTGTCCAAGTAAATCCAGGATAATCGAGGCCTAAATTTTCAACCCTTTGCTTGGATGCACTCCATGCAAAGGGAGAAGCAGCAGGTTTGGCCTAAACCCATTTCCATCACAGGCAAACCGAAATGCAGAATACCAGAAACAGCCCTGTTCAACACGTACTTTGAAGTGCAGAGATTTACCCCAGCCGAAGCACCCTGAGGAGCCACACGTATGTTCAGGTGGGAAAGCAAGCTGTGTCAGAGCTGGGCGATGGCCCAGCACTACCTCAAGATGGTTCTCCACATTCCCAACTGATCAGCAGAACAAGTTACTCAATACTTTTACTAACACCTAAAAACCACTTTTCTATCCCCTTCTCCAACTTACTTGCAAAGACTGCTCACTCTCCCCTTTCTGAACAGGCCTAGCCTGCGAGCAAGCAGATCCCACTGCGTGAGGATCTGGGTGGCCAAGCACAGTACAGACGAAGAGCCACGCAGAACTCCAGTTAAAACCCCTCTGAACCTCCTGTATCATTAGAGGCCCCAGACAGCAACTAGCTGCTGCCAGTGTCCCCAGATGAGATCTTCCCAAAGGTAAGAAACCCTGCACTGAACTGCACTAGGCTAGTCAGCCCCAGAACGTTCACAGAGTAACACAGGCTGGCCAGGATCTCTGGAAGTCATCTAGTTCTATCCCTGCTTAGCACAGGTCCACCTGGCCGAGGCCCTGAGCAGCCTGTTCTAGTGACATTCTGAGAATCACCAAGGATTGAGATCCTACCACCTCTGGGCAGCTTGTTTCAAGTTTCACTGCCCTTATGGTAGAAAAAAAATAATATTTATATCTACTCAATTTCCCATCTTGCAACTCTGTTCATCGTCTCTCATCCTACTACCGTGCTCCCTTGAGAAGAGTCCGCTCTACCTTCTCTACACTCCCCCAGCACAGCGTTTCTCCTTAGCCTTCTCCTGAGGCTGAAGAAAGCCAGTCCTCTCCGTCTGTCCTACGCACACCACAGAGTCTGTGCTACTCTGCCCAGAACCAGTTTTTGACTACACCACCGTCAAGGCTCAGAACAAGCACATGCCGCCGCTCCTCTGGCTGCCAGTGCAAATATTTCTCCCCTTCAAACCCACATTTTCCCTTTCTCTGCCCCCTCCCCACCCCCCACCACCACGGAAGAGGCATATGCTTTGCTCAAGCAAGCCATGAACAACCAAAGTAATCTGTTAAAACGCGAATGTAACATTAATGAGGTTTTGGTTTAAAGCCACACGGAGGACTATGTAAAACCCTTGGCTCTGCCAATAACTAGCTTTGGAGTAAGTAGAAAGTGATCCTCCCCATCGAATTGCTTCCCGAGCCTCTGGGCCCCACAGCTCACCGGGAGGTCCCCTGTACTCGGGCTGAAGGAGTAAGAGGCTCCGAATGCTGCAGAACGGTTTACAGATTGCGAGATCCTGATCCACGTGAGGAAACGGTAACAGGGCCACATGCCAGGGCATCCGTCTCATCCAGCACGCTCTGTACTAGATGCTCTCCGCTCTGAAGAGTCGTGGTATCACAGAGAACATCTTTGAAAAACAAAAATATCTGCATAAACTACTCAACCCAGTTTAAATAAACTTAAAACAAAATTTCCCTGGTTTCCGCTGGGATTGAGTTAATTTTCCTCTTAGTAGCTGGTGCAGGGCTGTGTTTTGGCTCTGGTGTGAGAGCAGTGCTGACAGCACTCTGATGGCTTTGATTGTTGCTGGGTGATGTTTGTACTAAGTCAAGAACTTCTCAGTTTCTCAGGCCCTGCCGGCGAGAGGGGTGGAGGGGCACGGGACATTAGGAGGGGACAGAACCAGGACAGCTGGTCTGAACTGCCCAAAGATATTCCATCCCATACGGCATCATGCTGAGTGTATAAACTCGAGGGGTTGGCCAGGATGAGCCGATCACTGCTGGGGGACTGGCTGGGCATTGGTCAGTGGGTGGTAAGCAACTGTATTGTGCATCACTCGGTGGGGGGTTTATCCCCTCCTTCCCTTTGGATTTTATTCCTCTCCCCTTCTCTCTCCTTCACATCACAACTGTTATTCTTTTTATTTTATTTCAACTATTGAATTGTTCTTACCTCAACCCCCGAGTTTCACCTTTTTCCTGATTCTCCTCCCCATCCTGCTGAGGGCCGGGCAGAGGAGCGGTGAGCAAGCAGCTGCATGGTACTTAGCTGCTGGCTGTGGTTAAACCACAACAAAAATGCGTCATTTTCTACCCAAAGACCTATTTCTGTGAGCAGAGTTTAAAAATCACATCCTGTACCTGCTGACATCAGGTAGTGAGTTTAATTCCAGTGATGCAAGGAAGAATAAAAAAGGTGGCAGCGCAGGTCTCATGGCCAAGTAACTTGGAGGGAGGTTTCTCTTTGAAAGTGGTGAGGGTTCTTACCTTGCTCCAGACATACCACCAAGTTCGCTGACAGGTCAGGAAACCATCCCTGTGATAATCCACTCTCAGAAAACACCGCAAAAATACAAAGTGAGGTTTCTGTGATACAACCTGGCCATCTGATAACACAAAGTGAATACTTCTAAAGAAATTAAGTCTGCAGACAGTATAGTTAACAACAAAACTCTTTCAGAAAACAGGCATGAACAAGAATATTAAAATTGAATGTTTTTTAATTTTTTTTAAATAAAAGAATCAAAGAAAGCCATAGCACTTATTGGAGAAAAGAAAAATCCCACCCACAACACATTTCAAAGTGAGAGCTGACAGTAAAACATTGGGCAAGTGTAGATCTACAAGCTCATGAAGCAGAATTAGGGTGAAGTCTTACGAAGTCATGAGAGGAGTCCCACTACCATGTGAGACTATCCAGAGACATCTCTCCAAGAGCTTCTCATTTCAGTTTCGTATTTTGGGTACCACTTGCTTTCATGCAAGGGTAGTTCAGGCTGTACAGACACAGACTAAGTGTAAACAAGTGTTTCCACTGAAAAGCTGTTGATGTGAAGAGTCACCAATTCATTCTGAGCACAAGTCCATGGCTTTTATACAAGCAGAATATCTGACCAATAAGAAATATTATTTTCAGGTTTACCTATTGCGAATACAAGCTGTAAAAATCACGAAGCAATTTATGGTTCAAGTATTTAGACTCAGAAATGTTATAAGCTGTATTCCCTTCTCTCTGAAGAACTGAGCTAAGAGATCAGGTTCTTCCCTGGACAAAATATGGTCTAACTGTCCTAAACAACCTCCTGCTTCCACACCGCTCCAGAAACAAGAACAGAAGAAACTCACTATCAGAGCTGAAATTGCTACCTGCCTTTTGATATCAGAGTGCTGGAAGAGCACAAGCATTCCACTTGGCTCCAGATTATCACACTTCTTCAGATACAAAGCATCGATATCATTGCATGCATTGAGAAGCCAAGCAGTTGAATGTCAGTGCAGTTAGACTGTGCGAATACCTTCTTGGTATTTCCACCCATCGGTGAACATATGGCGTCAATTACAAATACTGAGTGGCGTGCCAAAGCAGCCACATCAAGGGTCTGCATTCATCACTTCAAGACCTCTTGCACTTGATCTATATGTAAGCAAAGAATGGATTTAGCAGGAAGCACCACCACACTTTCATTCTCCACCGTTACATTCGATTTTCCTAAGGATAAAACTGCTAGCAAATTATTTCAAAGCATCTCTCTCCATGATTTTGGCATTATAGATGTGCAATAATTTGTATCTTTACATAGAAAACAATTTGGTAGTTAATTCAAATTCTCCTGTGTACAAACACACAGTTGTAATATCATCCTCCTTCTCTGTACCATTATTAATAGAGACCTACTCAAAACCCCCAAATTATTATCAGAATGTCATTAGGAAGACTTGATCCCTTGGGCACGGTGTGAAATTATTACTTTTTAGACCATTCTGTTAAGCCAAAAGCTTGGGCAGAGCTCCTCCAAAATACTGTTCTCCTCTGCCTCCCAAAAGGAAAGACATAAATTGAGGAACAAAATCAGCACAGAGTTACGTTGATTCACTTGCAGCAACTTTGCCCCCATCGCTCCCTTCTGGACCAGGCACACCACGAGGGACCACTGGTTCTGCAAACGTGTCAGGGGTATGTCTGAAGCATCTTTCAAACTGCCAGCACACTTCCCCAGTGCAGTCCTTTTTACCAGGCACTGACTTTCTGTTAAAAGTTTCCGTTAAATGGCTTGGTTCCAGTACCCCCAAGTTCAGAGGAAGGATAACCCCTGAGGAAAGTCTCAAACTCCTCCAAATGGATTATTTCTAAAAGCTGGCCAGCTGCACCAGCTAGCATTACTTGTTGTCCACTTCATCAAGGTACTTCCTCTTTAAAGTACATCATGGAAAGGTAAATACACCTTCAGGTTTGTCCTCCTTTGTACGGACTCCAAAATGTCACAGTAAGCACCGTGTTTGTCAGAGATTCTAGTTTGTCACAAATCATCACTCGGCATCAGCTTCTCCGGGTCAAAGGCAAGACAGAATGAATGCTTACATTCAAAGCATCACCTATTTACTGTGGCAGCAAGGAGGACAAACTGATTATTAGTACAGGTGGATAAGCAGCAGCCCAACTGTTCTCTGTTCTTCAATAGCTTGTATTTTGAGGAAGACTTAAGAGCACAATTCAACCTGAGCTAACACCAAGCTTGCACAGGGGTGGAGGAAGAATTTACTAGAGTACATTAAACTCACAGTGTAAGACGGTGGTCTCTTTGGAAAAGAGAAACCTTTGCATTAAGCTAAAATTTTTCGAAGATTTCAGGTATCTGAACCAGTAATAGAGTTCTTTAGAAAGAAGTTCAAAAAGCTAAGTATAACTAACTACGGAACAACATTTTTTTGATGATGTGGCAATAATGGCAACCAACTTTCTCCTGAAATCTCAACTGAAACACTATTGACAAGTAACTTGCAAGTAAGTCAACTCCCATCCTCTTCCCATATCCTCTATAATCTTTTATACAGGCTCAAACAGCACGTTCCTGAATGAAGACTTTCAGCATAGAGATTTTCAAAGATCGTGGAAACAAACTAAATGGTGCAAGACCAGAAGAATCCCACTGACCAGGGTGAACGAACAGGTACCCCACCTGCATGCTTCTCATACAAGGAGACTCTGTAAGAGCACGCAAATAAACAGACAATGAACTTGGATCTGAGGACTGGAATAGTTTAAAGTTCACGCTGATCTGGCTAACTGACCTTGCCCGAGTCAACTGGCTTACAAACTGCACTCATGATTTTAGTAAATATTTACACGTGTTGTATGCAAACATACTGAACCTGAATAAACTTTACCACCGAGATTTTCAAGTGCAAATGTATAGTCTCCCTTAATTCTGCTCTTAAGGTATTTTTTTAAAAATTCAATTGCTCCCCCCAAACCCTAGCCTGCACAAATTCTCTGATAATAGATAATGATTAAATATCAGTCTGAAGGTTCACAAGAAATGAACTACTTAAACGAAACATAGCTTCAAACAAGCAACACAATCTATTTCTCCATTAAAAGAGGACTAAAAGTCCCTGCATAGAGAAAGCAGCAAATAAATGTTAGAAGTACTATTAGTTAAGACATCAGACAAAAACAGATCAGATTCCTGACTTGCTATTTTTGTCTTCACATAACAACTCCATTTGGATGTTTGAAATTCAGTTTGCCTCAACATAAAATACTGCTTTCTACTTGCAATGCGGCATGAATAAAGGAAAGACTTTCAGTCCCAAAATGTTTACATTACTGATGTATATGGACTGTCGTTTGTTATTGGTTTGTTCCAATGATCCATGATTGCTTCAGATTAAGCACAGTTGGAGACTGTTGCAGATGCATCCAAATGTAGGGTTGTTTCAATAACTTAATAGCACTTTGATGTTTGCCTTGCTGAATTCTTCACTGCTGAAGGAGAATCAGAGTCTTCAGTTTACAGCAAAAAACCAAACAAGGCAGTTAGGAAGATCATGTAACACAGAGCTCTGAAGCCCACAGCGGAGGTTTACTGCAATATGGTAGCCTGCTTCTGGTCTCTTGAGCACAAGCAGCTGCCGTAGCAGTTGCTCCCTCCTCTTCTGCCTCTTCCTTTACCTCCCGGAAACCTTCTGCTTCTTGGAATGGATTCTCCAAGAGTTTCAGTACATTTCTTACCTAGAGAGAAAACAGAGCATGGGTATGAGAATTTAGAAAGGCAAAACTATGTAGAGAAGAACCTCACACCAAATAATGATCCGGTATATTGTATTTAATGCACCAACTCCAGACAAGCCAAATATTAAATAGATGAACACTACACGTATCAAATAAGCTGAGAACTAAGATTGTAACTGGCTGAGTTTGTATCTGTATGGAACTCAAGCTCAAATAACTTGAAATTCAGTATTGAATACAAGTTCGTGTCATTCATTTCTCAAAACAAATTAATTTTCCCATATGCTGCAGGTAACAATCCAGGTGCTGGACTCCACAGGTGAAAGCCATAAGTTTTGAAAGATAACAGCACAGCAAGGAACAAGTATAAATTAATCCCCAGCTGCCTCCCAAGGTAAACACCATCCTGAAGACTGTAAAAGCAGGGTTAAGTGTCTTGCGCTACAAAAGCTGGTCAAGTTCAGATTTAGATTTTCAATTCCTTTCTTTGTTCTGCAGTCATTAAAATTACAGCTCCCTCAAAAATAATAAAGACCTTCCAAACAGTAAATTCCCACTCCGAATCCCCTTGCTGCCCAAGATGCCAGAATGAATCTCACCCAGCATAATGTCAGTCATCAACAGCACCACTACACATCCATACAAGCCTAGAGAAATGTTACCTCTGAGAAATCCCCATTTTCTGCTGCTTCTATGGCATTCTGGGCAATATAATTTCTCAAGATATATTTTGGATTGTTTGAATTCATAACCTTCACACGATCAGCGTTCCAGGCATCAGCATCACTAACATTTTCTATTTCTTTTTGCAAACGGACTCTGAAATCAAGCGAGTGAAAACAACCGGTTTGGATCAAGAATCATATGTAAAAGTTGACACATTCCCTTGCCTTGAGATCCTTAGTTTGCAGTTCTTAAGTACATCACCTATAGTCCCCTCAGTTTATAAAATGCAGCATGACATTAGAATACAAAACACCGCTTCATTTAAAAGCAGCATTATAAACCATCAGGAGCTCCTGACAGGGCTCAAGGAAGTGGGCACATGGTGCATATTCTCTAAAAAAGTCAGATTGAGACACTGGCGCATGGTCTGTTCTGCACTGCTCCACAAAACCCACCACATTCAGATCGTCTTTTAAGTACTTCTCTGCTTGTTTATTAGTTAAAGTTTTTGATGTTCTGATAAAAGTACAGGGGTGCATACAGCTGAGGCAGTTTGTTCTACCTTTTAGCAGCAATGCTTGCCAGAACTCTCGGCCTCACTGGAGAACAAGATCACAGGCAACCAGGTGACAAAAGGAGTCCTGACCCAATCCACACAGCAGAAACAACTAATGCTCTAGTAAGATGTTATCTTTATTCAAAAATTTTCTGCTAACACTAAGTTTTTAGGCTTTTAAGTTATCCTATTGGAATACTCTGGACATTTTTTTCCTGGCCATGATTTCTTTTACAGTTACTCTGGTTAAAAATACCTCCACTTGCTTTCTACATTAATACATAGATTTTTCTTTCAGAAAAACATTTTAAAAGGATAAAATTCTTGGAGGCCAGTTAATTGTAGTTACTGAGCACTCGAAAGCTCACAACTGAAAGTAACCTCTGCTAGAACCGACACCTACACTCTTGAAGCACTTTTAATACTAGATTTGATGCTAAGTGATTTCTGTGCCCCTGTTCCTCCCCAAAATCTAGCAGACTAAATACAGAGATACCCTTGAACTTTCACAGCAACACAGACACCGATCTTGGAAGTACTTAATATTCTGAGTCGCATGCCCTCCACATCCCTCCCAATCTATATATACCAAGACAGGGTGTGTGCTTCATGAGACAGACACATTGCTCTCAAATAAAATGAACTACTAAAATACAC
Source organism: Falco biarmicus (assembly GCF_023638135.1). NCBI lineage: Eukaryota > Metazoa > Chordata > Aves > Falconiformes > Falconidae > Falco > Falco biarmicus. The sequence continues at coordinate 7,175,232 of NC_079292.1, read as the reverse complement.
TGCTGTGAATAACGAGAAACCTTACCTGTATTTCTCCAACCACTCTTTCCAGTGTCTTTTATTTCTGCTGAGTAAATCAGCTGCTGTTAACTGCTGCAGTTTAGAGAATTGTTCAATGCGTTCTAATTCTTTATTTATATTAGCTTTTGTTCCAATTAATGCAAACAGCTGAGGATTAGACTGTGCCAACATTAGCATCATTGACAGTTGTCTGGGAACAAAAGGAACAAACACATAAAGTTGAGCTGCTCATCAAGAACCATCTTTTTGCAACCATAAAGTAGATACAAAAACATTCACAATAACCCATGATTTCACTAGAGAGGTTAAGTAACAGTACTTCATAATTAATAGAACAATTTTTTTTATCACAAATTATGCTACTTTTACTGTTCCTTCCCCCTCTTCAGTGTGTTTAATTCACACTCCTGTGGCGCATAAGGTGCATTTTCAGAATTACCAGTTGGGTTTAAATGTGCAATTCTTACCAAAATACCCTTGTAACTCTGACAGAAATTTGGAATAAGGAATTTGATCTTACTTAGGTGCGAAGATAATACAGAATCCATAGGGTTTGTGCTCCTGAAAATTTCTTTTCCTAACATTAATACTGTAACAGCTTGTGAATAAAGATTTAACACCTACTGATTTTACCAGTACTAATAAAACCCCAAATAGTAAGGGGAAAGGTACCTCATTTAAGCCGTATGAGACAACAGTTTATTTAATTTTTTTAATTAGCCAGTCTAAATCACAGAACGAGAACTACTTTGTGGTAATAAATTCTTAATAATATCCAGGCTATTTTGCTGCAGGTTTGACTAGGATTCTATCTTTTTACATTCGACCGTGTTAGCTGGTGCTGTACCATAGCTTCACCTTATTTTTCAATACCATGCTAGCTAACAGTTTTTTTCCTGGATTAATAACTGCACTACAGCATAAAGTGGGGGAAAAAAAAAAAAATAGTATAAGCTGCAGCATATCAAGATAAACTAAGTTTTTTATTTCCTTCTATGAATGCATTTATAAACAAAGGAGAAATGTTATTCCCTGGCTTCAAAACAGACAACTCATTATATCAGATTATATTTTCCTACTTGTAGTAAGCAGAGATAAGCTATGTGCTTTGATTTCTGAGTTTATATAAAGTACTATCCAAATACGATTTACCATCTGACATGCCCATGTCTACAATATCCAAGTGCTATGATTAAAAAAGTCACTTATGCACTCACTTTAACACAGTACCATTCCCCTCTAAAGTCTTACATATATATCATGATGATTTATAGCTACTTTTCATGTTCCTCTAAGCCTGAATGCAGCGTTTAAAAAAAAATATTGTCTCACCTCTATCACACCGGCTATCTTCATATTGTATGATAAGCTGCTTGCAATTTCAAAGCAGCTGAAACCCGGAACAGAATTAAGCCGTATCCTCCACTTTAATTTATGTCCCTTTCATTTTAGCGTATCATCACAAAAAACTTAAATAACCAGCAATACCTCCAAAATTATAAATGGCTACAGCCAGCTATCTTGGCACAGCACCAAACTTGTATGAACACGTCTCACCCCAGTCCATTTTCTCAACTCCCTGCTTTCTGCAAGTTGTTAACCATGATATCAACACACAGAAAAAGCTGAAGAATTTGGCAGGTTCACCACCTTCACGTAACACATATTAACCGGGGCGGGGGGGGGGGGGGGGGGGGGGGAGGAAAACAGTACCAAAATACCCCCACTTTAATTCCCCCCACCCCCGCCCCGGGAAGATGCTAGAAAAAAAATGACAGATTAATGGGTCACACTCATTCCTTGTTTTCCACTGCTCCAAAAAAAGTGAAAAACTGCTGCTACAATCACCATTGTAAGCAGCAGTTGAACAAAACTTACTAACTTTCCACAGAGTAACTAGACTACAGAATGTGGCCCATCAAACGGGACATGGAGAGCACCCACACAATTTTCAGAGCCTGAAGCGTGCACGTAGGTTATATTTAGGCCAGACCATTGGTGGCTGAGAGTGATTGTTTGCTGGCAATACACTGGCAGAACACAGTAGCATTATTGTTCAAACCCATTCCTTCTACAAAACATTTCTGTATCACTTCACTATCTGGCACGCTCACTGCCTTAGCCAGCAGAGACAGTAGAGGGGAAAAAAAAAAAAAAATGCCATATGAAAGCTCGGACAACTTTAGCCCATGAGCCAGCTGCTGGAAGCCACTGCTGAGCATTCACCAGTCACAAAGCACACAAGAATTTGCACTGCTGTAGATTATGATGCATCTACTTAACTGAGAAATATTACATAGCATGCAGAATTCATTACAGTTATAATGAAATTAAAAGCATGAGTATTACCTTGGATCCATCTGTGGCTTGAAAACAACTTTCAGTTCTTCCACAGAAGCACACTGATTCGTAAGCTCTTCTATGAAATTTTCCAATTCTGAAGAATCAGAGTCTACTGAGAATGAACTCAGCAAGTAGAAAATATTTGTGAAGTCCCCACCTGAAAAAGTTAATTTTGTGAGTAATGCAACTAATAAATCGGCAGGAAAACAGGTCCCATATCTCCTTCCTAACTCCCCCCACCGCAGTACAGGTCACCACTCTGAAGAGGCAAACTGCTCCCTTAGTGAGGGTGCAAACGTGAGACAGCACGAGCCCTGTACAAGGCGACAACTGCCCCACACATCACAAGAAGGCAATTATTTTTCAGTCTTTTGTTCTTTTCTCAGATAACAGTGCAGTTGCATGAGGCTGCTTTCTAAACTACATTTTGATTTGATTACAGACACTGATGACTAATTAAATAATAATCTTCTGTGCTCTTCACCAACCTGTGAGATGCATAGTTTCAAGGAGCTCAGACACCAATTTACCATCTTCTTCTAATTCCAGCTGGATTAGACCTAGTTTCTTCCTCATCTTCTGCAAATAATGTTTCTCAAATTCTGCGTCATATTCCTCTTCCAGGATGAGTTCACTTATTTCCAAGGGCAGCTCTGGAACTAGAGCCTCAGCAAGCTTCCCCAGGTTCCACTTGCAAATCTCTGGCTGCTTGTTGTAAGCATAGCGCCCTGTATTATCAGAACCATTGCAAATGTGCTCAGGGTCATATCTGCAAATGAAGAAACAGCATTCTTCTAATTATCTGGACACAAATACTGCAAGAAGTACTATTTTTAGTATTTCAGCCTTCTCTAGGAAACTAAAAAATTCAAAAGGGAACACTCCTTCTTGATTCTTTACCCAAAGTTACTTCATTAGATACTTTCCTGACCTTTCAAACACTGAGAAACCCCACAGGCCATAAGAACAGTCTAACAGGTAGAGATGCTGTGGATACAGTTAAAGAGAAGTGGAAAATAAGAATTACAGGACAACTAGAACTAACTTAATCGCCTTTGCTATAAAGAGGGCTCATAAATCTACTTTAGAGTCAAAATGTTAAAGCAATCATGAACATCGGGATTGTTACACATAGCAAATACATACCCACACTTACAATAATTATGCCACACTGACCTGTCCATAAATCCAAAAGGGCCATAGTCAATGGTTAGTCCAACTATGCTCATATTATCTGTATTCAGCACACCATGGCAAAACCCAACACATTGCCATTCAGCAACCAATCTTGCTGTCCGTTTTGTTATCTAAAAGAGAATTTATTTTTTTCATTTTTCAACACAACGTATTTCAAATACATTTATGTATTTCCAAGCATTTCCTAGTCTGAACTGATGTTTCTACAGCTCCAATGGAAGCAGACTCTGACAGTATACCATACACACAAATGTACATATGTGTCCCAAGGACAACTTGCTTCTCTCCTCCTGTTAGTAACTGCCCATTTTCTCAGTCTCCCATTTCTGTTTGCCTTCTTTCCTTCCATGCCTGACTTGCAAGTCAATTGGACAGCTGTAAATCATACTGGAGACAGAACGCTGAAGGAAGGTAAACCGTTTGACACCAGACTTGTATACTATTTCAGTCACTATATAAATACAATCTTTGGCTTACTACTCATTTTAAAGACCCTTTAACTACAGGCAGAAGAAAACACAAGCAAAGACTAAGAAATAAAATTAACTATATGCAACAAAGCTCAATGTAAAATTAGTCTTTTGGTTTACCTGGTACATAGGAGTGATTTACAGGGAGGCAAGTGGTTTACACAAAAGATTATTCCCTGCTAACAAGTTCTAGCAGCACTGATAAGCACTTCTCCCAATTTGATGAGAGTGGAAAAAAACCTACAAGGTTAAGTAAAACTATTCCAAGAATGACAATTTTATTTAAAGGCAATTCTTCACTGAATGCATGCTTCACCAGAGTTTTTCCATTGCTTAACTAAGAGTCATTGTTATGGAATCCTTGACTGCAATCACTGCATTTGCCCCATTCTTCAAATAATGTAACATTTTAAAATAGTTCTAGTTATTTAATTAAATTAGCCCACCTGTCAACTACCAACTAGATATGCCTTACAAAATCTAAAATTCAGGAAGCTAACCTGGCTTTTGAATAAACCTCAGTATTTCCGAATACTTTACTGAATTGCTGTAAATAAAAATTGTATGTAACCATTAGCTAAAATTTTTAAATCAAACTGTTTTCATAGCTAAAGATCACCTATCTTCCCAAATAGCTATCAATGTACAGAAGTTTAAAGCAACTATTCTCTCCAGGCTGCAGTGTAAGTGTACTTTACTGAGGTTTCAATCTAGTTAACAGAGGAAATATTAGTTTTATGCCTCAGTCCTCAAACCCAGAATTTTTCCATTTTTCTTTTTTTTTAAACGTGCAGTTAGATAGGAAAGAAAAATTAAAAAAAAAGCTTGCCCAGCGATAATCTGACAAGTAGTAAAACCCACAAACGATGCTTGGAACAGAAGCTTTCCGTTCATCCACAAGATCTCACTTTTTACAATATTCTTGTGTTAGGTTCCCTATCCATTTTTTCCAAATGCTGCCTCACAGGGCAGCTGGCAATCAGCTGCATGTGTCCAAAAGTGATTACTGGTATGCCATAAACCAGTAAGGGAGACACACCCTGCAGATGGCTCTGTGCCAGAAAGATGGTAAAACTTCAAAATAAAAAAACCACTGACCACCAGGGTTGGGATGAAAGCACTCCAGCAGTAAGGCAATTCATCACTGCTGGATGTCTTTGTACGGATGCATCATGTGCTGTCAGTGTTCTGGTAAAAAAAGGAATCCCTCTAATGAGAGCACCTGAAAGCCTGGGTGCCACTCAAAGATGGATATATTGATTAGAAAGACAGCTTTGCACTGACTTTTACCTCTATTCTTTTTGATCACATTTTTCTACTGCTAGCCATACCAAAAAACAAGTACGGCATATATATAAATAAGAGCACTATCCCAAGGACATGCTCATTTAAATTTGAACACCCCCCACAAATTTTTCGAATAAGTACCGATAATGGTGTTTGCTTCCTAGACAGTGGTGTCAAATGCAATCACTTGTACTTTTTTTTCTTCCATTTCTTACACAGTGCCAAAAGAAAGAAAAAGCACGCTGGAGTTGAGCTGACAGCACTTTCCCATTATTTAAAAAAAAAAAAAAAAAAAAAGATGGATGTGTTTGTCAGGTTAGGTGAGGGACTGGGGTGCTTTTTTTCAGGTGGAGAATATATGGGAAGTCTTCACCAAGGAGGAGAGAAATCATGAAGAGGCAATGTGCACACAGGTGTGGAACATGGAAACAAACAAAAAAATGTTGAGATGGGGGCAATAAGAAAGAATGCCAGGGTGGTGGGGAAGAGACCAGCAGTAACTGGGCCAAGAAAAGCAGCCAAAAGCAGGAAGAAGCAGGACTGGGCACAGATGTTTGCAAAGAACCCCAATTCCCATGACTTTTCCGGCATCAGAAAGTAAACGTGCCATCAACTACAGTGCTGGACATGCACATAGCGGGTGACAAGCCACAGGTCTCAACTCCAACCAAACACAAAATGCCTGGCCAGTGAAGTTAAACTCTTCGGCACCCAGTGGTAGGCCAAGCCACAGCTTGCTTCTGAAGAACTAATGCTAGTATGCATAGGTTGTGTTAAAGCAAAAAAATACACAAAACCCCCACAAAACCAAAATACGTCCAAAACCCCACCTCCAAAACAGAAACAGAACACCCACAAATTCAGAGCCCATAAAATTTAGAGAATATCAGATTCCAAGCCTGCCTTTTGACCTCTTATTGGTCTGTTACAAACACGCATCATGTCGCAGACATCCCCTTAGTCCCTACCAGATCACTTCAGATTTCAAAGCACCACAACTGCTTTTTATGTAGACTAGTCAATTGTATTAGACTGGTATTTTTTTAATTATTCCGTTTACTGTCTAGTTACAGCATTCCTATTTGGTTTGTAATATTACTTGAACTTCAGGTGATCCAAGTCAGAGCCTTTATTATAGTTCTCCAGCAATTTCAAACTGAATCCCTTCTGCAAGGGTAGCATTACTATATACTAATCGCTACAAGGCAAAGAGAAGCATCTTACTCTCTTATCCCAAATCCCTTCTTTGCTCACTGAGACACAGGAATATAGTAACAGAACTTCAATGTCAAGAACAGCAACACAGTACCAACAGTGAGAAAAAAAGATATACTCAGAGGATAAAGCATAGATAACAATTAATTTAGCTATGTTTTACTTTAGAGAGAAATACAGCAATTCTACATTCATTAATGTTACGGTTCAGATTTTACTATGGATCTCCAGTAATTGTTAAGATATAAATTTGTACAGTAATTGAAAACAGGTTGAAATAGGTATCTCAGAAATCACCCAGCCTCTCCTCTGCACCACTGCAGGATGACCTGACACTACACAATTTATCTCACCTGATCTTACCATTACCAAAACAGGAGGTTTTGCAATTTCCTCAGGCAAGCCCTTGATCGCCTTTTGATCTTTAGAATTGAAATGTTTAGTGATTTGCAGTCAACGAAATCTTGTTTGTAATTTGGAAAATGAGAGACAGGAAATGACTCCACGTTATCAGTATTTTACAAGACGATGTCTTGCAAGTCTTAGGTACCTGTCAACTCATCATTGGATAGTCAGGGTCAGAACTTCCCCTCGCAGCCTGAAACACTCTCAACAAACGGAGACAATTCTTGGGAAGCTCTCCCAGAGCAGAAAAACCATGAACCACTATTAAAAACATTAAACCACTTTCATTGGTTTGATCAATAGCAACACTGAAGAAGACTCTTAATAGAACTACTTGTCAGTGAAAACAAAGAAAAGAATAGTTCAAATAAGTGAATGATACAAGGTATTAAAAGATTCCAGTCATCTGTACTTGCCGATGGAGCTCCTAAAGATGACTATGGATTTGTGAAGAGAATCTGATCTTTCTTACCTCTTTGAAGAAAGCAGCATTCCTCTGAATACTGTTGTCTGAATAAGCCTCCTGGATTTCTGGATAGAAAGTGCTGATCACATAATCAAGCATCTGTATCCGAATATCATTTCGGTTAACACTGGGACCCTTGCGTCCTGTGTATTCATCAGTAGGTTTAAAAATTTCAAAAGAACCAAATCTGTTTTAAAATAATAAAAACATGTTTTCCTATTATCTGATACTATTAACTTAATCCGACAGTACATGTAGTAACTTGTAACACCTACGGTTGTTGCAACAACACCCCGTTATCTCTTGAGTTTAACACCAATCCTTCAACTGAGAGAAAAAACCTGCAAGATTCCTACGCTGAACCTAGCGAGGCTCAGCGACTCAACACAAGGAAGCACTTACATCCACCTGTAGCCAAACTGACAGATCAAGCGAGACCCTACCTGGTACCAAAAACCAGCTTGTTAAATGCTTCTACATTACGATGTACAATGCTTCTACAACCACTTCTACAGCAAAATTCTGAGTAATTTATCCTGAGTAAATATACAGGAATAGGACATTTAAATTACTGGACCATACATCAAGCGTACAAGATAGATTTTTCCACATATGTATATACGCGCACACATACAATATATACACATGCATATATTCCTTATGCCTCGCCTTCCTCTAATATTCTGTTACTTCCTGAAACTCCTAACGTTTTGTGTTGGAGCAGGAACCTCATACACTTCTCAGGCAGAGAAAGTGCACCCAAACTTTGACAGTACTACCTCCGAATAGCTTTGGAGTTCAGGGTGGAGCTACAATCCGTCACTACTATCAACACCAAAACCCCCATGTATTCCATGCAGGCATAAACATGAAAAATCTCTTCAGAGGTCTGCAGAACTTAGCTGTTCTTTCTACCAGGTTAGAAACCTTAGTTTTATCTGTCTCTGTGCAGACACCAGCTCATCCCACCTAATGGACAAGAGCAGCAGCTTCCTACAGCCCAGCATAATGAGTTCCAAACCTCCAGAACTAGAAACATGCAAATGGTGCTGTTATAGAAGTACACTTAAAGTGGTATTTTAAAGACTGCTGTGCTTGGTTCTAAAGATTAAAAAAAAACCCAACAAAATTGGCTCCTACCTTATAAATGTAGAAGCTATTCTCAGGACAACTGTACACCTTTCACTTTTTGGATTCCCATCATAAAATATATCACGGACAACTTTCGAGTCGGATGTCACACACGTTCCAGCCCTTGTTGTCGGTATTCCTAGGTGAAACATAGCCTCGCTGCACAGGAATTCCCGTATGCTTGACCGCAGGACTTTCCGACCATCAGCTTGCCTGCAAGACATGGACAGTTTTCAGGCTATAAAGGCAGGTACCTTAGCAGCAGAGAAACAAAAGACTAGAAGTGCCATGCTCTGCCCACAGTCACACGATAAAGTAATGGCAGATCTGAGAACAAAATCTGGACCTTCAAACTTCTGTTAAAGCTCAATTTCAGTTAGACAGACTTAACACACTTGCAATGGAAGTTTGTTTTCTTCTGTTATGTGTGGTCTTCCAGTTACACATATACCTTCTAACCATTAATTTTGTTTTAGTTATGCAACAGTATTTCAAAAGAATTAAAAAAATTTTCAACGAGTATAGCTATTTTATTATATAAGTCACTGGTTTCCTCTTAATAAAATGGCTACTGTTACACCTCTTGAAAACCTGTATCATTTTGGATCTTCCCGGGTAAGTAATCTGCATAGCAGTCCTATTTAAGAAAAGAAAAAAAAAAAAAAAACCAACCTGAACAGACAGCAAAGTAGCTTATTTAACAGACCTCAAGCAAACAGAACAGGTGCAGGTGGTTCTCAGCTCACACTCCCAGCACTTCAGAAGCCACAGGAGAGCAGCCCCAGGCAGACCTGCAAGGCTACCACCGTGTCTGGGATTTTCAGTGATTTCCTGAACTTTCACAGCCCTGAAGGTGGCCCTCAGAGCACCACGTGTCTGAAATAAGGTGTCACTGAGCCTGCACAGCTGGAACAAAAAGTACAGGAACTGCAAGTGGGACAAACGACCTGAGAGATTTAAAGCCACGCAGGCTAAACCAGCTAACGAAGACATCCATCCTCTGCAGGGATTTGGTCAGTATGCCGTCTTGGGGGCTCTTCCACCCATCCCTCCCAGAGCCAGGAAGGATGGAGCAAACGCGCTGCTGGCAGCGGGGCCAGCAGCACAAACAAACCAAACACCTGCATTTTAAATACCGTTTGCGTGGGCCACAGGACCACACAGCAGCAAGCAGTCAGGTGGCTGTTACACACCGCTGTCCCCGCATTCATCGCAGCCTGCGCCCTCCCGAAGGCGGCACAGCCTCAGCTGGGGATAACCAGGCACAGACCTGAAGGAGATGCAATTACAGTCTTATTTTCCAGAGGAAAATTTTGCCACCTTCTGCTTTGGCATTTAAGCATTGCACTTGCTGCAGCCAAGATTACAAAAAAAACCCAAAACCAAAACAACAACAACAAAAAAACCCAACAAGAAAAAACCGCAAGAAAACCGAACAAAACCCAGGAGGGCCTAAGAGACGACCTCTGCCTCGGGCAATGACCCTCAGCACTGAGCCAGCTGGAAAAGCACCTGGCTAAGGCCATTGGGAAGCCGGTCCCCGGCCCCCCCCGCACCGCCAGCTCGCCACGCCACGCCGGGGCTTCGCCGGGGGCACCGGGGTGCCGCTCCTCCCCTCACCGGGCCGGGCCGCCGCCGCCCCGCTCCCCCCCACGCCGGGCCGCGCCGCGGGGCCTTACCGGGAGAAGGGGGTGAGGCCGGCGCCCTTGAGCTGGATCTCCCAGCGCTCGCCCCGCGGGCCCAGCACCTCGCCCAGGTACATGGCGGCGCCGTCGCCCAGCTGCCCCGCGAAGCTGCCGAACTGGTGGCCGCAGTAGCAGTGCGCCGCCGGCTCCGAGCCCGCCAGCAGCCGGTTCCCGCTGAAGTACAGCGCCGCCTCGGCCTCCGCCGCCTCCCGGTCGGCCGCCGGCGACTCCAGCCCCAGCAGCGCCAGCGCCGGCAGCGACATGGCCACCAGCCGCGGGTTCTCCAGCGGGCTGGGCCGCACCCGGGAGAAGCAGGCGCCGGGGACGGCCCGCGGCCCGCCGTCCTCCGAGGCGTCCACCGGCAGCGAGCGCAGCGCCAGGTTGTCGAAGCGCAGGGCGCCCAGCCAGCCCCCGCCGCCCGCCTGCGCGCCGCCCTCGGGGCCGCCCGGCCGCGCCGGGAGAGCGGCGGGCTGCTGCATGGCGGCGCCCGGGGAGCCCGGCCGGCCCGCGCCCGCCGGCGGCAGCGGCAGCAGCAGCGCCCGGGGAAAACGGCGGCAGCCGCGCAGCGCCGCGGCCATCCGGCTGCCGGCGGGGTGGGCCCGGGGGCGGGCGGCGGCGCGGGGAGCCCCGCCCACGGGGGGACGGCCGCCCGGCGCGGGGCCGAGAGGCAGCGGGGCCGCGCCCGCGGGGCCTGGGCGGGAGGCGGGGGCAGGCGGGAGGGGGTGGCTCACGGCGGGGTGGGCACCGGAGCGGGGCGGGGGCGGCGGGTATAAATGCCGGCCCTGCGGCGCGGCGGCCTTCACCCGGCCGGAGAGACTGCCAGGAGCTACCAGCAGGTTGCGGGGTGGGTGGCGCGGGGGAGGGAGCGCGGTGGGTGCGGGGGCAGCGCTGCCGCTCTGCCTGCGCCCTGGTGCCCCGGGCGGCCGGTCCGCCTCCGCTGCGCCTCGGGCGCCGGCTCGGAAGGGGGTAGCCGCGGGGGGGGGGGGGGCGGCCGTGGGCTCGCCCGGGGCTAGCCCGGCGGGGTTAGGATGTCCTGGCTAACGAGAGGAGGGAAGGAGAAGGAGGAGGCGGAAGGCTCCCTGAGCCCGGAGGAGGGGGGCCTGCTGGTTGAGGCCATGCTGGAGCACGGGGGAGACCCGTGGGACTATAAGGAGGTTGGGCAGGAGCCCACCCTGAAAGCGGCGGAGAGGCTGTGGCTGAATTACGTGGCCGCCAGCCACCCCAAGGGGGAGAAGAAGTGCGCGGCCCTGCAGTGGCTGCTGTTCGACCTGGCCCGGGTGCTGCAGGCGGCGGTGGAGGAGAAGGAGCGCTGCATCCAGGGCCTGCGGGGCGACCTGCGGGCGGCTCGCGGGGACGCCCTGGCGCTGAGCCGGCAGGCCGAGCAGCTGCGGCAGCTGAGGGAGGCGCTGGGGGCCGAGGCGGCCGAGAACGCCCGGCTGAGGAGGAAGGTGCAGTGCCTGGGCACGCTGCTGTCGCTGGGGAAGGGCGTGGATCACGGGAAGGCGGTGGCGCTCAGCAAGGCGGACGGGGACCCCGAGGCGTTGGGTGGGGACGGCTGGAGCGCGGCGGCGCCGGCAGCGGGCGCCGCGGGTGCCGGGGAAGCGCAGCCGGCGGAGGCGGGGAGAGGGCGGGGAGCGGAGGATGTGGCCGGGAAGGAGAAGGCGTGGAGGAAGCAGAAGGAGGGGTGGCCCGTGTGGGTGAGCCGGCTGTGGGCCTCGGAGCACTGCGCGCCCTTCACGCGCGAGGCGGCCAGGCGGGCGGTGGCCGCCATCGGGCTGCCGTGGCCCAAGGTGAGGGCCATTACCCGGGCCCTGCCGGCCGCCGAGACGCTGGGCGGGGAGATCTTGAGGCTGGTGATCAGAAACCTGGGCGAGTACGAGCCCCTCAAAGACAACACGGCGGGGGAGCCCTGGAGAGATGGCCAGGAGGCGTCAGCCCACGTGTGTGGGAATGTCTTACTCCGAGTGTTGAAGCAAAGGAAGAAACCGGTGACCCCCGACTTTGACGTCTTTGGGGTGAACGTGGAGCAGGGGGACGTGGGGGTGCTGGCCTGCCGTGCTCCCGAGCCGCAGAAGGCGCTTTTCATCAGCCTGGGGTCTACTTTAATCGGCCGCCCCCTTAGTGAATGCATGGCTACCTTGGAGAACATGGGGACCCTGATGGGAGCCGAGGGTGGGGGGAAAGGGATGGCAGAGAAGCACGGCATGGAGGCGAAGGGGAGGAAATACATTCCCAGAGGGACAATTTGGAGGTACTTGATAAGCCAGGGGGTGAGTGAAGGAGAGCTGGATAGTCAGCCCACAGGAGTTTTAATTGCCAAAATGAAGAAAATTCTTCAGGAAAAGGGGATGAAGCAAGAGGAGATTTGGGAAAAACTGACTCGGATGAATTCTTCAGCTCCTCCCCCTATCCCGAAGAAAAAGCTACACCCACCCTCAGGGGACCTTCAAGATTAGCAGCCCCAACCCCTGTTGTCAGTGCGATTAACCTCCACTAGTTATCCTCCACCGCACTGACCTGGTGTGCAGGAGGAGAGGCTGCGTGGAGGTACGACAGCTGTTGAAGGGAGGTGGTGGGAAGTTTCTTAATTGCTATGGGATCAAAGACTATGTTATTTGATAATCGGGGGTCCTCCACTTCTGGCTAAATCCATCTGGATATCGGGAGTGGGAGGCGAAAAAAGAAGGGGGAAAGAAGTAGAAGCCCAGTTGTGGGGAGAGGAGGATAAACTGGATAGGTAGATAATTCTGGTAAAAGGAAGAGGGGAAACATTTTCAGAAAGTTTCCTGTTCAAGGTAGATCTGCCCAGAGGAGAATTGTGCTGGAGACTTCTTCCCCTCCTAGTACCTATATATATATATATGTATATATATATATGGTAGTAAAGCACAGAAGGGTTGTGAGGAGGCTGAGGGGGTGCAATGAAGGCTGAATAGACTGGGATTTAAAATCCCTTTTTTCACAATTACTGTGGAAGCCTGTGGATGTGCAATATGTGGTCGGCGGAAACCCCTTGTAAGCTTGGGGGTTGGACCTGGCTGATTTGTAAAGGTCCCTTCCAACCCAACCCATTCTGTGAATTGTAAATCCACACTGGATTATGCCTTTGGCCCCTGGGAGTGGGCAGCACTTGAACAGTGGTGTGGTTTAACACCCGCTGGTAACAGAGTGCCGCGCAGCCGTTGGCTCACTCCCTCCTCACCCAGGGGGGTGGAGAGGAGAATCGGAAAAGAATGTAAAACTCAAGGGTTGAGATGAGAACAGTTTAACAATTGAGATAAAATAGAACCAAAAGAACAATAATAATAATAGTTATAATGAAAAGGATGGAGACTGGGAAAGGAATGAAATTCAAAGGGAAGGGAGAAAAGAAAACCAGTAATGCACAACTACTTACCTTTTGCTGACTGATGCCCAGCCAGTCCCTGGGCAATGATAAGCAGGCCTGGGCATCCCCCCACAAGTTTATGTACTGAGCGTGATGTCCCATGGTATGGAATACCTCTTTGGCTAGTTCAGGTCAGCTGTCCTGGCTGTGTCCCCTCCCAATTTCCCAGTGCCTGTGCCACTCCAGCCCTCTGGCATTGCCTGAAAAACCAAGAAGTCTGACCAAACCGTTCCCACACCAAATGCAAAACACGGTACTGCACTAGCCACCAATAAGAAAATGAACTCTGTCCCAGCCAAAACCAGGACAAGTGACAAATTGATTATGTGGACCCCCTTCAAGAGGTTGAAGGAGGGTTTGTATTATTTGCTATTGATGGAACAGCAAGATGGACAGAGGCAACAGCAGTGGGTGAGGCCGCTGCTAACACCGTGGTTTGGTGTGTATATGAAGTATTGAGCGAATGTCCTGCAGTCATAATTGATTGAGATAAAGGAAACCACTTACCACTTGCAGCAGTCCAGAAGTTCCTGGGATGAGTAGAGGTACGTCAGTTAACTCACATTTCCTACCATGCACAGTCCTTCGGAGTGATGGAAAGAGCTAATAGGTCCATCAAGGAGAGACGGAAGCTGATTGATGAAGAAAGAAGACTAAGCTGGAGCAGTTCTGTCTGTGTGCTGGGCCATGGGAACAAAGTGCTCACCAGGTACTGCTGCAGCCCTTAAGAGCTGGTCTGTGGCCCTGCCCCACAGACAGACATCCTCTGTGGTGATGCCAGTAAGCAGCTGTGTGCCTACGATGCTGATTTGATCCTGGAGCAGGGAGCACAGGCCCATGCCGCACTCCGGTGTCTCACAGCTGAGGACTGGCATGCCAGTATAAAGCAACATGGAAATCAACCCCTGGTGGGAAATGTGGTCCTATGCACATCCCAGGTACGAAGAGGAAGGCCCAGAGAAAATTTAGGCGTGATTGTGGCTTGTTGGTTGGGAAACAAGAGACCTAAATGGAAATGGAGAAGGGGGGGTTTCATTGGTAGATGGGGCCCACTGCCAGGAAATCTGAGAGAATGTTTCTAACGTGTGAGATAGGTCCCACAGCCACATCTGATCCCAAAGACCAATCACAGGTGTGGACCACAGAGACCCTCACTGAAAACTATCTTCTTCAAAGTGCTTAGTGTTGTGTTAAGTCAGCATCAGGAATATTGTTAAAGCATTGCAGGCCCTGTTTCAGTGTGTTCTGCTGGCTTCTAGGTGTAAGAGCAATAGTTTGGATTTGAAACATCACCACTGCTGTTAATAACTTTATTTCTTTCAGGAAAGATGTCAAAGGAATTTTAATACAAGACCTGGAGATGATGGGGATGACCTCAGCTGTTTGGTTTCCCAGTAATAAGCGTTTGTTAATAGTCCTTCCACAATTAAGTGTCTTTACCTGTAAGAGAGCGAAGACTGGACAAAAAGATGGAACTAATAAATTAGATATTCAGCTTGGGTCCCCACATGGGTCAGCCACAGAAGTTGCATGGGATACAACTGGTACCTCTGCAACCAGTGTAACAATAAGGGGATGCAGTTGCATCACCTGATACGCTCAAAATTGTTCAAATGATGCAGATTTAGTTTTGGCCACTGAGCCTATCCAAAACTAAAATCACACCATCTGCAAGTATCTGCAAACCCTGTAGGACAGTATCAATGTTAATTCTGTAAGATGGGGAAAGAAATGGGGAATTGATGTGTGAGGCATGAACTATTCCAGAACGCATCCAGAGTGTGACCTGTACGTATGTGGGTTGTGCCTCTCCTATGATTGCAAAGTCTGCAACCTTGGAGGTACTAAAAAGCTATCCGGAGACTATCCTGGGCAGCTGGCTCTAGGTGACCCTGCTCGAGCAGGGGGTTGGACCAAACAGCTTGAAGAGGTCCCTTCTAACCTTGGCCATTCTGCAATTCATTTTATGAAAATGGCAGCAATTTTGGATCATATACAAGGTAGATGGATAACAAACTTCAGACTGTCGTTTGTTTGATGCAACAGCAATGATAACTACCTGGGATAACCAAATATGGCACATGGTAAAAGCAACTGCCAAATTAAAAAAAACAAACCAACAAACTAGAAGCGATTAAATTCAATAATATCTCTATTGTACTCATGCTCAGTTGTTAGCTGTTAAAACAATTTTTTCAGATGGGTTAGCTCTGTTCTCATGGTTATTACAACGAGATCCCTTATTACAAGGGAAGTTTCACCAACCGCTGTTGCAAATGGACAACTAAAAGAAATGTACATACTAGTTCTGCACTGTTGGTTGTGGACCACCGGAGGATATTGTCACATGTCAGTGGAGAAGTCAGTGTGGGAACGCTGGTGGTGTTTGGTAACAGTGCGGGCTGTGTATGCGTCACCTCACCTGTAATGGGAGAGCAGGAGGATAACATGACCTCTGTGGCTCCAGGAGAAGACCAAAGATGTGGCACTACATCTGTCAGTGGCGTACATTCATTTGCCTGTTCTCAAAACAGGGTTTTGTTCCAGATCGAGGGACTAAGGACATCTGTCTGGGAGCTGAGACGCCTCGCTGGGATGAGGTGTTCAGCTGGCATGACAGCATACAGAAGGGAGCCGTGAAATCGGAGAGCAGACAACAAGTTGCAAGCCTGAGGACCACCTTGGGCAAGTAAGGACCTGTCAGAACCAGAGACTGAAATTGTGAACCCTACATTGTTGGTATGTGTCTGGGTTTGTTTCCAAAAGTACTGCTATGCAGCACTTAATGCAGTTAATCCTGTACTTGTTACTGGTTTTAATAGAAGTCATGTTCTTTATTTTTCTGTATATGCTTTGCTCGTTTCAAAAGGAAAGAATGTGCTCATGTGCCTAGCTGAACATCTTGCATGCGTTGCTAGCCTAACAGTTGTGGTGGCTTCCAGCTGGAAAGGGTTGAGCTTATGAGCACCTGGAGTGGTCTGAACATCCTTGGAGGAGGTCAGGCAGACCAGGGGGTGGCTTGTGAGCAAGAGGTCCCACTGGACCATGCAGCCGCACAGAGCTGAGGCCCCAGCAGTGCTGGCAGATGGGTGACAGATGCCTCTGCTGATGCTCTCCTGTATGTGAACTGGCAGATAAGGTCCTGCTGCCACTTAGCTTGCATGGGAATCAAGGCTAAGGTGGAATAGGTGCGTATTGCAGCAGGTAAACTAAACCTAATGGGACAGCTATGGGGGAGTCGTGGGGAGCCAGGCTGCCCGCAGTGGGTATCCCTGCCAGTAACACAGTGTAAGGCTGCGAGTGCCAGTGTAATGGCATCAGAACTGTCACAGCTGGGTATGGCTGTAGCAAAATGGCTGTGGGGCCAATGGAGACTAATTCATCAGGGGCAGGTTGTTTATTTGGGAGGCGTTTGGTTACAGGAGAGGAGGTGGCAAAAACAGTGGGCCCTGATGCTGAAGAGTGAAGGATGAGGTATGAAGTCTACTGAAGACCAGATGGCTCCTGCTGATGGTCGGAGTGTGGATGCTGACGGCTGGTAGTAACACTGACCTGCAGACTCAAGCCCTGGGAGGCTGGAAGGTGTCGCCTGGGATAACCCCTTGGACTTGTTCCATCAGGTCTCTGGCTGTATGTTATGGCATGGGGGAACAAACATGCACCTCGGGACTTACAAAACTGTCATTGTGGGTTGGCTGTGTGTGAGATCCGTTAGATCTTGGATCAGAGATCTAGTCTCTCTAATCTAATGAATAAGAGTTTGTAACTTCATAGCTGTGCCTTACAGATTCCATAAATACGTAGCTTGATCAATGGTATGGTACTTAAGTTATTATTTTTTTGTTTTGCTCATTTCCATATCGTCTGTTCACCAGGCAATAAGGAGTGTGCCTCGGTTCTGTCTTGGGTAGCTGGTCTGAGGAGGGGAGCCATACCCTGGCACAGCCGCAGGGCTGGGGCTCATACCATGGGAGTGCTGCCTGCCGTAAGCCTTCCTCTGACAGGCCTGGGTGTCACGGAGAGCAAGCTTAGGACAAGGTCTGACCGCCGTGTGCCCTGGAATGCCGTTACTGGCCTGCTTATGCATGGTTGGAGAGGGAGAAATCCATGTACGCAGCGGCCAGGCAGAAATTGCTGATAACGGCAATGAGCCATCAAGGCTACTGCAGGTTCCACAAGCCCTCCTGCTCTCCCTCACGTGAGAGCGGCACCAAGAGCCTGCCAATGCATTCATGATAAATGTGGTTTTGAGTGAGAAGCCCGCAGAGGCTCCAGCTGCCTTAGAAGAGCAGCAGTCCCTCAAGACAACAAACAAAAATTTTAACTTTTAGGAGAGTAAAGGTGTGCTGGGACTGGGTATTGTACGATGGGCCAATTAAGTCTGTCCTCAAAATGTTACAAATGAAGCGATCCATGCTAATTTCAATTGTTTTGAAATGATGATTCTTACAAAAAAGTAAAATTAAGGTGTAATAAGGACATTCTTCCCTGCAACGTAATTCTGTATTTTCCATAAAGTACCCTAGAAGTAACATAACGGTGCTTTTTAGCGATTTTTTTTTTTTTTTTTTTTTTTTTAGTGAATGTTAATATGTTCTTGCTGATTCATCAGGCATCTGCCTCTCAACTATCAGTACAACCACAAGAAGAAAGATAAACGGGTGTATACTACAAGTCAGTAATTATTCAGCATGCTCCCGTTTTGTGTCGTTTCAGTTAGTACCAAGTACCACGTTGGTGAGTAAAACCCAAACCTCTCGGGTATGCACACTTACCACCTTTGAAGAGTAGCCTTAGGGGCCGGTAGACACCTTCACTTGAGAACAGCTGTACCTGGTAAACTACCTGCGGGCGGTAGATGGCACTAAAATATTGCTATTAATGCTATTTTCCATCCGAGTCAGAAGGGAAAACCAAGTCTCTTAGAGAGGCAAATGGGAAAGTGGTAGTGTGCATCTTCCCCCCCCCCCCCCCCCCCCCCGCCCCGCTCAAACTAAGGCCACTAGATTTTTTGAGGTGAATTCTGGTACAGTACTAAATGAACCAACAGATAAACCGTCAAAGAAGCAGAAGCATTTCCTCACGTTGGGACGACAGCCACCCCCAGCATGAGCCACCTGCGGAGCCAGGTGGCAGGACCCAAGTGCAAGGTGTTGCAGCGGAAAAGAGCACATGCACCCCCAGCTGCCCCCCTCCTCCCCACTGGGAGCGAGGCTAAGGCTAGCCCCATCTTTGCTGCCGTCACCTCCCTGGAGTACAGAAAGCTTCACTTGCTACCCGTTGGTAAGGCAGAGGTAAACAGCACGGGGGGGATAATTAGGCAACCCCTGGGCCAGCCTCTTCAGCTCGGACCTGCAGAGCCTGTCCTCCTTCTCACACAAATGGACACGAAAGGCCCGCTGCTGAGGGGGTGACGTGCACAGCAGCTGTATTTTTTCACCCGAAAGGTCAGCAGACTGATTTCAACTTTGTATCTTTGGAGCTACTTGTGTCCTGTGAGTCAATGTCTTTCACGCACATTTCCACAGCCAGCTGAACGCACCACACTGAAGTCTGTCCATCAGTCAGAGCTGGAAAAGCAACCCTTCTGCAAATACTTAAAAAAAAAAAAAACCCAAATCTTGCAATAAAATTGGGCTCAAAACACTCAAGTCTAAAAATTAAAGTTTATTTCAGTTTTAGAAAGGAACAGGAAAATATGTACATAAGTATCTCAGTTACAGAAGCAACAGCATGTTGTTTCTTTTCCACGTGTAGTTCCCGCTACTGCCTGGCACTTTGAGATAACTGGATATATTTCTCAGTGCCTTTTAGATGTTTTACAATACACACACAGAGAAACAGCTCCCAGTGGAAATCTGGGCAGTACTAATCCACCTCAAAAATATTTTTTTCTTACTTTGATTCAGTATTTGGTATAGAAAAGACACATCATAACCTTGACCTGGGCCAGCAGTACGCACATAATGCTGGTGAAAGCAGGCAGCTGCCTCCCATGTGTGCAGGAGCCAGCTGAGGCTGCCCGACGGAGCAGGGCTCTATAGCTCATGTACTGTGCAGCACGTCAGCTGCCTGTCCCACGGACAGTACTTGACTACATATATTTTTTTTTCTTCCACCTAAATGGCTTGCCCAGCACTTCTTTGCAGACTTAGCTCCAAGTGCAACCGAAGGGAACTCTGCCTGATCAAGGAAAACAGGACTGCACTTCGCTTCACATAGGTATAATCAAGAAGCATGGACCACTGATTGACTAAGTGCACGATCAGCAGGCTATTCAGCTGGTACCTTATCTGTACAGAATACAGTTTGCTAGATATACTTACTTTTGGTATGAATACAGTTTTTTTTTATTAATAGCTAGCTTGCTTTTTTTTTAAAAAAAAAAAAGTAATGGTCATGCTGATTTACCTGGCTCAATTTGAAAGATAAACTCTTTTTGCCACTAATTCAACACTTTTTCCACTTAAAGGGTCTTTAATTCCCATGCAGAGGACAGCACTTTAAGCACAAGTGACTGTGCTCACTGTTAGGCCAGTGTTTGAGCACTTTGCTGGACTGGGACTAAGGCCATCAGCTCCTCGCATGACTGAGCACTGGAGAGACAAAAGAAAAGCAACAACAAAAAGTGTCAACTCATCATGTCTAACTGGACTCTGAATTTAGGTACTGGCGTTAGGAAGTCAGTCTCCCTGCACGTTCATTAGGGCACGGAAACTCATCCGTTCCTCTCGTAACCCATTACATATGATAGGTAGAGAAACCAGTTTCCCTACTTCAGCATTACACTCACATGCCCCTCAGTAGGAGGTATTTACTCCAACTGATCGTCTTGTTCAGAAAGATGTGTTAGATGGTGAAATTATCATGTACTAGATCTAGCTAACCAGTGTTTGTACTCAGTAAAAATACTGATAAGGAAAATAAATGCCTTCAACAGAAGTGGTGGTTAAAATATTTTATTTTTTTTATCATAGAACATACTGCTGTTTACTTTAAATCACTTTAGAGTAAAGGCACACATTGTTAAAAATACTTCAATTTTACATCACATGTACAAATGCATAAAACAGATGTACATGTCACCAAAAAAATACAATATGGCTTCATAAGGTTGAGGTGGGGCTGGGACAATTCCACAAATATTTAAATTTTACAGGATGCCGTTAACACTGAAAGGGCTGACTAGAACAGAAAAGAATGGACCTAAAACACTGATTATGTTACATAAACAGTACAACACATTGAATACACAACATTGAGCATTCATGTATGGATTTATAGGATTATTAGTTCTGCAAATTCATCAGGCTTTCCAGTGCCACTGAGCAAACAGTGCATGTATGCGATCTGCCAGTCTGCAACAGTGGGAAGATAAATTGCAAATTCTCCATCCACAAACAGGCTCCTTGAAGAATCCGCTAATATGCTTTGTAAAAAGGAGTGAAACAATAGACTTACGGTATTAACTGGTGAGAATAATTTAATGAATGGATGACTTACACTGGAATAAATTGTGGCTAAAAAGCATAAAACATTAAGTCTGCAAGAATGCTCCATGACAATCATTTAGCATTAGTCCCACCCAAGTTTAAGGCTCATATCTAAAATTTACCTTAGATTTGTTTTCCTCTGTGTAAAATTACCTGAGCACAGATATCAAAGATCTACAGAGCTTTTAAAATATCTGCAGATACCTTAAAAATCTGTAGATAACTTAAAGCAAAACATCAATATATTGAATTCTACCAGCTAAGAATTCTCAAAAAAACAACCAACAAAACAGTATTTTGGTACGTCAGTAAAGCCAGGAGAAGAATGAGCTTAAGCTTTTCCTTTCATCTTTTAAAAATGTACATACAATGTAATAGAATTATGCAAATAGGACTGCTGAAGTGTAAACAATACATTAAACCTTTTTTAAAAAAAGTCAGGAATCAAAATTCAGGCAGTCACTCTGGTCTTCTAGAAATTGTTTACAAATGCTGCTTTTTCTCTTTCTAGAGATGGCTGGTGGTTTCTTAAGCACTGATAGATGGAAAATAAAAAGGATCCACCTCCACTGTATTCTCTATTATCATTTACACTTTGTATCCAAGAAGCGTGAATTGCTGCCATTCTCATTCGCTAAGGTTTTTTTCCTGCACAACTGTAAGGCCCAGATCCAGAAAAGCACCTAGCATCGTCTTAAGAGCTCTGCAGGATCGGGTTAGATCTAACAAGTTTAAAGATAAACATGCACTTAAATGATTTGCTGCACCGGAACTCATAAAATTTTCAAAGTGCAAGGCAGAAAAGCATGAGGTTGCATGGACAGACCAGCTCCCAGCAAAGTCAATGCAATCCCACAGAGGAGCATCAGACCCTTAATTTCATTTAAAAAGATTGAAAAAGACAACACTGCACAGAAGATACATATACATACTTTCAGCAAACAGACTGAACGGCATGATTTCCAACACAAGGGTTTGGAGATATACCGTACTAAAAAGCGGCTGGTTGATTTTATTGAACCAACTGAAAAGAACCAAAGAAACACAAAGCTAACATCACCTTTTCCTCCTCCTGCCTCACACACTGGTTCCTTAAAAGAAATTAATACAGACACAAACCTCACTTCAAACAATGAGCAACTGCATATAAGCCTGAGGAGCAAACGGGACTCTTCCATTCTAATACATCAGGTTAAAACGTTGATATGACCATTACAGTTATTTGTATTGTTGAACTGGGACTAGCTGATTGCAGAGGGCACTTTAAAATCATTGACAATCCTATATAAATGGTACCAAAAAATTCCTATCAAATATGAACATCAGATTAAAAAATAATACTAAAGAAATAGATTGATGATGGATGGCTGTCCTGGATAATTAAGAAAGAAAATCACAGCAGTCTGAAGTACCCACAGTTCCAGGTATAAATAGCAGGTAATCCAAATAAAATGCTACAGCTAGTTTGGAAAACTAAATTGAACATTGCTTTTCTATTAAATACATTAAAATATTCATCCACTCAGAAATTACATTGATAAATAAAATATTTTCATGTATCAAAAATGAGGGGCAGGTACTATCAATTCCAGACTTCTTGTCCCAATAATGAAAGGTCTGAGAAACAAAAGTCAGTTGTACAGTAGTTCTAGTCTCTTAAATTTACAATACTGAATCCAGCAGGATTTGGCTAAATAATACAGTTTAAATAAGCTAATCTAAAGGAACAGAGTGTCCTGTAAACATCTGACACAAATCACATCGCATTCTGATGGCGTGGCTATACCGTCTCTATGCAGGAGAAAGACAATTCAACTGGTGGTGGTAATAAGGGATGCATTCTAAAGGCAACGTTCCTGTTCTTCAGTAAGGCTTGTAAAAAATTTGAGCAGTGTATGTATGACAGCCTGTACAATTCTGAAATTTCTGGAAAGCTCTTAAGTTTAAAAAAAGCCTAGATGTTTTGAGTATAAAACACACATTGAGAAGATGTCCTTTAAATTATGTGTAAAAGTGTCTGGCACCAGAAACGACCACTAGGTATCATTATACCCAAGGAAAAAAAAACCACAAAGAATCATTCAAGACAAGTGTCCCTGAACTTCGGAGCAGAGGCAGCCAATTAGGTTACTTTGTGTTCTTCTGTTCCTCTGGAAAAGAAGTCATGAACATACACTCTTCAAGCTGTCTGTACTACATCATCAGTAATATATATTATATATACAGTATGCATATATATAATATATATACGCTTGTGGACATATTTCTTTTACCTCAATCTGGAATCATGTGGTTTCATGCAACACGCTTACCAGGAATCAAATCTATTCATTAGATCATAGCTGGTGTAACTTTAGTATCAAATTTTTATTATACAGCAATTCAGCATTGCTCAGCATCAATCATCTCAGACTAGAATCCTCATCTCACTCTTCTTTCAGTCCAGTTCACATTTGTTGCCTCCGTCACCCTTTTTCAGCCACCTTGTTCACATAGTGCCTCCACTTGATGTTCAATGCTGAGACCTTATTTCTGTCAGCTTCTGAAGATAGCTCTGTGCTGCTGGCATCGAGAGAATAAACTGAACTGTCCTTTGACCTATTCGGTAGCAGCCATATCCCATCAGTCCAAAAACCGTTGCTTTTATGACAAATTTGAAAATCTTACTTGAAGCTGATGGAGGAGGCACGCTGAAGCAAAAAAATATGAAACAATGTTAATATCCACAGAGCTGAAACAACAGATATTTTCCAACCAAAATGAGGATCTTTTCTCCCTTTCCCCCTTACAGTGCAGGGAACTTTCAGGTAACAGACGTGTCATGAATGAACAACACATTCTTTTTTATGTTCAAGGGCTATATCTAAATTAAGTAACAATAACAAAAATAATAATAAAGCCTTCTCCACCTATGTACAATGCCACTCTTAATAGCTGTGGACCTTAACTTGCTCATCACTCCATCAAAATAACTAAACAACATCAAGACTTCCTGAAGAACACTGGCAGTTAATACTGTTTGTCAAACTGTTTCTAATATTACTATGCATATCTCTGCACAAAGACAGAAGTCAGAAGAAACACAGGACACAGCTTAAGTCCAACAGCTGTACAGCCAACTCACTGTCATTCAGGGTAATGGAGGAAAACAGAGCTTGGATATTCTCCATAACATGTGTCAGGACCCGGTCAGGTTTGTGCGGCCAGAAGGGGTAAGTCTGAAGCCAGGCTGGCCCCTGCACAGATTCGGAGGGGTGTTTCACAGCAAGGTGTACCCCTGGATGCCAGACAGCCTTACCAGCCTAGGCTACAGCTCCCAGGGTTAAGTGTGTGGCGGCCAAGCCCCTGTAGTGCCCTCGGCCTCCGGAGCTCTGCAGAGGACAGTGTGGACAAATCAGAGAGACTTCGCATGAAGCCGTCTCTAGTACGGCAGGTATTGCTGGGCTTTAAGATCTTCAGAGAGCCATCTGGAAGTCTCTGCAGAGAGCCACCGGGAACCAGGAGGGCAGAGGACAACGGGCACAGGCACACCAGGTCACCCCTGCCTTCGAGCAGTCTTACTAACTTGGTGTACGAAGCAAACAGTTAGTATTACCTTCAAAATAATGCTACATGCACACGTAGCCCTGCACCTTGACTAACAGGCTCTGTAGTAGCTCAGCCGGCCCTGCGCCCACACTGCAACTCAGATAATTCTCTCACAGGTGACAGAGGTCTCTACATGCCATTTCAAAGAAGCCACAAGTTCTCATTTATTTCTATCTAGAAAACGTTCCTAAGGTATTCAGAAGCAATCAGCTACAGTAGTGCAAAAACACTCAAACCGGGTCAGATGTGCTGACATTAGGGTACAACTAAACCGAGTACACCCACGTGCTCAAACTAGGGCAAGGTTATTACTGGTAACATTTTGCATATTAAAGGAACATACAGAAAGTGTTTTAAAAAAGCAAACACACTGGAAAAAAAGATGGGGTAAAGGCATCCCTTTATACCCTCTTACATGCTATTCTTTTGCAATTCCAGCCTCTCAGGGCAATTTAAAAAAAATAAATCAATTCACAAGAAGCTGAAGCAAACAGTAAGGCCCGCTCAGTCAGGCTCAATGCACGAACATAAAACCTGGACGTCTGAAAAACGTATGTTTCTATCCAGACAATTTCCAAGATCACTCTGCAACTTGTAAAACCTAACTAAATACCTGTAGAAGTCTTAAAAACTTTTCACTTGAGAGGCAGCAACCACTAACACACAAAACCCCACGTATCTGCTCCACAACTGCAGTGCAACAGCAGGATGTGTAGAAAAGTTTAAAGAGAAATGCGTCTGAGATATAGTTAATCTTACGAATGTAATTTGCTTCATACTATTTTAGACAGTCAAGTTAATGCAATATTAACATCTTATGAAAGATAACTCTTATGAAAGGTAACTCTTCCACTTAGTTCCGGCACTAGCACAGTAAAGGCAATCAAGACAGCCTAAACTTTTATGAAAAAGACCCTTCATGTAAACTTGAAGGCACACAATCAGGCTTTGGGCTATTCAGTTCTGTGATGTCCATAATGCAACCAACATTAACCACACAATTATATGGATTTGGGCAACCTCGTTTTACATGTTATTTGCGAGGGTGCAGAGGAATATGGACATCTAGTTTGTGACTAGAGGAGAATCTAGGAGAGGCTTAGCCTTGAAAAAGACTTACAGATGGCTAGGCAGGGCTTCTCTACATTGCATTCCCGGATCCAGACACCAAAAGTCTCTCTAAATCGTGTTTTAGATGCCTAAATACACCACTTAGGTGGGTCACAGTCTTTTCTGTTTTTCAGAGCCTCTGAACAGATGGGTGAGGTGCTTACACAAACACAGTGAACTACACTGCCAATAGCTGAAAGGCTCTATTATCCTAAACCACTGTAGAACCAGTACTACCAGAACCCCTCCTACATTTCTGAAGTCCTGACCTTTCTGGCTTTATAGGTTACACATAGTCTGAACATTTTGGTTCAATTCCTTCTTTCACATAGCACATCTATTTTAATAGGTACTTTGGAGCGAGACTTCACCAGATAGGTGGCTTACATCAGCCTATATTCAGGTATATACATTCAAACATGTTCCTGCTTATATATAGTTAAAAACAGGCTATGAGCAACTGTGATACTAAGCTTGCCAAAGCCAGCACTGTCCTGACGCAACAAAATCTTTGAAGCCAGCAGTTTATATTTACCTAAGCTAGACTGGAACCCTGGTTTTGTTTTCACCATCTTCTACAGCCCTCATTTGAATTCTCATTTTAAAAGCCTCAAATGTGGATCAATGACTTTTCTTTCTAGACAAGGGCATCTTCTCATATCTACTTCCCTTGATATTGAACTATTTATTTTTTCCTTTGATATTTTCTTTTCCTTTGCTGTAAGCGCAAATTGCAAGCACAGCACAGCAAGTCAGTGAGCTGACAGGGCAGGGATGACAGTAGTGATGTTTCCTCAAGCTGTGACAAACAACGAAAAAAACCCCAAACCAACCAATTACTGGTGTCTTTTAGCAAGAGAAACCATTATGTCAATGCATAGGAAAGGATAACTGTTACCTCATTATTTCCTGGATGTTTAAGTCAGAGTTCCAGTTCTTTTCAATTCCAGGTACATGGCCCATCCCAACAACACCAACTACAACAGCTGGGATGTATTTTCTAGGTTCAGCTGAGAAAGAGATGGAGAGAAACGAACACATCAGTATAAGAATTAATTTCAGGCTGTAAATAAAATAGGTAATGTGTGAGATTATAAAACTGAGTTTTCCAAGAGGCAGGGACTCTTACTACTAGATAATAAAACTTTGCTATGTACTAAAAATTAATACTCATGTCACCTACTGCCTCTTACACTGCAAGTCTGAAAAAAAACCAAAAAAAGCCAGCACCGTTTCTGGATTGTTTGTTTCAGTAAATAGGCCTGGCCACGGCTCATACTCCATGCTCAGGGTGAGAGGCTCAGCAGATGCAAGCTAAATTAATTTTTTTCCTTCTCTGTGTGAGTCCTGCCTCCGTACTGCTTATCAGGAACAGCCCTGGTTTTGCTGTCTCCTGAACAGAGAGCATTCTCCACCACTTTGGACAGCAGCAGCTGGCACACAAGACCTGAGCTAACAAGCAAAATGAAAAATTGGAGAACAGCACTTGAGACCACACCTGCCCCTGTTAAATTTACTGCTACAGACCGGGCCTCAGCAAGTAAAAGCAAATCCCACACCATTCACGTGCAGCAGCTGGCCAGTCACCATTAGACCACTGCAACACATGCCAGCTCTCACCTCACCTCCTACCTACCATCCAAATTCTACAACACCCAGTGGAAGTTAAAATGTTCCTGAAAGTTTTGGGATTACCTCTCCCCCAATGAAAAAATGGTCCACACCACAATAAAAATAACTCACAGAAAAAAATTTAAGTAATAGCAATCAGGCTGCTTTCCTATGGGGAATATTATACATAAATATAAAATGTGAGTAAGTTTTACTGTCTTGCTTTAAATATCCACCCTTGATTTTTCCAGGAAAAAGTAAAAAATAGAAATGAAAAAAACCCTGAAAAGTAGCCCCCCTCAAAATAAAATGAAAAATGAAAACACTAGAACTATTACACACGTTTTCAAGAAGTTCTTTGAAAAATTACACATTTTCTAGATGCTCTTTGGAGCAAGTATCTGAATGCATCTGTACCTCTTCCAGCCTGATCGACTGAGCTAACAGGAAATAACTGTGTTTGGACAAACTCTATGAAGGCAGCATTGAGGCACATTAAGCAAGTGAGATGCGAGAACACAAGTGTAATCCTCTTGCTATTTTTTCCAATCACAAGACAGTGCCAGAGGTCTGCAACGAAGTGATTACAACCAGTATCTTCTTAAGATATTAAACAAGATGTAAACCATACCTCAGTATGCTTATATATAGGAAGGGCACACGGATCACATATGGCAGAAAAATACTTCCAAGGGCTAGAGAAACGCAATTATGCTGTATGCCTATACCTTGCTGCAATATGCAGCGTCACACGTTTCATTATCATTGCCACATCAACAGGGCTTCTAGCAGCCCAATTTATAATAAGCAAACTATGGCGAACACTAAAATTAGAGGTAATTAACTTAGCAAGAAACATGTTCCTGAGCAGCTAGTGATGGCAACGGATTTGGTGAGATAACAGAGTGGAAGTGAGGTAAGACAACAAAAGCCTAGACTGCCCCATGCTGTGCTGTAATATCAGATGCCTGCCTCTTGAAAAAGTTGTCAGGCTAATTAGTATTTTCCAGTTTTAAATAGCACAATGAGAAGGGAATCATAACTTGGGAGTCTACTGCTCTAGGTGGTTGCAACATAAAAAGTAATAGCCCTTTTTAGTTTTTTAAGCACTGTAAACTTATGTGACATGTGGCACACATGAACAGAACATGTCAGATTTCCTGAGAACCGAACTTTGGACTAATACACAAATACCACCTTGCTGGTTATGGTATCTGCTTTAAAACAATTACCTTCTGAAGCTCGAGGTAGTTCTATCTGCTTTGCTGCTTGCTTCAGCATGTAGGTCAAGTAAATATCTCGTTCAGAGACAATCGTTCGATGAAGATCAGGGAATTCTCCAATCATTTCTGCCATCATCTGCTCCAGTAAATCCTTCTGTTTGCACTTCTCCACATCATCTTTACTGAAAGAAAGGTTAAGTTTTCTCAGTATCTGTTATGCTTTTAAAGCCCAACACAGACAAACCAACGAATAAAAACAATTGGGTATTACACACATTATTCACCTAAACCCATGCTCTGCATTTCTCTTCCCCTAGTCCTCCTCTCCAAAAGCAAAACCACCTCTGTAAACCTGTAAAACTGGATACCTAACAATGCGCCTCTACAGTGAGGGGAAGAGGAGAGGTCACTTGCCTTAGGCAGTTCAACTGGATTTTTACCCTTCCCAGTTTAAAAGCTGACAACTCAAACTGAGCAAAAGCACTAGGGCTTCCAAGGAAATAGTTATGGTGCCCCACTTTCCGTGTATATGAATAAGCTTAGAAGAACCAACACGGAGCGCTCCCGAGGAAGCAGAGCTGATCTCTGAGCACACAGAGGCTCTGCTTAAGGAACAAAAAAAAGCCCATCATAAGGCACAGTCTGAGGGGATGGGAAGAATTCTGCAGGTTCCCAGTGTCAACCACAGGTTTTCAGCTGGGAAGTCAAAATTATAAATCAATTCCCTGAGCAGAAGAATAGGAAATGAATAGGAAGTAAACAAATAAAAACCGCAGGAGTAAATGTCATGAGCTTTTGTATTTTTCACAGGTGCCGCTAACCTTCTGTTTACACCCACAACTGTGGAACAGTCAGTTTGTGGCAACAGAACCATCTGGTTTTGCATCACTGTCTATGGGAGAATGATGCCAAACATGCTTTCTTTAGTTTCTAAGATCAAAAGGACACTACAAATGTTAACAGAGCAACGAAAAGGAGAAATGTATTGCTAGCTTTCAACAGATCATAGAAACATCAGACTGACAAGAATTTGATGTTGAATTATTACTCCATTTTCCACAGAATCTCATGTGATGGCTGGGTGCACAATACCCTTCCCCCAGCCCCCTGCTCCCCCCCCCCCCCCCCCCCACTTCCCAATTATAAATCCTTTTCAACCTCTACCACATATTATTTTTAAAAATCAATATAGTAGATCAGTCAATTGTACAACTGAGATGTTATGGCCAAACTTCAGTGGCAAGCTAGTGTGCACACACTGCAAATATCTTAATATTGCAGTTGAAAACCAAAATGTTCTTAGGATAGATAAAAGATTGGACGAAGTCGCAGAGAAATATATCCTCCAACGCCCCCCCCCAAAAGCCTGCAAATATTTCCATGCTGGTATTAGAATAGCAAGTAAGAAAACTTACTTTGTGCATAAACTGTAGTTAATGGCTTGAAAGAAGGTCAAACTCATTTTACAAATTAATCTAACAGCAAGTATTTATACAAGAAATGACAATTAAGTAAATGCTAAGACTTGAAAACAGGAAGTTTGAATGACAAAACTACAGTTTGAAACCTGACCCAATTTCAAAACCTTGTAAAAACCACCATAGATCACTCCATGAGCTGTGCAGAGGTCTGGCCACAGGGTATGAAAGAGGCACTGAGATTCAGGGACCACATACAGCGAATCCATTTCTGCCCAGCCTCCCAAGAACACGAGTCTAGAAGCAGACTGAATTTAGGAGTACAGCTGAGCATGTGTTCTCGCCCAATTCAAGTTATCACACACCTGCTTGTGAAAGTAAACTTGGCACAGGGATGTCTCCAAAGGGCAGGGGAAGCCACAGTGAGCTAGAGAATAGCTGTCTGAGAAATATTAGCCCAAGGCAAAACTTCTGAACAACATGCCTTTATAAAGGCAATAATCATTAAAGAGTCTACATGTTGTCCACAGACTTTATAAACATTTTTTCCTGTTCCAAAAATCTGCTCAGACAGCAGATTCAGTTCTCGAGCTGCCCTGATCCAGATGTGAATTAGCACAGCAGGCCCAAGTCCTCTGGAAATCCTAAGGAGGAATGAATTAGTATACTGAGGCCGTAGTCTCCTCTACTTAACAATACCCACACAGAGTAGTGGGGAATATTTTATTTTCAGCGTAAAAATAAAAAAGTAATTTAAAAAAGTTTATTCTTAAGTACCCTAGGAATTCTCCAGCACCAAATCTTTTGCTTCATCTGGAAGTAATGATTCAAAAGGTAATTAAAAAAAGAACTGGAGCAAAATGAGAAAGCCAGCTTTCTTTTAAAAAATATGGATTATTGCAGGGTAGTTTGCATATTTATCCATCTCACTAACTTCAAGTTTCACTGCATCAGGCTGGGTACCAAGGACTTCCAGCTAGTACTAAAGTCACACTGAAGAACTGAACAATTCACTCTGATAAGGTATGGGATGCTTATTCATACCTGATTGGGTCAGATAAGAAGCAAAGGCCCCAGGCAAGCTTGACTTTTTGCCAGAAAGAAAGCGCAGCAATTGCTCTCTTAAACGTAACAGGGATGGGCCGGTCTCCAAGATGGAATTTACAGAAAGGTACTTTACTGGCCTGAAGAAGATAGAAATCACTAGTCAACATTTCATCCTTATTAAGAGAACATTTTTTTTTTTACTGTGTTATACAAGGTATCTTACAAAAGAGCAAGTAGTGTCATACATCACAACATATTGACAAATATTTTGGCTTTGCAGTAAATACAATTTCCAAAATACTGCTTCATAAAGGAATACATCAGCTACAAGATGCAGTAAGTATTACAGTAAAAACATTAAGTTGTAATGCCACGCTCTTCAGGCTACTTTTATCTAAACAGAAAGCTTCTGCTTAAGATTACTTAAGGTGAAGAGATGGGGCGCTCAGTATCTATGTGGGTCTCAATAAAGTCTAAGGTGAAACAACTGTGGTCATTTTGCTTTTACCTAGGTCTTGTCAGGATCACTAACCCATCCATTTGTCATGGCAAAATACATTCAAGAAGGAGCTTATGAAACAAGAACTGATGCCAGATACCACATGATAAGGCAAAGGGAGACTTTGTTGTAGCTCAGACTGACAAATCTTAGCACAGTACAGAATTTCTAGAAAACTCTTTCCTATGCATACTTGCTTAAAAATTTCAAACAATCACTTTAAAACAGGACAGAGCTATTTATTTTTTTTCTTTCAAAATGGGAAACACTTCAAAGTGTTTCACTCTGGTCTGGAATGCTCAGAAAAACATTAAAGAGAAAACTGTTTCAAGGCTTAAGGATAAATACACCAAATTATGCCAGATTCTTTAACAGTTTTGTTATCTCTGATGTCCTTACTAGTGCCTAATTTACATAAAAATAGCAAGATATATTCTGCAAGGTGGATACATACAGTGAAAATAGTGTCTCAGTATTCCCAGACCAAAAAAAAAAAAAAAAAAAAAGTAGTTGGGATATACAGTAGAAGTCCAGCTATTACTTCCCAGTATCACAACTGGCAGTAGTACAAAAGGGAATGTCAAAAGACCAGATAGGACTTACAAACCAACCAGATACTTCACTTCCCCAACCAATCCTTCTAGATGAATGTGTTAGATCTTATTAATGCTTTGCAGTTGGTTTTCACAGCCTGAAACCGCTAACAGTGGGACCAGGATCCACATCCAGAATTCAAACCAACCCAATTATTTAACAGGAACAAGATAAATAAATTATTAATGGAATGAAAACATAGGCCATCAGAAATACCATCAGGAGAAACCCTTATAATTTGAAGCCTTTTTGGAATTGCTTACATGCCACTTAGGGCTACAAACCTCTGTACTTGGAAGCTGAAGGTTATTCTTACTACTTCACAGGCTTCAGCACAAGTATGGCCAGAGTGCTCTCTTCTAGTCACTAACAAACAGTTTTATTTAATTTGACTCTAGGAGCAGAAGGCCAGTAATTTGACCTCAGAAAAATGATTTCAAGTTCACACCTCTTTGAAAGCCTCCCTGAATTCTCCTCCTGGGGCCATTCCCAGCTGTTCTGTGATGTGAGCAGAAACCTTCAGAAGCAGCATTTGCATCAATCCAGACATGACTCCATTCTGGTGGAAGAGGGAGAAAAACATTAAAAAAAACCCTCAAAACATCAACAAACTGTGTGGATTTCTAAGAAGAATGCACTGTTCACATTCATGAAAAAAACATTAATTATCTTAGTGAAGAAGCAGCACTGAAGCTACTTTATGGAGCCAATTCGCTGATCAATATAGATCTTTTATTTCAGTTTGTATCAGTTGTGAAGTAGCTTTTCACTTCAGTGTGCGGCCAAAATATTCTCCCTTTAAACAAAAATGTATGGCAGAGGTAAGAAAAGAAAGGCGGGCAGCCAGACTCACTTCAGTCTGTATTTACTTCACCTTGAAGCTTGAAGAGTGTCTGAATAGCCGAATGGCAAAACAGCTCATATTGTGCATTTGATTTTTCTTGACCTATCCGGTTACAAGAAAATAAGGCACCACAAAAATATATTGCATTGAATGTACGATCAACACCACGTTACAGAGATACTGAAAGGGAAACAGCTAGTGGTATAATCATACACACTTCCACGATCCTGGGAAACACTGAGCTGAGGACTGGTTAGGTTAACAGATGCAGAAAAATACCACAGAGAATCTAGTACTGTGCCAGAAATCGCAGGGCGTGACTTCAGCACCTAAGACCTCAGAAAAGACCTCAGTCCTGAGTATGGCTCACTCCCACAAGCAGACGGAATGCCCCTCCTCACACAGCCTATTATTTTTTGAACATAAACCTAAAATCAAGACTTTTAAGAAGAAAAAAAAAAAAATCTCCTCTATATTACTTGTAAAAATTTTTCCTTCCCTATCCTTTTACAAAAAGGATGAAGATGAGGTGACACAGCATAGCTTGAGTTAATGTAATTGACTGAAGTTACCACAGGTCCTGGCCTCCATTCCTTGCTCCCAGGGTCATGCTCAAGTGACCCATCCTGTGCCAGATCTGATGCTTGTGTGACCTCTCCAAGGGCTGCAGACCGTTTCTGCAGTTAAGTGGACTGAAGAGTCACTGAGGCCCAGAGCTGACAAAAGAGAGGCACTGTTTTCAAAGCCAGCTGATTATCTGCTTTATCATGCTACAAACTAGCAAGCATGGCAGAAAGACAGGGTGCTGGGCTCCTGGAGGGAGATGAGGAAGAAAGAGGGCTGTGAGAGAAAGAAAATTCAGCATCCTTGGGAATCAGTTCAAAAGCCTGGGGGACGAGGCTTTCCAGAAGTTCAGAAAGGATGCCCATAAAGAAAAGAAAACTAGGATAATGCTGCCTGAGGTTATCTGCTGGCTGATCTCCCCTTCAGGACTGATGTGTCTGAAGTTGCATTTCTACACTGTGATAGAAAGATTCATCCTGCTGGCTAAGAGAGGGATGCATCTTTCAAGTGTGCCCGAGTCATCTGTGCTCTTAACCTGCATGAAACTCGGTGCCTGCTCTGTTTGCTCAGCATCAAGGAGATAAAAGGTGGCCCGCAGCCATACGTAGCAGCAACCAGCAACAACTGGCCAGCCAAATACTGTCAGGGGATAAAGAGCAAAATGTACATAAAACGATGGGAGCAAAACAATACGAGTTTTATTATCAGTACCAGATTATTCAATGTTAGATAAAGGAAAGCTGACCACGAAAGAACATTAAATCCCGAGTGGCTGGCAATAGTTTCACAGGTTAGATGCAACAGCCATAAACACAAAGCAATGCACAAGTAGAAAGAAACTTAACTGCACAGGCAGAGGGATGCAGAGCTATTAGCACACAGGAGAAAGCAAAATACTAATTTTATCAGCCCAACATTCAACAGCAGTCAGAACACAGCCTAAGGAGGCAGCCTGGGGGCTACTCTCCAACGGTATACAGATCCAGCACTAACTGCTGAACTGCAGGCAGAAACAAACCATTTGTATTTTAGTCCTCTGGATTTCTTCTTTTAAAACCCCTAATTCCCACGGACACAACCCTGTGCAAACACAGCCTTGTCCAGCTGGAGCCTGGAACTGGTTTTACTACTGCTCCAAGCACACTGGAGGTTAGACTTTAAAGCACAGGTGAAGGCAGCAACTGACAGCAGGCTGTTCCTGTCCATATGGATCACCTACCAATTCACATTATATCCATTTTATTTGACAGGACAATCCTGTAGGTAACCAAAACATGAAAGGCTGTATTACACAGTGCAAAACAAGAGCTTTTTCACTGTCAGAAACGTTAAAAAACCAACATTACACAATATTCCTGCACAGGTAACTTCAGCCTAAAGAGGTAGGTGAAAAACATGAGGTTGAGCTAAGATTTTGCTGGCACCAACCCACCTTCTCTTCTGCCCCGTAACAATGTTTGTCAACTTTTCCTGTGTCAGGACTAGCAATCATACCGCTGCGTAGGGACACGATGCAGCTAAAAAGCAAGCCCTGCTCAGACTAACATGGGGCCATGGTACGGACACGGAAGGGACAGCGGAAACAGGAAGCTGGGGGAGAAGCTAAACAAAACTATTGTTACTAGTTTGGTTTAAGCCAGTTGTTGCTGTGCATCTTCAGGTAATCCGTGTTTGAGCCAGGTATCAGTCTGCACTGTGTTGCTTTGCTTAATGGAAAGTAAACAGGTCTCTGCAAACAATTGCAAGGGTTTTGAAACTCAAGGAGGGGCTGGAGGAAGGCTTGTTTTTAACCTGCAACAACTGCTTGATAAGCTCTGAATACCAGTCACCCGTTGCAACTGTGTAAGTTTCATGTTAACATTGCTCAGTTTCCAACTTTAATTAAGAGCAATGAAATGCAATTTTACTGTTTAAGATTTACACAAGTAATTACATGAAGACACAGTTTTCTTTTCCTAATTTGATACTCAAGGATGAAAGTTGCAAGCAGTTTTGACTTTTGGTTTAACTTTTGAGCCCAAATGCACATTTCAATGCGAGAGGACAACTGAAGTATAACTGAGCAACTTACCAGCTGGTTTGACTTTTACCAGAGAAAAACGCGCTATAAAGGAGCATGAGACAGTTGGACTGTTTTCCCTGATCTTCCCTATATAACCCATGCTGCTACTGAATCAAAGAGGAAAGGCTGGGGTTTTTTTTGGTTGAGACTATAGATGGAGAAATACATTATTTAAAAGGCACAACGTCCAAATTTCATTATTTGCATTATCCCTGGTGCCAAAGGAGACTAAGACTGGACTGTAACAATGCGAAGGATCTTTATATTATACTCTGGCTTTGGAGCCTACAGAGTTTATGTTTCCTACTGTCTGCATACAAGATCGCTTCAAGCCCTGGTAGGAAGTGCTAATTACAAAGCTGCCAACATGAATTTACATCACAGATTAAAAAAAAGTGCTCTTTTATTTTCGTTGTCCTTTTCCTTTTAAGAGAGAAACACAGCAACAGCTGTTGCGTTTAGCTCTGATATTAAAAAAAGGCTTCTGTGCTTGTTTATGAGGTCAGAAGACCCCCAGCTGTGCTGCTCTGGTTGTTGTGAACACGTATTTTTTTGGCTACACGCATTGGAACAATCCACAGTACCTAACATAAATAGATAGATGCAGTAACTCATGCAATATGCAAGTGTTTTGCAACGTTCTTTCCTTTGATAGGACATAAATAGAGAAAACAGGAAAGACACATTATTGCCCAACTCTACGAGTCAGGAAGCCTGCACTAAGACACTGTGCACACACACAAGCAGACTAGCCCCTAGCCACTGCATGTGTTCCTGCATGGATGCAGATTGTATTCTTACAGGGGGTGCAAGCCCACAAATTCCCCATTACATCAATAAAACAATTCCAATACACAATTACCACACAACCAAGATAATAGCCTATGAATTTGTTCATTCAACTGGACGCTGGAAACACTTTTTACTATTGACAACATACTGCCATTCTAGTTAAATGTCCTGCTATTTTAAAGTCACTTTTGTGCTGTTTCACTGTGCCTAGCTTAAAATTACTTAACTGGGTGAAACTGAAAAAATCCAGGACAACACTTGTTTTGCACACACATCCCAGACTGCTGCGTCAAACAGGAAAAGATAGAAACCCACACTTTTCAGCCCAGATTTTTCAAAAACCTCCCTCAAGGCCTGTCAATTAGAAACTACTCAGAAGAAAAGTGGATGAGAACTAAAAAGAAAGACCAACACACTAGGATGAAGGAATGCAGCTAAACAGATCACACAGTCAATATCAAAAACGAGTGCTCCCTAAATAGCTGTGATACAGATGCAGATCACAGGAAGAATAATAATAACAACAACAACAGTAACAATAATAATATTATTATTTAAATATATTAGCACAGCATTACGAAGTTAGACTTGTGTCCTGCAAATGCAGCAACTGTTAAACCAGAAGGATTCCTGCTGATGTCAACAACTGCCCAAACATTGTGGAACTGAAGCCCTCAATACTCCAGCTGACAAAAAAACCCCAAACCTAACTGCCTAATAGTACTCTCACCTAGGTCAACAGTATGAGGTTCCCAGCTGGTGAGAACACTGGGTTTGGCTGCAACTTGACAAATTGCTCTGAACGTAAACCTTTAATTCTGACTGTGGAAATCATACCTGCTTTATAGCTTGTTGAAGTTTTTCCAGATTTATTTCTTTGGCTTCTTTTAGTAATGTCTTTTCATCCATCTTTAACATAGAAACTCTGTACTGGCATAGTTCCACTACAACTACATCAGGTTGCACTTCTTGTATTGTCTGAAAAAGATGATTTTATTTACACCAGTTTAGGAAGCAATCAACAACCAGTATCAATACTTTTATTAGAAAAGGGACCTAATAAAAGTACATTCCAGCAATCATCTCCCAGTGAAAAAGACTGCTCTAAATAGCTACATATTGAGAAAAACAGTAAGGAACATGACAGCTAAATGCTTTAGTTACTAGATGCTTTGGGATGGGAAGGTGGAGAACACATTGTGCTGGGGAGGGGGGGAATAAAAACTTAATGTTACACTTCTCAGATTCACAAAGTTTATTTGACCGTACTCCGATTATTTCCAATATGAGTTAGAATAAGCTTTGTAAGAACCAGGGTTGATGATTCTGGCACAAGATTCCTCCCCCTCTAATGCCTGGAGAATAAAGCCACTCCAAACTGAATGCTTTGCATGAGGCAAAGTATGAAATAGTTCCTACTTTCACTAGATGTTCGGACCTATTTGCATCTTGGAAACGGAACCCAAGTTTGGGGTGGCATGGTTTTACAGCTCAGTATTATACAGCCAGGGCACAGGACACCTATAAACTGCAGTTTCGGCTCTAGGCTTTGCATCTTCTCAGCACATCCCCATCACAGTGAGTATGCAAGAACCACAAGTACACACTGTCAGTGTGATGTGATGCTGTACCATGACAGGCAAGGTAAGCTTCACTAGTGAGACTTCCACTTTTAACGCTGGCACTGTATCTGTGTTTTTCTTTAAGGACAAATAAAAATAAGATGGGAAAGCAATGTATTGCTCAAAAAACTGAGATAATGTATCTGCCTCTTATTTCTCCCCACAGCACTGCTGGCCCTTCAACAACTAACACAAAAAAAAAAAAAAAAAATCAAAGTCTGGAGGTTACAGCACAGAACCAAGTCTGAGAGCTGGACTTCATCCTGCAAAGTTGACAACATTATAAACATGCTGCTGAAGGGTTCCCACTTACTATTTACCTTCACTACATCTTTTTTGCTGCTGTCACTGAAGTGGGCTGTTCCAACCACATATACTTTAGAACCATCCTCTGTGTCAAGCTCAGTCACAGTGCTTGGTAAAGTAGGTTTTTTCTGCCTCTTCTTCATCTTCATCTCCAGGAGAATTTTAAATGCATCTGCATCAGCTATAAATGTAAATAAAAACAGAAAAGAAAAGTACATGTGACTATAAAGTGCAGATATGTAAACCAGAAAATAAAAATGTCACCACTAAACAGCAGAGCAGAGCTAAAAGGCCATTGATTTACCACTGTAATCTTACATTCAGTTCTGAGGCTACATCATTGAGAGTGCCACCACTGGAGAGGCTGCCTCCAAGCATGGGTCTCAGTCCAGGTTTCCTACCCTGTGGACACTGGGACAGGTTGTCCACGCAGTTCAGTAAGGGAAAGAGAGAAGCTGTGTGGCAGGTGAGGTGGATAGAGAAGCAAAGAATACTTAGAAAAGGTATACACTAAATATATTAAAAAAAAAAAAAATAAAAAAAATAGAGCATTTCTTTAGTTCTAGAATCAAAGCGTTCCCTCTTGGGATTTTATCTGTATAAATGATAGCAACACATGTACACCGGTGTATGCTGGTAAAGTCACTTGCACATACTGGCACATATAGGATACCTACAGTACCAATCTTAGCCTTTTCTGTGATTAACACACCAAGGATCAAGATATAACTGAAAATTAAACCTCAAGAGGTATTCAGGTCAGGAAACCAACCATTCTTTCCTAGTTTCAATAACAAACATTTAAGACCAAAATGGTACGAGTTCAGCCCATCTATGTCCAGCTTGCCATGGAAAATAGGAAGATCTATCAGTTCCATCGCAGCTGCTTGTTAAATGCCAGAAAGCCTCATTAACTGAGATAGAGAAGCTTCAGTTTTACATCAATGGGAAATAATAGTAACTTTAAATGACTCATCTTTAAGCTGCAATGCATCTGGGGGGGGGGGGGGGGGGGAGGAGAAAAAAAATGGCATCAAGTAGGAAAGCAGAGTTTTGTTTCCAACCAACTCTCTTTCTCTGGCAAGCTGCTGCACAAGTTAGCAGAGGTCTCAAGTGGTCCAGAAGCCTGGAACAGGATCATAATCCCAGGGGAAAAAAAAAAGGTTAGTGAACAGTTTTCAGGCAGGATGTCAAAGACGCAGATAAATTACAGCCTCCTACCACACATTCATTCATTCGTTTCATTAATCTGGTTTGACTGTGTGGCTCTGGCCCCAGATCTGTCCCACAAATACTTATCTCACAAGAATTTTGTCAAAAAAAACCAAAACCCAAACCAAAAGCCACCCTCCAACATCCTTAGCATTTTAGCAGCTTAACTTCACAGTTAATACCCAAGAACATGGTGTGTTGCCATCAGTACAGTCTGATCTAAGACCACGTGTCTTCCAAAACAGATGGTGATGCTAACGAGGGGGTGGGGAAAACATGACTGTAAAAGGAAGAAGAGGTAGGGCTATTGCATTTGTAGCACTCTCAGTCACATAATCGTAAAAGTAGCCATAGCAGATCAACCAAAATCTACTTGCAAAACAGCAAATATCCTGCCTCCCACAATGGTCAAATGTGGATATCTAAGGAATAATATCAGAAAAGGGGAAGCGTGCATGATACCTTCCCCAAATACTCTCCTAGCCTAAAGCCATACCACCATTTATGGCTCAGATTTCCCCCAGTTGAAAGTGGTTTCCACATATTCAGTAACCCTTAAAAGGTTTCAATTTATCAAGCTTTCACCTCATATGTATATTCAGAACTGGACTGAATGTTGTATCACATGAAGAAAAACTGCTAACAGTGCAGTACCAGATGTTATAATTTAGGGACATAATCAAGGAAAACATTCTCAGGAGCAGTTATGGGTTTTATTAAACCAACTTCTATACCCAGAGGAAAAAAGCAACAAAAAATTAATCTGCTTCTTTAGGTCTGAATGCTTTTCCCATAGCTTTGGTCAAGGCTCTGTTTGCTCCCATGATTGTTAGTTCTGAAAGCTGCTATCCCTAGGGATTATTCAGCAACTCCAGCATTATAGTAATGTTGCCGTTAAGAGCTAATTTGCCCAAAGGTGGTTCAGAACCTATCATTTGCCAGAAAACACAATCTGAATGTTCCTGTTATTCAAAATGAGCATTGTATATATTAACATTACAATGGTATATGACAAACACAAAGCAAATCCTAAGAAGCCTTTGTTTTCTCCTCCAGAGAAAGAAATGTCTGTCATTATCGGATCCTTACCACTAAAAGGTAAGGACTGATACTCTTCCTGGGCTTCAGTAAGACAGTTTTGCCTGGTACATTTCTATTCTAACATCCTGCAGTCTTGGCCTTCATATCAAAACACTATCATGCTAGCATGGGCAAAGTATTCCACTTGGGACAACTGATTCAACATCATAATGCTACATGCCAGATGCTGAAGCAAACATGTATTCATGCATCTCTGGCTTAGAGAGCATGACTAAGCTTAAGACAATAGCTGAGTATATCTATTAAATCAAAAAACATTTACTTTCTTCTGAAAGTGTGGGAGCAACAAATTGACAATTGATATGTCATTGCTCCTTCCAAATTTGGTTTACACAACTGGGCCTTTCTACAAATCATGAACAGCTGAAGTCAGATATGACCTCACTTGCATCTCCCTTCTGTGCTAACACCCACATCCTCATTAGGTAAGGAAAAGGCATGGTTGTTTAGCTTAACACACTTCCAATGTCATACACCCTCCCCAGTCAAACCAGAAACATACAGATATTCTGCGATACACTTGACGTTTCCTTTGGGCCATCTTCTGGTGCATCAGAGGAGGACATTGGATCTGCAGCAGCCTGTATGAAACAAATTCAAAAAGAGGCTGGAAATTACAATGAAATGCTTTAATACATCTTTCCCCTTGTGAGTTTGCTCGATTTGAACCTACATAAAATATTCAAGCAAGTAAATAATTTAAGCAAGTGTCAACAGTTCAAAGCATCTGCAGTTTTACAACTGTTTTTCTCCTAGCTGGATAAGTATGAGAAAGTGCACATTAAAAACTATTTCATGCCTATTTTAAAAGGCAATATATATACCTGACATGGAGTTTTAAAAAAATTATCTGATTTTAGAATAAAAAGAAAAAAATTTACCTCTAATGCTACCATAGCATTTTCTGTGTTGAAACTAGAATGTGCACTGATTATTATACCATTGCCATTTATAAGGTGACAGATTTGCCTCAACTAGCAGTCACCATTAGTCTGAAAAAATTAATCAGCACTCACAAGAATACACACATCCATTCTAGAACAGTCTGCTCAAGATGATTATTCTGTTGAAATAAGTGTAAGGAAATTACACAATATGGACATCCAATCTTATAAAGTTTATGTGTATGTTGACTTCATATACATCAAATCAAAATCAAAAGGATGCATAGCATCTGCACAGTTTTTTTCTCTAAAATATCTGAAGGTAATTGAAAAGATTCCCCAAGACTGACTTTTAAATATTGTCACTAGAAGTATATGAGGCAGGTCTTTGGCTAACAAAACCTTATTTTTAACTAGCAGGCAAGTTTTAAAACCTGTGCATAGAATTCAAACAATCCCTGTCATCCAGCCTGTGTCATCCAAGCTGGAGAGACAGAGTTAGTGCAGAAAAGAAAGACTTAAGAACCAGGGAAAGCTCAACTATAACCTATTTTCAGGCAACTACAGTAATTCCAAGTTGAATCAGGATTATTACTGGGAGAATTTGGAATTCTTGAACAACATTAAGTCAAAAAGTTAGAGACAAGTGAATCTATCACCATTCAAGTACCTTCCAAACTAAATTCTTGTTTTACCTTCTGTAATTCAAGTACATTCTGAATGTAGGTACTACATTCAAGTACCTTCAAACTAAATTTTTGTAAATCCAAACAAAAGTATTAGTGAGTCAGCAAGCAGAGC
The DNA here is from genome assembly GCF_023638135.1 of Falco biarmicus. Classification (NCBI taxonomy): domain Eukaryota; kingdom Metazoa; phylum Chordata; class Aves; order Falconiformes; family Falconidae; genus Falco; species Falco biarmicus. Next base: position 7,132,853 of record NC_079292.1, on the reverse strand, counting down.
AGACAGCCGAGCTCTCCTGAAGGATGTCAGCTTTTTAGCTGGAATGACTGGTTTACTTTGTACTTTACCTGGTAAGATTTAAAACAGGACTGTACAAAGCCCATCTAATCGTTAAGAGATTTCAAGATTAATTAATTTTTTCTTGCGTTCCAAGCTGCAATTTTCAGGTAATAAATCCTGGGTGTCTTACCTTGGCCCCACTGAAAGTAAGGCAAAATTTGGAATACATTTCATGGGAGTAAGACCAAAAAGTACACCAGCTTTACAGTGCAGTTTAAAACATTCACAGCAACATATCATCCTTTCACTACAAAGCAAAAGTCTGTTCATTGACAACTGCAAACTGCAATTACACCGCAAATTGCAATTACATTCACAAATCTAATTTAGCACCAGCGCAGCTTTTGATCACAACATATGGCTTGACTCTACTGCTTGCATACATAACTCCAGTCACAAAAATATTTTGGAAAAATGTATCCATCTGTAACATATGGAATTAATCCTGTCACTTATGCTGGCTTTGTCATCGTAACATTACAACATTGCAGTGGGAAAAGCACTAAGCACCGCATTAAGTATCTGCCATTCCTCTTCTGCACCCCGCCCCCGCCTCAAATTAACTAACAGGACACACAAACCTACATTCTTCTATCTCAGATGAAAAAAAATCTCCTGAGCTTCTTCACTTACTACACCAGAAAAAGGTTTTGAGATACATGGATATGAAAGGAGAAGAAAAGGAACAGCAAATGCAGAAAAATGCACCTCAGCATAATTTGGCAAGGAAACCTGTGTACTGTGAGATCATTTGTATACAATCAATTTGTGTCATTTACTCACAAAACAGTTTTTCCTCCTCAAGGTTTTTCATAGGTTAGATTATTTTCTATAATTCCTCACTGGCAAGTAGGTTAACACAAAAGACCTTTTTTAGCTTTTGTAATTGGAGGGAAAGGACCCTGAAAAGAAGAACCTAAATGTGGCAAAAAAAAAAAAAAAAAAAAAAAAAAAGCAAGCAGCATTCAGCCCGCCCACCCCAAGTTTTAAAAGGGGTCCCACACTGGTAGTCTCAACCCTCCGACTACTCAGTAGATCTTCCCTGAGGAGGAGTGGAAGTACATGGCTGATTCAGTCTTGACCTTCCCTGCAATTCTACTGAGAAACAAACTTCAGATCCAAGCCCTACCTCAGGCTGTTGCTCCTCTTGCATCCCTGCAGTGTAGGCTTATTTTCACCAACCACACAAGAACTGCAAGAAGTAAAAGGAATGGAAGAGAATTAAAAATTAACGGCATAACCCAGGATATTCGTTCAGGAACTGGGGGAGGCGAGCAGAAATCACGTGTCTCTACAATCTCTAATAAAAACTGAATAAAAGTGGCAAACTAAAGATGCACAATTGCCACCTTTTCAACTCTGCTTCTGTTAAAAAAAAAGAACAAACCAAACCAAACAACCCCCACCACCCACATCAGTAGGGTAGAACTACCCTGTTTTAATCCGGTTCTTTGCTTGGCTCTAAGTACAGAGCATAGTCCTGTTTTTGCACACACTGAGAATATCTTGGTAAACAAGGGTGGACTTCACAGGAACTCAGAAATTTTTTTTCTCTTTTGCTGTCTTAGATTCTGCAAAATGCCTTTTTCCTCTAGATCACTTGTAAGTAACTGATACAGGATCATTGTCAAAATGGTTTCAGCAATAGCAAAATTCTTGCTCAACTAGATCAGTAGTTCTGTTTTGTCCGAACAAACTACATCAAGACAATTTTTAGGTGAATTTTAGAGATTATCTGTATTTCCAGGACTTCACTGCTACAAAGAACAGGAAAGCAGCTGTGGTCTTAATATCCAACTAGAGCACCACACACATTATTATCTGATCTGCACCATGTTATCATGCACGTATGTTTTCAAATATGTCAGGGTCAGAACATCAGTAAGATCATGCCTGTGTGAAAAACCCTGGGAATGGTTTCCTGTCTAGTTGTAAGATTCCTTCTTCCATCCGTATTTTCCAAGTCCAAAACTCCTCCCTGAAGCTGACAGCATGCTATGACTTGAGTTTGATGCTAAGAGGCTTGCACAAGACACCGAACACGTGACTTGTGCACATTCTGCTTATTCTTACTGCTATCCCACTAAAACTGAAGCACTTGAAAGCGCTGCTCCTTCACCACGGCATTTTAGGTTGCCTCCCACTGACCTGTTTCACAGTACGTGTGAACACTGCTGTATTTTATTAGGCTGGAGAGCAGTCCTGACAAATGTATTCGTACAAGTTCGCAGCCTTGCTCTGAAGAACAGAGGGACAGGTTCAGCTCCTGCCCTCCACCCAGGTGAGGCTGGTTGGTGCCTAGGTGACAGCATATTCCAGCACATGAATGTCATGAAAAAAAGGCTCCCCTCCTCCACTTCCCCAAATGCAACAATCTCCTCGAGTCTGATTAGCACTCTGCATCCTGGTTTCTTTGTTTTCAAGTTAGTTGTTCTGCTTTCTAGCTTTGCTTAAAATATGTTTCTATAAAAAGCATTTGCCTGAGCAGCGTGAAGCATGCAAGTGTAATTCAGACAGTTGGCATACCTCCCTCTGCACAGATACAGCAGGATTTCAGCAATTCATGCCTTCGCGTTGTCCACTGCTAGTGGTTGGCCAGAGAACCAGAGATCACAACTGCAGGCTGGGCAAGCAAAATGCAGAGTGGCCGAGAGCCCGGCTTCTCTGTGCTCCTTGGAGCAAAAATCCCACAAAGCCCAGGAGCCCCATGCCTCGAGCAGGCACCAGCTACAGACACAGCTCCTGAGCTGCGAGGCAAATACCTCGTTAAAACAGAAATTACACACTTCGAACAGTCCAAGAGGTTCAGTAACAAACTGTTTATTCAAAAACATGCAAGAAGTCTGCACAGGCAACGTAAGTACTCCGTTGTTTTTGCTACAATGCATAATATACATTTAAAACCAGGACCATGCCTTCCCTCCTTCCAAGAAGTCAAAGAAACTTGGATGTCAGGGTAAACTGAAAGAGAAGGCGAACCGAACTTCTCTTTTCTGCTTCACTGTTTCCTCAATTTACACGTGGTGTGGACAGCTGTAAATAAGCACAGCAGAAGCACAGCCCCAAGACCTGCAACCTCCGTGGGGACAGAGCAGCCCACTGACACCTCATCCCAGACAGCCTGGCCAGAGCTATCTGGTGGCCTTGTGGGCTTAAGTGAACCCAGCGCCTGTTTTTATCCAGTCCTGTGTCTCTGAGAGACTGGTTTAACTATTTGTTGACTTGTGCAATAAACCAGACTAGAGAGCAGATTCAGGTTAAAAAACAACCTTTTTTCTCCCCACCCTACCAAGGCATTTTAAGCTCAGATGACCAAACAGCTGCAGGAACAACTGTGGTGGCAAAACTGAAGAGACTATATAAAGTGGAGATGCTGAAACCAACACTGCCCTCTGAGAAAATATTTGTCCAACTCCAGCATCAGTCAGGCGTGCACCAATACTCTGATGCTCAGCTCTGGGCTTGGCTCTCAACTGGTTCATGTGCAAAATACTAGTGTTTTTCTGCCAGTGAATCATCTTGCCCTAAATGCAAACTAAAGTTCTAAGCTTGGTTAAGCCTGCCAGGGTTTGAAAACATGTCTCTTTATGGGAGTGCTCTTAAAAATAGTAAACTGCAAGTTTCAGTTATAGACTTCTTCAGAAGCACAGAGTGATTTTTCCACCAAATGACATTTTAGAAAACCTCATCCCATTCTCACTACGGGGCAAATGTTGTGTCTGACATTGGAGAGAAATGTTTATTCACATAAACTAGCACTGCTTTTTATCTGACCTCTACACCTTTGGAGAAAGTAAAGCTGTTTGTTCAGTGTGGTTCACAGATTCACCGTAGCGGGGTTCCAGCCTCTTCAGGGAACCCACAGCACAATACCACAATGGTCAGATGAGAGACTGCGCAGCACATTAATAGGCAAGTCTGCCAGTGCTTTCTCTTCTAGGAGATCTTGTTCTCAGATGCTGAGATCTGCTCCAGATCCACTGAAGGTGAAATGTTCCATGCAGAAGACCTGGATTTTATTTTTAACTTAGAACACGACTGGGAATTCTAATTGTTCAATCAATATTAAGAATGTTCTTAAACTGGTTGTCAACAAACAACTGCCATGAAAATCCATGTGTTCAAGTCCTTGCTTAGTGTGAGTAACAATAGGCACAAAGCACGTCAACACCAGAGTACAGACGAGACTGGCTACTCAGCATCCTCATCGACAACAGTGGAGAAAGTATACATATTCTGAGAACTAGTCAAATACCTTGGACTCAAGGCCTGACCTAGCTCATCCACATGGAAAAGTTGCCGTCCCTGTACATCAGTGTATTCACAGCAGACATCCACATCCCATAATACTTGTAACACTAATCCTGAATCCTCTGAGAGAGGACTGAGCATACCTTGCTTGTTACACAGACAAGGAACTGAAGCACATGAATCTGTACGCATTTCCTCCCACTGCATCCAACAGCCAGAAGAGGTGCTAATTCAGAACAAATCCTGGCAAGCACCTGGGCAACTTAAATCCAAGCATTTGCAGATTTCTTAGAGCTTGATTTTTCAATCTTATGGGTTTGGGTTGTTGGTTGTTGTTTTTGTTGGTTTTTGTTTTTTTTTTTTAAATAAAGGTAAACTTCCTAAAGAAGTGAGACAAGGTAACAAGGCAGAGCTTATTTGCCTGTGCTTGCTAACCCATAATGAATTTTAAACAAACCTGGCAGGGAGGTGAGTCTCACAGTCATCCAGAGGTGCAAAGCACAGCACTGCTCCTCCAGGAAAAAAAAAAAAAAAAAAAAAAAAAAAGACTACTGAAGATTACAGGGGGTGGTGTGTGTGAAAGAGGATGTTGGCAGAACCTGACAGGGAACAGAAGGAAATTAAACCCCAAGTTGTAAAGCCACAGGCAAAAGAAGCTGTTCAGACAATTACTGTGTTCCATAATACGTACACCACAACATCTCATAACCTCAAGTTCTACTTACCATGGGATCTGGCACAAACATGTGAAACCAATCAAATCCCTCTCCCAGCTACTTCAAAGGCCTGTTAAGAGGCCCTCATGAGATAAATCACATAATGAAAGTCTCAGATATGACAGTGCATTTCTTTCAGACAAACTGGGGGATACAGCTTCTAGATGAGAAGATGAGAGACTATAAAGTATTTCTGTTCTCTTATCTGCCAGGAGACTGTCTTAATCTGGCATTCATTCTTCCTGCTAGGAGTGCCACCAAGAAATTTCTGGGAGCCAGAAGAAACGAGGAGGAGGTCTGATCTGGCTCCGTATGACCCACCAAGACTGGGGTTTTCCCCTGGAATTTTTTTGAAAGGACTCCTTGATGACTGAAGCCCCAATTCAATCCCCTTTTTTCCCCAGCAAGTGCAATTCTTGCGCTTCTTTCATCTTTGCTAGTCCTAGGGGGCCTGCCATTCACTGGGTGATTAAAAATTGTTCATGTGTACACACGTGAACAAGTGAAGCCCTTTCCCCAACTCTTAAGATAGGTAGGCAGCCAAACAGCAATTTTTGAGACCACCCAATGAACTGGAAGCTGAAAATTAAGCCATTACTCATCTCGCTGATAGGCACTTATTTCCTTTCAAGGTCATCTTGTCCTGACAGCACCAGCCGGACAGCCATCCACACTGACAACAGCAGTGAAACAGGGGCAATACTTTTCACCTACACTCTGGGGATTATTCTCTTCCCCGCAACACAAGTTCAGAAAGGAACACACAGGTAAGCACATGATCTTAGCAATACTTATCCTGCACAGTGGCTGACAAAAGCAGAGTGAGAAAGACCTCCCTGCCGTGCTTTTGGCATCAGTCCTCCAGCTTTCCCGATGTGCAACAGCTTCAGCAGAGCTTCCTCTTTGTGTGAAATCTGCTTGTGAACTACTGGCTCGTTTAACATACTGGGTAATCTTAGCTGACCAAAGTGTTTCGGTCCTAGCTGCATACCGAGGCATCTGAAACTCCCTTAGCTCACAGTCTCAAGGCAACAAGAGGTACACTCACATCACAGGTCAGGTGTTCTAATAAGGCAAGTTACAGGCACTAAAACATGAGCTACCATTAAAGAACAAATGCTCTTTCTCATTTTATCTCAACTAGGTAGGTTAGTGAGTAAATTCAACCACAACTCAGAGGATGGATGGATGGGCAGTTCATTAAGATGTCCTCCTATGGTAAGGCTGAATTTCTTCCTTTATTGTCTTATCTAAATTTGCTTCCTTCAGACAGTGATTTAACTGAATCAATAAAAAAGCTTTTTTAAAAACTCTCATTGCTCCTACCTACAAAACAACCTAGTCAGCTACTCTTTAAAAATACTTTTGTTGTTTTCTTCTGTCTGAGCTATACAGAAACTCAGAAGCAGCATTTGCTTTCCTCAACACACTGACATCGCAAGAGGAAAAAAAAAGTTCTCTATAGCCTTATAATTGCTCTGTATTTTCTACACGCTGCAGCATGCACATCAGAATAACTAGTAGGAAATCAGGAGCCACCAAAACTACCACAACTTCTTTCACCTTTTATTGAAATGGAAAGTGTATGATTTTTATGTTTGACACCCCCCCACCCCCCCAAAAATCAAAATGCATGTATTACTGCTTTCAACAGTTACAATACTCACTACCATTGCAGAAGGTATCATCTCTCAGTACTTGGAGTACTAAACCTCCGAGATGGGATTGTATGTACTTCCCTTTTTACAAATAAGGAACTAAGGTGTATGAACCTGTTGTTTGGTATCTAAACAAAGTAGTTTGGAGGCTGCTGGACCTTTCAAAGCATTTCAGTTCTGCAATGTGAATCTTCCTTTTGTTTTTAATCGCTGGCCCTTCAGAAGATCTCCCTGTATCTCCCCAAGACAGCACTTCCTCAGTCACATGCCAACATCATCCTTGTTACCCTAGAGTCACTGTGGGAAAGAGAAGAGGTAGGCTAAGGACTAGATTTGATTCAAGAGCAAGCTGTCAAACAATCAAGTGAGCGTTCTCCAGTGAGAATACAGCACACCTCACAAAGGTAATGCTGTAACTGAGCCAGAACTGACCTGCACTTGGGTGTAAGCCAAGGCACATGCAAGTGACTATTTCATCAACAGCCTCCTGACCCAGCTCTCTAATACCAGTATCCCTAGCTATAACACAGCCTCCATCCTCTCCAGCAGGAGATGCAGCAATAAAAGTTTACTTACATCTACATGCACTAAGTGTGCTGTGTTCCTTTTATCCTCTAAACCTGCAGTTTCACCAGCAATGGATATTTGGTTTAGCTGGTACAGCCTGTGCGCTTCAGATTCATCTTATGCGCTACATAAGCTCATGTCATTTGAATGCTGCTACCAATTAACAGGACCACTTATTTTATGTAAGCAGAAGAGGCACATCAATACTTCAGAAAATACAGACACATCTTTTCTCCCACTGACCACTGCACTCATTACTCACTATCTGGAATACTTAACAAAGTATCTTCCATGCCTAATGTTTAACCTACTAACAAGGCAAAACCAAACCAATGGATATTCAAGTACGTCTCAGCACCATCCTCTGCAAAGGAAGCAGAGTATTTAACATTGACCAGGCTTCTTCCACACTTATGCACAGGAATCTTATAAACATTCACAAACAATCATCAGCTCCAAATAGTGTCTCTTCTCTGTTTATAGACAGTTCATACTCAGAATGATGCAACAGCTGAAACCTGACTGCCAATTAATGCAAAATTCAGAAATTGGAATGTATTTCAAAACCATCACCAAGGTGGCCTACTGTACGTATTGCATGTATCTCTTTGACACAACCCACGCCTTTGAAACTTAACTGAGTAACTGGTTCTGTGATCACAGATGGTTGTAGATCATGGCTCTGGTTTCTCATGACTCAGAAGTTCATAAATTTCAAAACACATTTTTACGCTCTGAGCATCAATGAGGTGTTCCTGCAATACAAACTGTGCTGATATATGCAGCCTAAATACAGGTACCTTCACATTGGAGCCAACATCCATTTGCATACTTTGAAAGCTAAAAGTCACAGGCAACTAAATTAACTCTATTTGAAAGGGAAGTGTTGGAACACTAGAATATCTGGCCTGGGACACTGATGCACTGCAAATATGTTTATCAGTGAAAGAAAAAAGGGTATTCTTATACATGTTTTGTGCTTTTAGAAATCATTGCTATTACACTGACTAGGGCTACTAGATGAAATGAGTAAGTACAGGTGAATCAGGATGCTAATGCAGAGCACAACTGAAAACAAACGATCGGTCAAATCCCTACTGTTTTACAATTGGTCAAATCCCTACTGTTTTGAGACTGTGAAGTGGTTGCTAAATTTAGAACACGGGGCAGAAAGACCAAAGAGACATGGGCCCCATGTCTGGCCAGCCACTCAGAAACTCATGCTGGTTTACAACCTACACACCTGTCCAAGTCATCTTCCTATTTTATTCTAACAAGAGTCACGGGAATTTAGTGGTGATTAGGAACTGAAATAATTTTATTAGACTCTCCTGCAATCAGCAGACTGGGGTGAGATATCCACTCCACACATCTCCCTCCAGGCCATTCAAAACTATGAACCAAGTCATAGTTCTGATTCTGGGGAACCCTTCTGCAAAGCAGAGTAACAGTAAAAGAGCATAGCTGCTGCATGCAAAGTGTCTATGGAGTTCTACCAGAAGCACATTCTCCACTCTCTGTTCATAACCTACAAGCAGCCAGCAAATGAGATGCGTACAGAAGTTTTGTCATGGACAACTAACTAGTGGCTTGGAAGATACCTGACTGTGGTCCACAAAACTGTGGCAGAACTCTTCTTAAACCCCACGTTTATTTCATATGTCAATGGCTGTCTGCTGAGATACGCAGAAGCTGGGTGTCGAGTACTGGCAAACACTCACCTTCACTCATTACGAACACTTTCAGATGCAGTCCTTACGATGATAGAATTGGGACTTTGCAGGACAAGATAATTTTGCCCAACTGCCAAACACATTATTTATCAGTGCTCTTCTGCCTGCCCCTTCCATCCTAGACTCCAAACAGTAGCTGGGAGCAAGATGATCTACTTCATTACCTATGATGATCATTACCTATAACGATCTGAATCATTACCTGATCAAAAAGCTGAAAACATTTGTTACATGACACGGGCCTATGTGCTGGCCACAAGCAAAGACACACAGCTCTACTGTAGCAGGGAACTGAAGAAAGAGGGTCAGGTTTCGAGACAGACCTGAGAGACAAAGCTGCAGGAAAGCAAGCTAATTCCAGCCTGGAGGGCTGCAGACACAGGAACCCTATTTAGCACTAACTGTTCAGTCTACAGACACATTCACACTAACCAGGAAAGTCAACTTGCCTGCAACTCCATCCAGCTGCTGCACCACTCATCTAACGTGTAAAGCGCCTGAGCAGCTCAGTAGTTAAAACCAGATCTTCCCTCAAAAGATTATCTCTGTTTCCATTGCTATCCGCTACCCTCCAAAGAAATGAGAAAAGCCCTCAGCAACTCCTGATCCTGGTTCCTCACACACAGGCCTTCTTCATTGGTTACCCTGTAACTAGCTGCCTTACCCGTCCTTTTGAAAAACGGCTCCCAGTTGCACAACACTTGATAGGATAACACATCCTACCAAGGCAAGATCAGGATCTCCAGATGTACCGAACAGGTAACTAGAGTTTTCAACTTCATCAGCATTCATGTTGCTGTGCTCTTGCTCCCTCTCACAAGCATGCACACCCTTCCTGCACAGACGCACCTCTACACATGTGCGTGACTTTGCACTGTCCGTACAGACAAGGTTATTTTGCAGACAGCCTGCAGGGCTTAACCACTGGAAAATATGAACTCCTGGAGCGCCAGTGTAGTCTCTTCTGCAGCCTGATATGTGGTGTCATCAGGACACTTAAACTCTTGTATGTGGACATGCTAAGTCCCTGCATTCCTCAGTGATTTCAATCAAACTGCACAGCATGTCAACTAGACATGAGAGGGGGAAAGGAAGGAGACAGAAGGAGAAAAAGAAGTGGAAAGGAAGACAGCTTGTCACCAAGTGCATGCATGTTTTCATACAAATCTATAAACTGCAGTTATTATTGAAGTTATATGCCCCCGAGTCACTTCGCAGGCAGGAAAAACTCAGTCCCACTCACAGAGTTTAAAAGTTCAAATACAGAAGCACAGTATTAGCTGTGTTTAGTATTAGCATTTCACATTTGAGTGGCCCTTTACAAAAACCTTCATAACCGAAGGTGTGACCTCAGGAATTATTCACATGGGAAACCTATTTGCAAAAACCCATCTAACAAGAACCATGACTGACAGAACATATTGGTGAGATCTTGTACTAAATTGTCTTATGAGAGACAACTGGTGCAGCTAACCAGCATGGACTGTCCCTCACAGGACAAGGAGAGCTGCAGAATCCTTCCTACCTACTGGCACTGGCTGGCAAAGCACATGCTGCGATATTATTTCAGACAGCTGTAGCTACACACCACTCCCATTAAATCTGGAGCACACTTATCTCTGGCCTGCTCTCATTTTTTCATTTTCTAAGACCACCCCAAATCTCTTTCTTCACTTTTCCCAAGTAGCAAATAGGAAAAAGAAGATGCTTTCTGGGAAGTACTATTTAAAAAAAAAAAAAAAAAAAAAAATCACATGACTCTTCCACAAATAAGATGCCAATACCACTGTTTTATTCACAGCTGTGGTGCTGGCAGCAGCAATGTTGCATCATATTCACCATATGGAAGAAAGAATGCACTGAAAAATAAATGTAACTCTCCTAACACTGAATTGAAGAATATCTGAGTCTACAGCTAAGAAAACAAAGAGTGCCAGACACTGCGACAGCTGACAAATTTATAATCAGCAACTCAAGTCACTGAAACTTGAAAGTCTACTGAAAGCCACAAACAGCAGGGCACAAACCAGTACCACAGCCATAACCCAGTATTTTCAATTAATAAACTCATATAGCTTAGGATAATTAAAGATACATGTGTTTTTCCCCTACTCTAAGGTCTACTCCCTGCTACGGCAGGAAAACACCTGAAATCTGTTTGGTTTTGTGGCTTGTTGTTTTGGGTTGGTATTTTTAATTATTTTTTTTTTTTGCTTTACTCTGTTACCCTTCCAAGAAGGAATATGTGCATTAACGAGCTGAACAGTAGGTGCGCTGATACACATCTCTACAAAATGGAGAAGTGAAGCCATTCCAGGCACCTTTGGTATTTTTTGGGACTACTACTGACACCACCACACATGCAAGGCAGCATCTAAAGCACATCTCCTTGCTTTTACAACTCAGCAGCAACCACTCTGTTGCTGTTGCAACTTTCTGCAAAGTTTTAGCAAACAAAAACACTTTCTTCTGAAAGCCAGCAAAAAATAAACACCTTTGTTGTATGGATACCCGAGCACAGGATCATCAGTACGTGTATTTTCCTCAAGAGAAAAGCTCAGGCTACACCTGGGTCACGAGTTATTTTCGAGAGCTTGGTTAATGGGAACTATTTTTAGAGGTGAATTCAAAATCCTTATTTCAGTTTACTGCGTGCGATGCCTAATATGGACAGTCTGAAAAAGTCACAACTGTTCAGAGAGACCAGAAAAAGAAAGAAGACAAAACCTGCAGGTCTTCGCTTTTCTCTTCTCCAGCTCACCCTCACAACCAAGCCCACCACCGACCCCACGCCCTCACCACGGGAGCCCCCGCGGGCGCACACGGCCGGCGGCGCGCTGCCACCCCCGCGCAGCCCCGCACCAGGACACGGCCACAACGAGGCGAGCGGAAAGGTGCGGCCGCTGGGGAATCCACTCACGGGTCCGCGACCTTAAACACGGCCCCCCAAAAAAGCGTTTCCCCCGCTTCCGTGCCCGCTTGCCCCGGGCCTCCTCGCAGGGCTCCGGCGGGGAGGGGGCGGGCAGCGGTCTCCCAGCCTCCCCCTCAGCGGGGATTTACACGAGCCTCCCCGCTGCGCGGCTCAGGAGCGGCGGTCCCGCCCGGCGGGAAGCCGCCCCCGCCCGGAGAGGGCCCCCTCAGCCCGCAGGGTCACCGGCGGGGCAGCACCGAGCCGGCCCCGGCCGCCCTTCCCCGCGCCCGCCGAGGCGCCGCCGGCAGCGCTGGGGTCCCGCCCGCCGCGGGCGCGAGGCCCGGGGACCGCTCCCGGCGGCGCGAGCGGCCGCCTGCCCGCCCGCACGGGGCGCTGCCCGACGGCGCCTCCGCGCCGGCCACCGGGAAGGGCAGGGCCGGGCCGGGCGTACGTGAGGGGACGGGCGGCGACGGCAGGCGGCCCCGCCGCTCACAGCCGCCTCCCCCTCCCGCGGGGCCCCGGGCTCGGGGAGAAACGCGACAACACCCCAACCCCCCCCCCCCCCCCGCCGCCGCTCCCCCTCACACACGCCCGCCCCGGGGCTCGGCCCCAACATGGCCCCGCCGCCGCCCCCCGGCCCGGCGGGAAGCGGGGCACCGCGGCCGCCCCCCGCCCTCGCCTCGCTCACTTGCCGTGCTCGGCGGCGGGGTCGGCGGGTCCCGCCGCTGGCCGGGACGCTGCGGGAGGAGGCGTCAGCGGCGCCGCGGAGCTCCGGCGCCAGGGGCACGCCAGCCGGACAACATGCTGCATTAGTCATTCATAAAGGGAGGCGGGCCCGGCGCCGCTGGGCAGCCTGGGCCTTGTAGTCCGCCGCTGCTTCCGGGCCCCGCGGCGGCGAGGGGCGGCGGGCGGCAGCGGGCGGCAGCGGACTACAGCTCCCAGGGGCACGGGCGGGCGCACGGGCCGCAGGGCCCGGCAGCCGCGGGCGCTCGCCCGCCTCCTGGCCGCGCCGCGTCCCGGGCCGGCGGCTCTGCGGCCCGGTTTGTGTGCCGGCTCGTAGAGGCCGCTTGGGTCTGTGCCGGTGAAGGGGCCGCCCGGGGGTACTGGCGTCTCTGCGGGATCCCCGGCGCGGGGAAAGGCTCGGCGGAGCGGGGAGCGTGCGGCGGCGCCGGCAGCGGGTGCCCGAGTTCCTTCAGCCGCCCTGGGGAGCAGGCGGCCTTCGGGCGGGAACTGAACTGCGGCCGCTTTGAGGCGGCGGCTGCCAGGGCAGCTGTAGCCGCGCTGTGGAGCCTCTCGCACCCGACCCGGGCCCGCCGAGCTCGGCGCCGGGGGGACGGTTTGGTACCGACCTCCCAAGCGCGGCCCGGGCGGCTGCTTTGGGTGCTGGCCGCCGCAGGCGCGGTGGGCCTGTGTAGAGGCATCGGGGGCAGGAGAGCACCCTCGGGCCTGGGACTGCACGGGGTGTGGGTCGTGGGTCTAGCGGAGATGGAAGACGCAGGGAGATCAAGCTCCGCCATCTCCAAACCCGCTTGTGAACGTACTTGCTCTCTGTGCAGCCCTGCTGCTCACCGCTGCTGTTCCGGCATTTGCTTTCTCTCTTTCCGTGGACATTTCCTCTTCTACTGGAGAATAGTTAATGTTTTACCTACGAAACCTGAAAAATCCGTACAACCTGCTCAAGCAGAAGCGGCATTCAATGATGCTTTAGATTACTCAGCTGACACATACAAGTATTTTATTGGTCAAGAAAACTTTGTTTCAAGAAAATGTGTCAAGAATCAATTATAGCTACCGATTATTTTCTGAAACCATCTCTGTCCCTTTTCCTGCTTCTCTGTTCTGTTTCCGATAGGTTCAGCAATAGTAAGGCTAAAACATCTGTTTAGTCTGAGCACATTTATTATATAAATACAGTTTCATTAGAACTGACTTGAGGGTACATTTTCTGATCTTTTCTTAAACATTTTATGCCATGGCCAGGATTAGTTTAGGATTGGGCTGAGCTTTGGAAGTACGTGGTATGTAGGAATCAAGTACAGGCATGTTGAGACAGTTGGGAATCTCACTTCCCGTTTCATGCTATAATAGCTTCAACTTTCTGTAAAAGCACAGAGCAGGCATTTCGTACGTGAACATTGAAAATACATATAACCAAGTAAAGGTATAAGCTATACAGACCTTCGCTTCTGGGAAAAAAACCCCAAATCATCCAGGGTCTGACAGATACAGAAGAAAAATCCACTTTGGGCATTTTTATCTAGTACTGTACACTGATTTCAAATACCTTTCCCCCCCCCCCCCCCCTCTTTTTTTCCCCACAACTGGTGGGTGAAGGTCACTGAGAGAAATGGGACACTGTAGTGGGCAAGAGCAAATTGGTTGCTGCTTTTGGGGATTGCACCATATGGTTTTCTTGGCATCCAAGGACATCCCCCTTCTGAGTACTGCTGCTTCCAGATGCAGCCGCTCCTTGTTGACCACGCCTGCTTGCTTCTGAGTCTGTTTCTAATCCCACCTCTTCTAGGGATTGGCCTTGCCCAGCCACGAGCTTTCCATGGCACTGGATCCACCGTGGGGCTGTAGCGTGGCAGGTAGCGAATGTAACACTGTGTAGCATTGGCTAAGCAGCGTGTGACAGAGGTCCCACTGCTCAGCAACCTGAATCTTAAGCCACAGTAGTGTTCCTTACACAGCCAGTCTCATACATTTTATCTTCTCATACTCAGATTTGCTCAACTACCAGCATGTGCCAGGCTCACGCTCAAGCACCTGTTACGTGCAGTGTAATGCACTGGGTTCAAGCTGTAGATCCTGAGTGACAGTCCAGAATTTTTTGAGCTGCAGCATCCCCTGCTACACCAGTGCTGGTGCTTTGTGCAAACTTTGTAAGCTCCTTGATAGACTACAGATGTGGCCCCAAGCTTCCCACTGCTGCAGCTGCAACGGTGCAATAGTTTTTGGTTAGAACTGGGAAGCACTGCCTTAGCTTGCAGGAAAGCTCACCTGACCTGATCAGATTGGCAAGCCCACTGCTCTGCTTATGGGAATACTGTGAATCTTGCTAGCCTGTTTTTCCTTTAGCTCATGATGCTGCACCCTGATTATGTCAATAGTGTTGATGCTTTCGTGTATGGTTACCTTCAGGCAGTGTTTCCTTTGCTGGCTTAGCGAGAGCTGCAGTGGTTGAACATACCTTTACAAGGACCAAAGGAAGATGCAGGTACTCTACTGACATGAAACAGTGTGGCTGCAGGTTCTGCCTGCACTGTTTCAGCCTGGTCTGTGGTGCACAATGCTTCTGAAAGTGGAGAGAAAGCACTGAAATGGGAGGAAATTTATCAAACTGCAAAGACCTTGGCATTTCCGTGTCCGGTGATCCCAGGGGCGCAGGGCTCTGCAGCTCTGCTGGGGGCAGATGCGCTGGTATCATTAGAGGTGCTCTCTTGCCAGGACTGTGCCAGTGATCCTACTGACAGCTGTTGGTTCACTGCAGGAGTGTGTGTAACTGCAAATTGTGTTCCAGTGTTTGGAGAGGGTTGTGGTAATTGAGTGCCCTATTAATTAGCAATTGCAAGATGGGTCACTGGTGTCTGCTAAGTGGTCTAGTGTAACATAAATCCAGTTCTTAACATTTTTCTTTAATACTTTGTGTATCTTCTTCTTTAAATGTCACCATTGACGTGGGATTGTTTTCAGGTCAACGGTAGATGCCAGTAGTGAAAAGAGGGCTTGGCAGGTGGTTCACAGATTCCTTCAGCATTTCAACTCTATTTAAAATGCTTTTTTAAAAAAAAAAACAAGAACCTGAAACTGAGCCTCACTGAATAGTTACCAGCCACAGCACAGTATAGATGAGGTAGTTTTATTGTGTAGAGTCAGAATTTTCCTTATGCACATGACACTGCTCTTAGGTGCAGGTGTTTCCAGGTGGGGCAGGGGCAAGGAGGGGAGTTAAGTGCGCTTCTGCCAGCCCTCTATCCTGCCCTCAATCCCTCCGTCATCCTTCCATCCCATCCTCTCTCTTCTTTCTCTCTTTCTTGACAAGTTATTTTTACATAAGGTTTCTTAGGAACTGATAGCAGTGATGGTGACATTAGCTAGAGTTGCTCAATTGTCTTCAGTGATCTCTGGTTTGAATAGAGACCTGGTGTGACGTTTGAGTTGGCCCCTGAACAGATTGCTGGGGAAGTCACCAGGCTGCTTCCTGGATGGGCAGATGTCTGTCCCTGTCACAACAGGTTCTTAAAAATGTGCAATAACAAATGATTCACCATTACCACGCAAAACCACCTTATGACAAAAAACCTTGAGCGTTAGGAAGGCTGTTCAAGCATCCAACCTAAACTGCTTGCAGCCAAGCGCAATAGTTTGTGCCCTGCTTACTGTGGGTCTGGAGGGCAGCTTTTTCCCCTATGTCTTTGTAGCAGCCTTCGCCTGTTTAAACATTTTCATGTCTCCTTTTGCCTTCTCTAGACTAGCGAGTTTGAAAATTTTCTCTCTGAGTCCCAGCTCTGGGCCATGGAGGCGGGTACCAGGCTGTACAGCCCGGAAAATGCACTGGAACCCATCTCTGCCAAGGCTCTCCCCAGTTCAGCAGGATCCTGGCCACCCCTCGGTTCAAGCACATGAGCAGGGTGGCGGTGGCGTGACCCCTGCCCACCCGGTGTGACCACTGCCGTCTGCGTTGCAGGAGCTCACAGGTGCCCGCAGGGGTACGGGCAGGACAGGTGGGCTGGGCAGCAGGGAAAACAGGCCAGGAAACGAGCCTGGCTGTAGAGGAATTGTAGAGGAATGAAGGTGGGTTAATTAACATTGATCATATACAGCTGTGGGCTGGCTTCAGGGGCGGTGGGTTGGCTGATGTGGTTAAGGTGCAGCTGTGGCTGGTTCCTGCTAAGTGGTTAAATAGCTCTAAGGGGTATGGAAGAGGGGCAGTCAATGAAGAGAGACCTGGGGGATGCAGAAGAGAGAGTGTGCTCTGGATGGAGGAGAAGCAAGAAGCAGGGTGGACTGGCCTGAAGAATATGAAGAAACACCATGAATAGTAGATGAACCTTTGAAACCTTGTGGGGGATTGGTGGCCGTGCCAGGGCAAGGCACGGGAACTGCTTATTGAAGTCAGCCTGGTATGGGGTGGTAGAGGCCTTGGTGCAGCCAGTTTTGATAGTGCTGCAACACCTGGTGGCCTACCGCGGCCCCCGCGTCGTGGCTGCCGGCTAATCCTGACCTCAGGAGGCATGCGCCATGTTTGGTACCCGGCTCGTTTCTGACATTTCTCTCTGAAATATAAAGGGCAAGATCTTAAAAATGCTTATTTGATTATGAAAGTGATTCCATTCCTCCACCCCCCCTCCTGTCACTTGTGGTGACCAAAGACTTGCCCTGCCAGCCGCCGTTCTGTCCGTCCGCGCCTGACAGAGCCGGAGGCTTCTGGAGGGAGCGTCCTGCGGGCCAGGACAGCCAGCTGCGGCCGCCACCGGGCTGGGGCCGCCCGCGCCGGAGGCAGGGAGACACCGGCGCTGCTGCCCGGCCCTGCAAGCCCCGGGAGCCTGCCAGGGCGAGCGCCCGGCCCGCGGCTCCCGCCAGCCCGCCAGCCCGCCAGCCGAGGGGCTGCTGCCGCGGAGCTGCGGCGCCCTCTGGCGGCCTCCCGCCGTCAGCGCCCCTCGGCAGTTCTGCGCGGAGCAGCGGGGGACCCCCCCACCCCCCCTTCATTTTTCTTGTCTAATGTGATTTTCGGAGAGGCCATCCATTTAAGGCTGTGAGTAGGGAAAAAAGAAGACGGGTAGAACGACTAGTAGCTCCACAGGATTTATTTGACCAGCTTCCCTGGGAGCGAGACAGATTTATGTCATGTCAGTCTCACTGCGTTGCTTGTATCATTCAGAAAAAAGCACCCGCAGGCCAGCTCTAATATACTTCATTTCGCTAAGGTCGAGAGTATGGAGTATATTTATGTTACTTCAAAACAGCATCATCTAAACTGCATGCAGTGTGCTGAGAGGGAAACTGAAGCACAGTTCTGCTGTGAGCAGAAGCGGTAACAGCCTTCTGGTTGCTCATGCAGAGGTGGGCAGGGCAGTGGCCGCAGCCTGCCGTATGGAGATTGCCAGCCAGACCCGATGCCCGGCGGGGCATCCCCGTATCTGCTCCTGAAGGCTACGACCCGCAGCAGCGCTGGGAAGGTCTCAGAGTTGTTCCTTTAGCACTGCTTCGATGACTGAGCTGCTGTACGGTGGCTAGAACTGGCTCCAACAAAGCTGACCTGGCACATTGGAATAACCAAACCGCACACTGGACTAACTCAGCCTCTGGACTTTATAATTTATCCTTAAAATCTGCATGACACTTGGGGTCAGCCCATCACGAGTGGTTGCTGCAAAGGGAAACTGTGGAAAGCTGATGGCTGTGAGCGAGATTTTGGAACCCCAGGTCCAGCTCCAGCTGCCGTGCTGGAGACGTCGGTGTGGGTGCAGGCAGGCGTGCAGCCGGCAGCGTGCACGTGGGAAGATGGTGATGGTGGCAGAGGGAGTGGCAGGGCTACAACACCCTGGTTCTTGCTCTGCATCCATCCTCTTCCTTTCCCTCTTTCCATTAAATTTGCAGCTGACCTGCACAGCACAATGCTGTGCAATGTAGAGGCACTCGAAGTAGCTGTGAGTAACTTGGGTAGCAGAAGCTGTGTCAGCTCAGGACTGGTTTTGGGTTTGTTTGTGTGGCAGGCATGTGCAGCGGGCAATGCAGTGCTGCTGTGACGGCCAGATGGATGTGAGAGGCACGTTCTGGGCTTTCGTCATCCAGGGAGACGGATCACCCAGGAGGCAAATCAGAGCTTGTGCTTCTCTACAGGAAAGGCTGGAAAAAGAAGGCACATCAGAGATGTGCCCCTGTGAGGGAGCCTAGGATTGCACAAGTTAATCTTTCTATTCGCCAGAGGAAACCAGAAGTCCTGCAGCAGAGCCTAATGCCTATAGGCTTTGGAAGACAACGAGAGAGAATGGAGCTGTGATATACAGTCTAGTATACAGGAACAATTAGATCACACAGTGCTGTCTTCAACTAATATCAGGTTGGACTAGAGCTACAGAGCAGAAAAGTCTGGGTTAAAGCTGGTTTGCAATCCTTAACGCACACTAGTCTGCTTCAGATTTGAAAGCTGCATGGCATGATGGGAGACTTTGGATGTAAACCCTGTGAATAAATAAAGAAACAAGTTGAAGATAAAGGCTGGGCTACGAAGGACTGAAAATCACTACTGATGTCAAAGTGAAATGCAGACAAAAGGATGAGTCCAGAACCTTGGTTTAAAGTTGCACTGAAACCCCTGGTTTAGCAACAGGATTTCTCTGTTAAATTCCTTCCTTCTCGCCAGCCTTGGGGCATACATAAAGACTGGCAGCTTGTCCTGCAACAAAGTGAGTTGGGGGTTGAACAAGTGGAGTGCTGCATGCTCTCCACTGACTCCCCAGCAGATCATTCAAAGTAAACAGTAAGTTAACTTGGAGTAGGTGGTGCAGTGGCTTCCCCCCATACAATGTCCATATGGGGAATCAGTGAAAGTGCTGTAATAATCTTGCCTGCTCATCAACTCGCCTATTTGCCTAAGCTCTGAGACTCTTCATGTGTACATGCATTCGTTTAAGGACAAGGCTTGGCCAGCTGAAGTCCCTGGCAAAGTTGTGTAGCCACACTTCAGTGGCTCCAGGACCTCGCTCCAGGAGCTTGCTGTGAGTGCGCCAAGGCTGGAGACCATTAATATTATATTTCCTTCAGTTCTGTCAGTTGATTAAAAAAAGTCAAGCCTGACATGTGATTTCAATCCCTTTATTACTAATACCTAGAAATACTCTGATTCACAAATCCCAGATGCTTTTGTCTTCGTAGATTAGATGGGACCTTTCAGAAGTTAAGCACTTTTCCTTTCATAATGCCTTTCTCCTGAAAAAAATTGACTAATAAAATCATTAGGCTGCCTTAATGTTACTTTGTGTTTGTGAACGTGTTTCAGTAGTAGGGAATAGTTGTATAATGCAGAATCAGAACATAAATCCAAAGTTATACCAATTGCATATCAGAATATTTGATGACTTTCCATGGATTTGAGCCAAAATGTCAAATGTCAGTTCCTGTGTCTGTGTCCTCTAATAGACCTTGAAACGAGGAAGTACAAGCTCCAAGAAATAAAACCAATTCAAATTTCTGCAGAAAATCCTGGGCCTTACACCTAAGGATAAGAGTGAAGAGAAAGAAGGAGACATCATCAAGAAAGAGAAATGCTCTTTATTTGCTTTGTTGGACTTGAGCTGAAGGTGTGGAACACAGAGGTCTTGGACATGCTTATGATCTGGACACAGCAATTTCACTTTAAGCTAAATGTTTTCTGAGAAGGTGGTGAACTTGCTAGGGAAACAAGGGCAACAAGTTTGAAAAGGACTCGGTTATGGAAAAAGAGAGGTGAAAACTATCACAACAGACAGCTTGCATCCACCTGCACTAGGGCTTGTGGTGCCGGTAGTGTGGTTCAAAGAGTTACCACCCTTCAGTCAGTTTAGTGCCTCTAATGAACTTAATGAGGGTTTATGCAAATCTGTCCTACCTGGCATGACAGTGGCCTAGAAGCACTCTTGTAATCTGTCCCTCCATCTCTGATGAGAATCTAGGAACTAACAGCAATAATTTCCTAAACCACTTGCTTAAGGGCTACCTGTGCCCTGCAACAAAATTCCTCCATCCGAAAAAGTAAATAGTCCCCAGCCAGGTTACTGCCTAAATTTGCTGCTGCTCTTGGGAAAACAATACAAAACTACAACAGTATACAACAGTATAAACATATATGATACATATGACTTGGGCGTCATACAAAAGGAATTGTTTTAAAGCAATGTTCACAGATGGCACACCAGAGTTAAGAACCGTGTCTTCTAAGTGTTCTAATATTGAGCTTGGTCTCCTTTTCTAGTGTAGTTAACCTTGCTATCAGCAGGAGACATTAAATTCCTGCATCCAGATCATTTATAGAAACATGAAAGCACTGGCCCTGAAACTGAGACCTGGGGAACCTCACTGGTAACTGGCCACCAGCCTGATGTAACCCCATTTACTGTAACCTTTTAAGACCTACCCAGCAGCCAGTTGTTCACCCAACACCTTATGGACTTGTCTAGCTGTGTGCTGGACGTTTTGTCTAGAAGGATACTGTGAGAGACAAAAAAACCCTACATCTGCTGGCTTCCCTTGGTCAACTAGATGGGTGACTTTGTCGTAAAAGGAAATCAGTTTGGTTAAGCAGGACTTTCTCCTCATGAACCCATGAAGACCAGTAACTTTAAAAGTACATGACAATTGTCTCAAAAAAAAAAAAAAAGAAAAGAAGTATTCCACAGGCCTTCCTATATGAAACTCCAGGAAAACTGCCTGTAATTCTCATGTTCAATGTCATGCTGATTAATGCTTTATTGCATACAGGCAAGCTATGTAATTTAATGAATAGTGCAACAGGAATTTTTCAAAGACAATCATAGTAAGAGTGTTTAAGATTTTACCATCACAGGAGAACTGAACAAGATTCTTCATATCTGAGAGTATCAGAGAAGGCAGGCAGGCTGACAGATATTGCCCTGATTAAGGCCACGATATCAGTATGGTGTGTTGTTGGCATGCAGACTGTTTCCTTTAAATAAGTCTTTCATGACCTTTACAGCAGGCAAGAGTGATGCTTGCTTGAGGACAGCACACACTATGTGAGTAATTCAGGGAAGCTGTAGAACCATGGATCCAGACCCCAAGGCTTGGAAAATCCTCTGGTGCTGTAATGTTGTTGTGTTATAGAAATGCCCTGACCATTCACCTCAGCAAGGACACAGGTTTCAGTGACCCCAGGATAACAGTCTGTGCCCCATGGTGTTCTCTAACCAGTCCAGACAGTGCGTGGTCACCTTGTCCTCTCCCTGTGATGGCATTATCTGTCAAAATCTGGAAAAGTGGCAGAGATAAAGAAGATACATGAGCAGATATTAATCAGCTGGTGCATGTGGAATACCTACCTTTTTACTGGACCTCAATTTTCTGCTAGATGCTTCAGGTGTGGCAATTATTAATGAGATTTCCCAATTCCTGAGCCGGGCACCCAGTAAGCACAAAGCTCACTTGTAACCAAATATTCCTTCTCCCCACTAACCATGTGCCAAGCACTAGTAGGAAGCAAGGGACTACTGGTAGATATTTATAAATACGTATACATTAAAGGCAATATATTAATCACCTCTATATATCAGGTTGTATACATTATAATTTTAATACAATCAGCAATGACAGATGCTCGTTCTATAAAACTACACTTACAGTATTACTAAAAATCATAAATTAATAGAATGGTTTAGGTTGGGAGGGACCTTAAAAGATCGTCTAATTCCAACCTCCCTGTCATGGGCAGGGACACCTTCCACTAGACCACGTTGCTCAAAGCTCCATCCAACCTGGCCTTGAACACTTCCAGGGATGGGGCATTCACAAAAAAAGTTTACCGTCCATTGATTAACATACCAAAATAATATTACATGGTGTATTGCGGTCCATCATGTGCATCCACAGAGGAATAGTCTTCTCCATTACACCACTACCCTGCATCAGCATTTGTGAACTGGAAGCCTCCAGTATTGTGATAAAATTACAGAGAGGTCGTTGTGCTCTGCTACGTTACTCCCAATTTACCCTAATTTATTTTGTTTTGGATCGGCTAGTGCACAATTAGTATAATGGCATTTGTTTATGGTAAGTTAGGAAACAAAAAGGGGTTTTAAAGGAGCAAGGTCTTTAACTTTCAAAACCAGCAAAGGTGATACAAAATTATACCAACCAAATGAAAAGTGGAATAGATTTTTGCTACCGCAGGTCTTGGAAATCTGTATTGATAAATGTGGCATTATATGAATGGTGACTTGCTAAGTACACTTAACTGCTGTCAATTTTTTCCCAATACGTGAAAAAATACCCACTCCTAAAACGACAAGTGGAAATTGAGAATTAGTAGTAATATATTCAAATATTTTTAAGATCAAGCATAAATTTTGGCAATGTTTAGCCTTGTGTTGTCTTTCCATTGCTCCCTGAAATGAAAAGCCTAAATACCTACTTCTTATTTAATTCCTCTGACCTGGTATTTTGGAAGTCTTTCCCACCTATGTAGCCTGCATGCTATTTGGATATACTAGCGTTGAAACATATCTGATATTCAGCACATAATTTTCTGTGGGGTAACTGGAAAGTGCATTGAATTTTCCTTGAGAGACTTGCTCAAGGCATGGATTATATTATCCTCTGTAGCTATGGGGAAGCTACAGCTAAAATTAAATTTTGTGCTTTATTTTAAGGTTAAAAAACACATTAGAAGTAAATCATTAACCCCAAAATCTCTGATCATAGATATTAATAGTAAAGTAGCTGATCTAGAAGAGATTGTATCCCTGAGTTCCTACAATAAACTCAGTGTGACTAAAAATAGCACTTGTGCTACTACTGTTGGTGAAGTACATTCCAAGAAAGAGCAGGCTGAGTTCTGCCTTAGGATCATACCTGCTGCTGGCAAGGATGTCTCCTGCTCAGCTATGCAAGCTGGTGGGAATCCAACCCCAATGCCACTTTGGTCTGCTCAGGCTGCATCCCTCAGTCTTGCTGATAGAGCATAAGCAGTTTATCCAAGATTTCCTCTTGGATCAAGTGTTTGTGAAGGGGCCAAGAGCAGGTGGTATTTCATAATCTATTGATTTTTCCCTGAAGGGATTTGCAGCTGGAAGTCAGTTGTGTTATGAAACATTAACACATTCCCTTCCCAGAGTTAATGAGGAGATTAAGGCAAAATTTTCCTTTTCTCCAAGTCCCATCTTTTTTCTAATCCAGCCTGGACTTGCACCACATCCATGCTGCACAGCACCAGCAGAGTGTAAAACTATGGCTTCTGTTCCATTTGATTCAATTTAGAATAAAGATACCATTCCATTTCCCATAAAAAGAATTTGAACAGGATTTTGCTAACTTCCCTCGCACTGAATAACTGCTTTTCCTATTAACAGTTGTATTGAATTTCAATGGGCTTGAATTTATGGTGTAAGAGATCACTCAACATGACAAAGCATCACAAAATCATACTTGAACATAAGAAAACTTTTTGTTTGGTATTTACAAGGATCTCACCCCGTAGGCTTCTTGTCCATGGGAGGAACTCTTAGGCATATCACCAGACAAGAAAGTACCAATAATAGTAAGTTACATCATCAGGTACATTGTATAGCGGTACACTAGTACAGCATCAGCAGGACACTATGGTGACATCACAGGAGTTCTGTTTTTCCTCAAGGTAAGTAAATGCAGGTGCTTTGGCAGCTATAGTACCTCTCTGTGAGTCATGACATGGAAATCTCATTCAGGTGTCTAAGGAAAGCACACTTGTGAACACTAAACTAATACTGCTTTTTCTGAAGCCTCTCTTGCTACCCATATTTTTATGGTAACGCTCCTAACTACCTGATCTTGCTTTCTGTGCCGGTGCTGCCACTTGTTCTTGTAGCCAGAGCTATCTTAAACAGCCATGAACTGGGGACCACAAAAGGACACCATTTCCTTGAGAAGCCATGAAGAATCCCTTCATTGTTTTCCTCTCTGTTACGGACTGATTGGAAGTAGTCCCTTGAGAACTGCAAGTGTAAACTTAGGCAAAAAAAAAAAAAAAATCACAGAAAGAGGAGATGGAAAAGTATATTAAAATCATCACACCTCTGCCAGGGAATAAATGTAACACTTACGGCATGCCCGAACCAAAACAGTAAGGAAAGAGGAAAATTTATACTTCAGGCAGACTGCTTTTCCTTGCCAAATAGTATTGCAAAAGGCTGCCTAATTAGCTATCTGCTATCACCCACGTATCCTTCAGATGCACTGTTTGGCGGGATTTTTCCTGCCACTAAGTACCATTTTTCTCTAAGATGTATTAGTTTGCATTTTCCAAGGTCAGTTTCACTGCATTTGCTGCCCAGGTTTGTAACCACTTTTTCATAATCGGTATTGCTGCTCTCGCTAGTGGGTTAGGCAGTTCTGAATCCTCACTTCTTACAATCATTCCATGACACTTTGCTTTCCAAAATGACATGTAAAGGAATGTCACTTCTCTTTCATCAAATTGTCAGTCCATATATTACATTGCAGTATCATGAACATTTATTCACTAGTATCATTTCATGAAATTCTGTAACAGTTTTCTTACTAAGATGTAAACAAATTGTATGATTCTGCCAATGTCTGAAAAATCAAGCTATTCTAGTAAGATTATTTTTCAGACACTGAAGCTGTTTCATTGTTTATGGCTTCATGTACACTCAAGGAGCCCAGTCCTATCTCCTTTACTTACCCAAACAGTTCCAGTGGCACAGCTTATGAGAATGGGCAGAATTTGGCCCTGTATCCCTGTTTCACCCTGGTTAAAAAAAGCACAAATCCTGATAACATCTGGCATCTTCTAACACTGAATGCTTAACATGATTTTTAGAGGAAGTTCAGCACTTAACTGCCAGTGAAACCAATAGTTACTATGCACCAAATACTTCACAACAGCACTGTTGGATCATAAAACATCCTTACAGAAATACTTTGATTTCTGTACCTTTAGCACCATCCTTCATCTCTGACACGTGCTAGAGGAAACTGGGTGACAACAGATCTGCCCATCTGCCCTATATTTTGACCTCTCCCACCTGGCGTAATACATCCCAGGATAGCTGTACAAGCCTGTTCTAAAGCTATTTTGCCTAGCTGCTTTCACTGTAAGGAAGGGCAAGGGTAAGAGAAAACACCACTTAGTGGTGGCTTTTTTGTGGTTTTTATGAGTGTAGCTAAGACAGTATCCAGAGAGAGCATTCGCAGGTTTGTCCTGTGAGAGGGGCAGTAGCCCCTCATTAGCACTGGCTGGTAGCTAGTCTAGCCCTTCTCCCATGGGTTTCAGCTGTCTGCGATCCAACACCTACTTCTGATAGCATCAACTTCTGAAAAAATCGCTCCATCGTGAGACAGTACACAGAATCATGCAAGTTAAGAAAGGCAAAACAGCAGTGGGTAATTTTGAGATGTGGATAGTTAGCAGTTCAAAGATTCAAAAGGAAAAAACACTGCTACCAAAAGGTGTAAAATGCTAAGAGAAAAAAGAGGTGGCTGGAAGATCACAACACAGCAATGATCAGCCCGTTCCAAGGACAGTGAGGACTTTTCCCCTCATGGCTGACAACTGCCTGGCTGGCAGCGACTGGCTGCTTCAGAAGAAACATAGCCTCACGAATGTCACCTTCAGAGCCTTCTAACACTATGTGTTCACTTAGGCGTGAAACCGTGAAAACCATCACCTTTCAGCAATTGGTTATGAAGTTCCATACCAGCAGACCTCTAGTCTGTCTTTGCCATGAGCTTTTATTCTTCACTGTGGATATTAGTCATATGATTTAGTGCCAAAATGGGTAATATAATGCAATGTACTGGGGAGTACTTCTAGAGCTTGGAAATCATCATTCCTAAATCATTTTGACATGAAGAACTGGGAATCTTCTGAGAAGATCTGAGAATCAAAGGAACTAGCTCAGGCTTGGCCTGTCAAGAAACTGATGAACAGCTTGATCTTTTTAGAAAGCAAAAGAAGGGAATCTATAAAATGCAGGAATGATAACATTCTCCTGCTAATTAAATTATTAAGGCCTCTAATAAAGAACAGATGATGTTTCAATGACGAGTATGCTGTATTAATGCTTTGACAACTAAGAGTTTCCAGTTGTATATTAAATGTATGTGTTAAAATGTAGCACATAAAGCACCTCCTTTCCTTCCATGATTCTGCAACAGAAAGAAACCAACAAAAGGTTTTTCTCAAACTTCCACACGAAAATTACCATTGGAACACAATTAAACCTCAGAATGCAGTCCCAAAGCAGTTTGATAAAGATGTGAACAACAGGGTACTCTGACCTGATTTTTTGGTGTGACTACCGCATATACAAACTAAACCCCCCAATTTCACCCAAAGCTGTATCAGTGGAAATTTAAATGAGAGTAGCATTGTCCTAGGATAAGGAATTACAGGCTGGGGGAGGGGGATGACTGACAGTTTTAAGTGCACAGTGATCCTGTAAACTGCACAGGTTAAAGCTCTTTCACCAACTAATGAAACTGTAATATTAAAAGTTTTATTAAAAGATTTTTTAAAAGCAATATAAACTTTTCATAGAAGTCTGATAGTATGTTAGTATATAACAAAATTTGTTTCTTGAGCATCTGAAGACATACGAAAGTCAACTCACAATGCCTTTGAGTAGTTTCTGCATTCAGTGCCAAGACCCGTAGTAATGAAGATGGTACAAAATCTTGAACTCAAGAGTACTACACACCTCTTGCAGTGTTGCCGAGAAATGCTAAAGATGTTGTTGTTGTTTGGTTGTTTAGTGTGGTCAAAGTCTCACTAAGCAATGAATTACCTCTGGAGATGCTAATTCTTCCTCTGCCTGAGATCCTGCCTCATTTATGGTTTCCTTTTCATCTTTTGCTTACCTGGCTTCCAGGAATACTTTATCTTTTGCAATGAGACTGCACTGACGGTGGAATCTCATGTCAGACCTTCCTGGGCCACTTGTAATACAGCAGTATTATCTGTGGACATTCCTGCACGGCCGTTTAATGCCTTCTCTGTGGCTCAGTGTTATCATGGGCTGAATCAAGTGAATATTTAACAGAGTCAAGCTATCTGGAAAATAAGTTTCCAGCTGGGAAAGTCGGGACCAAGTGACTGTGTAGTTGGTTAATATTCACGTACAGATTTATGCTTGTTTCTACAAAGTGTCCTAATAGCACAGCTTGATGCAGTGTAAGAAATAAACCCCAACACCTCTCGTTTAATAGCTCTCTTATGATTCCTGCGGATTATCTATGGGTTCTTTTAGGCGCTACATGAAATTTCACTTAATGCTTCCGAGGAGAAGTTCGGTCCCTTGCCCAGAGCAAACCTTGGCTGCAGCATATTCCAGTAAAAGTTAATCTCGAGCTTTCGGTTTGCAGAACCGTTTCACCTGAGGGTCCGCAGTGCCGCGGGCAGCGGGGAGCGCCGGCCCGCACACCCTGCTGCACCCCAAACCTCGGAACGGGGCGCTGAGGCGGGGGCGCGCGCGCTTGTCCCCGCGGGGAGCGCGGCTGCAGCGCCGGGCGTGCGGGGGGAGCGCCGGCGTGGGGCGGCTGCCCTGCGGAGGGGGAGGGGAGGGGACGGGACGGGAGGGGACGGGAGGGGACCCCCGGCCCGTCCCACGCCGCCGGCGGCCGCGCCCCCGCGCCGGGCGCTCAGAAAAAGGGACAGGGCGGAAGAGCGGCGCGAGTGGTGCTGGCTGCGGCGGGGGGGAGGCTGCTGCTGGGCCCCGCACCGAGGGCGGCCCCGCACCGAGGGCGGCCCCGCACCGAGGGCGGCCCCGCACCGAGGGCGGCCCCGCACCGAGGGCGGCCCCCGCCCGCACCCCGCCGAGGCGCCGCGCTCTGTCCTCCCTCCCTCGCGGAGCGGTGGCACCGACGGCCGCAGGACCCCGTCACCGTGCCCGGCGCAGCCTGCCCGCCGCCACCACGGGCCGCCGGTGCCAGCGCCCGGAGGCACCATGACCGTGCTCAAGCTGTCCCTCATGGCCTTCAGCTTCGTCTTCTGGGCGGCGGGGCTGACCATGCTCATCATCGGCCTCTGGGCCAAGCTGTCTCTGGGGAGCTACCTGGCACTGTCAGCCGACGACTACCCCAGCGCCCCCGCCATCCTCTTGGCCGCTGGTGCTGCCGCCATGGTCTGGGGCTTCCTGGGCTGCTTCGGCGCTGCCACGGAGCACCGCGGCCTCCTGCGTGCCTACAGTGCCTTCCTGACCGCCGTGCTGGCGGCCGGGCTGACAGCGGGTTTCTCGGCACTTCTCTACCGCCAGAACGTTGCGCGGGGTTTCCAGGAAGGGCTGCGCCAGGCCCTGCTCGCCTACGGGCAGGACGAGGGGGTGGCGGACGCCCTGGACGCGTTGCAGCGTGCCTTGTCCTGCTGCGGTGTGGAGAGCTACCGCGACTGGCTCACCTCGCCCTGGGCGCTGGAGCAGAACAGCTCGGTGCCCCTCAGCTGCTGCCGGGCCCGCCTGGGTTGCCGGCGCGGCCTGCCCGACGGGCTGCACCGCGATGGTTGCTTCAGCAAGGTGTCGGCCTTCGTCAGCGGCAACATGTTTTATATTGCCACGGCTGCCCTGGGGCTGGCGCTGCTGCAGCTCATCGGCATTGTGCTGGCCTGCCTGCTGGCTGCCCGCATCCCTGCCCACCTGCTGGGCATCGCCACCCCTCGCTGAGGTCCCCCCGGGCCTACCCCTCATCCCCCCAGCTCCCCTCTTTCCCCCGTACCTGAGTGCACTCGACTGGGAAAATCCTGCCTTCGTATTCCTCCCTTCCATCTGAGCTTTCTCCTCCAGACTCCGTTCCTCCTCCGGAGCCTGTGGCAGGTGCATCAGTGCCACAGGCATACATACCCACACCCCCTCAGAGCTGGTCCCCACGGGCCCCCGGGAGCCTCCAGACTGCTTCAGTGGAAGGTGCCGGCAGCGTGGACGGACGGCACCCTCTGGGGCAGCAGGGACACCTGGGTCGAGGCTGACCAGTTTTCTGGTGATGTAAACATCCTGGGACACTGAAATAGGGGCCAGGAAAGAGAAGAGGGTCTGGGAGAGCAAGAGAAGTGCTTCTCAGCATTACACTGGGTGAGTGTTCTTCTGAGACTGGAAAATGATGGTACTGGAAAACTGCTGGAGTGCACAAGGGGCAGACCCGGTTCAGGGACACCCAGGTTGCCCTGCCAGCAGCTGCCGTCGAGGGCTGCTTGAGGGACTGCCCAGCAGCACGCACCCCTCTGCTGCAGAGATTTCCTACCTTCACTCTGTGCTGATTCAGGCTGTCGGACTGCCACCAGTGCTCTTCCCGCTGTGCTGTTTCCAGTGCTGATCGTCATCTAAAGGTGGAGCTGCAGCTCCTTTAGGATGTCCTCTTAGCCAGTGCGTTGCTGGTTATGTCTTTGCAGGGCTGAGAAGATCTTAAACCCAGATCCCTGTCATACCAGGAGGATGGCAAAAGCTCTAGGATCAGACCTGGCTAGGAGTGGCAAGAGGAGGGAAGGGTGAGTTGCCCTTCGGAAGTTTCTTTTGGACTTGTGCTGTTACCTTCAGGGTGAGCGGAACAGACTTTGTTTTGTAGAAGGATTTCTAAAAGCCAGCCCTCAGACTGACATTTTTACTTTTTCAAAGGATCTGTCTCTGAAGAGACGTTTTTGGAGCCAGATCTATACAACCTGAGACTAAACAGAGGATCGCAAAACTTGCTGTGTAGTCTGACAGCTGTGTAAGTCTACAGGTTATTTTTTTTTCCCCCCAACAGTGCTGGGCTTGCATTTGAAGCTTTAGGAAAAGCAAGCCCTACACTTTAGAAGATCCTGAACTTTCAGAGCTTCACCCTTGCTTCTTCCCACTTCCTTAAAACCTGTGATCTGAACTTCTACATGTTTCTCTGACTCGCATCACAAAGACGTGCTGAATACCCCTCCTTACCCAGCAAACTGCGAAGGGAGGACTTCAGAAAAGAAGCAGGAACCACAGAGGAACTCCAGAATATGGCGTCTTTTAGGAATGTGACTAGCAAAGCTGTGGAGAATGGTCAAATGCCAAGAAACAGGAGCAGGACAGGAAATCTTGAATGAAGATGACTGATAGCTTCACGTGAAGAGTGGAGTAACCCTGGGGGAAAGGAGATTAGCAGTGAAGCCCTGGTACCTGGGCAATGAATGCATGGAGTGAGGAAGGCCTGGCTTATTTTCTTCCTTCCTTGCCTTTACTACTTTTGACTGCATTCTGGCTTTCTCTTTTCCTCTCACTGAAGAGCAACTGCAAGGATGAGTCAGGCAGAGTGTCCGTCCCGCCTGTGCAGAAGGTGAGAGCCTTTTCTCCCGCTCGCTTTGGGAGACGGAGCTGGCCCTGCCAGCTGAGGCAGCTGCTCACCCTGGTGAGGCAGGCAAAGGCAGAGCAAAGGGAGGCAGCACTGCCGCTCCATGGGGAACAGCAGATCAAATGCAGAGCTAACTCTCGTCCCACTGTTTAAATCCTCACAGTTTCTGTACCTAAAAGGACCCTGCCTTGGTATTTCTGTGCTTTCTCCCTCTGAAAATAAGCTTCTAGGATTTTGTTTGACAATGCTCTTGGGGGTTGAACAAGGGCAAACGTATTCACTTGGAAAGATTCTGATTTCAGGTATCTTCAATGCTTTTAATCGTTTATACCATTTAAAAATATTAGGAAATGCTACCACTTCGCTGTCTTTTGTGATAGTGAAGCCCTTTGTTGTTTGTTTTTTTCCCTCCCACCAGCCTTCTTTTTTGGGAGAGGGATTGCTCAATTCTATGGTGAATTTGTTCCACCTGCAGGATTTTAACTATTTCTGAGTGGGGATAGTGCTGCAATTTGGCCTGCTAATAACAGCCCCTGACTTGTTGGACTGTCCTCATAAAGGTGCAATATTCCTGCAGAGCGAAGCAACCCTCTTCAGGGAACATAAAGAGAATTCCCCCAACTTATATTAGCAATTGCACAAGCCTGATGGTAGTTGAGAATGTAAAAAAAAAACCCAAACCAAAGCATATAAATAGTTGCTTCCATGGAAAACTGACATTTTACTCTCCAGATCTGCAAAACAGTCTAAAGTTTAAATGAAGTTTCAGCTGAGGACTGCTGTATCCAGAATGGTATTTACAGGCAAAAATCTACAAGGATCAGCACAGACTATCCAGCACTCACTGCAGTCCAGGTACACAAACTGATTTTACTAAATTCATAAAAATGATTTTTGCTCATGGAAATAATTCTCTCGGGGTCAGTTCTCTCAACCAAAGCTCACAAGGTCAAAAGTATAAGATGAGAAACTGGGTTTTCCTTTTTTGGAGAGTGAATCTAGTCTGCATGGATGGAGTTTAGGATTCTGGATTGACAGTTAAGTTGTGCTTGGGTGTTAGCTGTGGTTTTATCTTAACTGTCCATTTTTTTCAGGTATTAGGTGGCTATATAGCTATGATAATCACACTCCAGGTAAAGAGTGCAATGTAAACAGGCTTCTCAGTCATTTGACTATTCACCTGCATGGGTGAACTCTGGAAATGTGTTTGGAAACTCTCTTTATAGAGAAAACAATGCTTAATTTTTTAGCGTGGATGTTTATTGTTCTAGAGAATATTATTTTTTTATTTTTGTTTGTAAATGTCCTTGTATTAACACCACTTTTATGCACTAGTGGAACTCCTGTTATTTTCTGGAAATTAATGTCATGTTGTACAGTTTTAACAAAGGGCAAAAAGTGTAGTTTGTATGGGAAATGGTACTTCAGAAATAAAGTTTAAGGAGTGCTCCAAGCAAAACAGGCCATTGTTTCGAATCCAATTTAATGTTTGTATTTCTTTATGTCTCCACATGGTTCAACTAAGTGCAAGTGAAATGAAGTGTACACTGAAATGTAAAGACAGAAGCATATTGCAGGTTTTTTTATTCAGAAGATCCATTAAAGAAGCAATAAAACAGGCATTGTGGAGTGTGTGGGAAAGGGACATGGAGTTGCACTGAGTTTATTGTAATGGCCTTCTTTATGGGAAGCAGTAAGCTATGAAAATTTACAAGATAATGGCACTGCTCTTTTTTTGCTCCACTGGATGACTAAAATGATTTCTGATCCTGACCCTGATTACTTCACACGTAGAATGAAGAATGCTGTTAAAATACATGCAACCAAAACCTTGTTTAGATATCCACTTCTGTGGATTTGTTGTGTTTTTAAGTTGCTAGGAGTATCAAACAGGAATGATAAACCAAATTTTTAGTGTACAAGTGCATGTTTTTATGGTGGCCAGACCTGAATCTCAGGACACCGATTTAATTTAATGAATAATTAAAAATATAAGCCATAATTCTGCACTTTTGGCCTACACTCACTGAAAAGGGATAAACTTTGGCAATGACCCCATAAATATTAAGTATACTTATATCACCAAAGATTTCATGGACTGGCTGTGAGTTTTAGTTGAATGTTTTTTGCCAGTTCCTAGAATAATAGACATTAACTTTTGTAGATGTGTGGAAGAAATGTCATTTTTCTCTAATTAATTCCCAGATTAGCAGATTCCCAGTAGCTGTTTCAGTTGTCTGGAATTATTCGTGCTCTGTGACCAAATTTAAATTTAATTTTTAAAGTTACCTAGATTCAATGTTAATTTTGTTCTGGGTGGTCAGAATGGCTGTAACTGGAAAATGTTGCACTAGACAGCACCATCTACCCCTTGCTGGAATATGTATTTGTTTTCGATCATCCTCTTCAGGGTAAAGTCACTCATCAAAATGGTATAGTGTAATAAAAGCTGATCTCAATTTTAACTTCACTGGTTATTTAATCAATTTAAAAACGTACCAAATTAAGTGTAGAGGCAAGCTGTGTAGCAGTTGGAGATACGATAGCTCTGTTGTTTGGACAAACTGAGATTTAGGATTAACAGGGTGGTAAAATCAGACCATTTTTATGAAACAGGGACTATTTTATAACATTGATCTAGAATGCCAAGAATATAACTCCTTCAAACTTCAAAAGTGTTTTGATATTTTGTCCACCATCATTTATTTACCAGACTGGTGTGTAGCTGAATTTCACATTACAGATAACCAGGACTAAAAGTGGCATTTATAACAGATTGTGAATTTTTAGAGAAGAGATGGCTTTCCTAGGGTCAGAAAAATTAAACAATAGCAGTAGGATTGGGTGAATCACGGAAGAAAGAAGATTTCTTATGTTAAAAAGTAGTTCTCATCTTTACTTATGCATTTATCCTATTATAACATTAACTTCTTTCTTCTGGAGAAAATACAGTCGCTTTTGACCTCAACGACTTTGCTGATAGCAGCTGATATTATATAAAGCCCTTGACAAGAAAAGTATTCATCTATAATTTCCAAAGATGAATTATAGTAAAGATGCTCTTTTTATAACTCCAGCAACCTACAGGAGATTTTGATAAATCAGATTTCATGGGAGCAGAGCTGGAAAGTCAGTGTTTTCCCAATCAAATATTTTGGGCTCCAATAAAAAAGGCATGTCCATGGAAAGTTTGGGTGGTCGGGTTAGGAAGTCTTACCATGATCTTGTTCTGAAGCACCACAAAATATTGGTTGGAAACTTAAAACATAAGTCACCCAACTTACAGGGTCTGAGACTTTCTTTTCATCTGAAATCTCTCTAGCCTAGAAGACAGCAGGAATCATCAGGAAGGTAGCACTGGCTTTGATACTGTACTTGTTTGAGCTCTGCTGGCATCAGCATGGAACACACCAAGTCGAAGGATACTTGTAACTTAAAAACATCTCTGTGGTTTCTAAAGATACCTGTAAGGATCAGGGGAACATCTGTATAGATGTTACTTCTCCAGTCCTTCCCCTTTGTCCAGCCAGACACCTTTACCTCAGGGAGCTTATTAAAGGCACAGTCACTTCCCCGTAACATCCCAAATTCTGTTTCAAACAATTGAAGAAAGTATCTACCTATGGGAAGAGATTTTTATTTTTTTTTTTTCACTAGGAAAGCAGACAGTTTACATTGGTTTGTTCTGTGGCCATATTGTTTTTTGGGCTTTTTGGTCCAGTGTCAGGGTGTGAAGGAATAGCTTGAGACAGAAGTACAGGTAAAAGAATTTAGATCTGACTAGAAACCTGAAGGAGGGGGGAAAAAAAAAACCCCAAAGAAAATGCCCAAAGGTGAGGGCACATTTGGTGACAGTGAGACTGTAAGGGAGGAGAAAACAGTGGTAAGTTCTGCACTGCCATAAACTGTTTTCTGAGTGGAATTTTAGCATAAACTACAAAAATTATTTAACTGTGGGTGAATGCCTTTTGCCATTAGCTTTCTGATGTGTGTAGTGGTTACTTTTTAATGCCACTTTGTGCAACTTGAAAAGTCAATGGGGGTCACATTATATCCTTGAATATTAAGCTTTTCAGGATGATATTATGGGAAGACATGCAAAACAAACTAGAGTGTAGAGTGTAGAACAACCTAGTGGTAGGATCTGCTGTGGTTCTTCACTGTTTCCTTCTGTTTCAGAGGCTGACCCTCTTTGAAAGGTAAAATTTTTGACACCAGAATGTTAACTGTCTAAACGGATCTGTGTAATTCTACTTCGGTTTATACTTCATTGGTCATGCACTCACTATGCTTCAAAGTGGTAAAAGTGCATGCTTCTACCCAAATCGATTTGATTGAAAACCATAAATTTCAATTTGTTCAATATGCCATTGTAGTTTGCTGAGAAACTAGTTAAAGTATCACAATTTAACCCTGTTTTCTTGTGCCCTCTATTGTCCTGACCTATTTTCTGGGCCAGTAAAATTCAAATATCAAAGGCTATAGTCTCCCATGTTATCAAAGAGAACACAAGTACACAGACATGCATTTTTCAGAAGGTCTGTATTTATTGGTCAGGTATGTGGATTTGCTTGTGATGAGGCAGTGACAGAAATAAAAGGATCTATCTAAGGAACATATAATTCTGTCCTTGACATCAGCTTTCATTTGCAATGAACACTCATTGTGTCTATTGTGGAGAGAAAATCTTTTGTTAATTATTTTAATTCATGTAATAGAATTTACTAGAGATTCTTTTCCAGGCTACAGGATTAAAATAATCAAATTAAACTTTATTTCAGATGCTCTAATTCTATAAAGATTTCTCCAAGCTGCTTGAAGCAGTTTCTGTGAGGCCTTGCTTCTCCTGTTCTCTCATTCTGCAAATGTCTGGAGCCATTCAGGCTAGCTTCACAGCAGCAGCGTTCTGAGTGAAGTCGTGTTTGAAGTTGGGATCTCAGACTATTCACATTTTGTATGTATGACTCCTGGTTTAGCATATTAGAGTACGCAGACTGATACATTGTGAATGTAACATTTGTGTTTGTTGGTTTTGAACAATTATCTTGACACATAGGCAAGACCACAGCAAAATAAAGGGAAAAGCAATGCTCATATTGACCAAGACAGGCAACTTCTTGGAACTGGAGATTCTTGGAATTGTATCCTATTACATCCCAACTTTGCAACAGATATGTCAAATACTGCTTGGTGATTCACATTATTAGAGTGCCTAAAATAACAGTTCTACAGCTCTACTCTGTCTACATGAGATGCATGCATCTTAAGGTATCAACAATTTAAAGCAGTGATAAGGTCTCATAATAAAACCTAAGAAAAGGGATCTTTCATGCTTAGTGTTAATCATTTCTGATAGCTCCAGTTCTTCCAGGTCACAAAGATTGGGTGCTGGGAGCATATTTGGTCAGTTCTAGGACTGACTGGAGAGTAGGGATTGATAGTATCTTGGTTAAAATGCCAGCATCAATTAGAGTAGTCCTACTGCTTTATTACTATTCTGAGTGCATCTTCCAGGGCTGTTTCTCTGCTCTTTGGTTTCTTTCTGTTTGGTTTCTTGTGCTGCAGTATTGTCATGTTCCTTGACATAGTGTGCTTGCATCCCAGTAATCCTAGGTACTGTCATTCTTGCTTAGGAACTCTCAGAAGGGATAGAGGTGGGGGCTTGCCACCTACACTAGCACCTGAAGTTTTAGTGCAGAGTTCAAACGAAATATTCATGAAAGAAAAGCACAAATCCAACAGCTAAATATACCTATCTCATCATTTGGAATAGCTCTCTTTACTGAAATGAGTAAAGAAAACACCAGGTTAGCTAGGTAATAACTAGAGTTGAAAACTCAATGATACTGCAAAATTTCCCACCAGTGTAGCATGCTCACACTTTCTTGACTGTTTTGCCCTTCCACGTATCTCTGTAACTTAATTTCATATTCACAGAATGTTACTATCTGTAATGTTTATCTCAGTTGTTAGTTTTCTGCTGCGTTCTTGGTCCCTTGAACTAACTCCTCTTTCTTTTCTAGCTTCCCACCCCAGGAGTCAGGCAGTCCTTCCAGGTCTGAGCTCCTGCTTGGACAGCTTTTTGAAAAGAAGCTTCTTCATCTGCCTGGCTTTTGTAACAGCAGCTTTCTAGCACTAGTAGTCAATGTTTTTTTAATTTAATTAAACAAAAAGAATGGCAGAAAGTCATAATAGAACAATAACTTC
Source organism: Falco biarmicus (assembly GCF_023638135.1). Taxonomy (NCBI): domain Eukaryota; kingdom Metazoa; phylum Chordata; class Aves; order Falconiformes; family Falconidae; genus Falco; species Falco biarmicus. The sequence continues at coordinate 7,095,742 of NC_079292.1, read as the reverse complement.
AGATAGATATTTTTCTATTAGACAATATTTGTTTCTTACAACTACTTACATATAGTCTTTGTTGGCTTGATAGTATTGTTTGTTGTTGCTGTTTTTTTTGTTAGAATGATAATACTCTGGGAAACTTAGGTAGAAGCTAAACTAATTATTTTACAAGCAAAATAAGTGATTTTGAACCAGCTGTAATGACGATGTTAATAATTTAATTAACGAAGTTTAGAAGGTACCATTGAGCAAACTGATCAGAAAATAAACTTGTGATCAGATACTTCCTGGAGACAGCAGAGGTAGAATTCAGATCTGTCTTCCAGATAGACTCCCAGAAAATTAGTTTCATGGTTTGAGAGATTAATTTTAAGTCTCCTGATAGAGTGCATGGAGACATACACCTGATTAATACAGCTCTCCCTAAGAAGTAGAAATGGAGATGAGTGCTGTTTTGAAGCCAGCTTTATAGCATATGTGGTATATGTCATGCTTCCAGTGTGTTAGGGATGTCATCCTTTATTTCCATTCTACATGATGTTTCTTCTGTGCTTATGACATTCATATTTATTTATTACTTAATTTTTGTCTCAAGGCAGTTTTCATCACCTTTTTGCAGGAGGCTTAGCAGCAGTGTTGAAACACTATTCTGTCTCTGCAAGTGGATCCAGTAAGATTTCTCCAGTGCTTCTTACATATTTCACCCTTTAAAAAAACAGACAGTATAATTTTTGCTGAGTTTACACTGTGCAATATCTTGTTTGCCTCTAATTTATTGTATGAAACAGAGATGAATCTTTTTGCCTGCAGAGCCTTCTATCACATAAGAAGCATTGCTTGCCTTTAAGCCATTTCTTTTTCTGAGCTTGCTCAATGGTGCCATCTAAGCTTTATTAATGTAATTCCCCTGATGCTTCTTCCTCGCCAGCTTTTAATTATGACATTGCAGTACAATCAGCAGACTGCTGGTCAGCTCCTTAATTGTTACATTTTTGGGAACAACATTTTCTTTGTTCTTTACCCTGGCTTTTATCCTATTGATTATTTCTATCTGGTATTTACGTGTTTTCAGGACATACTGTTCTGTTTCAAATGAGATGTAAAAAGCATTTGACACCCTGAATGTCAGATTGGTTTTTTTATATTTAACTTGATCCAAATTATTACAATACCGAGTCCTGGGATTCTTTTTCAGAACTGGTTGGCACAAAGCTGGAAGCCACCGGGAACTTAAAATTTTCTTTCTGCAGAAGCAGGGCCCCTTGGTTCTTTTATATTATAGCACTATTGATGGAGACCTATATACACGAGCATAGAAAGCATGATTTTGCAACCTGTACACTAGTGTGTGCACATATCCTTATACCATTTGCCCCAGGCCTAGCCGTTAGACGTTACGACTGGGCTGGCAGAAAGAGATAGTGCCTTCCGGAATTCTGATCAGGTCTGCTCTTTTTTCCACGGTACGGCCAGAATCACTGGAAACTGAACAATTCCACCAAGGATGGCGCTAATTCAGGTTAAAATACAAGGAATCAGCCGCAGTTGCTCTGTGTTTTCTTGGAAGGCACTTATCCTTCCAGAGCCTGGAAGGGCCACGTGGACCAGCCAGCGCAGTAAAAGGTGCATGGTTGGAGCCACTGGCACTAACCCATCAGGTATCAGCCCACAGAAGGTGTGTGGTGTGCTCTGTTATCAGTGGCTTGTGCACTGCTGATTGCGGAAGGAATTAATGAAAACATGAAGCGCAAAGCCCACGTGAACCTGTAAACTTGGGCATGGGAACAGAGAAGATGGCATTGCTGCTGATACACGTGCCTACACAGCGTGCTATGAAAATCTCTGTGAGCTCTGTGCTCTCCTTGCTCAAACAGAAGCTTATTGTGGAGAGCAGCATCTTTCTGTGGTATTTGCTGCCTGGCTCTGTTAAGGTCCCTGCTTCTGATCGGGGCATAGACTGTGACGGAAACGAGGTTGTTGCGAGCTGGGTGTGAGTCTCTTTTCCCGGGTAACAAGTGATAGGATGAGAGGAAACAGCCTCAAGTTGTGCCAGGGGAGATTTAGATTGCATATTAGGAAAAATTTATTCACTGAAAGGGTTGCCCAGTGCTGGAACAGGCTGCCCAGGGAAATGGTTGAGTCACCGTCCCTGGAGGTGTTTAAAAGACGTGTAGATGTGGCACTTAGGGACATGGTTTAGTGGTGGACTTGGCAGTGTTAAGTTAATGGTTGGACTTGATGATCTTAAAGGTCTTTTCCAACCTAAATGATTCTATGAGTTTATGATTCTATGATTACAGCAAAGGTGTCTATCAGAGGGTGGCTTCATTCGGTGTTGAGTTCCCAATAATCAGCATAGCTTAGCACAAAGCCCTGTGTAACATAAGCAGCTGAAACAAATTCTTGCTGTGTTCTGACCCAAAAGGAAAAAAAAAATCCCTTAATGTTTAATACAGAATTTCAAATATTTTTATCCCATCTGTTAATAGCACTAATTCCTGCAGTTTATGAGATGCCTTGCAATCTCATCCTTAGCTATAATACACCTCCCATCTGAGATAAGATAGGTTAGAATTTCTTTTCAGTTGGATTGGACAATCTATAAAAAATGTACTTCTAGGGTTCACTATACATTTTACATGTTTTTGCTGGTCATTACAGAAAACATAACCACAACCATCAAATTTACTCTTTTATGCACCTGGTTTGTAAGTTATCCCTTCGTAGATCTAAAAGATACTCTATTTCCAAGAGTATTTACCTTGTGGAAATTGCACTATCAACTTTCTGCTAAGGCTGTACTCTTACTAGAAAAAAAAAGAAAGAAAGCAAGCAAGCCTTTTTTGTTAAACACCCTTTAACAGAGGCCAATGCTTTAATTTCTTTTGGACCTCAATATTGTTGTGTTAGTGCTTATCATCCAGAAGTCAGCAGATTTTCCAATATTGAGGAGTGCCCCTATACTTTTCAAAAAGCTGTTCAAGGGCACTTCAGGTTTGCACTTTTTGTGGAAGACCTAGATATAATGTTACAGCTTTTTCTTCCATGTTAGTTTAAATTTGGCAAGCCACCGAGTAAAGGAAGAGGTAAAAGGGCAATTTTGAGCCATTCTGGGGACTTGTTGTTTGGACTTTTCTGACCCCTTGTGTCTTGAAGATGTGTTTTTAGTAAATAAAACGTATGTTGATTCCCTGGCATTTATCATCATTGTTTCACGACACTGTGGTTCTTCCATGGCATACCGCTATCCTTCTCAGAGACAAGAAGATGCTTTTAAACCTGCTGCTGGGGAGAGCCAGAGGTCTCTGTGCAGGGTAGGAGCTGGGGAGGGACAGAGGCGAGTCAGAAGTGCCAGGCATATGGCAGCAGCGGCCTGTGAGAGCTGCAACGGCATTTAAGGGAGATGGCTGAGGTCAGGATGTAGAAAGGGGACCTGTAGGGCTCTCTGGTTGTGACACGTGGTGTTTCCTGGGATGCGACTCCAAGCAAGCCACTTATGAAAGCAGATGCCTACACAACTGACTGGACTAAGCTGAGATTTTTTTATTCTTGGGGGAAATTTTCTGCAGTTAAAAGTGGGGGGAGTTTTCCTACCTGCTTCTCGACACCTCATTCAATAAAGCTGATCTGACAGAACAGCTGGCATCTCTGAAAGCAGCCGGCTGTGATACAATGCAGTAGTAGGAGAAGAAGAAAAAGAAGGAAAGGGAGAAACGGCCTCTTCTTATTCTGTCGCTGACAAGTGGTGGTCAAAGCAAAACGCTCTTCTTCAGTCTGTCCTAATTCAGGCAGAGCAGTGCAGTCCTACTGAGTGTACATAGGTGGCAACAAGGAAAAGAAAGTGTTTGCATTATCTTGCTACGGAGGAATTGCCTTGGACAGATGTAGCGGAATGAAGCTGGGTTAATTAGCATTGATAACATACAGCTGTGGGCTGGCTTCAGGGGTGTCAGGTTGGCCGATGTAGATAAGGTGCAGCTGTGGCTGGTTCTGTTAAGTGGTTGAGAGTCAATGAAGAGAGAGCAGCTGAGGAAGAAGCAAGAGGAGAGAGGACACATGCCCTGGATGAGGTGAGATGAGGAGAAGGCAGCAGAGGGACTGTATGAAGAGTATGCTGGTATGAGATGGTAAAAGACCTTGTTGCAGCTTGATAGTTTGGAGGGAGCTGCAACAGACAGATGCTGTGCAGAACTCATCCCCATCTGCTGGTTAGCAAGGAGAAAGCAGACTTCACTGCCCATCCAACCACAGCTGCCCAAATCCATGCTGGGCTTCTGGAAGCAGTGTCCCCCCAGTGATTTTACAGCTTTTGGTGCTGTATTTTTGTAGTCTGTATAAACAGATAATTCCATACAGAATGGGTCAGCGCAATGTCAGCTGCGCCGTGCTAGTATCATGAGCGATCATAGCTGATGTAGGAGCTGTTTGCTGGTGTGGGTGAGCATATGTTCAGAAATAAGGAGCTAATCAGAAACGGGAATGTAACTGAGGTTATCAATTCATAAAAGCACAGATACTAGGGACAAGAATAAAATGTGAAATTATTCTCCTTGGTATTAATTTTGAAGTCCACTGCTCTAGTACTTTGTTCCATTTTCAGCTTTGCAGAAAAGAACCTGGCAGCGGTGGTGGGTGAGTCAAATGAGTCAGCAGGGTGCTTCTGTGGCGAAGGTGGTCAACCACATTCTGGGCCGTAGTAAACAAAACTGTAGCCATCAGGTCCAGAGAAAAGATTAATTCTCTGTTTGTAGCACTTGTGAGGTTGTGTCTGGAGTAGCATCCAGTTTCAAACAAGAAAGACTCAGCCAGCTGGAACTAATCTGGCTGAGGGCCACCAAGCCTGTTTGGGAGCTGGAGAGCATGATATATGAGGAGAGGCTGAAGGAGCTGGGTTTGTTCTGCTTGGAGAAGAAAAAGCTCGGTGGGGCATCAAAATTCTGTCTTAATTCTCATGACATGATTTTAGGATGCTAAATATACAATTCTCTGGCTATCACAGATCTCGACATTTGCAGATCCTGCACTCCTGGGTTTAATCACACAGCGGTCACTTGTAGGAACTGAGACGTGATAGTCACACTTTAGGTTTGAGGCAAAAGTGTGGGGCAAAGAACAACCATTATAGAAGCAAAAACCATGTGCAGAATATTGCTGCTGGGCAGGCGCTTCATCGCACCTCCAGACAGATCCTGGCAATCTATCTGTATTTGCCAGGAAGATGAGTGTTTCATTTCAGTCCCACTATGTCAGAGACAAGAAGCAGGGGTGATTCTCACTGCCTTCTGCAGCCATTTCAGGACAAGTCAGTCTCCATTTATATCTGGAGATTTCATACATTGTTCGTCATCTTCTATTTCTTATTCTCGGGCTGGGCTGACTGACTGGGAGCTGTGCTGAGTGGAGGCACTTGGGATGAAGTGGTGTGAGTCCCTATTGTGCAGCTGTCCTTCATTCACCCGTTCTTGAGGAAGCTTTCCACCTAGAAGGGACTGAAGAACCATGGCACAGCCAGGAGCAGAAACCCAGAGAAACCCGTAAACATCCCGGCTGGTGAGTCCCTATAGCTCAGCAGAGCACCACCTAAGTCTGCCAGCTTGGGTCGTGAAGCTTCCTGGCAGGTCCATCCAGCTGGGGCAGAGCGCACACTGGCGTAGCTAAGCCTGCTTCTGGTTGCAGTGATGGCTCCCACAGTGCTAACCGAAGCATCTGTGGATGCCGCTTCTGGGATTTACTCACTGTGGTTACCAACTTGGATGTGTCTGTACTCATTGTGTACATCAGTCAAACCGCTGGTTCATAGAAGGTTTGAATGAAACCTCTTGAAAAATGTAACCAAATGTTAAACAATAGTCACTAAGTAGTAACAGATGTGGCGGGACCGGTCAAGTGTTCTCGAGGCCTTGCCTTGGCATGCAGCAGCTTCTGGACTAGAATGTGGCTAAACACAGTCCTGCATTTTTATTTTCTGCATCATGGGAATGTGTTACGCACTCTGAAGAGGTCAGGATAAAAGCTGATTACAAATGTGTTATAAATTCTAACCTGATAAGAGAAACTTGATCTTGAAAATATGCTACACTGATTTTTGGCACATTTCAGCTACGTTTTGTTTACAGTAAGCTTCAGCAGAATGACTGGATGCTCAAAACATGGTACTGTACTTACTAAGCAGTGTGACTTCAGGTTATAGTTGAGCACTTTTGTTCATGTGGGCACATTTTGGAAAGCAGGAGACCAAAGGTATCATCTCAGGAGGTACCCTTAGGCTGAAGTACACTGCCTGCTTGGGCAATGCTTTTTTGGAAACAGGAATTTTACAGACGCTGCAGGAAGGTTTCCTTTCAGTTAAGTCCTTTGCGCAGCAGCGGGCTGCAAGCAAATTCATGAAGTCACGTTTTAGTTGAACACTGGCATTAAGCTTGACCCTGTGAGGACAAACATTTCCCTGAAGACATTCATACCTTGCATGTATACGTTTGTGTACACATGCAAAAGAGGAGGCAGTGGTACAGTCACCTTTTCTCACATGTTCAGTGCCAGGCACTTTAGATAGCTGTCATTTTGTTGCTGGGCACTTTACCCAACTGTCATCTACCCGGACTTGTGCAAAGCATTTGACACTGTCCCACGTGACATTCTTGTCTCTAAATTGGAGAGACATGGATTTGGCGGATGGACCACTCAATGGATAAGGAATTGGCTGGATGGTTGCACTCAGAGAGTTGCGGTCAACAGCTCGATGTCCAAGTGGACACCAGTGATGAGTGGTGTTCCTCAGGGGTCTGTACTGGAACCAGCACCGTTCAACATCTTTTTTGGTGACATGGACAGTGGGATCGAGTGCACCCTCAGCAAGTTTTCCAGTGACATCAAGCTGCGTAGTGTGGTTGACATACTGGAGGGCGGGGATGCCATCCAGAGGGACCTTGATAGGCTTGAGAGGTGGACTTGTGCGAACCTCATGAAGTTCAAGAAGGCCAAGTGCAAGGTCCTGCAAGTGGGTTGGGGCAATCCCAAGCGCAAATACAGGCTGGGCTGAGAATGGACTGAGAGCAGCCCTGATGAGAATGACTTGGGGGTGCTAGTGGATAGGAAGCTTGACATGGCCTGGCAATGTGCGCTTGCAGCCCAGAAGGCCAACCATGTCTTGGGCTGCCTCAAAAGAACCATGGCCAGCAGGTTGAGGGAGGTGATTCTCCCTGTCTAATCCACTGTCATGAGACCCTGGCTGGAGTACTACCTAGAGCTCTGGGTCCCCCAACATAAGAAGGACGTGGACCTGTTGGAGTGACTCCAGAGGAGAGCCACAAAGATGATAAGAAGGCTGGAGCACCTCTCCTGTGAATGCAGGCTAAGAGAGTTGGGGTTGTTCAGCCTGGAGAAGAGAAGACTCTGGGCAGACCTTGTAGTGGCCTTGAGTACCTAAAAGGGGCCTATAAGAAAGCTGGAGAGGGACTTTTTGCAAGGGCATGTAGGGATAGGACCACAGGTAATGGCTTTAAGCTGAAAAAGTGTAGACTTGGATTAGAAATAAGGAAGAATTTTTTTATGATGAGGCTGGTGAGGCACTGACACAGAGAAGCTGTGGCTGCCCCATCCCTGGAAGTGTTCAAGGCCAGGCTGGATGGGGCTTGGAGCAACCTGGTCTAGTGGAAGGTGTCCCTGCCCATGGCAGAGGGGTTGGAAGTAGATGATCTTTAAGGTCCTTTCCAACCCAAACCATTCTGTGATTCTAAGAAATGCTCAGTGAAGATTACTGACTTTACAGTGGCAGTACATGGGGGAAAAAAAAATCACTGATATCTGGAACTGGTCAATCATTTCTAAACCAGTTTTCATCTGGCCGGAATATGTACAATGTGAGAACGGCAGCCTGCACACTCCTAATCTTGCTGTTTGTCTAGTGATGCAAGTGGCAGAGCTGTGTCTCTAACATGAATGAGATTAGCAGCTAGAGGGCTTTGTGAATTGACAAATAACTTGGAAAGACAGTAAGTACTAAGTTACCAGTACATTGTTGGCTAATAATGTCTCAAGTCCCTGTTAGGAAAAGGGATTGGTAATATGGACATTTCCTACCTCACTCGTAGGTCTATGCCAGAGGCGTAAAGGACGCAGAAAGAGCAGTGAGAGACATTTTCTGTCAGAAATGGCAGATCAGGCACATGCCCATGTCTCATTTAGACTTCAGCTGTTGTGGTCTACAAAGATGCTGAGAATGCAAGAGGGAAAGGCTTGGCTGTTCTGGGCCACAGATCTCCCTGGGATGAATAAAGAGGTTACTGAAAATCAGAGTTGTCCTGACAGACTTATTAAGCTGGGATGCTTAGAAATGAAACCAGCTCAAAGTACAAGGCAGTATATTCCTAATCTCTTTACTGTCTGACAGTGTCCTGTTGTGTTCAATGAGCGTGAGTAAAGCTAAATTGTGAAATCCAGTTAGCACTTTTTTGGTAAGAAGTAAGAAGTGGGAGAAGATAAATACTTTAGCTCACTATTTAAAATTTGGAACAAATAGAGTAATTCAATAGTTGAGTGGAACATCTCTCTGAAAACATGATTAGAGAACACTAGAGAAAATGTCAATATTGTGTAACTTAAGTTTATCTTATTAATGCCAGAAAACTTTTCATAATGCCCTTTTGTAATGATTTCCTGGTTTATTGCTTGTATTTTAAACAAACTTCTCCATTTAAAGCATGCAATTACCAGCTTCAAAATCATTGTGGTGTGGGTTTTTTTTGTTTGGTTTTTTTTTTCCCACTAAGTAGGGCACATAAAGCCCCTTATGTAAAGAACAGACAAGAAGTCGGTTGTTTACCTTGCTCCTAGGCATCTAATTTCTGGGCAGATTGTTTTACGTGTTTATAAAGTTGACTGGAAGAAAATACAGGGCAGATATGTCACTATTATTAATGCCATTTCTGGCAACAGGAACTGTACTATGCAGGTTCATGCTGAGCTGTTTTTTCTGTCTCCTGCAAATCTCCACCTTGTACCCTGTGGTGATACTGCGGATATAACTGAAGGCTCCAAATACCAGGCAGGTGTGGTAGGTTGGAGAAATCACTGCAATGCTTGACAGCGCTGCTTGTCATTCAGATTAAAATGGTCCATGCTCACATTTTCATAGAGGGCACTTTTCACAGGATAAAAAAGAAGTCAGTGCTTGACATCATTGTATTAGACATTAGAAAGTTGACATTAATTTTTTGCGTGATGCAAACATCAGTGATCTGCAGATTTTGTGTTTAAAAAGTAACTCTCGTCTCCCTTTTTAGAGACCAGCAGGCTGAGCAATTTTTAGTCACCCAGTGACTGCGCAGCTTTTGGTATTTATCTAATGGGCTGTTAAGCTTGATGCTGTTATATTGATTTTCTGAAAATGTCTTTATTAGTGTTATTAAAAAGACAGGAGTGCCTGTATGTCTGTAGGCACTCCAACAAGTTTTTAACAATGCAGTGGACATAATGAAATCCAAAAGGTAGTGGATATCAAGCTAGCAAGTTGATTTTCAAGGGGTAGGTTAGGTGGCTGGGTACCACGTCATACCCTCTGCGAGTTCTGGGAAGCCCCTCCAAAACCCTGTAGAACACAGGCAGACCCTAGCTGTCTTATGTAGACCCTTGCTCAGTGCGTCACCAAATCTGGATGGATTCAGACTTGGAGGGCAGCAGACTTGTACTCTCCAAGATCTCAGAGTAAACAGTCTTGGACCCTATAATGAGGGGAAGTATCAGAGGAGCTCCTCTGTGACCACAGCTGTGGAAAGAGGTGATTCTGCACAGGCTGGCCCCTCCTCATGGAGACTCGGATGACTGAAATTCTTGCCAAAGCCTAAGCAGCAGCCAGATCCTTCGAGATACTTGCAGATACTGTTGTCTGATGCTCCCTATAAGCTGCCCCAATCACTGATGTTATATGATATCAGTTCCTTAAAGATTTTAAGATATAGCACCTCTATAGAATTATTTTTCTTTCCTTGTTTTGTATTTTGTTCTCTGATGTGAAAAAAAAACCCAACCACCAAACCACCACCACTTTTCTCTTTCATTGGACTCATGTTAGGCTCTTCCTGTTTATGTATTTTTACTTCAGCTATTTCTTCCACCTAGAGATGAATATCGTTTCTTTGTTGCTAGGACTTTCCAGGCTGATCTACCTTTGGGAAACTCGAGCTGTCCTGAACAAATGCCAGAAAATGGCCTTTAATTTCATGGGTCACTTACGCTTGTGTTCAGGCGTGACGTGATCCAATACCCATCCTTTCAGAGTCTGACCTTGCCCATCAGAAAATATACAAGTAAAAAATGTTTAATCCTTCTTGCAGCCAGAGACACAGAGACCTGAGGGAAAAACTGGCTCCAGCAGCAATGTGTTTGCTGCACATTGTGGATGCATCCTGCACACGGCTGTGCTGCCAGGTGTGCTCAGTTACCTCACCTGGAGCCACGTATGCCAGTTGTGAAACTGCTCTCCTAGCACATTGGTATAAATTTGGTTTATGCAAAGTCAGTATTTTCAAAAAAGGAAGTTTGACTTTAGAGTGATTCAACAAAGCTTTCCTAGAAAAAGCTGTTTAATTTCCCTGGAAGCGTTGGGGTCCCTGGATATCTATAAATGTACTTACTCAGATACTTTAGAGCACGAGAACGTGAGACTGTACAGAGATGCTGAAACTCCTGAGTGCTGGCTTGGGCTGATGTGGGCAAGCAGGGACCTGCGAGGCCACAGAGATGGGCTTGGGCCCCAAAGCAGCCCAACCCACAGCTGCAGCATCATGTCTCAGTGAGCAGTTACCCTGCTTGGCATTTTGGGGGTAGCTCACACAGAGCCAGTCTCAGCATCTGCATTGTGACTGCCCAAATCCTGTACACCATCTCTGGCCTTTCAGCGTATCTGCTCTTGTCTGTCTGTTCCACATCACCCACTCCTGTCCCATAATGGGAATTCTCTGCTACCTTCAGTCCCTTAAGCATTCCCGTGGGACTTAAAAAGAGATGCTCTATTAGCCTTCAGTCCTGGGTAATTTTCACCAGGTGTAATTACAGCCTGACTTCTCTCCATTCCCCCTGAAATTTTGCTTTGAAATTGTCACTGCTCCCTATTAGGAAAGCCATTTCACTTCACTCGGGGTGATTGCCCTTCAGAAAAGAGTGAAATGATTTCTAAATGCAGCTTGAAAATGCTTTCAGCTGAAGCTTACTCTGGCTTTTTTTTTTTTTTTTTTCCAGACAGAATGCAGTAAAATTGTTAGTCAACAAAGGAGATGGAAATTGAAGCTTTATGCATATACATCAGAGAGGAGTCTGGCTGATGAAGGGAAAGGTAAAATAATTCTTTCTTCTTTGAAACCTGACCTTTCCTCCGGCAAGGTAAATCCAATTACAATAACTGCACTGATTTCATTGCAGTACCACTGAGAGCACTCTAAACCTATAAAATAAATTAGCATAAACACAAAGCACACATGATAGGTACACGGAAAACTGTTCCAAGTTCTTTCTGTGCAATTTTAATACGTTATTTATCAAAGCTGTGAGTGAAGGCTTGCAAGTGAGGAAGGAATGTTTTCAGCTACATATGACTTGTGATAGTGAAAGAATAAACATTGCTGCTTACTGCTAGGAGGGTGTCTCTTTGCAGAAGGCTTAATAGAAGAATTTCTACTCCCTGTCCATCACTGAGATTAATTCAGATCCTATTAAACAAGCTTTGTGGAAACATATTGTCTCTATTTTTGTCATCTGCCGTTGTGGTAGTTTTGCATTTGATGTTGCAATTTAAAAAAATTAATTTCTTCCTGACAAACTGATTATAAACCTCTTGGTAGACAAGACTGTACAACATGTGCAAAGATGTGTAAGTACATTGGTTGATTACAAATGGGTAATAAGAAAAAATGGGTATGTATGAAAAAAATGAGATAAATGACCATGTCTGCAAGTTACTTGCAAGTCCAATGTTGTGATTCTCTCTTAATAAGAAAAAACGTAAAAGGTGTGTTGCTGGCTGAGGTTAAACCATGACAAGGTGATTTTAGCTTTAAGATGTTAAAAATTTATTTATTGATTCTTAAGTTTACCTTCAGACAAGGCTTGAATTTTAATTGGTGTCACTGGGTGAATGTATAATTAATGCAATCTACAATTAAGGTATTGTCTGATTAATTGTTCTTGTAGTTCATTTAGGAAGCCTGTTATTGATATTAGTTACCAGGATAAATGGCTGAGATTGTTACAAATACTGGTACTGGATGTTAAAATCACTCATAAGCAAGTTAACATATTGTAATATTTTATCTTCTCTAATGATATTAGTAATGGATTCGGTGATAATATTAACCAACAGAACTGGACATTTCGTGAGTCTATTCAGGACTGGTTAAATCACATATGAAATATCAGCTTTTTTATCAGAGGGAATAGAAAGTGGCTCCTTCCTGAACCTTTCATTTCTACCTCAGCCCGTGATTGTGATCAATGGCAATTTTGAAGTTAATAATGGAGACATTTGCACGTGTGTACTGAAGGTAGCTCCTGTTAACACTATTAAAGTCTCCTGGGGAGGGGTGTGGGGGGCGGGGAAGGAGCTGGCATAAGCTAATTAGAAATGCTTGTTATGTACTGTATGTGGAAATGCTATGTTACCTATACTTGCCACATGGACAGAGCACTGGCCAGCCAGCCTCCGGCTGAGCAGAGCAGACCTGTCAGCTCCCATCAGGCAGCAAGTGAATATTGAACAGCACCTTTTAGCTCAATACAATTCATACTGCAGATCCTCGGCTTGCTCTCCAGCTCAGTACGGTGTCAGACTTACTGGCTAGAAAATCTTTCTTATTGCAAGATTCTTAATGATCAGGAGAGTTTTAACAGTAAAGCAGAGCTGGCGCTGAAAGAATGAACCCCACCCTACCTCAAAACACTGGAACCTAAGAAAAGGGGAGAAAATCCCTCTACTTAATTTTTTTATCCACCGATCCAAAATTGCCAAGTACATTTTAATTGTATTTTTTATTGGAAACTTAATTAGCTGGATTCCTTGCTTCATATCAGCCATGGGAAGGGAGAGGAATTGTAACTACTGTTGTGCCTGCCTATTCATATATTCCACCCTAAAAGTCTCGGAGGTGGAGGACTGTCTCTTTTTTTTTATGCAGCCTCAGGTAGTAGCCAGAACATCACTGGAGTGGCTCCTGCATGTAAGACAGGTATTTAATCCTTGTTTGAGAGTCCCAAAGCAGCCTGGCAGGAGCCTGGTTTCTGCAGGCTTGCACATGCCATTTATTGACTGAACGAGATGCTTTGAGGATGGGGATGCAGAGTGCAGGTATGCCTTAGCCTGTGTTACTACCTTTGAGTTAATAAACATTAAACCCCTCGGAGAAGGAGCAGTTATACTTGCTCAGATGAATCTCTTTGTGTATGGTAACTCAGCTGGCAACAGACATATTCATAATAAACGAATATTTGTCACCAGACAGGTGACAATCTTAATACCCCATCAAAACCCACTGTGCTCTCCACCCCCAACCCCCTTTCCCAAAAGCAGCACCTGTTATCCACACTGTTCAGCACTGGGTTGAAGGGGGAAAGAACTGAGAGGTGATGCAGGAGGAAGGTCAATAAAAAACTTATTTGATAGAGGAGTGTTGCAGCCTGGCATTTGATTTTGACAGTTTAGCTATAGAATCATAGAATCATTTAGGTCTGAAAAGACCTTTAAGATCATTGAGTCCAACTGTAAACCTAACACTGCCAAGTCCACCACTAAACCTTGTCTGACAGTTCTGTCGCGCTCCCCAGACACTGACGGCATATCGCATGTCTTTATTTTACCTGTCTTAACAGTCTAACAGAAGAGGTGAACTTCTAATTTTGTACAGGCTGCTTTTATGACAGGAAAATGCAAGCTGGTTGTTATCACTGAGTTTTCATTTAGTAATTTCATGCGTACACCTGCTGTCCTCTCATTTCCAGTCCTGTACATCCCTTTTTTTGTATACACATCAGGTGTTTTCATACCAACATTTTTGCAGGAGACAGAGAAAGAGCACTACTTGAGAAAATATTTCACACAATTGTGTTTTTATTTATTTTCTTCTTCTCTTGACGTGTACTAAAGTAATGATCTCTCAGATCTCTGGCTAACCTTAACAAATTATGAAAATAATTGAGATTATGAAAAAAGTCCTGTGCCAGTTATGTCTGAATAAAGCAGTTTACGTTAAATTCCATCTGAATTTCTATGGCCTGGGATTAGTGGTTCAGTTATGCCACTGAAGCACAGGCTCCAGCCGATCAAAATTGCTGTGGTGGAGAGCACTCAGCAGGTAGGTGGCCTTTCAGTCACAGCCTTTCTGAGGACAAAGGCCAAGACATTTGCTGCCTTTGTCTTGCTGAAGACAAGCGAGCCCATCCTGACTGTCCAGCAGGACTCACGCTTGGCAAGACGGCAGGAACAGGTCCTGGTCCAACCCAAGTAATTACAAAACAAATGGTACAGGCTAATGTAGAGGAGTGTTGACTTCATTTCATTTGTAAAGCTTTTGTTTTGAACTCTTTAATTAAAAGGAAAGGATTTAATATATCGGCACAAGGGTGGATACACATCAACATTTCAGAAGGCAGTTAAAGGAGCTATCAAGAGGAAGATATTTTAACAGAGACATTTGGAGGTAATGTATCTTTGGAAAAAAGTTCTGCTAAATACTAAGAATTATTTCTCCAGGAGTACTAGATAATTGGACCAGCACATACGCACTACCTAGCGCACAGAGCAAGTCAATTAGCTGATTGCCAGCCTGCTAACAGAATCAATGTTATCTTATTCATACATTTGCTGCTTGATTAACATTCAGGGGAAAGAAAATGGAAATGATACCATTAAATTCTCAGTTTGCATTCAGATATAGAAACTTCTATGCCATAAATTTTGTATGTATCAGTTATCCATGCTAAACAAGTCTTGACAATGCTCCTCAGCAGCCAGATGCTTTGGGGCTTTATTTCTGCTACAAATCTGCAGAGGAAACATCATTAAAACTAGCTATTTGTGTAGTCATTTCTTACTCTGAACCTGATAAGATTGCTCAACGTAATCATAACTTATTTGGACACATTTTGTATCATGTGACATGGTCTTTGGCTTCCTAAGGAAAAGCAGTAAATGAACATTTAAAATTTCAAAATTGCAATGGAGACATAAGTGTTCCTGTCTCTAAGGAGTTTCCTAATGTGGAGTCTACTCCACAGAATACAAGAAGCTGGGGGGGGAAGGTTAGGACATGGATTTAGGAGGTGTTAAGGTACTCTGGGGTAACAAGTCTTGCATATGTGTCTATCATATGGTAAGGTAAAGCTTGTTCTTCAGAAAGAATGGGGGATTTATTTATCATTTAGCATGGGGCAAGAGTAAGCACATGCATAGTTGCCACACAGAGGTTGTTAACACATGATAAATCCATAGTTGAATCTTACTTCATGGTAGCTGAACATTACCACATTCAATGGGCAAAGCTGAACATCATGATGGCTCATATGCATAATCTTACCCTCTGGGCAGAATTCACCTTGCACATGAACTGGTAAATTCCACTGAGTTTGGCTCTCCAGATCCAGTGAACAGTACTAGCAGCTGCCGGTCCTGCCTCTTTTCTTCATTGCTGGAAGGGGAAACAGTTCTGCAGCCTCTTCTGTGGCAGCTGTGGTGGTGTGCTGCAGGCGGGTGGGTGCTCAGGCCAGGCAGAGGCGGACGAGGTGCTGCACAGCCAAGATACGATCTGTAGCCTCGGCGTAAGGTGGCTGCGGGAGGGACAGTACGGGAGAAGAGAGTAAAACAAGGGCGTCAGCTCCAGCATTTTGGCTTGGAGGAACAGTGTGGGTTTGGAGCAAATTCCCTGATGAACCCGCCAGCTGTGCGCCGGTATGTTTTGCAGGGTAGATCTGTTGTGATCGCAGCTTCTCCGGGAGAAAACAGCCCCAGAGGCCTCACCTGTGGTACAAACTAAGCCCTGGTACAGAACTAAGGGCTCAGACACATGACAGCTCTCAGCGCACGCCTGGTAGGAATGTTTGGTCCAGGGCAGCCCACGAAATGTCGCCTGAATTTCAGCTCCCAGACCACATGTACTGGAGCAGTGAGGAGACCGGCACCAGCTGCTTCAGCTTACTGCTTGGCCCCTCTGGCCCTGCATTACTGGCTAACAAAGGAGTAACCAGTGAAACCTAGGCACAGTATTTGTAAGAACCGGCTTTAGAAGAACAGGTTTTATGTGCAACGAGGTATATGGTAGAGAAAGAGGGAGAATTTCAGAGGAGGGCTCAGCCGGCAGGGATGTCGCAGATTGTGGACTCTGGGTGAAGGGGACGGGAGCAGAAATAAGTTATAGTGTCCTGCCTGACAAAAGACAAGCGCTGGCTGCACAGCCTTTGGCTGTGATGAATTTCTGGAGAATGACCGTTGTCTTTGGTAGCTCTGGGCCCTGACTCACGCACTTTCTGCTCATCGCCTGCTCTCTTGCAGAAGCGAGCAGGTCAAGCGGTCTCTCTGGTGCCCCCATGCACTGTATAGCCAAGGCAGCAGATCGCTGGGCTTTCATTTCTCAGCGGGTAATATTTTGGCCTGCAGAAACAAAGAAGTGGCCAGCCCTCCGGAGCACAGGGTGCATTTTAATGCCTAAAAAGTTGAGGCTGCTCAGCACTTGCCCAGGAGCCCTCCAAGCAGGGGCAGCCCTATGCCCAGGCAAGCAGGCAAAGCTGCCTGTGCAAGGGCAGCACAATGGCTGTAGGCTTGCTGGCTTCTTGGCCGGAGCTGCCATTGTATTACTGGTCTATGACAGCAGGTCCCCAGTGGTCCTGCTGCCCAAATACTAGGTAGTAACACATAACAAATTATCAAGTTACCTCATCAGAGGTCTCCTGCCTTGATTTTGCACATGAAACCTGTCATCAAGTATCTTGCAAATTACTGTTAGCCCAAACAAGAAACATTTTTTTAAAAAACTGGTGATTTAGACATCTTAATTCAGTACACAACTTACAAAACTTAATTATACAGCTCAAAACTTGCAGAAATTGGATAATCTTTTATGGATTTTGGTTTCACTGCTTAGGGTAAAAATCAAAATGCAAATTTCCATTTGCAGTGAAAATTTTAGTATGTATTTGCTGAGGAAGCCAGCACAATATAAACACATAAAGTTTTAATTATAACTGCATAAAGTCCAGGCCAGAACCTCCAGAAGAGATACTTGGTCTGCTGGGAAAAAGAGGAGCATGCTTGCGGAGGACATCTCATTTGCCAGCCCTCTAGTGTTTCCCAGAGCTGCAGTGTAACATAAACCTGCATTTAGATGGTAAAAGGGAAAATAAGGAAAAGAAATATCTCTTGCTTTAGGTCCAAGTGACTCTTTCCAAGACTTCGCTCTTGGATCTGCCCTCAGTTCCCATCCTGTGGTTACTTTAATGTAAGCGTTCATTAAAACAAAAGGACTTATGGCAGGAGACCAGGCCTCCCCAGCACTTGAGTAGAAATATGGTTTGGAGCAAATTAGGTAGTGGCAGGCCAAGCCAGCAACTCTTATAAGTAAAGACAGGGCTGCAGAGAAATACTTTGACTGCTGCTGTGGGACATTCTGACAAATCTGTGGGAAACAGAGTTAAACAGGCTTTTGCAAAGATTCTAGAACAGGGGTCCTCAAACTGTTTAACCAGGGGGCCGGCGCGTGGATGAAGCGGCAGGCGGCCATCTGCGGCTGCTTGGTTCCCCCCCCAACCCCCGGCGGGGGGGTCTGTAAATACCGGGGGGCCAGATTGGGGACCCTGGGGGGCCGTATCCAGCCCGCGGGCCGTAGTTTGAGCACCCCTGGTTTAGAATATAGAGGGGAAAATACCTATCTGCATATACATTTTATTGCTGCCTTTTCTCAGGCTGATGCTGCTTTTCACAGCAGAGAGTCCCTTGATTTCATATGGTCTGAGAGGAGTTTGCAGGAGAGCAGCCAGGCTGCTAGGGGGCCTGGAGTCAGGAGTCTGCATGATGGCAAGGACCTTGGGGGTGCTGGATGCCAGTCCTTTCACAGCCACCACTTTCCTAGCTTATATACATCGTCCCAGTGCCTCCGCTTTTACTCATAGGAGAGATGCTTCAGCACCTGTGTTATCTTTGTGGCCCTTCACTCCATGTCTTCTTCCCAGGTCTTACAATATTCTCTGACACTGCCTTGGAGTCATTCTCATGATATTTAAAGCTTCTCCCAGAAGCTCCTTTGACTCTTCTGTCATTCTTGTTGTCATGTGAAGCACCCCTTTGCTCTGCTGGAATACCTGGTTCCTCAGGTTCTCAGCTCTGTTGGTTTAGATTATTTCTTCCTTACATCTAGGCTGAATCTACTCTCTTCTAGTCTAAAAACACTACCCATGTCCTATCGCTACAGGCCCTATTAAAAAGTCTGAATCCATCTTTCTTATAAGTGCCCTTTAAGTATTGAAAGGCTGCAATAAGGTCTCACTGCAGCCTTCTCTTCTCCAGGCTATTAATTTCTTCTCTACATCTAGTCACTCCTTTCCAATAACAGGATAAAACTGTCAATGTGAAATCCGCATGACTGTACACAGAGGACAAAGAGTGCAGGGTTTTCTTAGCCCCCATTGTGGCATATCCTTTTTTCCAAGTTTGCATGGATGAACACATCCATCACTTTGCAAAAGAAGTTCCTGAACTGCTCTCAGAAGCTCTTTCCCTCAGCAACAAAATGTACCCATCTGTCTCCTGTGCTGTGTGCTCCAGGGTCTGGGCACAGGCCTGTTATCCCAGAGCAGTAACGGTGGTGAACTGCCATGGATGTATTGACATAGTATAAAAGCTCTAAGAGGGAAACAGTATTAATCTTTTAAGCATGCAATGCAATTTTTCTTTACAGGCAAGCATCTGCAACGCAGGTTATGGGGCGGTTTTCTGTCTCATTTCATGCAAGACATCAGATTTTCCTTGTGAATCATGCATTCCTTTTCCAGGGATTTATTGTATTCTGTGCACTCCCTGGATGTGTTTGTGGAAAGCTAGAGTGATGAATGCTATGAGGCCTGAGAGTATAAAGCAAAATTATTTCTGGTGAACCAAAACAGTCAGTAAACTTCTTTGCTCTTGACACCCAGCAGGAGGCACAACAACTTCTTTCAGCTTCAGCTGGCTCTGACTCTGGGCAAATTCATTCTGTGAACAAACAGCAAGTTAGTAAAGCATTAAGGCAGAAGCATCAATAACCACTGAGGAGAACAGGACTGGCAAGCCAGAATTTCTTTGAATCTGACCTGTCGAGCCCTGAAATCCTTATTGGTGTAGCAGAGTCATTCATAAATTTTTCTGTTTGTACAATGTTGCAAAATAGCTAAGAAATGCTTTAAAACTGTTCAGAGAATAGGAAAAGCTGAAAATGTGTTGCTTGTAAATAATTGTGCACAGAATGTTTTCCCATTAGTTACAGTCTGTTTACAGACAGAGTGGAATATTCCTCATTAAGAGTCAGAAAATATTGGAAGGTGTCTGAAAAATAATTGTCCTGTTTAGAACTCCCAGTGTGCTCTGTGGCTTGTATTTTAGCAGAACGATTTTAATGAGAAAACCCATTGTTTCTTTACAGCAAAATATAATCCAAAATGTTTCTGGTAGGATCAAAAAAAAAAAAAAAAGTGCTTTCTTCTAGGAGAACAATTCAGAGAGCCTTCCTGCAGCACCCAAACCCATCCTCACCTGCTTATGCTGGCAGGTAAAGGCAGCACCCTACCTAGGGCATGTTCTCAGTTTTAGATTAGATAGTCTAGACACAGCCTAAGTAGCTTTGGGACAAATTGTTTCACTTTCCTGTGCTTCAGTGTCTGCATCTGTAAGGTGGGGACAATGATGATAAGCACCTCTAGAGCTTCTGGGACCCTCTGACCAAAAGGTTAAGGCTGGAGTTTTCACTAGTCCTATTAATACTATTCTATGACTGTGATATGAAGGGAAGAATTTTCCCCTAGGCAGTGCTAGGTCAGGTGTGTTTAAGGCTGTCTCCAGTTTTCACTGAGTCAGTGGCTTTAGGAGCCTGGGGTCATGCCCTCAGACTTGTTTTTTCATTAGTGCTCCTTCTGATGCAAGCCTGAAAGGGCAGTGACAAGCTTTCTTAAAGCTAGCGATGAAATGCCCTCAGTGCAGCATCTCTCTCCTGCAGACACGGAGCCTGTGAGCACTGTCCCTGCTGGCAGACAACCTGGTGGCTGGTAACCAGCGACAAGTGAGAGGAACTTCAGCTCTGCTCGGCTTGCCTTAGCGTCCAATGCTGGCTTTGGGAGCCAGCTCTGGAGCTACAAAGGGTGTGCAGAACAGCTGTCAGCTATACTAACCCCGTCCCCAGCACAGAGATAAATTCTGTCCTGTGGTTTGGTGCTAAGGAGTCATAGGAAGCACTGTGCAGAAAAAAGCTCCCAAGATCAGGGCCTGACTCATTGTCAATACAAAAGTATAAACTACCCAGCACACCTAACTTGCAGGGAATAGAGCATCTTCACCAGCGTGCCGAGTATCAGAAAATCCCAGTGGAGTAAGAAAGATGCACACGTTGCTGGGCTGGGTCTAATGCATCATAATGGGAAATTTAGAAAAAAGAAATAAATATAGCTTATTTACAATCAAAACCGAGAAGATGAACATTTCTGTGCAACAGATAATTTACAGGTATACATAGAATTTGTAGGTATACAGTTAAGTGTATATAAATCTGTGTGTGTTTGCGTACATTTACTTAGTACAGGTAAACGTTAGTAATGTCAATACTAGAAAGCATTATTGCGCTAAAAATATCCCAACAGAAGCACTTTAGCTGGCTGTGAGACAGATATGGCTGATCTGCTGGGTTTGCACAACCTAAATATAGCCCAAAAGATGTTTCTGACACACTTGCCTCTCCGGTTGTCAAACATACTCTGAATAGGAGTTCGCTGAAGAAAGGAGTTTCTGTGCTTTCAGCATGTGGTCTTTTTCCCAGTGAAGTAAATGGGAAAGCAGCCTTGGAGAATGTGAGTCATCTGATCTGTCAAGCTGAAAAACCATTAGGCAGAGACAAGGCAGATGGAAATGCTAATGCGATTCAGGCTAAAGGGACATTTAAAAATGAGGCTTTCTTCCTCATCTTTGCTCATTCATTTTAGGTAAGCTCCTCTCGGTGGGTAGGGCACTAACATTTTCCCTTCAGTTCAGCAAGGCAGTGTTTGCTAGGTGCCTGCATCAGTTATTTACCCCACGTCAGCCAAGACCAAGCCGCACGCGCTCTCTGTTTGCTTGGTCAGTGAAATACCGTGTCTAGGCCCCCATCCTGCCCTCAGCAGCAGTTAGCGTGTTAACACTCGGCGATGGGGGCCTGACATCTGCAGCCTCCAGCTTGTGAAAGAGGATGGCACAACGCTCCTGTAACACAGTAGGTAAAGTTGGGTGAAGTGGGTGTTCTCTAGGTTTAGCTTGTCCCAGGCGTGAGGAAAGCTATATGCTTTCCTTTCTTTCTTTACGCTGATCCAATCAAATCTAATATTGATTTCTACAAGGGCACCAACAGGTCCTAAATCAACAGAAACCAGCAGTATCATGGAGAACGACAGTGTCTCCGCACAGACTCGAGTCCTGCTCTTGAAGGAATAGGGGACGTGAACCTTAGTGGGCAAACCATCCTAGGAAACACCACCCTCGTTCGACTGGTACGTGTACCTGCCTGAGAACCCAGCCCTCCGTTTGCTGCATAATGAAGACCCCTCTAGCTATTGAATGTTGCTCTTTCCAAGGTACTACACAAAGTTCACATCCTGGGTTTTTAGACATAGTCTGCTTTGCCTGACACTGGTGTATACATATGTTGGTATGTATCGTTTCAGCTACAGACCTGCATGGTTGATATTTATTGCTCGACGTGTGATCCAAACGGAGAGCGAACAGGCAACCGCAAGGACTTCCCCATGCATTTGTAACATTGTGGGCTGAGCTGCTGCAACCAGGAAGAAATCCACCGTGCTACCTCCCGGCAATTGAAAGTACAGTGGCATAAGGGAGTTATATCTCCCTAAATCTGGCCTCAGGGTCCTATTCTTTCACTCTGCTTTTGTTAATAGGTTGCTGATTTTCTTAAGGCAATTTTCCATATTTTTTTCTAATTATTTATTGGTGTTTAACAAGTACTGAAGTATAATGTTTTTAATTTTCCAGAAAAATTAATTATAACTACAGTATTCATCTAAGTGAATAGGATATAGTGGGGTATTTGGCTCACCTCCAAAGTCTCCATTGCTTTCAGGTGACTCTGAATGGATGGCAGCTGTCCATCAGGCCAGGCAGACAGCTTGCTTGCAGTCCTGTCACAGGTGATGCTCCACTTCTAGGCTGCCTCACTGCAGAAAGATTCCTTCTGCACCTGGGGTGGAATGAGGCCCTGGCTATGCAGGTACAGATTTGTTATTTAAAAAGTCACACCAGTCTATCAGTCATGCAGGCGGTGGTGCCAAACACCCTGCAGCTTGTATTGGAGCGGGTTGGAAGAGAGGTGACCAACCGATGGCCCTGGAGCCACAGGCAGCGTATGAACTGCTTAGATCCCTGCTCATCCCACAGCTGCCTCACGCAGACAGCTCTGCTAGGGGGACACTGATGTCCCCAGGGCTGGAGCAGACAAGCCAGCAGCAGCCACCGCAGCCGTCGTTTCCCAGCTGCCCTGGACTGAGCTCCATGGCCGCCATTAGCTCCACACCACCCTGTGCTGAGACCTCGAGATGTTACAGCCAGGTCCTTCAACTGTCCCCAGCACCCCCTCCCCTGCCTGCCGTACGTGCCCTGCGCCTTGCTGCCTGTTTGGTATTTGGCTGTTCAGGTGTCCTGGTTTCACTGGGTTAGGGTTAATTTTCTTCTTAGTAGCTGGTGCAGGGCTGTGTTTTGGATTTGGTGTGAGAAAAGTGTTGACAGCACTCTGATGGTTTTAGTTGTTGCTGGGTGACGTTTGTACCAAATCAAGGACTTCTCAGTTTCTTGGGCCCTGCCAGCCAGAGGGGTGGAGGGGCACGGGAGACTGGGAGGGGACAGAGCCAGGGCAGGTGACCTGAACTAGTCATATGGCGTCATGCCGAGTATATAAGCTGCGAAAAAAGAAAGGAGGAGGGGGACATCCAGCGTTATGGCGTTTGTCTTCCCGAGTAACCGCTACATGTGATGGAGCCCTGCTGCCCTGGAGATGGCTGAGCACCTGCCTGCCCATGGGGAGTGATGAATGAACTCCTTGTTTTGCTTTTGCTTTACTTATTAAATTGTTCTTATCTCAACTGCTGAGTTTTACATTCCTTCCCGATCCTCCTCCGCATCCCTCTGGGTGAGGGGGGGAGTGAGCGAGCGGCTGCGTGGGGCTTGGTGACCGGCTGGGGTTACACCACGACATCAGGCCAAAAAGGTTAGGCATAAATGAAGTCATGTATGGGGGGAAATGGTAGCTTTACATGTCCTGCCTACTGCTTATAATAAAATCCCACTTGTACGTGACTAAGCTAGGAAGTAGTACACATTAAACTATTCAGAATAATAGGTATTTATTTTCAGAGCTATTTTCATTAAATATTGGTATAATAGATCCATGTCTGAGGTAATAAATTAAAAATAAAGTCAAGATTTCAGTCCCATATTTTTGCTGCATATTTTTTCTACCATTATACATAGTTTTGAAGCAAACACACATAGTCCATAATTCTGAATGCAGCCAGGAATATTATTTTAACACAGTCACTTTTTGTTCCACTATAATTTTGCTGAGAATGGTTATTGCATGATACACTTTTAATAGATGTTTTAGTTATACTAGAGTTTTCTATTAAATCACACATACCATAGTTATAGGAAGATGGGCATGAAGATGTGCTTTGAGCCAAGGACGGCAAATATTGAATCAAGAGTGATAGCACATACTGCAGGTTTATTGTCTGCCTGCACTAAAGCCCAGATCCAGCAAAGCCATTTCAGTGTGTGCTTAGCTTTAGACGTGTGAGTCGTTCCAGTGTCATCCATGGCCTTAAATGTTTGCTGAATCAAGGACTAGCCACGCCTGCAGACCTCCGTTGATAGTTCTTTAACTGTGTGTTAACTGAAAACAGTTTTGCTGGTTTCCTATTTTGTAAGATATTTTGTAATGACCTTCGTAAGATTTTTCGTATCAGTGAAGCACCCATGAAAGTTTCTAACCTGGTTCATAAATACACTATGAAAAAATAAGCAGCTACAATGACTCTCTTCTACATGTTTTGTTAAAAGCAACACCTGGTTTGAAAAGTTATTAAAGTAATTTTTCCCATGGTAAAATATATTTAAAAAAATAAACTCTTCATTTCATAATCTTCCATCAAACATATAAGCTCATTAAAGGGCGGGGCATACCTCAGGTATTTTCATTTATAAATGCAAGAGACTGAGTGTACCAATCTTTTTGCACTTAAATGCTGGTGGTCATAAGGCCCTTTCAGCTAAGTCTCCATCAAGCCCAACACTAGTGAGCTAAAGAAACAAACAAACGAAAATTTTGCTTGCATATAACTTTTTCATAATCCTGAATTGAAAAAAAAATCCTCCCTGCTTAGAAAAAACCTCTTATTTAACTGCTGCCATTAAAAAAGTATACCTCACCTCCATGTTGTTTTAACTTTAATCAGTGATTCTGAATACAAAGAATTTAAACACTCACTAAAATTACTGTGGCATGCCGTCAGACTCTTAATGTTCAAAAATTGTGCTAATCCCCACCTAAATCAGGAAGCTATAGTTTAGAGCTCGAGCTAATGCTTGTCTTGGTGTTAAACGTCTATTTCCACCAGATTTTCTTTATTCTATTTTGCAAATGACTGACAGTGCTCATGATGTGATCCTGAAAAACTGTTTGGTGTTGTTACCAAAAGCTATAAGTCTGTGTGAAAACTCTCCATGCTCATGCAGTGAATTGCATCGTTGCGGGGGACCGTGGCCTGCACTGCAGTGGTCTTGGGCCTGGCCACGGGGGCACAGCTGCACAGCCCAGGGTCTTCAGTACTCCACCGAGCTCACAATTGCCATTGGTTCATCAAATGTTGCCAACCTTATCTGCTTTGGAGTAGGGATGGAGAGAATTTCCCCAGTGTCAGTTGGTGAGTGAATACCATTGTCTATTATGTTTGAAACCTCCTCCTCGTGATCCTCGTACAGCGTGTTGATGTGCAGCAAAGGGTGGGCTGGGTTGCAGTTCAGTGCAGGTGTTGGCTCTGGCTTGACTTGGTTCAAAGTCATACTTGTTGCAGCAGAGGTTGTGGCTATATGGTTGTGGTTACATGTGACAAAAGCCCCAGCAGTAGGCACAGTTCTGCATGTCTCAGATGAGTATAGGATCTCTTTTGCAGGATGAGAGGTGTCTAAAAGAAAAAAAACCAAAACCAGCCAGTTAAAAGACAGGTAGTCTTTCACCTTTCCAGTCCATCAGAGAGGAATGTTCTGGACCAATAAAAGGCATTGGCAGTTTTGCCACTGATTTCAGTGGGAGCAGGAGTGGACACAAAAATGAATTGTCTTGGGACCCTTTGAGAAATCCAACAGGACTGTTTCAAAACAACAGGGTTGTGAGGTCAGGGAAACAGGACAAACAACAGATGGGTTTTGTAAATCTTGCTCTTTGTTAGCATGCTCATGCTTCCTTACATGAATGGTGTTTTCGTAAAATGAACAAAAAACAACTGAAAAGTATCTTTTATTCTCCTCTACAGCCTGGCAGGTGTTTTTCAAATGTTATGATTGAATGTTTTGACAAACGTTATGACTGTTGAAATCCACCGGATGGAATACAAAAAGCACTGATATTTTCAATGGGAAAAACTAGTGGTTACACATTGTAAGCCACTCGTCTTTAGAAAGAACTCAGCAATTTGACATTAACTGATGTCTCTTTCCAGAAATTGTAAGTCTTCCTTACCTGATGGACTGCAATGTAGGTCTAACTCAAAAGCAAAGCTGAAAATTTTAAATGGGAATGGGGAGTAACAGAGCCCCAAAACTACAGTAATTATTTTTTGCCCTTAAAATATTCAAGCACTAATTTAGATGAAGGTAATTGAGACCAGAAAACCCCAGTAGTTTTGAGGAGTTGAAATCAGAGCAGGTGACTGGATAAGGAATGTGTAGAATAGCTCACATGCACATTGGGGAGTTGGAGGGCTCTAAGGAGCATAGGGATTTGGAAGTGACAGAAACTTTTATACCTCAAATCACTTCTTTGCTGGGCAGTGGGGTGACGGTAGCTGTCAGTCTGTCGAAGCCCAGAGGGAGGTCTTAGCTTGTAATGAGATGAGAGCCATTGCTTTAAGTACATACAAATCTTTCTGCAACTTCAACTGCATAGTGCTTCTTTCTTATGTCAGTAGCTTACAAAAATAAACAAGAAGATATCTGTCTATCAGTTTATCTACTGATCTATCACTTTTCTTAATGCTCACATGGCCTTCCTCATCACTCTAGCATACAACAATTACTGATATAATTGAAACACTCCTTTGAGGTAAGAAAGGGACAGAATTTCCAAGACACACACAGGCAACTGAGGCACAGAAAGAGCATCTCCTGTGAGGCTACATGGGAAGGGAATGTCAGAATTCCTGAATCCCTGACCAGCATCCACACTTCAGACCATCCATCCTCTGGTCCACATGAGACAAAGGGCAATTCAAAACATCTCTTGTGTGCGTGAAGAACAATACCAGTAGTCTGAGTTGTAATTTCCTAGGTGGCAAGCACATGCCAACTCCTAAGAACTGGTAGTTAAAGAGAATTTTTTCTACAGGCAGCTTTAACTGCCATTAGCACAGTTTCTCACAGACTGCTAAGTGGCTGTTACTGGTCATCTACCATGGCAGTTCCCACATGACTTGAAAATAAGGCAGGTTTGAAACATGCCAGGTGCTGTGTAGCAGGAAAGGTACCATGGAGGCCAAACTCTCCTCATTTCCTTGGCAAGGCATGACCATATTCGTAATTGTGAAAATCTGGTTACACTTGAAAAATTACCTGCACCTACAGCCTCGCATGCTGTTTTGCGATACCTGTTCTCTATCCTTATCCTCCATATAGCTGTCAAAGAGAGAGAACCTCCATTTCTGAGGCTTGCAAGACCTAAGATTATTGCTATCCCAAAATCTAGCAAGGTAGGTCAAACAGTTCAGATAAGCTTTGAGTTCCCGAAGTTCGCTATGCAAATTATGGTCTGTGGAGGTGGTATGGGCATTACGGCATACTGTACCTTTGAGAGAGGAGGTAACGTGTACTACGACATTCTCTTCCTGGTTTAAAAATCCACCCTCTTGGCTTTTTGATGTAGGCATCGAGGGGATGGCTTGAATCTCTGGCTTGGTTTTTTTGCTACTAAGTATATATGGATGAACATCCAAGGAAAAGTGTCGCGTGTGTTTTTTTTCACTGCTTGTGCTTGGGATGGCATTTGGCTCAGTTTTATGAGCAGACGATTGCTGTGAGGTTTTTGCAGCAGACTCCAACAAAGGAGCTATAAGGCTGTCTGTTGCTGTTTTTCTCCGCACAGGCTTCGGTTTTTCAGGTTTATGGTTCTCAACCTTCATAATGGCTAACTGTTCCTTGAATGGCTGAGGAAGGGGATTGGTAGTTGGGATCCATTTCATTTTCTTCCTTGGTCTCTTAATGATGAGCTGCTCATTAGCATCAATGTCTGCTGGATCAACGCTAGGGTCTATTGTTTGGATCCCTGAATCACGCATGGTTGGAGTGGCATCATGGTTGGACTGGGCCAACGCTGCAAGCAGCTGGCGTACCACATTGTCATACATCAGATCGCTTTCATTTGTAATAAAATCCAGACGGTTCAGTGATTTTATGTGGTCCCGATTTTCATTACAAAACATGGCCAAAATATTGATATCACAAAACTGGGACTTCTGCCACTGTTTCTTTGTCTTTATTCCAACTTTGTTCAGTTTATCAAATATGAAGTTAGACTTGCGAAATATGAAGAGGTGAATTAAGTTGATGAGGATTATCAAGTTCATGAAACAGAGGAGAACAATATCTACACCAGCAATAATCCGCTGGAGCTGGACAGATGGCAGTTTACAGTTCACTCTAATGTGCAATTTGGAGCTGCTTGTTTTGTCTGGAGGCTCTCCTAGTGCACAAGTAAATTCATTTTGCTTCTGTGTAGCATAGTAGGTGGATAAGTAGGTGATTGGTATGATGCTTAAAAAGATGATGAACAAATGTCTCGCAAGATAAAGCTTAGCTAAAAAGTTACTTCGTCCTCTTCTTTCCAGGTATTTCTCAAACAAGTTCTGTTCAGGGCTTTTTTCCTTCTCTGCATTCTCAATGATTTCTCTCTTCTCTCTCTCAGTGATCCCTGGGCCTTTGGACTGAATCTGTTTCTCTATTTTTGGTGCCCGCCCTTCAGCTGCACGGTGGTAGCAGTTATCGATCTCCTGAAGCAAAAAATTAAGCTCTGAAGTCAGTCGGGTGGAGGCCAGAAATTCCCAGCCCAGAGCTGGAATGTACATTATCCCAGCAAAAGCCAGCAGTGCATAAGGTAGGAACTTATGCTCAAACAAGGAGGGCCAGTGGCTGGCATCAACTCCTGGCAAGGCATCTTTTAATTCTGTCCAACAATATCCTCTGGCATACAAGGCTTGATCGCGGGTGAAGTTGTGTGGTGTGTAACAGTATATTGGCTCCTCTGTATAACAGAGAGAAAAGTCACTGCTGTGCATTTAACCTACAAAAGGAGCTCTGGAAAATAAACATTTCAAATTATATCAATTTTTACTGTATCTTTACATGACCGTTAAGCCCTCCATGTCTATTAGGCAGCTCAGCCTGCACACATCTTCACAAGCCCCCAAGCAACACTATTTACCTGTAAGTTTTAGAATGAACCTGAGCTAGAAATTTCAGTGAGAAATACATATTTTGGTTTAATTACCTCCCTGAGAACAAAATCCTAAACAACTGTGACCTAAACTCTGTAAAGCTAAAAGACCTGATAACTACTATACAGCAGCTGAGGATGTTATGTGCAAACGCTGAAAGGCTCATTTAGGTGAAATTTAAGGTTCACCCCAGCTAAATATTCTAAATAGAAAAAAAAAGTTAGATGTAGCTGAAGGCAATGTTTTTAATCCTTATTAACAAAGTCTACTCATTGGATATGGTAGAAAAAATTGAAACTTAAAAGACTTACAAGCATTTAGTCAACTGCATCCCTCCCAGCTAACACTCTTGAATTAAAGTGTGACTAACCAGGACAGAATCTCGTGTGTTAACTGTACTTATCACTATGAAAATTTAATTCTACATTTGAAATTGTAACATTGTTTTTTATACAATGTGCAATTAAATGCTGGAACTTGCTTCATACAGTATGATGGAAGAAACAAATACTGTGGATCAAGAAAGCAATCAGACAAAGTAATGGAAGAAAAAGTATAGCAAGGATTATTAAATGCACAGTGATGTAATTTTTCTCTCAGGACATGTTTAAGTCACAGGCTGCTGGAGGGTGGAAGGGTTTATCAAAGGAATTAATACCATATGCTTGTCTATTTTAACACTCCTTCCTAAGCATTTGCTTTTTGCCATCATCAGAGACAGAGTGCTGGGCTAAAAGGACTTTTGTCTCGACCCAGTAGATAAATTATGTTCTTACACAATTACATTTTTCTAGCAATACATAAAAATAAGATAGAAAAACTTGTGAAAGCTAGAACAGTATTAATTGCCCAAAGAATAATGACCATTATCAAAACACCCTCTTCAAAGAAGAAGACCATATCTTCATATTTTGGCAGGTAGAACAAAGAGAATATATTTTACAGTGTTCCGGTGTACCTTTTAAAAACTTTCTAATATTAGACCCACAGGAAGAAGGAAGGCATGTTCTCTTGAATTGAGAATTGCTCAAGAACACCCAGCTTGCTCCATTTCTGAATGCAGTCTACAATTCAGAT
This sequence comes from Falco biarmicus, assembly GCF_023638135.1. NCBI lineage: Eukaryota > Metazoa > Chordata > Aves > Falconiformes > Falconidae > Falco > Falco biarmicus. The sequence continues at coordinate 7,065,724 of NC_079292.1, read as the reverse complement.
TGAGAACAGCTCACTGGAAGACAGTGGTGGTACTGTTCTCTTAATAATATAAATCAATAAAAGAAATACTAAAATATAGTGTTTGATAATAATAAAATATTAAAAATAAATAGGTAGACGAAAACCCTTATCCTTTTGACTTAACAGAGGACTCCTTACTTAAGCAACTGTTTCTCATATGCAAACAAACCAAAAGCATTTACTACTTCTTTGGTAAAATGTTGGGGTTTAAACTTCTTCTGTGACCTACAGAGAGCTACATACTGATAACTGCACAAAAAAATATTTTTTTAATTGATTCAGTGAGGATTCTTTTCTAAAAATACAACCAATTTAAACCAAATTGACAGAATAGATGATGCTACCTAAGACAGCATGTGAAGTAAGCCTTGCAAATTCTTTAAAGACCTTTAAATTCTTTAAATTCTTTGAAGACTATTTTAAAATGATCTAACTTCAACCTCAGAGGAGAGCTTAAAGCACTGTAATGTTACACAGCTTCCCATTTAGACTATTTTTGTGTATTTACAGCCATGTGCTACAAGAAAAATGCCCACTGACTCTCCTGGTTTTGGTAATTACATGTATGTCCTCCCAACCCTACGCATGAAGGGATGCATACAAAAAATTTCAGCTCCTCCTATGAGAGAGTTACTGTATGATTTCCCAGGAGACAAAATAGATTCCGTTGTGAAAACGTTCCCATGGGGGAAAAAAGGCAAAGAAGCGTGGTGTGTTTCTCATGAGCATAAATATTTTTAATTGGGTGTCCCTAAGCTCAGTAGAACCTGCTAATATGAAACCTAGTTTCCTGTGACAGACATGGGTTCATTTCCCCTAGGTCTCAACACCATGAATACTTGGGAAGACAGTAACAAGCATTCATATAAATCATCCATCAGGATTATTTTTGGATTCGTATATCAGTTGCTACTACCAAATAAACAGCAAGTAGTTCTCTTCACTGATACCTGAAAGTTAAGATGACTTCTCCCAAAATGGCATACATACAACAACAATCAAATATATATTTATTTTATACATTCAAAAAGGAAAAATACAAAAATGTATTTACATTTACATTGGATAGATCAGTTAGAGACTAACTCTGCCCTCTATCCACTGCCACTGCTTCCAGTCTGAAGAGCCTCACAACTCCGGTTTGGACTGAGCAACTTCATTAGAGGCTACTTTAAAAATGGGGCTGCCCAGACCAGTAGAGAAAGCAAATGTAATTTTACAGGAATTTTTTTTGCTTTTCCTGGTTGCCTGATAAGTTGTGAGAGATCTCTCACTTATTGGGATAGCTGAGCATGGTGTCCTGTTCTTATTCAATGTTTTGTTACTTGTTGACGCTAGTTCAGTATTTTCTTTGCACATTTGTTAAATTGACATGATTTTCATTATATGCCATATAAATCCCAAGACCCTTCAGATGAAGCCCAATTCTCAGACAAGTCAGTGGGACTTCTGATAACTGATTCAAGTGGGGGCAAGTGAGTTTCAATGCAATTTTATTCGAATGGCGTTTTCTAATATTTGAGCCATACTCACCATCAGTGAACGCCTCTAATTTTGGTGGTTATTCCACAACGGAACTTAGCTTAACCTTCTCGGCATAGGACTTGACTCACAGAGCATAACATCAGCTTAGGAAGCTCATTCATTTAATCCAGACAATGAAGAAGAGAGGAATACCCTTTCAGATAATGTTTCAAAGCGAAAGACTAATTTAGCTGTTGCCTGGAGGAGCCTGCCTCTCTTCATTGACAAAAGGCTGCCAAGCAAGATGCCACTAGGCTTGAACTAGCATCTGTGAATGCTGCTTCTTAGGGGATGGCAGCATTTAACCTGGCATTTAACACCGTGAAGGTGTTTGACCCCATCATAGTAGGATATGGACCTGCTTCTCCTCTACTGCAATCTCTGTCCATCAGGAATAAATGAAAAAGAAAAGCACTAGGTCAATAACTAATCTTGCTTGTTATGAAAGATGGCAGTAACATATAGCTGGATCTCAACACGCAGATCTGATGAGGACAGGGGAGTAATGAGTTGTTCTCACACACTCACATAGCTCACTTTAGCTGTGAGGGCCCTACTTAACGCAGTTTCAAGAAGGCACAGCAGGCCTGTTTTATTATTTTACAATGTTCCCCTGCTAGGCAAGTAGCATTAAAGAAACAGGCTGTAACAGTGTTAAAATCATAGTTCTGACATGGGATCATGTAATATAAAAAAATGTATTTGCTTTTAGCTTTATATTCATAAATATATAAAGTTTCTACTGATATTCTTATTTCACCCTGAAAATGCTCTAGCAGTTTAATAAGTTTCTTTTTCATATAACCACTCCAGCCACCATGAAATGCAGCTTTTCCCCCAAGACTCCACAGTTTAATTGCATAAGGAGTAACTGGTCAATTATGTAGGAAAAGACAATAGAGTAAGATGCTGTAAAGAACATTTTTGGAAAAGCTTAGGGGACATTATTATGGCTGAGTGGATTGGTCATCTTCTCAATGTTGTCTAGGCTTAAGCCCATAAATGCAATTTATCCCTCCACTCTCCTTGATAGCTACATTCTTGTGAGCCAAAGAGACAGAAATTCCTACAAAAAAAACCCCAAAACAACCCTGACAGCAAGGTCAACATCTCCAAAATATTTTTTTTTCCAGTTCCAAACACTGAAAAGGCAGTTCAGGGTAGACATGTATCTGTGATTTGTACACGTGTGCATCTGTAGCAAAGACAGAAAAAAAGTACGGTAACTAAGCTGCCATTTTTATTGGTGGCTGGAATACTAAACTCAACTTTTCTGCATTAAATGGGATGGCTTGCTGCAAGATTTTTTAGTTCTGACGTTCAGAATAAAATCTCAGTTAAGTTCAAAGTCTGAAGGTCTGCCCTTAGATTCACCTACACGTGCCAGAATACAAAGTTCAACACAGTTTCAAAAAAACATCACTCGGAATACCTAAGAACAAATCCTGTCTTCAGTAATACTTTCCTACAGTCACTGTCATTCCCAGGAAATGTTCCTTTTAAATAATTTTTAAGAGGCTAAATAACCCTGTGCTCATGCTGTGCAGAAATAATTACTACATCAGAAAAAAAGTCCTTGATGTTAACATATTGTATAGTATATTATACTTTATCTTATACTGACGAGTATAAAGATGCATACTAAGAAGGTTAGCTTCCCTTGTTTCAATAATATTAATGATCACAGGAGCACTACATCAGATGTTTTCAACAGTTGTATATAAATACATTTTATAACGCTCACTATGAATGTAAGTAGCTTCTAGAAGTCCACAAAATTATTCTTGTGGATAAGCTATGAGAGACATCTCACTGAATTTTCTGGACATACAAACAAGTTAAAATAAACAAGACAGGATTACTGAGTCAGTTGTGTAATACAATTGATTGTGGTATGCCACCTGAAAAATTTGAAATCCCTTGGCAGCTAAGGTTTTTCACATACTCCATTCTGTATCATCTCATCTCATCAGCTTAAGTACTGCTTCAGTGGAGAAAAATGAATTGCAGGAAGTCATGTGGTATAAAAGGCATAGTTTATGGGAATGAAACAGAGTGCATGGTCGTGAGAAGATAGGCAAGACAGGGAGATGGAGGAAGGGGCTGTGATCAAACAACTCGTTAGAAAAGACAATATGGAAAGAAGGAATGAAGTATGGAAGCTAGGAGATGCCGAGTCTGCTGCCTGTTAGTAAAGGCTCTGAGAAATGCTTGTGGGCTTCCTGCAGGCACAGACTCCCACTCCTACTGTTCCCAGTCCAAGGTCAGCCACCTCCCTTCAGTGGTTTCCCAACCTCCATATACTTCAGTATACATTCAGCTGCTCTCTTCAAGAGGCCCTGAATTAAACACCGTTTGTCAGGCTGCAAGTGCTAGACATGAAAATATGTTAGATAAATAAATCTCCTGCTTAATTTCAACCAGGAAATACAGTATTGTAAGTTCTGAAATTCCTCTATCAAGGGGCTGGGGTGCTGAGGTTCGGGGTTGGAACCCCTGTGAAACTTCCCACTGCAAAAATCAATCTCAGATCTGGAAATGGAGTTACCAATGGGAAAATCTGCTAATTGCTTTTTTAGACCGCTCCCGGAAGTTATACCCCTATGCACAATGATGGAAACGCCAGAAGCAACCTTGGAAGTTACCAAGTGCCACATCCCACTCAAAGCAGGGCCAAGACTGAGTTCAGACCAGTTTGATTAGGGTTTTGTCAGTCTGAAAACCTCCAAAGATGGAGACTATACAAGCTGCCTGTGCAACCTGCTCCAATGCTTGATTGTCTTCAAGGTGAACATTTTTTTCTTTAGGTCACATCTAGCAAGAATGGCTGATTCACACAGGAGTGATTTTTTTCACATTTGGGAAATAGCCATTTAAAAAAATGAATGCAATGGCCAGTTGCACTAGGAACACATTAAGTAAAATATGGCTAGAAGGCTATCATTGAAATACAAGTGAGCCTCAGTATTGCACCTCAGTCAAAGGAATAGATCAACAGCACAGTTCACCAAAGACGCTCTTTGGGGTATGTGTGTGCATGCATGTGTGTGGATGTCTGTTTTCCTATCTATAAAAAAGAAAACCTTGCAAAAAAATATGAGCTGGTGTACGGGAAACAGAAACGACACTGTCAAGAAAACATGGTGAAGCTGTAAATATGTATCGTTCTCCATTGCCTCTGCAAAACTAAGTTTTTACAAGTCTTCCTGGGAAAGCGAGTGAATTGCATCTAACACAAACATTCCCTTGCCCCTTCAGAATAAAAATAACAATGCCAATCTCTTAATATTCAACACTAAAAAATTCGATCTGCTCCTAAAAAGACATAAGTGACTTCATGCACTGGACAGTTCCTTTGAAGCCAATGGGATTACTCACAGTGCAGAGAATTTGGCACGTGCATCTCTCTTTGAAGAACTGATGCTGTAGGGGGGTCAATTTCAAGCTTCTAAAATATTATTACGATAAAAAGTTATTTAAAGAAATAATGACAACACCTTACAATGCTTTGGGTAGACATTAGAAAGTAAGAAAGGAAAATACTAGTAATAAACAGTATATACCCGTATATAAAAGGGCAAATGACCTTTCACACCTACCACATTCCCAGTGAAATAAAGTATATTCACCTAAAGCACAGTATAAACCATAATAATAAATTGTGTATGCCTCTTGTGACCTCCAGCTTTTAGAATTTACTCTGGAAAAAGAAATCACACCTCATTAATCTTCCAATTGAACTGCATGATTTCAGCATTCTAGTGCTGTAATTCAGTAATGCAGAAGGAATAGCACAATTTTCTTACAACAGACAGAAAAAAAGGAACCCAGTTTTCAGAAAATACAATTAAAAAACGAAAAAAGATGAAAATTCTTCTGCTTGCTACACCAAGACGAAAGTAAGTATGCCTCTTCTCTTGTGCAAAAAATTATTCGAAGATCTAGGAGTAAACATTCAGTCTGACCACCACGGTGTATAGGCAGCAGGAGTGGTGCCTAGGTGCCGCTGAACAGGCTGGGTTTCCCAGCTCCTGGACAAGTGCTCTCATGCTGGAGACCCCAGTTAAGTATCAGGTAGAGTATATTGATAGATATATTTACTGAGTTAATTATATAACAGACTCACCCTGGGCCTAGTGCTTCCTAGCTATTGGCTTTCTGCCCTCTTGAAGAGGATTGCTAAATCATCCTTGTGCTGGTGCCCAACCTGCCTATGAAGAAAAGCTGGCATTCCAGTCAAGTTCTCTGATGCACTCATTGTACAGTCCCCTCCATTTGACTCTAAGAAGAAATTCAGTGTTTAGGTAGAATCTTTGATTCTCCCTGCCCATCAGATGCCAGAACATAAGTTTCTAACAGCCAAGATAAATGAGAAACTCCCTAAATTCAGCAATAAATGCCAGTACTTGGCAAGGGTAGTCCTTATCATACTGCTCTCCTTACATTGTGTCACATGTGTAAGCAATCAGACATACATGCCTCATTCATCTTGGGTACTAAAAGCATTGCACAAGAAAGCAGGTAGCAAACTGTTTATTTTGAGAAACAGAAATAATTTATTTAGTAGTTTTTCAGAAACGTTTAAATGGAAAAGAAGAAATGTCCTGGATCCTCTTCTCTCTGGAAAAAAGAACAAAAAACATTCATGTTACTGAGGTTGAACCTGTAGTCTAAGGAAGTATAACATTATCTAAGCAGTATACAGGTTTTCCATCTCAGTCACACAGTCCGCAAGGACTATGTAACTCTCTACTTTGAATGTGATTTCAACAAATTCACAGCCAAAGGGAAAACTCTCTTAATTTAAGTGGTTTATTTCAACTACTTTATTTAAAGGTTAGAAATCAGTACAGCATGAGGATGGATTCTGGAAATTACTTTTGTGTATCAACTGTAGTCATACAGTCCTATTTAACTCACCAAGTCATATGAGTAAGAAAAGAAAACATTCAACAAACTAAGCCTTAACTTAGCAAGCTAATTATTAATAATTATTACTTTTATCAAAACAAAAAGACAATACCTTTACCTTTCTTAGGGAATATTCTTTCCAAATCTGAATATAGGTTCCATGCCCAGGAAGTCGTCCTAAGGTACAAACTTCTCCATGATTAACAAGGTAAGGTATAGCCTTTTTTGCCCACTCTCTGAAACCACTTGTCCTGTTTAAGAAAAAAATCTTGAAAAGAAAGTCCCTAAAGAAATGAGATAGGAAACCACTGCTGCTAGTAAATTTTACTGGCCTATACTCTACAAGGATTAGTCGTAATGGCTGAGATGTAGATAAGCAGTTTCAATGACTGATAGGTAATGGGTTACCCACAGGGGTAACGGCAATGTAAGGGCAGCAGCAGGTGTCCCCATATTTACAATTTATGGTTTTTTCCTTGCAGGACTGCTGCTTGAACTGCATATATTTTGGATCTGCAGAATCAATAAATTAGTAATGCACTTTCCTAGTGTATATATATATAGTGTATATATATACATTTACAGAACTTTATTCCTTGGATGTAATTAACATCAGCTCTTCTAAAATTAGCTGGCATGCTGAAGTTCACTTACCAGCAATTTGAGGCTGAAAGACTTGTAACACCTGCCCAGGTTATTCAGGAGAGAAAGATACCTACTCCTACTTGGTTGATATGTTGAAGTCTGTTGGAGAAGGTTATTCCAGAAATGGCAACTGTTATGCAGAAGGTGCAGAAACACCTAAATGAAATCCCTTAGGTTGCTACTCTAGAGGAATGTTTCCTCAATAATGAGCTACCATCTGCCATGTGATGGCCATGCGGTATGATGGTAACATCATTGGAAAGAGAGCTTATTTACAATGACTGTACTGTTGAACATCACTAGGAGCATTTCTTCCTGTGCTCAGGAGAGCTCTGTGAGAACACAGAAAATAACCTAAGAAGGAAATGATGATGCCAGTAATTGTACATAGAGGTGTGTTTCTGTATTATAATGTTGCTTTGTATTATGTTAAGATTTAAGGGAAGGTTAGATCTGAATTTAAAAGAATGCATTCATCAAAATATAATTAATGAAATTCAGCCATGCACACAGTCCTACAGAAGAGATCTGAATAATATTTACTTCTAAATTTAGCGCTTACATGAGAAGATGAGTGGAATTTGGTGATGTACAGATCTTCTGTACAGGAGAAGTAATGTGTGAAAATAAGTGTTTTAATGTTTTCCAAAGAAGAAAAAATATTTTTTGGCAATTCAAAAAAATCCCCTCTGGAGATGGATCCCCAAAGCAATTACAAAAGCACCCAGACAGTATGATAATGTGGACTAGAGTAACACCTGAAGTGAACCGCGAAAACATACAAATGCCAAAGTAAAATGAATTACGAAAATCCAGTGAAACTGATGATACATATACGAGGGTGGCTTCTTAAGTCATGAGTCAAGTACAAAATACAAATACAGGAAGCAATATGGAACAGTAGGTTTGTTCCATTACATTATTGTTATTTAATGACTAGAAATGAAAAAGATTGCCTGTATTAAGTACCTCTTGGCATAAACACAGCACCCCAAAAATGTCATTGAAAAGGAAAAAAAATGCCAATAGTTTGCTCATTATGTAATAATGTTATTATAATAACATAGTGTTTAGGAGGCAGAGATGGCCGGTCTACTGCTTTTTGTAGAACTGGTTCCTCCATGTTCAAAGAAATTGGGTTTTTAAAGTAACAGAACCATTTTGATCTGTCACAACAGAGCCAGGAAAATCAGCGTCCCAAGGCTCCCAGGGGCTCTGCCAGTTCCAGTGTGGAGGTCTTCTGCCCTCCTGAAAGGTCATGGATGGCACAGAACAGAAGGTACCTCAAACTCAAAATGCTGAAATACTTACTTCAGCATTTAACTAAAATGCTCCAGAAATAGCCACTGAGCTCTAAGATGCAAAACCCACACCACATGTCTCTGCACCTGGCTGCATCATTGCTCCTTAGAATCTGCACGACAGGCATGGTGCCAGTAAAGAAAAGCAAACAAATCCCCAAAACTCGCTATCATAATGAACTGCTGTATTTCCCAGTTCAAATGGAAGAGTATAATACATACCTGGGACAAAATCTCTGGTGATGTAAATATCTGCAATGATTTCAGTGTTTTTCTTAGAATAAAACCTCCACAAGAATCATGCCAGTCTACTGAAAAATTATTTAGCTTTTGTAACTAAATGTGTATACCTACTGAAGATGCCCACTGCAGTCATTTTTAACACTGACAGAACCCAAGGAACTCAGTAATGATGCAGATTCTTCTTGAAGAGTTGTACAGCTCTAAGAAACAATACAAGCTGAGATTTCTTCTTGATCATGGACGCATAATTTCTATCTCATTTAGGGACAAAAAAATCCCCTCAAATACTTCAGGGTAGCTTTGAAAAAGAGTCTCTACCTTATTCTTATGTATTCACAAGATTTCTTCTTGACAAAGGTGAAAACTAATTAAGTACCTCTTACACAAAAATATTTCTGACCATCTGTTCAAATTGTTGAAGTTATCTGAAAGCATGTACTAAGTTAAAGCTCATCCACATTTTGGACCCCTTCACGTACATGACACTTGAGAAGATAAAGGGGTTAATAGTGCAAACAGGGTCATTAAAGTGCATACAAAAAAAAGATTATGTATATGTGTCAATTAAGTTTGAGAAATGGAATTCATGACAGAAAAATATCTGTAGCCACTAGGAACTGCAGTGGAATGATTACATGTGTGAGGCTCAAGCATTTCCTCAAGAATACCTTTCTATTTAACATTCAGCTGTGTAACTGCAAATCTTTAAATGATCAAAACTCATAGAAAGCCAGCTCGCATATCTTGTGCACAGCTCACGTTTGTGTGTGAACTGCCCTTACCCTTTGGGAAAAATTCCATCAGCAGTGCAAACAGCCAGCAGCTTAACTGCAGCCAGCCTGTGGCTGCTTGTACTATTACAGTTCTTTTTAAAAATATGTGATTAGAAAGCACTTAAACACAAGTGGTACTGAGACACTTCTTAGAAAATTCTCTTTTCACTGTTAATGCCACCTCAGAACCAATTTCTGCACTGGTGTCATCATGTACATAAAACAATCTGGCCCTGTACTTTTCGCACAAAAAATAATCCTCAAAAAATGTCATCTTCACTTTCTTACTGTATGTGGCTTTAAGTGCAGTTGAAGTGGAAAACAAGATCAAAAACCATCCATCAGATAAGTCACATAAGTACAGCATATGTAAATATCTTGCCCTCAACTTGCAACACAAATACAAAGTAGAACTCCATCTCATAATACAGAAATCCTCAACATATACTATTTCAAATATACTGTAGGGTGAAATGCATAAAAAGACATTAAACTCACTCATATACAGTATTACACTGTGAAGTAAGCATTGCTTATGCAAATGATTACAAATCAGAAAATAAAACAGAAAAACTTGAACTGACCCTTCAGTCATTTAACTTACTGTCTCCTTCCATTACTTCCTCATGAGAATTTTCTAGGAGAAGGGTGGTAGAGGGCTGAGCTACGTAACTGCTAAGAGACATAGAAATACAGTATTTATGAGCAACTTTTTGGTATTTTGTAGGCACTGTTTTATATACCTAGCAAGAAAATCAATGCCAAAGCTTGGCTTTTGATTAAAGTACAGAAGTCAACTGGATGATTGTTTTGCTTTACTTTATTAAAGTACTGGTATTTAACAGCTTTTGAGGGAAAAGCAAACATGATTGCAAAATGGCAAGAATAATTCACTGTGAATAGAAAGCACAAGGCACTACACAAGAGGGATATGACTTGGCAATCCCTGTAATTGACCACATCAGTTCTAAAACTTTTGTAGTTTGGAAACCGAAATATTTCAGTATGGTGAAGATAACACATAACAGAAACAGCAATGTATTCTCCTTTGGGGCCCACCACTCTGGTCCCTTACACAGAGAACTCCCACAGACATTACTGATAGTTTTGTTTCTTAACACAGCACAACACCGAACTGGAATATTTAAACCACTTACTGAAAACATAAAACAATACAAACAAACAAAGCAGCACATCATGAAAACCAAGTATCTCTTCATCAACTGGATTGCAGAACAGTGTCTTGGAAGTTCAGTGAACACCATGAGATGCTTCACTACAAAAGGCTACCACTCACTGCTCGTAGCATCGTTGCTGGTCACAGAGGACAGAATACAGTACTTGCTGACCCAGCAGCATCTTACTTGTAGCTGTGGTTTGTATGTACTAGTTCCATGGTAAAAACAGGGATAGCAGAGGATAATAGAAAAACACATGGAACATCAAACTGATAATTAATATTGTGGTCTAATACTTTGCATTCTGTGCATTTTAGAAAGTGAAAATGGAAACGTGGTGTATATTAAAGGAGTAATCCCTTTTTATCTAGATCCGTATCTCCCCTGACTTACCAGGCCTTGACCCGAGATACTGAAACATCGTAACTAAAACCAACTGCTGAACACCAACACAGTGTTGTTCATTGTGTTGAACTATAGCTGCACTAGAGCCTGACCTACTAACAATTAGAGTTGGGTGGTTTACCATTTTTTTCACTAAATACTAGCCTAAGACTAGTCTGCTTCAGCAAAGAAACATTTCAAATACTTTCTTTAAAAATAAATAAATAGATAAATAAATTAAAAAAACCCAAAACCTTTATTGTGAGAAAAGGAACAATCCAGCAGGCTCCACTGCAGCTAAAATGGAAGGACAAAAGTGACAACCTGTACTCACAGGCTTACAATTTGCTTCTCCACCAGCCAGTGCCTGGTATAGTCACCCATTCCGGCACTGGGCAGTGCAGTACTACCAAATCTGAACTCTCTATTCATGTTAGCTGCATTTTACTTCTAGTCTGCACAGGAATAACTAACTGTTCAAGCTGCTAGGGAATGAAAAGTCAGGCTCCTGGATCTTTAGGCATGGGAAATCAAACCTCCAAGGAGCCAAATCTAAGCATGGACCTTTGCAAAGCACTGCATATACATATGCATATATATCTGCATATCCAGCAGATACCTAAGAATGTATAGGGTGTGACGGGGGTCATGTCATTGTTCTGACAGAAATTCAAACACACTGGTATTTGTATTTGAAGAAAAAATCTAATTGCTGTCTTTAAAGCAGTAATTTCCAAACCCCCCAGCCTCAGAGCAAAAGGTCCCCTGGAACTACCAGCTGTGAGCACTGTTATTCTCAACAGACATTGCTACAGGGGAGGTTTCCTTTAGCCTGTGCTACCTTCTGTACGCACCTTCACGAGGGCTGAACCCTGTGACTCCAGAAAACTTAAATCCTGATCCACCCACTGGGTCAGAGAAACATGCCTCCAAAACTTTCCTTATCATTCTCAAGGTCAACATATACTGGCCTCTAAATACACGATGTCCTGGTTTTACATGAAGTCTGTCCGTGGGTGAGTTTTAGAAAGGGAAACAATATCATTCTTCTCTTGTTGGTGCTCATGTGGGCTTTCTTCGTGTGGGGTAGCTGACTATTGCTCCTAAACTACTTGATGATGATCTTATGCCCAGTATAAATATGGCACATGGATTTATTTTAATTAACTTTCTAGGTGTGTCCTTTCTGGAATCACACTAGTTTTCTTGAAAAACAATAAGGGAGAATTTGGAGACTCAGAAATTATGATGTATGAGGTTAGCTGAGTGGCTTTCCTTTCTCTTATGAAAGAAAGTTTAGGAAGTGCAAAGAAAGGCTGTATGCATTTCTTTGCAGAGGGACCTGTGCAAGAATTGTATCTTACTTCAGCGATCAACGTGAAGTCCGGTCTTCACTGAAATCAGTAGTCAAACTCTCACTGACCCTTTTGCAGCCCGAATTTAACCCTCGAGCACATCCTAGCGGTGTGTATGCCCCAGGCCTTCCCTCCGCAGAGAGCTCAATTTCACCCAAAATGCACTGCCATCTAGTAGTGAAGTTTGGAAACAGAATTTTATCTCCCAATAAATGTTGGCTATGTTACAGATTCATTTACAGGGCAAAAAAGTGAACCAAGGATGACAGCCCATTTTTTCACGTTGAGACAGACTGTAAGGGCACTAAGAATCCAGGACTGCATAACAAGGAGTGTGATGAGCTGGTTGAGGGAGGTGATTCTACCCCTCTACTTGGCTCTGGTGATATCCCATCTGCAGTACTGTGCTCCGCTCTGGGGTCCCCAACATAAGAAGGACGTGGACCTGTTGGAGCGAGTCCAGAGGAAAGACGTGAAGATGATCAGAGGGCTGGAACACTTCACCTATGAAGATAGGCTGACAGAATTGGGGTTGTTCAGGGTGGAGAAGAGAAGGCTCCGGGGAGACCTTATAGCAGCCTTTCCATACTTAAAGGGTCTTATAAGAAGAACGGAGACAGACTTTTTACTAGGGCCTGTGGGACAGGACAAGGGGCAACAGTTTTAAACTGAAAGAAGGTAGCTTTAGATTGGACATGAGGAAGAAATTCTTTATGATGAGGATGGTGAGACAGCGGAACTGGTTGCCCAGAAAAGTTGTGGCTGCCCCGTCCCTGGAGGTGTTCAAGTCCAGGCTGGATGGGGCTTTGAGCTACCTGATCTGGTGGAAGGTGTCCCTGCCCATGGCAAGGATGTTGGACTAGACGGCTTACAACCCAAACCATTCTATGATTCTATGATCCATGTAATAGAAGAAATGCCCTATACTCAATTTAAAGCCTTTTGTAACACATAAAGTTCAGATGGATTGTGATTAATTCAGCAAATCAGCATAGTATCTGCTAAACAATTAGGTCTTGCCTTTGATGCTACTGCAACAGTAATTTATCATTTAATTTCTGAAAAGTGATGTAAAGATCAGAACACTCCAATATGAGGACAAACAAATCACTCTCATGAATAGCAAATGCATTAACCTAACTGCCTTTGCCCATGATACTAAAACATAGCTAATAACCTTATCTTCACTCACAGGTAAACAACAGTATACAATATATTTTACTACAGATATAATGATTTTTAAGGTTGTTAATGATCACCTTTTAAATAAATAACACACTCTTTCTTTGTCCTGTGTTGAGGCTGAATTCTGCTTTCATACGTGCTTCACCACAGCCTCTGGCTCTAGAAGGCTTAGTGCCACCCTGGGATGCTCCAGCTTCCTGTGACGATGGGGTGCCTTCTGCACACTCCCGGGGCAGGACATCCATGCTGCTTGACCAAGCAGCTCTCACTACACTTGTTGCACAGACCATACAGTTGCTGTTGACTATGCTTTAAGCTACACTTGATCCCACGCACATAAACTCAAAGGTAGATCAGAGAGATAAAAGACTCTTAGTTCCTTTATGCACTTGTCATGCAGATGTTCCAATCCTCATCAAAAAGTTTTGTGAGAAACCACGGCTTTTTGGTAACTACACTTTTATGTCTCAAGTGCACACACCACTGTTCCAAGAGCTTTACCAACACTGATTTAATAAGATGGTATAGATCCCAGAAAAGGGGGTTGTTCTAAGTTTAGTGGCATGACAGTAGCTTTCCATGGCTTGCAGTGGATATCACTAAAATGGTAAGTATTAGATAAGCACACAAGGGCCCAAAGCAAAGTTGGGAAGCTACTATGATATTCACAACTAAGGGGCAGAAGAACCTTACTCAATTTCATCAGCAAAGTTTGTACTTTTCATACCTAGTATTTAAATTGTACACAGGGAGCATATCCAAAGCCATCAAACAAAGTCAGATTTTTTCCAAAATCAGTGCCAGTGCATGGGTGAAAACGTAACACAAACTTCAGTATCAGTAGTAAGCTTGTATCCAGCTGGACTATTGCTATTACCAGGGTCACTCTCTGGACAGGATTGAATTAGTAAAGATGTCTGGGTAAATACTATTTTGTTAACAGAGTAACATCTGATTCAGGTCACATTAAAATTAATAGAAGTTTTGCTCTTGAACTCTGTGGAAGCAGAACTGAATCCACTAACCCTGAACTCCTCAACTCCACCACAATAAAGAATCTATTTAGCTTCATCAGACACTTAAGTGTTTCTATTACATTCTCTTGTATCTTTAATTTTTTTCTTTTTCTCATACTATGTTTCTAACTGCAGACCATCTGAACAAACACATGACATCATATGAGAAAAAAAGTCTTATCTCGTGTTTTTCCAAAGACATAAGGGTGTTTTCTGTGTTGCCTTGCAAGCTTTGGCCAGGCAAGACACAATAGGCTATTGCTCTAGATCTTACTGGGGCAAATAAGCATACGCAGTCCATAAGTGTACACAAGTGACATTGCTTTTAATACTTCTGAAAAACAAATCTGGAACACAATTGTCAGCCTAGAGAATAGTCTTCCACAGCACAAAATAAACTCAATTGCAGCGATGTAGGCAGATGCGAGCAAATTCAGTAGATACCCTATCTTTCATGTACTTGTGTGGACCACGGTTTAGCCTTGCAGAGGGGATATCCACTGTATAAATCTGAGCCTTTTAGACTTGGCACCTCCTCTGCAATCTGCAGTCTCGGAGGGCTTGATCGCACGGAGCAAGTTACTGCTGTCTCCACAAACAGTCATCCAAGGGCTTCTTCTAGGAAACTTACACTATGTAAAGGAACACACATGAGGGGGCATGACCTTTACTGCACCCAAGTCTTTAGGCCTACTGAGGTTCAAACCTGTACACCTCAAACAGTATGAAAGCACATATGTAAGTATGCACTCTTGTGAGCTTCTGTAGGATTGCCTTTTGCTAGTTTACTTCTCTACAAACCAGAGGAAGAGATCCCAAAACCTCTGCATTCTACCGAGGATCCCCAAAGGTGACCTTGAATCTTGCCTTTCAGTTGCTATGAAGATTGTTTTCAGATGTTCGGCAAGCTCAGCATGGCCTGAAAATATGGTCTTTCTGAGACATCTCTAGATGACCATCCAAAAAATGAGGCTGTGGCTCAAGATCTTGAGCTACATAATGATATATTTAAAAACTGAGGTAGACTGAAAAAGTTTTAACTATAATTAAGAAAAATCTCAAGACTACCTTTGCAAGCAGTTATTCTTCTAGGTAATGCAACTTTATCTCATAATGAAAACAAGTATTAAGGATATTAAGTGTTGGAAGTCAATCCCAAAGCAGCGCGCAAAGCAAGAGCCTGATTCTGGTACGTTTAGACTGATTGAACGCAGCCAGTTCTCACTAGACTTACAAGCTACAGACTGCCAGGTTGGTCCTGTATGTTAAAGCACTAGTGCTTTCACATGGATCTTCAGTATGGAGCTTCAGGGTACCTTAAAAGCAGTCATGCACTGGCAGCTACACTCATCAAGCCTATACTTCACAAAGTAGAACAATGTTTACCTACCCGCTAATGGCCCAAAAGGTGTCGTAACAGTTTATTGGGTCATTAATTTCCAAGGCTCATTAAAACTTGACTTTCCTGGATGGGAAGGACTCCACATTGGTGGTGACAGGTAATTAAAGTGGGCTTTTTAAACTGTTACCGGCTATATGCAAGACGCAGGCCCTTAACAGATACAAACATCCATGATTTCCACTATTACAATATGGCAAAGCACAGTGTGCGTGTGCCTCCATATCCTGCATCAGTCTCCCTGAGAGCACTGCCTCTGCCTAGGGCGCCAGTAAAACACTCGTGCTCTAGACGCCTTAACTAATGTCAGGACAAACGCTTTAAGTCAGCTAGGGTCCAGCTCAGGGCCTGTCCAGGATCCACCTCGGGAGGCATAACACCGCACCCTGTGCCTCCCACACCAGCTCTTGGCTGCCACAGGGCAGCAGGTGCCTCCCCACGTCATTGCTGCCTGCAGGTCAGCCACCCGGGACGAGGTGGGGTGGCTGGGGTCCCTTCCCCAACGTGGGAGCAGGTGTCACTCGCCCGCTGAGGTGAGAGGCAGCAGCTGCCCCCTCAGTGCCAGTGGCCCTTCAGGGATCTGCCGCCACTGCTGCCCCCTCAGCACCAGTGGCCCTCAGGGACCGGCCACCACCGCTGCCCCCTCAGCGCCAGTGGCCCTCAGGGACCGGCCGCCACCGCTGCCCCCACCTGCCACGACGCGAGGGCGAGGGATCGGCCGCCTCCTCAGCCTGGTGGCAGCTGTTAGGGAGTGGCTGCCGCCGCGATGCTGCTGCCCCCGCCCGCCCAGGCCGCCCCCGCAGCACCAGCGGTCCCGCGCAGCTGCCACTAGGGCACAGCCCTGCCCGCCCCGCTGCTGCCGGCGCCCCGCCGCCCTTACCGGCGAAGTTCTTGGTGAAGACGAGGGTGACGAGGAGGATGGGGATGAGGACGGTGCCGATGGTGACCACGCGGTCGAAGGGCAGCTCCAGCTTCAGCTGGAGGAGCAGAGCCGCCAGCGCGCCCGCCTTGTCATCCTGCTGGCCCGGCAGGATGAGCTCCTTCAGCTTCTCGCCCGCCAGCAGCGCGGTGGCCATGTCGGGGTGGTTATCGATGATGTGTTGCATAAGCGGCGGCGGCGGGCGGCCTCACGCCGCCGGGCCTCCCCGGGGACGGGCGGCGCGCTGCGGCGGGCTGGCTGCGGGCGGCGCCCGCGCGGCCTGCGGGGACAACACCGACAGCGGTAACGGCGGGGCCGCGGCCGCGCTCCTCTGCCGCAGCGGCACCATGTTAGGGCCGGCGGGACCCTGCCCCCGCCGGGCCTGCCGCTACCCCCGGCCTCCCGCCGGGCCCGGAGCGCGGCGCCCCCGCCGACAGCCCCGCGGGGGCTCTCCCCCGCCCGCCCCCCGCAGCGCCGGGGGCAGCGGTGCGAGCGGGCCGGGATAACGGCGCGGCGGGGCAGCCGCCACCCCAGCAGCAGTGCAGCGGTAGCTGCGCGGTACGAGGCAGCCTCCCTCTCCCCAGGGCCCGGCGGAGAAATGTCACGAGAGGCGGGCAACGGCGCGAGCTGCCCGGCGACAGCTATGCAATTAAACGCTGCCTCCGCTCTGCAATTCATGCTGTACAGATAGCGGTGAAGCAGCCATGCAACAAGACAGATTGGAGCTGCCTCAAAGTGCTGCAGACAAGGAAGAGGGCATTTACCTGGCAACTTCGGTTCCCTCGGTTCCCAGGGGATGGTGAGCAGCACCGATGACTTGTAAGTAACAGCGGAAGCCGCAAATAAACTTACACTGGACCTTCCTGCCGGAAAAAGGCCCCTGCACCTCCGCAAGTAAGAAAATCGCTCCGGATTTGGAGCGGGAGGCGAACGATGTGTTGATGCTTGTTATTGCAGTGGGTGGCTGGCGCTTGCATGGAAGTGCCCGCCTGCACCAAGCAGCAGTAACGTGCAGAGCAATTCAAGAAGGGGATTGCAGCAGCCGTGGGGAGGAGGAGGCGAGAGCAGCACCGGAATGAACTGCGGAAACGCAGAGGTCCTTTAAGGTTTTGAAGCGAACAGCTGGAGCCTGCGGAGCTGGGAGCGGCCGCACCGAGGCGGCCGCAGGCAGCCGGTACACGCACAACACATGCGAGGCTGCACCGTGCAACACGTTGCGGCGGCGGCCCCGGGCGGCGGCGACGGCCGCGTCCCTGCAGGAGCCACCGCGCGGCGGCAGCGCGCATGCGCCAGCGCGGCTCGCGGGGCGCGCGCGGCCGGCCCGGGGACGGCGGCCGCTGGTGGCCGTTAGTGCCCGCTGAGGGGCGCCGGGACGGGCGGGGGGAGGGGGAGGAGGAGGAGGGTGGGAGGCCCTGGAGCGGAGACCCGGAGGCGGAGGAGCGGGTGCCGCCGGGCGGGCTCCCCCTCCTGCCGCCCCGCAGCGCGCACGGCGGAGCGCAGGCCCGGCTGCGGCGGCGCCTCCCGCCCCAGGGCGCTGGTGAGGAGCGGGGTGTAGCGGTGAGCGGCGGCGACACCCTCGCCCAGGCGGCCTGTGCCCTGCAGGTCTTGGGCCTCGGGCACGTCAGGACGCAGGTGCTCCCTTTAGAAACCCGTCCGGGTGCCTGTTTTTTAAAGTTCTGTGGGGTCAGCCACACCTGATAAAACAGCCCGAGGCGCAGAGAGCTTGCCAGGAATGCAAAGGACAGCTTTCAGCTTGCCTCAGCCTAATGGGGTTCAGGCCTGTGTCTTCACAGAGGTGACCAGACCTTGCTGTCCATCTCTGGAATGGGCTGGGAGTGGAGCACTCTCTGGGCAAAAGCTGGACCACACAGCATCAAAGGAGGACATACATGCTGCATCATAGCCAGCAGCTATGGCACTCTGACAAAAGCTTCAGGTCACGGTTCCTCCTCAAGTTGTTTATGCGTTTTATATTTAGTAGTACTCTAGATGAAAACCAGAGATGCACTTAAACAAATACTACTGACATTTCTCTCAAAGATTTGCAGTTGTCATCTGCAACACAGCATGAGTAAATCTCCCTTTCCCCAGTCACTGTGAACAATATGATGGTCCTGCTTGTTATTCAAGTTTAAATATTGAGTGCAAGGTTTAAATAATACTTCTTGGCAGGGGTCCTTCCATCCAGGCGGGGATGTAATGAGCAAGGCAAGAGGGATGTCCTGATGGCAGCAGCCCTGATGAAGGATCCCAGGCAGCAGACTCAAAGCTGTCAGTGCCACATGCTCCTGAAGACTGCTGAGGATGAGAAGGCAGGAGAGCTTAAACTTGAAGCTGCCACCATCACTTCTTTCATTTTTCCTGCTCCTCACCCTCTGTAGTCTCTGTGGCTATGTTGGTCCTCTGTAAGGGCCAACACGCAGTATCTGTCTTATGGGCAGATGACAGGGAGAAGAGAGACCATCTTCTCACCCCCTTGTTCAGGTACAGTGGGTACTTGTGATGTAGCACAGCAGACAGTTCCCGGTAACCAGCTTTATCCCAGGCAGGAGAGCAGGCAGGGCAAGGTAGGACACAGAGCAGCGAGGAGCTTGGTGCAGTGAATTTGGGAATGGAATGGGAATGCCTGTGTCATTCCCACATGTGAGGAGAGGTTGGGGACAGTTGCTGGGTCAGGCCTCAAGCCTCAACAATCCTTCCTACCTATGGTGAGGGATGGATGCACCAAATTCTCTTGCCATAGCTGTATTTTGTCGTCTCCTAATATAGAGGCTTTCCGTTCCAACAACATTCCTTCCGCAGTTGTCATTGCTGCTGCCAGAGGAATGATACTGAGCAAGGTGGACTGACAGCCTGAGGCAGTACAGCTAATCTGCTAAAAAAACTTTTGCTCAGACTTTCAGTTTTGTAATTGTTTCACCATGCTTTTATCTGCTGTTGACAGTCTTGTCCTCCTCATTGAGAATGCTGCTGAAAGGCCATTTTCCTGATCCGCACTTTGTCATCTCCTTTTTGAATCCTCTCTTTTGCCTGTCCAATTGCTCAATTCAAAACTAGCTGCTTGCTTTTTGTTTTCAGAGGATTTCTGTGGTATTTCTCCTCCTATCTTCCCCTGCCTAAGTCCTTACCACTTGTCTGCTATCTAGTTGCTGGCTCTAGATGCTTCCTCATGTTTTCCCATGAGGAAATAATGCCATCCTCTAGTAACCATTTCTGAGGAAGCTCAGTGTAAACATCTACAAACTTTAAGAACGTAGCAGCAGCCATCCCAGGTCTGTCCAGTCCCTTATATCTCCAAGTGTGGCTCTAACTGGACAATCAAGGAAGCGTAAAAATGAGGCAACCTGTACTGATGCCTTTTCCCTAACACTGCCCCAGCTTCCAGCTTTGTTCGGGGAATTTCCTGAGCTTGTGATGGTGTAAAAACCCCAAAAATGTCTCTTCTCAGAGTATTTTTTTCTGGCCTCCTCTTGGGACTGTGCAAAATTCTGGCATCCAAAGCCTCTTTTATTAAGGACTTCCACAAGCTTACAACCTATTGTGTCAAACCCACCTTGTTCGGTTTGTTTCAAACATAATTTAATTTGATGTGCCTTAGTTATGGGAAGGTATTTGGACCAATCCATATCCATCTTTTCCATGACACATGCACTTTTGTAGACAACAATTGTATATTCCCTCTATATTATATCTAGTTCCACATTTAATATGCAAAGAGTCCTACTGGCACAGAAAAATAACCATAAATCAGACACTCTGTTGTTAAAATAAATATGACATCCATGAGTAATTTAAATTTCTCTTTTGAAGCTTGATTCATTATAATACCATTATTTGATGTAATCATATTGATTTTGTAATCTTGCTTGGCAAGATTATGTCTGTATAGCAAGCCAAAGAGACAGTCAAGATGGAAGAGTACTGTCAGACCAAAACATGAGTAAACAGAAACCTGTAGTAGGGCAGAGACTGGGATAAGGAAAATTACTGTCATAATTGACAGACAAATAACATAGCCAAGTTTCTCAGCAATAACATGCTGGCATGTATGCTGCTGGATAATCTAGAAAATAATCAGGCTGTGATAATAATCCTGTGCTAATAAATATTTCACAAACTCCTGGTAGGGTCAGAAATTGATTTACAGATCAAAGTGGAAAGTCGTGTGAATGAATTCTAATTAATTCTAACAAAAGATCAAAAAAGGAGTATTATTTTTAGACAGCTTGAATAAATCATTTGGTGTTATAGCATATATTGATTCTTGAAGGTAGAGTGAACGGCTTTTTAAAATCTTGTTTTCTGAAGTTCTGAAAGTTCAGAAATTTAAAAGCAAATGAGTAAAAGTGAGAGACTGCAAATTTTGACAACGAGACCTATAGCATCTAGAATTTGCCTTCTAAGCAGAGGGTACACTACCTCTAGATGCAGGGTGAGATTTATCTATTCAAATGTGAAGGCATCTGAGCTAGATATGCAGAGCACTATTCCTGAATCATGTAGGAGGAGAAATAACTAGATGTAATGGTGTAGTTCTTGTGACTCAGTGCAGATGTCCTCTTCAAAATGGGATGAATCATTTCCCATTGTAGGTGTCCAGAGTTTACACATGAATCCCACTCACTGTCTCTTGCATTACAGCTTGTCCCAGCTTAGCCATTTCCCCAAGGGCAACTACATGCTGTCCTTTTCCTTGTCAGTTCCTAGTCACCTGGGAACTGCTGCCTTTTGACCTGGTGATTTTAACATCTGTCAGGCTACCATGAATCTTTCATGTAGTGCCCCTGGATGTCTTTATGGAAAGGATGCGGCTTCCCTGATAACATCTGGGATAATGACTGGGAAGGAGCTATGGGGTCACAGCCAAGGCTGTGACTCTAATCCATATAGCCTTTATCCCATCAGCCCACCTTGAGAATTGCATCACTCATGGAGCAGTGGCGTGGGGACAGCGTGGCCCTCACGCAGACCAGCTACTGCCATGGTTGCATGGATGCTCTTGCCTAGGCTAGGTGTGCCGTTAGTGCTGATACAGCTCTGCAGGTACTGCTGTCTGCCTGCGTGAGCGGCAGTCATGCCTTTGGTGAGAGCAGGCATGCCTTTGCAGATGCACCCAGCGAGATGAGACTCTGTAGGGTTGGCAATGGGAACTGGCAGATGGCAGTGAGCTGTGACAGTGGGTCTTAGCACTAAGGTGAGGGTTTTGGCAGTAAAGTGAAGCGAGATGCCAGATGAGAGTGAAAAGCGGCAACTGGCAATGCAGCCTGGCTGTGGCTGCTGGCACCGAGACGAAGCTTTGGCAGTAAGAGGAGGGTCTGTGCTCCTTGTTAAGAAAAAGTGACTCTTAATAGTAAGATGTGATACTATTACTGACATTGATGAAATATTTTTTGCAGCAATGCATGTCTCTTTGCTAGTGGATCTCTTCTGGGTTTGTTTAGAATAGACTAGACTGTTCCAGTTTCAGCAATCACCTAGTCCAACTGCCTAAGCCAAATCAGGGCTGACCAAAAGTTAAAGCATGTTATTAAGGACATTGTCCAAATGCCTCTTAAGCACTGACAGGCACGGGGCAGCGACCACCTCTCTAGGAAGCCTGTTCCAGTGTTTGACCACCCTCTCGGTAAAGAAATGCTTCCCAATGTCCAGCCTAAGCCTCCCCTTGGTGCAGCTTTGAGCTGTCCCTCACATCCTGTCGCTGGATACCGGGGAGCAGAGGTCAGCACCTCCCTCCTCGCTTCCTCTCCTCAGAAAACTGCAGAGAGCAAGGAGGTTGCCCCTCAGCCTCCTTTTCTCCAAACTAGCCAACCCAAAGTCCTTAGCTGCTCCTCAGAGGGCATTCCTTCCAGCCTTTTCACCAGCTTTGTTGCCTCCCTCTGGACCCGTTCAAGGACCTTCACATCCTCCTTAAATTGTGGGGCCCAGAACTGCACATAGTACTCCAGGTGAGGCTGCACCAATGATGAATACAACGGGATAATCACCTCTTTTGACGAGCTGGTTCTGCTGTGTTTGATGCACCCCAGGATGCAGTTTGCCCTCTTGGCTGCCAGGACACACTGCTGACTCATGTTGAGCTTGCTGTCAACCAGCACCCCATCTCCCTTTCTGCAGGGCTGCTCTCTAGCTGCTCCTCTCCCAGTTTATACTTGTGCCTGGTGTTACTCCATCCTAGGTGCAGAATATGGCATTTCAACTCGTTAGATTTCATCCCATTAATCATAGCCCAATGCTCCAACCTATCTAAATCCCTCCACAAGACCTCCTGTCCCACAGGTCCCACAGTACCTCCCAGTTTGGTATCACCAGCAAACCTGCTAATGGTGTATTCAACTCCTGCATCCAGATCATTGACAAATGTATGGTACAGAAGTGGCCCTAGAATTGAACTCTGAGGAACACGGTTGATGACCGGTCACCAGCCAGATGTAGCCCCATTCACTACAACCCTTGGAGCCTTGCCCTTCAGCCAGTTCTCCGCCCAGTGCACCATGAACCCGCTCATCCGACAGCTGGACAACTTGTCCAGAACGATGCTGTAAGGGATAGTATCAACCCCTTACTAAAATCCAGAAAACTACATCCATCTGCCTTCCTTTCATCCACTAGGTGAGTGACCTTGTGATAGAAGGGTATCAAATGAGTTAAAGAGGACTTTCCCTCTGTGAACCCTTATTGACTGTGCCCGGTGAGTGCAATATTCTTTAAATGCCTTTCAACAGTACCCAGTATAATCTTCTCCAGGAACTGAGGTTAGACTAACAGGTCTGTAGTTCCCTGGGTCTTTCCTCATGCCCTGTGTGTAGACTGGAATACCACTGGCTAATTTCCAGTCAGCAGGGACGTCCCCAGACACCCAAGACCTTTAGCAGATGATTGAGATCTTGCCATAACAGCCTCCAACTGCTTCAGAACTCTGGGATGAATCCCATCAGGCCTCGTGGACTTGTCAACATTCAGCTGACACAGCTGGCCCCTTACAATTTCAGTGTCCACAAACAGAAGGTCACTGTTCCTGCACTTGTGGTCCTCTGACTCAGGAGACCTGGCAACCCAAGGTCTATCAGTATTATTAAAGACTGAGGCAAAACCAGCACTGAATACCTCCACTTTTTCTTCATCACTATCAGTCAATGACCATCTTCAACAAGTATCCGTCCAGTGTTTTCCTTAGGCCTCCTCTTTTTTATCTCCCTAGTCCTCCCAGTCCTGCAGTTCAAGTAGAA
Organism: Falco biarmicus; assembly: GCF_023638135.1. Taxonomy (NCBI): domain Eukaryota; kingdom Metazoa; phylum Chordata; class Aves; order Falconiformes; family Falconidae; genus Falco; species Falco biarmicus. The sequence continues at coordinate 7,041,644 of NC_079292.1, read as the reverse complement.
CTTAAAAAGTTTCAGCTCACTGTGCTGTATGTTATTTCTCAAGCAGAAGTGAGTGATCAAAAGCAAATTTTGCTCCCTTTTGTTCAGATGAAGTGAGAAGGTATGAAGAGATTATACAACCGGCCTCATTAAAATGATTGGAGAAGGGGTACTGATTCCAGGTCCCTTTCCTGTCTACCGAGTATTGGTTACGTGTTCAAGCAAAAGAGGCTTGTGCCGGTGGCTGAGGTGGTGCTGACCCTGCAGGCCTGGCCTGTGGCAGCAGGGTGCTGGCCAGGCTGGCTGCTCGCTCTCCCTTCTGCTTCTACTTCAGCTTCTCCCTGCCGGGCAGAGGAAGGAAAGGATTGCTGCAGGAAGACCTGATGTGGCCTGGGCTCTTTCCCACTGCCGTCATCTGCCACCGTGTCAGCAGCGCAGGATGCAGGAGACTTTCTGCCTCCTTCTTTATGTCCTTTCCTCCTTGTATCGTCTTGTGCTAAGAAAGGCCCATAGTGAGCAAGACATTCTCTTAGCGACTCATGCACCCTCTGCTTGCCATGAGCAGGGATGCGCTGGGGTGGAAGCACTGGCATGTGCGGGGCCATACTGTGAGTAAGAGCCCCTGCTCAAACACTGGGCTTAGAAAACAGCTAACGTGGCCATGGGAACTAGAAGGGCGACCGAAACTGCTCAAGGGCAAAGACTGTGAGCACAAAATGGGTTATTCTGTTGCTATGGTATGCAAGCTGTCTCTTTGAAAAATAAGAAACTGCTTGGCTTAAACAGAGTTCATAGGGAAGTCAAGGCTAAAGTAAGGTCACATAATTCTGTCCAAAAAGCATATAGTATAGATTAAATGTAACCAGCTTGAGCAAAAGGGTCTGAAAGCAGTCTTGGAACTATCTAGATAACAGTATGAGTAACACCATATTGTATGAAAACTGCCTAGATAGTGTTAGAAACATCAAATTTGGGGGTGGATGTAGCAGACTTGGGACCAATGAGGAAAAAATAATTAGGAGCAGGTCATTAAATGGGTCCCATTTGTCTGGGAGAAGTCTAGGCAGAGAAAGGGACATGCAGGGTTGGTGAAAAGGTGGGCTTAGGAAAATAAACACTAGGAATTAAAATAATTTAATAGGACACACCACACACCCCCCAGGAAATAATTAAAATAATAGGCATTAGGAATAATCCAGTGGAGAAGGCAGAAGGGTATGATATTTGGGTCACAGAATTGTGGACACCTCCGGTGGTAAAGATGACCTGTGGCCCCAAGCCCATCAGGGTGCTGGACAACAGCCTTGGGACAACCCGCTGGACTCTCATCAGGTCTGCGTCCAAAAGACTTGGTGTGCAAAGGTGGGTTGACAAGGAATAGGCTTGTGCCCTCATACGAAGTGGAGAAGGGAAGGCAATAGAATTGTAACGTGGTAGAGCTTGCATGTGATATTTCTTCATAGTAATACAATTATGAATTACTTCTACTAGTAACAGACAATATAATTGTAACTCAGAATTGTGTTTGTAGTGATGTGGCTGTGAATGACTACTGCTAATATTAGACATTTGCTCCTTGGCCAGTTAAGGTATTATTAGTCTCTTACAAGTGTGTTGATTAATCAGTAAATATCGTAACTGTTTATCAGTTACATCTTAGGTCTCCATTCTAAAGGAGAAGTCAGACACATAATATACAATGATCATTATTTTTAAAGCTATTTTATATGCAAAAAGCTAAACCCATTTCATTTCCTGAAGACTTCCAAACTAGTTATGCACAACAACCAAGAAAATGAAACAGGGAGTACTTTTGTGTCCTGTGATGTGGGACTTTTCCAGCATTGACCTAGTACTTTTATTCTAACGTCATTATGACGCTGATCCTTGTGGAGTTGAGACAGCTTACAGTGGTGCAAGCCAAAAGGCTGCACAGAGTTCAAATGTGGATGTTTTGGGGGGCTCAGTACTGCAGCTGGTGACAGTGAGACATGGTGCTGAAATGCTTCAGTACCAGAGACTGCAGCTGCATAGAGATTGCTCCTGGCAGGGAATGCATGTGGTATTGGAAAGGTTGGGCATGATGGTGCATGGGACCTGGAGCTGAAATTGCCAGTGTGAGATTGAACAGGCGTTCACACAAAAGCCCACCAAAGTACAGAAACTAACACCAAGGGAAAAAACAGAGAAAACAGCATCTCAAACATTTATCTGAATTTAATTTTGGCAGTTTGTATTACTTCAGAGGAGACTAAAGATGTAAATGTATGGTGTATTTGTGCTGGGTTTGGCTGGGGTAGAGTTGATTTTCTTCATAGTAGCTAGGCTGGGGCTGTGCTTTGGATTTGCGCTGGAAGCAGTGTCGATAACGCAGGGATGTTTTCGTTACCGCCGAGCAGCGCTTGCACAGAGCCAAGGCCCTTTCTGCCTCTCACCCCACCCCACCAGGAGCTGGCAGGGGACACAGCTGGCACAGCTGGCCCCAGCTGACCAAAGGGATATGCCAGACCATGGGGCATCATGCTCAGCATATAAAGCCGGGGGAAGAAGGAAGGGGGAGGCCATTCAGAGCGATGGCATTTGTCTTCCCAGGTCACCGTTACGTGTGACGGAGCCCTGCTGTCCTGGGGATGGCTGAGCACCTGCCTGCCCACGGGGAGTGGTGAATGAATCCCTTGTTTTGCTTTGCTTGTGCGTGCAGCTTTTGCTTTACCTATTAAACTGTCTTCATCTCAATCCATGAGTTTTCTCACTTTTACTTTTGTGATTCTCTCCCCCGTCCCACCGTGGGGGGTGGGTGGGGGGTGAGCGAGTGGCTGCTCGGTGCTTACTTACGGGCTGGGGTTAAACCATGACAGTACTGAGTTGAGGGTGTCTTTATACTTGTATCCTTCCCTTGTCAGAAGACAGCTTGTTTCTTGTTTTAGTCTCTTGCTTCAAAATTTCAAATTCTGACAAAAGAAAGCAAAGCACATGCTTAACTGCTTTGCTCAGTACAGATTGCAATCAGCAACATTCTTTCAAATTCCAATCTGAAGCTTGCGAAGTAAAGGCTTCATCCTGCCAGGCGGTGGTATTAAGTATCACATGGAAGGCCGTCATAATTCCAGTTCAGTGTAGCCAGAAACATTTAAAGTTGCACTAAACTTTTAATGCAAATAAACACGGAAGTACAGGTGAGATGATGATGTGTTTTGGTTGGTTTTTTTTTTTGTTTTGTGTGGTTTGTTTTTTTTTTTTTATTAGTAAGCCCTAAGTGAAGGGGTAAGAACCCTGATTTCTGCTGCTAGTCCTGCTTGCCTGAGCATCACAAGCCAAAATACACAAATACAAAAATGAAGCAAAGAACAAAACTCCCCAGGACCCAAACTGCTGGGAGTCCTTATCTCGCTGTGCTATGCACCGGTCCCCTATTGCTTGTCCTCTCTTCCTGGTCCCATTAATCTTGGACTCTCTGCTGCACGTTGGGTCTGCTTCAGCAGGATGGATGGAGTACACCAGTGCTGTCACTGATTTTGCAGCATGATTAGGCATTTTATTGACAAGTACAGATTCAAATCCTTTAGGCTGAAGAAAGCTTAAAGCTCAGATTTTTCACTTCCCAGGGAAATGCTCTAACCCCTAGGATACCACATTGTCTCATCTGCTACAGGATGTTAGAAATTTCTTTAATGAAAAATAAATGAAAATACTAATGTTGTAATTTTACAGTTGCTCAGAGCGTTCAGTTATGCTAAATTGTCTTGCTGTTTCTATGCATCAGCCTTCAAATAAATAGTATATCAAAAGGAAGGATGGTTTTAACCTTACATCTTGACATACAGAAGTAGTATTGGAGGGATTCCTTCTCTTGCATGTTTGTTAAGGAATTCTAGCTGAGTGGGTTCTGCATGGAGCTCTGAGATCTGCAAGATAAACTGTGCTGCCAGAAAGCTGGGCATACTGCTGCTACCCTGAAAGGACTTCAGGAAGAGAGCTGTGGAAGGTACTGGCACAGAGGCAAAAGAAGAAGCCATGTTCCAGGAGGTAGAGAAATGCAGAAGGAACGCAGCAGAGAACTTGGAAAGGTTTGTTGTAATAAGGAGGAGTGTCGAGGTGAGGGACAGCAACACTGGCTCACAACTACCCTAAGCAACTTCCAGCATGTTTTCTTGTAGGTCTGTGATCCCGTACAGTGTTATGAGTACACAGCTCCTCTCTCCCTGCAGCGTGGGTCAGACCTCTGTGTCTTGTTCTGGAGAGAGGCATGTGCCATTCACTGCAAAGATTCCTTCGCAGATGCTTAACAGGGAGTTAATCTGTCCTTTTCATTTTTGCTACTGCAGAGTGAGAATGATTCCATGGAGTCGGACAGCTCAAGCAATTGAAAGGGGAGAAACAGTTCTCATCCATGTAGTCTCTAGCCGGTCCTGCATCACATGTCCAAGTAAAGATGTGAAAGGGAAAGGAAATGAGGAGAGACAAGGAGGTAAGTGAAACTCCTGCATTTTTCATCAGTTTCTGTTCATGCAGGTTGCAGTCTTTTTGATAAGGACCATTAACTGTTACTATCAATCAGCTTTTCTAACTACATAACTATTTTAATCCTCTTGCATACATTGGCAAAATTAATACAGACCATTGCTTGTTTTTAACACTCGGTGTTGTCCATTTAGTTGTAAGGAAACGAGAAGCAGCAGCTGTGCCAACGTATTATTATTATTAATGTATATGAAAACAGTGAGTAACCTACGCAGTTCAGTTACAGGGATCCCCATGTCCCCAAGCCAGCAATTGCAGAGATTTACACTTCAACTGATATTTTATTCTGTAAATGAAAATAAAAGCCCTCAGCTACATAATTCCTTACAATTAATTAGGCACAAAGTACTCTGTAAAGATTAATACTGCCATTATCCCAGGAGCGCTCAAAAAACCCAAAACCCCCAAAAGGCAAAAGAAGCACTTTAAAATCTGTAAGGTATCAGCACAACATGTCTAACAACAGTTCACAATCCACAAAACAGCACATGCATTTGCAGCAAGTAATTACTCATTAGAATTGTCAGGCGTGGAATGAATTTGAACACATATGGCATCTCTAATTTCCAGCGCCTGCTTTAACTGTAAGTCTATAGTTCTTATGAGGGCACATTGTTTGGTCAAGGGATCTATCAGTATGTGGGCTCTGCTCCACAAAAAAATATCCACCTCTAGTTTTCCAGTTACAGACTGTGCAATCTTGACATCCAGGTGATTTTGTGCCATTTTGGTTTTGTGGCACATGCACAGGCCAACCTTACCCTGATTCTTCTAAATGTACTGGACTGCAAGTAAAATTGCTGAGTCTGTTTCAGTACTTGAATGGATTTCTTCAGTCTTGTACCATGGCCCTGAAAGACTGGAGTACCTCCCTTACAGCCACGACATCCTCCAGACATTGTGGAGCCATTACTGGTCATCCCGTGTCAGCAAGGCAGTGCAATCCCACCTACCATGCTGTGCCTTGTTCTGCTGCTCCTTAAGTGCTGATGGATTACAACGCACCATTCATCTTCTGTGCCAGATTTATCATATGCTCTGTGTTCAGTCTCCATACGCAAGGCCTTCACATAATGATGAACTGTCTCTCTGATCTAGCATCCCAAACCACAACTGCTAGTAAACACAGAACCAAACAGCGTGCACGCCCTGCAAAGCCATATGCCTTGGCAGACTAACACAGTTTCTGCCCTTGAGCCTACTAAGAAAAAACAAGTCTCACAATGCACAACAGGGAAGTGTCCTCCTGGGAACAGATAGATCTGCATTCCCATGGAGAGGGTGGATTTGCCCCTACCGACTGTCATAAAGCCGTTAGGCACAGCATGAGCACCGACAGCCATTGATCGGAGCCTGTTAGGCAAGACAGCGTGCGTGGGAGCGAAGGGACTTTACCCATCTCAAGCCTGACGTCTGTATGTGTGGATACTTCCTAACACATACCTGCCTTGTAAGGTCAATTATTTTTTCTATACCGACTTACAGGGGTCAGGCAGCCTTTGTCACATCTTTTGGCAGATGCTGCTGTGTATGAACTTGGGCATCAGCCCATCCTCAAGAGATGTTCCAGTGTAAACCAAACCAGATCTGGGAAGGACTTAGTGTCTAGAAGATTTCAGCTGGTGACATTCTTCATTGTTAGAAGAAAATCTCACAGAAAAGGTAATGCAGAACCAGAATACAATCTTCAGCGGCTCTTGCTGTCAAATGTTTGCAAGTGGGCATGTACAAATGGAGATTTCCTGGCATTTATTTCCAGATGTGGGCATATATTCTCAAGGATGTCAAAAGATTTATTTCTGGAACAACAAGATTGGATGAAAATTCCTAGTAAGACCAGTGCTTTTCCTAGTTAATAATAAAGCTGTTTTTAATAATAATGTAGCAATGAAGAATGAGTTAAAATAGAAAATAATCTCAGGATTTACTACTCAGGAACTCATAATGATCTTTTCCCGTTTGAATGCGCTTTGACTATAGCTTATACATGAATATTTTGGCTTGGCTTCAGCCCAGCAATTTAGAAGTGACTGAAGTAAAGAGCCGAGAAAAGAAAGATTCTTGCAGCATTTCTCAAAAACGTTATAATACAAATATATACGAGAAATAGAGTCAATGCTCAACAGCAATGACCAGTATTGGTGCCACAGATACTGCCTTCCGTAGCACAGTGAAAGCACGGTCTTGCCGATCAGAACCAGCTTGAATCCAGCAGCAGCAGGCAGCATCTGCACTGCACCCTGCAGCAGGACTGCAGTGTTTCTGTGATTTCCCCGACAGAAGCGCATGAAGTCTGGCAGAGGTGAGACTCCTCACAGCTTCTATGTGCACGCTGCACCTATCGCCTGCTCAGTCCCGTATGTCCTGAGTAAGTCAGGTTTGCTATGCAGGCTGCCTGCTGCAGCACAGCGTTTGCACCTGCACACTCACGGTGTCCCCAGTTGCAGATCTGGTCTGTGCATGCCCAATAGTCTTTTCTCAGGACGCCCAGCAGTCGGCTCCGAACCATCGCTGCAAGCTGCCCGATACTTAGAAGTAAACGTCAGTGGACTTCTAGTTCATCCAGTAGCCTTGTCCTGGTTCTTCACAGGGCTTAGTAGCTCACATACAGCGTGGGACAAAGGCAAGAAACTTGCCTGGGCTGAGGAGAAACGGGAACTAGTTCCCCAGGAATCTGGAGTGCTGGGCAGTGCCATGCAGGGTCATTAGTGTGACTGTCATTTTTGCTGTCTGCGGCTATGTTATCTAGATTTTAGGGCTATCTGTCTGGAGTATCCTTGCCTATCGTGCCCCTGAACTAAGTAAAACGACAGTTTGAAACCTGAAAAATAAATAAACTTTCAGTAATTCACATCCCCTGAGTAGTTCTATTGACTTAATGTTAAAATGGTGTGTAAGCAAATTTGATGCCTAAAATTATCATAAGGCAAACTAAGCTGATGAAGGTTTGAAGTAATACTAACTCTGTCTTGTTCCAGACATAGATAGTAATTATCAGTCCTCCAGTAAAGGACAAACTTGCAAACAGAACCTCCCAGGTAAGTTGTAAGGAATTTCTGATTGTTTCAGTTTAGACAATTTTTTTTTTTTAATTTGGCTTTATTTTATTTGTCCTGTTTCAGAAGACTATCGAAAAAACATTTTTGTCTTCACCTTCCTATGAGAAGGCAAGGACACAAGTTTGAACAATAGAAATTCTAACTAGGTGTAAGAAAAAAAAAAATACTGCAATGATAGCCAAACACTGAAAGAGGTTGCCCAGCGAAGCTGTGGACTCTCCATCCTTGGAGCTATTAAAAACCCAACTGTACACGGTCCTGAGCAACCTGACCCTGCTGGCTGGGCTCAGAGCAGGGCAGCTGGACTAGATGACCTCCAGGGGTCCCTTCCAAGCTAAATCTATTCTATAACCTTTTGTTACATAGGTAGCATTTCGCATCTCTGTTGTATCTGGAAGGATGCCCAAACCTAGAAAGAAAATATGCCTTTGAGAGCTACTGTGGTGTAAGTGCCGTATAGCTGCTGCAAACATTTTGCTTTCTAAGAGCTATTAGGCTAAGATTACACGCAACACATCCTCTGAAGAGCTGGATTCTCATCTATCAACAGAACAGGTTTTTCTTGTAACCCTACGAATGTTAACTTACGTAGCCTTGGGCAAAACATTTGTAATTCATGTGCTGCTCTGCTAGTTTTGGCAAACCTGCAGGTGTTGCTGGTTGTGTCGCTGGGTCTGTAAACCCTGACACATGTTCTTAATTTTATAGTCCTACACAGCCAGCCATACTACAAAAAGTGCAAATATTCACATTGGTAAGGCTAAGCCACTGCACACGTTTGCAAATGTCTGCATTTGTACCTCATTTAGCACAAGCGGGCTCCAGTCTGGCCGAGCTCTCGCTGGACACTGCTGCAATCTTGGTGTAATAATGTGGAAGTCCCCAATATTAACTTGACTGTACTGAGCTACATACATCTGAACGGAGAATATCAATAGTTTAATAATCCCCATTATGCTGAATTTGTATTATAAAATACTGATTTTGGCATAAGCCCCTACTGCTGCAGTTAGACTGTGCCTAAAGCCAGAAGCTTAAGTTATTGATCAAACCCCTTTTGTTTGTGGTGATACAGACAAGTGGCGAAGTTCCTGATACTAACTTGGAACAGATGAAACTAACAGCCGAACAGATCAGATAGTGGGCAGGGAGGGTAAAGCTGTCAGTCATGATGCAGAAAATGGAGTTACACTAAATTAACATTTTATTTGGAAAGTAGCAGGAAGATAAAATTAATACATTGCAGTAAGGGGGAGATACTTTATATCCCATCATTATCTACTACAGCTTGTTAAAAAATAACCAGTCGTGAAAAAACCCCACCAAATTAAGGGAGCCAGTTAATCTGCAGAGAGTTTATTAAGGAGTTCATTAAAAAATAATCTGAATAATTTTGAACTTAAACAACTGCTTGAAACCTGAAGAAGTTCTGTTTAGTCTGGAAAAAAACGTTTTATTCATAATTAAACTGGGTGAGTGCCATGACATGGGGAACTACAGGCCATGCAGTCCGCACTGAGGAGCAATTGTAGGGGACATGCTGCGTACAGGATCATGACTAATGCTCATCAACAACTGAGGGCAGACACTGCTCCTGCAGGAAGGCTGTGGGATGGATGCGACTTCCTCCTAACCCTGCTAACATCAGGTCATGTAATGTTTGCTGCTGGCAGGAACCGAAGGCTTTCCAGCTCTGCGTAATGCCACAATGTCTCTGTGGCTTCTAATAATGGATGTATTTCGCTGAGAAGCCAAAGAGAAGACCAGGTGATACACCAGGAACCCAGAAATTCCTATCTGAAGCAAACTGTATCAAATACATCTGGGCAAAGCACAAATTTGGTTGATAAACTCTGACATAATTACTTTATGTAATAGACTTTTTGAAGGCATTTGTAAGATATTAAACAGGTACCTGTTAAATTTTTGATAAGAGAAAATTACAGCATATGAGTAACTTCCATGCTGATTCACAAGCTGCTAGATATATGACAGTAACAGCAACACATATTTGATGGAAAAAACTTACGGTCTTAGGTTATTCAATAAGGCTTCTGCTGGAGCAGAATTAAAGTAGTATAATGACATGTTCACATTAGAAGAAAAACTAAAGTAAAAAATAGTCAAGCAAGACAAGTAATATCTACAGAAAATCTGATGCTGCCCTTCGGACATTCAATTAGTATCTGTGAGCATTAGTTGTTCATCATGACCCTAAAGCCACAAAAGGAAAATTAGTCTTTGTAATATTAGATCACAATCTTTTTTCTTACCTGCATGTAAGATACACACACATCTTTAATCAGTAAAAGAAATGAAACTGGAAAAAATTAAAGGAATATCATAGTAAAACCAATCTTTAACAGTTACCCTGATAAGACCTCCGAACACCTGACTACTATCTGAAGAAAGAAACAAGGTGCCTGTGTAAACCTTGCTCTGCACCACACAATAGAAAGCAGGAGTAACCCTAACAAAGCCTAAAATACATGGCATGAAACTGCTGGCAATGGGAGTTAAATCAGGCTGTGCAGCTTCTTTCAATGCAATACATTTGATCAGTGTGAGGCACTGCAGAGGGCGTGCAGGAATTTCTTACTTTGCTAGGGAGAGGGAGGTCTGTCCCTCCCCAGGCACTGCTGACGCAGATGTTGGTGAGGTGGAAGAATCGCTGAGGTACCTGTCTCATTCTGTCTGTGCTAATGGAACCACTCAGGTGTTAATGCATTATTACACTGCGTACATCCACCACTAAATACATAGGCAGCTGTTCAAAAATGTGCATTACATCTGTAATATTCTGTTAAAAGGGGAGAGATTCAGTAAGCCCCTGACTGAAGGTCATAATTTAAATATTTTCAGCCCCAATGAATGCAAATACACAGATGTAAAGACAGTGCACTTCTTTTTCTTTTCTGGGGTTTTTTTTTCTTTTACAATAATATTATTTTTTTTTAATTATATTACCTCTTGAGCTTTTAATGGGATTCCTTCCTTAGCAGTCGGTGGGGAGTGGATAATGTCCTTATACAGAGGCTGTATCTGTAGCACATACAGCTGTTGCTTTTCAAAGTGTCAAAAAATGTTCAGTTAGAACTAGACTTTCCAGATGCAAACAGTACACATATATTTTTAAGTGTTAATGTTTGGGAAAACCTTAAACTGGAAACTGGGATGATTTAATTTCTCATGTTCTTAACGAGTTCTGCAGTTCCCAATCTTTAAAGTGAGTTAAGTAAACTGACAGCCCCACAGTTCTGACTCCATGTAAGGTGGTGGGTTTGTTCATACTTCTAACATACTGTTAGTTGTCTACATTTACATTCAGTGACTCGGTTCGCTGAGTCAGTGTCTTCCTCAAACACCATGAGGCCTTCTGCATACACCCCTAACCTACTGCACAAAAAGAAGCGGAAAGAGAAAGTTGAAACTCTTGACATAAATAGATCTACAGTTTCCCTTTGCTTCTCAAATCACGTTCAAAAAGTCTGTGAAGTGCAGGGGGTTACTCACAAGCTTAAATGACATTACTCTTTGGGCACAGAGTGCTCAGCACTGTCTAGGAAAATGCCTGAATTTCAATGGCACTGCTCATGGTGAGTTTACTTGTGTCTAGGCTGTGTCTTCAGATCACATTAGATAATCCCGTGAGGAGTTGTTTCGCCATTCAGCTCAAGGCTTGGTGATGCAAATTTTATTTGTAATTTTGTCTGAGTACAGACACCTGCTACTTCAGGCTTGTGGATTACAAGGTATGGCTTGCTACAGGTTTCCAGCTGCAAGTCCAATGCAAAATCCCAGCATAAAAATCTGGAAATAGCAAATTCCTTTTACATGAGGAGCACAAGGAATTACTAAAATAGAAATCTTTGGAACACAGTTGTTCCAGGATCTCAAACATAATTTTACTCTGTAGGAAATGATGAACTTGATGCACTGGGCACTAACAGAAGAAAAGAGGAGAATGTATTTTAAAGCACTTCATTGTTGTCTTCAGGAGATTTTTTAAATGTACCTACTGTGTGAGGGAAGACTTAATTTTTAGCTGGTTCTTTGAAAAATTAACTCTTAAAACGTCTGCAACATAATTTATAAAAGGAACGTGTTTGAGACCACATTCAAGTGCCGTTCAAATGACTGTCCCCAGACTGTTCACTGCCGTATCTTCAGGTACGGTGTATGCAAGGCCAGTTCTTGTTCATTACGTGTTAGTCCTTCCTTGGTATGTTACGACTAAAGGTAGCACTCTGCTGTTGCCTGGCTATACACGGAGTGATGCAAACACCAGGGTGTAAGAATGAAAAACAGAAGGGAAAGCTATCTTGAACCGTTAGCACTTCTCCTGTTGAGAAAACAATGTTAATTTTTTTTCAGGACACCCCTACAAGCAGGCAGCAGGACAATAAAGATTGGCTTTTAAGTCCAGAGCAAATCTTGTTAACTTCAATCCCAGGCAGATCTGCAGTTTAATCTGGATAAAGATTACAGAGTGATTTACAAATGACAGCATTAACCTGCCTGTAATTAATTTATCTTTATTTCTACTATTAATTACGTAAAAATCAATTCTGCTTTTTTTTGTAACCTGTTCCTTTCCATTGTACTTCTGCGATGAGTCGCTTTTAAAAATAATCTGTTCTTTAAATTTTCCTAGATTTTTCTGTGGTGGTAGCAATGACTCCACACACAAATGAGGTTCATGTACAGGGCACTACCACAAAGGCCATACATGCTTATAGCACACACTAATTTAAGACTTAATTTCAGGACGTGCTGATGGACAAAGGGGTAATACTACAGTTACCATTTTCAGTGCAAATGAGACTGTCTCATTCACGTGGAATGTGTCCGGGATGACTTACTACCTAGGTAGTGGTACGAAGTACAACACACTTAAAATAAAAGCTGGATAGTAGTATACTGGAGGATGAAATCTGACTGAAGACTGGCAAACAAGCTGCTTTTAACAATGAGTGGTTTAAGTAAAATTAATGAACAGCCCGAGAAAGTTAACTGCATGTTACTTACTAGCCTATTATTAGCAATTCCTTGGGTCTGAAGTTAAAAATCACCACACCTGACAAGCGTTAAGTCTTAAAGCCAGGCGACTCCATCACAACCTCAAGACTATGGAAATCTGGACAGGTCACATATATCGAGTCGCCCACCAGCCTGAGAGCAGCACAGCACGCCGGGCTTGCCTGGTTCTGCCCACGCCAGCACCCGCCCCTTCCACCCTGGGCCGCTGGGCTGGTGGCAGGGGTGTGAAAAGCAGCGTGCTGTTTTGAGAATGGAAACAACATCTGGAGGGTTACAGGGCTGATAATTACTGACGCTGCCCCCTTCTATAGCAAGACCTGAACGGTCTTCGGAGAGCGCTCCCCAAAACAGTAACGAAAGAGGTGAAAATGCCTTTTGGTGGCTGTCCTGTTCCACACAAAGAATGACTCATTTTAGGCACTCTACAGGGAATGTTTAAGCTAGATTTCTTCTTATGCCTCAGTTATCCCATCTGTGCTGTTTGCTCATTAATTTAAGGGAAGCCAAAGGGAACTTTTCACTACCCTTCTGTCCTCGCTATCTTGTCCTCTTCACAGCCCCAGGGCACGGCTGTTTGCAACAGAATGGAAACCATCACGAGGCTCTTGACTTCCCAAAAAATATTTTCAGCAAACTGCCTAGAGCTGACAATGAGCATATTGTGCTTCTCCCACCACACCCCTGCTGCTGGAGATTGTCCCGCAGCCGCTCCGCTCTGCCCCAGATGGCCTGGCACACCCGCTCCACGCCGAGGGCAGACCCCCAAGTGTAGAGGACTGAGGGCGGCGGGTTGATCAGCACTGATAATGTGCAGCTGTGGCCTTGCCTCAGCAGCAGTGGGTTGGTTGACATGGGCGATGTGCAGCTGTAGCTTGTTCCAGCTAAGTGGTTAAATAGCCCTGAGGATGGTGGGAGGGGGGGGTTGGATGGGGGAGCAGCAGTGTGGTCTGACCTCTGGAGGAAGGTGCTACAGCACGGACAGTAGAATCTGACAACAGTAAAGCCCTGTTGCAGCCTGCTAGTTTGATTGTGCTGCAACAACTGGTGCCCCGTGTGAGGACAACTGAGTGGGACTCGACTACAACACGTAAGTGCAGCAGTAACCGCACCTTGCGCAGGCACTGCTGCTGTGCTGGGCTGTGGGCTGCAGCCCCGCCACCCCCCGAGCCCCAGGGACACCCTGCTGAAGAAGACCAACCGAAACAACAAAGGTTGCAGCACTCGAGCTTTTCCTTTGGAGCTGGTTTTCCACCCCGCAGTCAACACGGTACATGCGGTTCCTTAAGAAGCCTGTTAGGGCCAGGGCCAGCTCCGCCTGCCCCTTACACGAGCAGGACCGCTCTTCCAATTGCTATGACCCCTCTAAACACACTGAAATATTGCGATAATGATCACCTGCCAGATCACCGGTGACTGGGATCACCTTCCTGGTATTCCCACAGGGACACGTTTTGTTACTTTTCAGACATATTATTAAGAATACACGGATCTCTTAGGAAAGCACACGCTTCTGCTAAGCATCACTGTACCAAAAGGCACATTAAGGGGGAGCTTTCTGTTCACGCAAAAGCAGCCAAATGCCCAGCTTTTATTGAAGCAAAGTGTTTTCTGGGACCCTAGCTTTAACTGTACGCCACTGAAGACATGCACAGGCATGTTAAAGCCTGACACACAGGATACGTTTTATGGCCCTCCACCCCCTTGCATTATCACCTGTATGGTTTTATGAAAGAACTGAGAAGCCACAAAGCTTCCTCAGCTCCCTCAGCCACCAGCAACATCATCGGCTGCACCTTCAGCTACCCACGTGCTAGATTCAATGCTACTGCCGGACACCTCTCCTGAAGGACAGTACACGTGGAAATATTTCTCTATTATTCATCTCTGGTAATCTTTCCTACTCTGAATTTCTGCTACTTATCACCTGCCCTGTAATGTAAGGACACACTTTTTTTCCCTAGGTAAAAACTACAAGGAGTGAACCACAAGCCACAGTATTTACATACTTTTACCCTTTACGCTGTGCGTACTCCACAGTAAAAAAAGAAAAGCAGTACTTTCTTTGAAGATGGTAACTGAATTCTACTGTATAAAAGCATACCAAAAGCAAAAAAAAAAAAGGACCCAAGTTTTGTCCAGGACTTGTCTATTTCTGTAGAATATAACTATAATGTTATTTCTATATAAAATATTTCTATATAAATAACAAAAATTTCAATATAAACCAACTAGAATGTTATTTCCCATTGGGAAGGGTATAAATTTGAACAGCTGCTGAACTCCCATATTTATTTTGCATCACAAACACTTTTAACTGTTCATTCATTTTAGAGCAATCTAAGATAATTCATACAAGTCTCTTGGACTTGCACCGTGGGTGTTATTTGAGGAGTGTTGTCATAATGAACAACTCTCCTCATTTATCAATAAACCAAGGTCTTTGGCACCAGACATTTGTAAATTTAAATTTATTCAAAAACCTAGTAAGACTGCACTGAAATAACGCTTTTTTTGTACTCCGTGTGATCGCTGTTGTTATTGAGACTAGTCTGGCATCAGTTGCATGTAAGACCTCACATTAGCATGTACTGAGCTCTGCCATCGTGACTCAGAATTATTCTACTACTAATGCAGCTTTTCACTAGATAGTGATCACTGAAGTATTTCATTTTGTGCTACTGCATTCCACAGATGTAAACCAGTCTACCTCTACATTAGCAATATTTACTTCCCAGCAAAAGGAAGAAACAGTAATTAAAATTGCAGTTGTGTCGTTCTCCCGCTCATAGCCCCTCTTTGCTACGCTGCTTCCCATTAACTCAGAGGAGAGCTTCTTCCCGGGCTGCTTGGAAAAGATGCAAGCAGCTCGGGTAGGGTTCCCCTCAACTAGCTTAGTTATGCAGACTGGGCATGTCCCAGTTTCTAGACTCCGTCACCAGTCAGGCACCTTTGGGGATTCACTTGCACGTTCCAGACACATTTTAGATGAAGTAAACCACCTTCCAGAGTACATTCTCTCCATCGGCTAGAGAGAGAGCCGAGATGATCTAGACTAAACACAACTCTCAGGCATTTACTTTGCCAGCTGTATGCACGCCAGAGGGTGGGGAGGAATCTTCTGTTCATTTCTAGCACTTCCATGTCATCCGCACCTTCCAGTTAGGCAAGAGGAAGAGAAGTCATATACAAAGAGCACTGAAGAAAAACAAGTGACTAATTCCTGAAGGGGTTTTTGTTTGGTACGTGCTTTTTTGTTTGGTTGTTTTGTGGTTGTTGGATTTTATTATTTTTTTTTTTTAAACTAAAAATTGTCTCTCGATTTTCCCTTTGTTGACCGTATTCTTTCATTACCTATAGTCTCTTCTGGCTATTAATTTTTTCTTCCTTGACATTAGTATTTCTTGAAAGAACTATTAATTCTAGACTAGAAGTATTCATTGATGCCTTCTGGATAAATTCCAAGCCTTTCCAAATTTAACATTTCAACAGCACTTCACCCTCTCTTCACATACAGTTCTTCCCTCCCCAGTCTGCAGTCTGACTTCTGTCCTGCACACCACCTCCTCCCCTAGTGTACTTCTGGGAGCGCACGGGAAGAGTTTCCTTTTGCTCTTGTACAACAATTCTCAAGAAGCCAGTACTAAAATATCTTTAAAGAGATACCGAGACGTAGCAACACTTAAAGCTGTAAGGAAACGTAAGCAGTTTAAAAGGATTTTACACTCCCACTCTTCTCCATGTGCTGGAAAAACACCCTTCCCACAGCTTAGAGGAGTATTGCATTTTCCTTACCATTAGTATTAAACCAAAAAAAGCCAATTATTTAAATAATGACAGAGTATATGAAATTTCACAATCCTGGCAAAGCTGAGACAAATGGACTGTTTCTGAATCTGTGAATGAATGCTGATGCCCTCTTTTGTTAGCTGCAAAAAACCAATACTGCTTTTTAAAAGAGTCTGTTTCTTATTAAAGTTTAGAATACTCATTATTCTGGTATCTGAGCTCCAAAATGTACAGCACAATACTCCTCGACACCTTGAAGCAATTTTATATAAAGGAGAACAGTTTCTTAAACTTTTGTATCATTCTCAATTCAAGGCTGCAGAAGACAGTAAACAGTGGGTGCAGTTGCCTGCATACTCTGAATTCTATTTCTTGCCCTGTTGATTTAATGTCCTCACCGGGATAACAGGCCCTATGGAAAAAAAACACCATCACAGGTGTTGAACACAAGTTGTAACTACACCCTGATTTTTTTTCCCCCTTAAGGTGTAGACTGACTGTTTTTTCAGGAAGACGAAGGATAGAAAGAATTAACAGGGCTCCACACCCCCCATTATCTGGAAAAAATACACATAGCACGCCCGATCGGCATGGCACTGGGCAGCATCCAGCCGTGCATGTGGCTCGGACTACTAAACCGGTATGACTTGAATGATTAGGCTCATGCCAGAGGCCCACAGTTTGATCTTCAAAATGTTAGTATGTAGTTGGTAGGGATCTAACTTTTATTACATGAAGTGCAGTTAAACAGCTGTTAAGAAAAAAATCTGGAACTATAAAAAAAAATAACAAGTGAAGCATATAAAAATACTTGCCCAGCAACTCCTGCATCAACCAGTGATGTGGTGTGACTTGACCTACACTGCACCAGCATGGACAGATGAACAGCAGCAGTTTAAGGGGAACTTAAAAACATTACAGCTAGTCAGTAGAAGACTATAATAAGCAATGCAAAGGCTTGCCGCTCTAGTGAAGCCTTTATATTCTAAAAGACTATTAGCAGTGCATACTTCTTTTACTTGTGATGTAAACACAGCCACCTACAAGGTACTTCTTTCAAAAAGCAAAGGCCATCCATTGAGGGAACTCTTGCTGCCACAGCACAGAATCCTGTTCTTGGGACCGCTGTAAGGTGGAGATGGCCACAACACAGAACGTACTTCTCAGACCTTTGCTACTATTTGAAACATACTGAAAAAACAAGAATCTGCTCAGTGCAGAGTTGAGTACTACATGTTTTGATTCTGGCAATGAAACCTCTAGGTTTTTTTGGTGGCTTGACTGGCCTTTCAAAGGTATTTTTAAAATTTTAACTCTTAACTGCTTATGTTAAATGGGTCAGGAACTGCCTACTTTACAGACTACCTCTTTCTCAGTCTCTTCCTTTTCTTAAGCCCACAATGTCTAATTAAGTATTTAGAAGGAACCAGGGAAAGAGACATTTGTAGTAGTGCTCCTGTGCTTTCCGACTCTGTGTACCTCAGATGCTCCTCAAGATGCGGTGGAAGCACTCTGTGGCTTTTGCAATTTCTTAGCAAGACAAGGAATTGGTAAGCCAGAAACAGCCATGACAGAGTTGGTTTGTTTTTTTTATTTATTTTATTTTTTATTTTGTTTGGGAAGACCATTCCTGTAAACAGAACTGAATAATGGAACATGGTTTTCATGCAAAGTAAGACTTAGTTCCACTGTCTCTAGAAGACACTAACTCTAAACTGACTCTGTCATTGCTGCTTTTGCATGCAGTGGCTGATCCTCTTTTCACATACTCCCAAATAAATCTATGTGAATTTTTGTCACAATAAAAATGAAAGGTAATTTTAAACAATAGCAAGAACTCAAGACTGTTTTCTCCTCTTTTCCTCATTCCAGCTTATCAGGCCGTATATGTCTTCATGAAAGAGATGACTAGACTATTGAAGCTAACACCTCTGCAACAACCACCTCTGCCTGCACATCAAGCTGCCAGAAGAAACTGTTCTGAAGTTGCAAACACTGTTTAATCCTGTACAATTCTGATGGGTAAGCCTCTCTTCAAACAAGGTTTTCAGTAGCAGCTGGGTAGGCAGAAGGAGATAAGAAACATTGCAAGTGAAGGAGGAAGACAAAGTTGGTTAATAACACAAGGTAGAGCTTCTCAGTCATTAATAAGCAGCACCAGACGGGGTGGGATAAAAGGTTTAGGGAAAAAAAAAAAGCATTTTAAACTATATAACAATAGAAGCAGAAACAAATTCCTCTTCTCCCCATTCTTAACCATAAAGACAGTGCACGCTTGCTTTGCGCGGCCATGTCAATGAGGCACAAGCACTTCTCTGGAAGCTAGTCAGCAGCTATTCTTTTGTGACTCAGGGAAAAGGTTTCCATATTTTAGTTGTGGATGATATGAGTTACAGTAAGAGTAGTTATCAGTGAAAAGAGTATATGAGTTTCTCCACCGGCAAAACGTAATTGTTGGATGAAAATTTTTTTTCTTATCTCAAAAACATGTATTTGCCCTTTAAATTAAGAGCGCTTCTAGAAAAATAAACATCAGGTATGATAACAGACATTTATCATTTGACTTTTGATGAGTACTAGAAGTACCATGTTAAAAAATAAATCAAGTAGGTTTTTAGTCTTCTGTAGGAAATTATGTTAACATGCAAACTATTACAGTTAAAAGATTATTAACTTTTGGCTATTAAGTATCACAATATAAATCAAACCTCTGCTACTTTGTTACGCAGAGGTTATTGAAATACTAATCAGAAGTTCTGGATTGTATCTTGCAATAAAGTAAGCGCCATCCATCTCCAACGCGACCTCTTCACTGTTCTCTGAAGACAGCACGAACATACTGACAAAAGCCAAGGCTGGCAGTAAGTCTGAGCAGTGGCGGGTCTAAACAGTGGATTGTGAGATGTGGTACATCGTACCACAATCCTGAGGCAAGCAGCCTTTCAATATGCAACAACTAGTTGAACAACTTCCTGAGTTTGATGCAGAATATTGGCATGGCATTATCAAGGCTTGGATTTTCAGCATCAAGCTGCCAACAACACAAGCCATCTCTTCTGGCCTGTCAAGAGTGTCAGCAATTTAAGCTACATAATACCACGCCCACGAGGCTGGGTTAAATCGCCTAGAGTGCTGCTCAAGTAGAGCTGTGACTCAGATCAGATACTCAACACAGTGTTATTTGGGTGAGAGGTGATTCTGGGTTCTCCAAACTACCTGTAACAGCACTGCATATCCTTACATAGCATCCAGCTTTGATATTTTACCATGTTTGCCACCTTACAAGTTGCCATATCTACATATTATGCATTGCAGAGGGAAGTAGTACAGTGCATACCAGGAATGGAAGTGATATGACCGGACTGTAAACAAGCAAACAAAAGCTTGCTATATTTCTCCCCTCCCTTTGTTTCTCTGTAGGCTACAGTCTTATCCAAAATACTTTGTCTGTTACAGAAAGCCACCTTGATGCACTAGCAGTTCCTAAACACAGTGGCTAGCTGTCCAACTACTCCTTAAATCTTGCCACACAACACTTTATCACCAAGGAGAGGACAAGAAAAATGGAAAAACACTGTTTAAGGGGACAGCACTGTGCCCAGTGAAGCCGATAGCAGGAATACTGCTAAAACATCAGTTATTCTTAGTTCTGTCAAAATAAACTGAGATACTTCATTTTACAGTGTATTTGTAGAAATGCAAAACATGGTTTTCATTTTTTTTTTTTTTTAAACTCACCATTTGAGGTGTTGTTCTGACATCTACCACAGCAAATAAGCTGTGAAAACAAGAAAATCCTGTGGGATCTCAGCTATGTATACAAAGGCCTTAAAAACCACAAGTAGGGTTTTTAAGCATGCTTGGCTTAAGACACTCGGCATCATTCAAGTGGAGATACCAGCGTATTACTCCAGTTCACATCATGGATATATTACTGTAACAGTCCCATAACAAAACTACAAGAAACATGTATGTTCTTGGGAAAATCCAGTTTTAGGAGGCATTACACAAGTCTGAGAAAACTGAGAAGCTGAAAACATTATAGAATATGGATAATCTAACAAAAGAGTTCTGAAGCTTGGAGGATTCATGCATACTGTTCTATGCAAAGGCATAACATCACATACATTCTAAATAGAAAAACAAGTATGTTGCCACTACTATTTTATACTGTTAATTTCAACTTGTTCACTTCTTAAAAAAAGTATTAAATCTTGTTTGGAGAAGCTTCGAACTGTTTCAGAACACATGCCCTTCCCTTACAACAAAAGGTGCTGGATTTCCTTAGGACTGAATTCCTGTTATGTATTCTTAGTTTCAAAACAGATGAGGACTGCATGCATCTTCAATGCTGAAAAACTAGTCACACCTGTCAATTAAAAGGGAATAAGATAAAAATTTTGCTTACCTTTCCATGAACAACAATTCTGATTAAAAGGGATTTCATCTAGTAGATAATACCCATTTAAACAATGTATGATGTGTTACTAGGAAAAACGTGTTTAAATTAATCTTCAAGCATTTCTTTAATTACGATAAAGTCACCTCAGATATCACAGGTTTTTGCATTTATCACTCTCTCAAATGATACTAACTTTGTATTCATTACATTGGTTTACAATATTTTTATATTAATGTAATTTATACATTTTATAATAATTAATCCATATCTAGCAAGCTTAAAGTGAAGACCAGACACTCACTTCTGCAGGCATTCCAGCTCCAAAGGCAGGTCACAACCTACATAAACTCTATTCGTTAAACTGTATTCTAACAGTTCACAAAAACAGGGATCCTACAAGAGAAGATTAATGTTTAATTTAAATCATGCTGCTCTGTGAAGTGAATTTTCAAACAAATTAGTAAGGCACATGAATGCAGGAGATTTAAAAGGACCTTTTCTAGAAAAACAACTCTGCAAATGGTGTAACATGAGAGAAAGATACCTATAGCTACTGTAAGTTATATTTGTTGCACATAGCTGTGGGGAAACTAAACATGTTATTCAGAGTATTTCTGGAATACTGCTTTCCTTCTTATCCAGAAAGTCAGATGTAACATCAGATATTAAAAGCTCACCTTATTCCTGTGGAAGAACCATGCAAGGGTTCAAGAGACCGCCTCCCTGGCAGGCTGTTATTATAACTAGGAGCAATCACTTCTACAAGCTTCCGTTTAAAAGTGAAGCGAATTCATTCTGTGAAGGATCCGATTGCATAAGGTTATGCAGAATACGCTTACTTGGACTTGCTGCTGGAGAACTTCCCTCTCTTGTAGAGAGAAAAAGGAGGCAGAAGCCCAGATGCACCAAAGCATTACAATTTCCTTCGTGCCTGGAAGCTTACTGCGTGGGTGCCTGCACTGTTCATCCTTACAGGAACCTATGGAGTTCAGATATTTGCAAGTGCAGACTGAGGACTGCACACCAATTCTTAACATAATCTGATGTTCCTTCCCTCATATCAGATTAACCCCCTCAAATCATTCATTTACTGTGGCAAATACTGGATCCAATTCAAAGATATAAAACCAAAACTTACTTTCACAAGAACATGAGGATTTCCCACGACAATCAGCAAAGCTTTTGATCTAGTAATTGCTACATTAAATCTCTTAGGGTTCGAGAGAAAGCCCAAGCAGTGTTTGTCATCACCAAACAAGCCTTCATGAGACCGCACCTAAAATTAAAGATGGATAATTTTAGAAACAGAAGAGTAAGGAAGTTACCCTATGGCTAGGTAAGTTGTTTTAAGATAGCGTTTACCTACTGCAGCAATCCACACACAGCTCTGTCAACAATTAGCACAAGTTAGCTTCCTAATCCAAGTTTCAGCTAGCTATTTCCCACCATTAGCTCTCCCACAGAAGGTCTGTCCTCCAAGAGGGTGCTAAGACAACTTCAGCAATTTCAAGAGAATTGTGTACTAGTTTCATTTTAGCATCATGAGCATCCACTGTAATTTGAAACAGAAGATACCAAAACTGCTTCCTAAAAACTAGCGATTTTATCTTTTCGGTAGAAGAATTGCTAGAGCTCCTGGCATTCCAGTTCCTAAAGCTGAATGACAATTCAGTGTGTCTTTTCTGCAAGCCTTCTTCAGCAGTCTCAGTGTGCTTTGACTGCTTTTTCTAAGCTAAGCCAAAGCAATTAGTACGCTGTAACTACTGCTCATTAAACTTGCACCTATTTCATCTATATTTGAACACATTTTTGATAAAAGGAAAATTTCATGACCTAAATAATGAGTCTTTGTAAACAGGAGCATAGTACATACCTAGAACTACTTTAAGAAAGATGTAATGCTGAACTGAAGAGCTATGGTATGATGCAGAACAAAAAGCAAGCATAGTATGACTGCCCTCAGGAAAAAAAACAATCAAGAAAGTCCCACAGACTATTCCCTCAAGCCACAAAAGAACCCCCCAAACCCATCCCTTTCTCCACTGCCTCATTCACCCTGCTTTCCAGTGTTTTGGTTTTTACGCAGCTCTTTTACCCTCCTCTCTCCAAGAAATCCTACGTACTCCTGTTAATAGTCATCCAGTACTGGTCGTATCTTCAGCTACACATTCCTGGTCTACACTTCCTTCTTTGATCAGTTTGCCTTATATGCCATTACTCAGACTTACACAGGTTGTGTCTGTACTGTACATTCTTGAACAGCCCCGAATCACAAACACCTCACACACACCATGTTGCAAACAGTTAAGTATTTTTCTTTATTTAGAGACTTAGTGCACCAAAACCACATTACCATTTGGAAAAAAAGCAAGCATATGCAGACTTTTTTTGTATTCTGAACCGAATTCCACACTGTAGAAAATAGGTAGCTGTAGGGTAGCTCTGTAGGGCCCTTAATGCCTACCAAAAGAAAGTCTAAACACTCAAATACAATCAGGTACACTGAACTAGCATCACTTGCTGATGTTCAAAGTATTAAGTTAGTCTTTCTCTAAAGTTTCCCCAATTGTCTTTTTCACTGATCCAGCACAGATTTTTTACTTCTGTCCAGGAGTTCAGCATGCCTACAACAGTGCACATTTGATGGATGTCGTCTCAGAACATAAACGATTGGTATCACATATTGTGGTAGCAAAAAGCCTTCTGCAAAAAGCCTCGGTAGCTATCAACTGACTTATCACCTGCTGCTTACACTTCTCAACCCCACACTGATTTCTCCTTAGAAACACATCCTCTTGTCAAGAGCCCCAGCCAACAATCTTACATGTCTGAGAAGACAAAAGACAGAAAAGTAGGACATAAAGAAACTGCTGTAGTTTTTCCCTTTAGGGGGTTTTCATGTCAATTCAAATGCCAGGGCTATGTGCATGCACTGGAGCAATATCTAGTGCATTTAGAGAGAGGGAACTGGCATATGTCAGCACCTAACCTCAACTTCAGTCTTCCGAGGCCTGCTGTCTTGGCTGCTACAGACAGGATTTCCACACTCTAGTCAACTGCCTGAAAACTAGGACTACATCTTTGTCTGTCACCTGCAGATAACATGTACTAAGATCTTTCAGAAAAAACAGACATCAGCTGAAGCATACTGGTCATCAAGTTTGCAAAAGGTGAGAGACAAGGGCTTCCAGCTTACAAACAACAACCGCAACTCCCCCCAGTACTCTGTAACACAATCCTCTCTTTCTCCCTTTGTCAAATGCAAGGGATAGGCTCAACACAAAGCCACAGAAACCATCTTCCCAAACACATGTGTCTTCCTACATTTCCCGAATGCTCCCTTTTGCCAGCACTTTTCTGAAAGACCCATTTATTGCAAAGAGTGAAACTAAATACCTCTGCATCTTCATGGTCATCTAGAGAACTCTAGCGATGCAGTTTATGCCCCTATACCATTGTATTTACATAAATGCAGTCAACCAAAATAAACTCTGAATCAAGGAGGTGATGCATTGTTAAAACGATGGCCTGTGACTAGTGTACTGCTGAAGCAGATAGAAACAGCATGGATTTCCCGCCCCGCCCCCCCCGGACTTTTTTTCAAGGCTTGTGATAACTTCAGATTCAAAAAGCCAGCATCTAGAAAAGACCTTTACTGACATTCCTATAATACAACCAGTACCACACTTAAAGTGCACCATCAAGACAATCATGAAAGACTATCAAGTGCAGTCCCACCAATGCAAAATAAATAAATTTTGATAAAGGGTATTCAGCTTCTAGGCACAGTCAACATTAGTGTCTGGGAAGTCATGAGCTGTATACCATTAAGTGATAATTCTCAAAGTGATGGTGAAAAATAATGGAGGAACCTACATCAGCTTTTGTAAGTCAAACAGCAATTACTTTTTAATACTGTGATTCACACAGTTGTCTTTCTAATATTTATAATGCATCCAGTTTCCATTCTCCCTATGCACACTTAAGTGAAAGGTATGCTATTCGCATGAAACTTAAATAAACTCAGCAGAAGTACGTACAAAGGTTTAATGTTTACCTCAAAATTTCTCTCTGTACTGTTTCTATGCACTTAAAAATAAGCTCTGTTTTCAAATACTGTGAAAGAGACAAAAACGTAGCTTTTAAATTTTTACTTTTAATTTTTAAAAGCCCTATATCAAAAAGGAAACAGAACCAGACACATACAAAAACTCTCCAGAGGACCACAACAAATATACATACTGTTGATAAGATGATAACCATGTACTCCTGCCCTTGAAACTCTTCTACTGTGCCAACTTTAATGTCTGTCATATCAATACTTCTCAGAAGAAATTTAATTTTTTCAACCTACCAAAACAAACAAAAAAAAAGTGTTGAAGGAATTTATATTTACATTTGATGGTGGATTAACTAAAACTGAAAACATACTACATATACAAGTAAGTGATTTAACACAGAGGTGTCACAGGGAATGCCTACACCAAACTTAGCCACCACCTACTAGTAAGGTTTTGAAATAAACCACTAATGTTTCCTGAGAAGCACCATACTTATTACATAGCTTAGAAAGTGCTCACTACCATCATTTAAACAAAAATCAACAGGTTTGTTTTTTTTTTTATAATCCAGGTTTTAATGAAAAGAACAACTTAGATCCATAAACCCTCTTCTTCCATTGTGATTATATCCACAACTGTGCTTGCCCCAGACGCAATAGGGCAAGCAGCTTCCCCCAGCCCCTTAAGGCGGCTGTACAGAGATTCCAGCTTTGCTTGCCCGTTGCACCACGCAGAGTGAAAGACAGAGGTGAGATGTGATCTAAAGTACCCTCCCAAAAAGAGAACGAGAACAAGGAGTCTTGTGCACTGGAACACTGGTATATGCAGGGTCAGTATACTTCCATCTCCTAAAAGCTGCTTGGAGACTATACCTTAAGTGCTCCAAGAAATTTACCAAGAAATCATGCCTGGCTAAGCTGAGGATTACAGTCAACGACTATTTTCTAACCAGTGTTCCTCCAATACGAGGTGACTTTCTTGAAGCAGACACTACTATTCTATGTCTTGCATCATAGGCAGATGAAAGACATAATCATACGAAATGTTTTAGGGAGTATCAGAGGTTCAGTCACTTCAATACTATATATAAATATTTGAAAAATAAATAGTAACTGTAAACATGGGCAGGTGCATACACCTGAACAGTAGGATCAGTACAGGCAGAATTCTAATTGGCAAGTGAGATTTCTTCAAAAGGGGTTGGTCTTTTCCACACACCTCACAGTGTTTCACCCAACCTACACAGGCAAGGCCATGAATACCGAGATGTGAACACCAAGAAAAACAGTACACACACTGTCCAGAGCGTACTCTGGAAATGAAAGGAGATTTAATCCCTTTTTGTTTTTTTAAAATGAAAGCAGACATCACATGCTGAATAGACATGAACACAAACAGTTTTAAAAATAAACCACAGCATTTGAAGTTGAATCCAACATTCTCTCCAGGTTTAAACAGCAGCACAAACTTCAAGTCTGACTGCAAGACAGATAAAAGTCCCAATTCCTCTAGTTGCCTCAAAGCTTTAATGAGGTGACGTGCCACCTACTTCACTGCATTTCTCTTGTTCCGCTCCTCAGTGCGGAGTGACAGAATCAGACTGCTGTTTCAGCTGTTGGATAATAAATTCTTGACTTGCACTCTTCACTCCTAACAGCTGAAAAATCTGCTTCTGACTCCAAAACTGCAAGAAGATTTCTCCTTACATAATTTACTGATTTTTAAAACTGAAAAAGTAGAATGCCATTAGAATTGTCTTTCTCTAGGTTTAGATTTCAATGGAAACATCATTAATAACTGATGCCACACAGTGTAATATGACACAAAAAAAGTGAAGTTTTGAGATATGCCTCCCTGCTCTAACCAACCACAGCCATGCTAAAGTTCTTATACACCAGCTATACCTGTTTACGATACGGTGTAATCACTCCAATATCAGTCACTGACACTGCAGCATTTTCATTTTTAGCAAGGTGGCAACAGTACTGCATTACTTTAACTGCTTCTGTTGGATTAAACCACGAAAGACTGCAACCTTCACGTGTTTCACTGCCCTGTATTAGGCGAAAGGAAATGAGGAAGATGAAGACCAGGTACAGAAGTCACTAAGTATTTATTAATAGATTATTCTTACACATCCTAAATGCAAAATAAGAGTGATGTAATGTTACACACAATTTATCTTCCTTGCTATGTACCCTTTCTAGTTAACAAGTATTACCTAACATTTTATACTGTGTTATTTAAGCTGAAGAAGAGTTTATGACAACAGTATGTTAAATGTGCAACAAAAGTTAAATCTCAACTCAGAGTAACATGCATTAGCAAGTTGGTATCTTACTTTTGTGCAAGGCAGAAGAGTTCAGGCCTCTTCAAGCAGTGGATATTATGACTTTATTAACCTCTTCCAAAGTACTATTCTTCCCCCTACCCACTTAAACCTTAATAATCCTCTAGTTTTAGAAGCTTTTATTCATTCTAACGTAGCAAACTCATCAAAAGCAACCTAAAAGAGCTGGCTGTAGCTCCATCTTGGTCAATCTGCTACAAATTTAAACTTGTATCAAAATGTCTCCACAATACAATTCAATGGGCAGCTGCTGCTTAGTTCTTAGTGAACATCTGACTTCAGTAGTTATTTCTAAAACCAGATAGCCAGGAAGTCAAATTATTCACAAAAGAGTTTATTTTCATATCCTTTGTAAAATTCATTCTGAAAACTCACCTACAACATCAGCAAATTTCTATCAGGCCTCCTTATTCATTCTTCCATTACATGAACATTTTACATACCCTTATTCCATGGAAAATTAGTGGAAATCCTTTCCTGGGCAATTTCTTCCAGTGCAACAAAGAATTTACTACTGAAGTGTCTGCGCAAACTTCTAGCTCCTTATGATAAAACAATTTAGATGGCAAGGCAAGCAATGCAGCATGTGACCTGTAGTTCTTTACAAGTTTTGTGATCTGCAAAGACAAAAACCAAAATCCATAACTGAAACCGGTAATTATTTGTCAGACTCCACAGTACACACCTCCCAAGCAGATACTACCTTACTATCCTCTAGCATTTAGCTTTTCCAAAGCTGCTGAAGAACTGTATATTAAAGGCAAAACCTGCAGGTGTTACCATCTCTAAGTAAAGAAAATAATTAAAAAAACCTAAGTGAGAGCGATTTTTTGAAGGATCACCTCTTTCCCCTCCAAAGAAAAAAGAAAGAAAGAACTGAATGTACGTGACAGTTGAATTGGTCATCCTCCAGTTCCTTAAAACATTTGATCTATAGACACAGACACTTTTTTTTTTAAGAGAGTCAGATTTTTTTCACAGGATTTCCATGGATGTAACTTGTTCTTTTGAGGAAGTCTTGACAGGCAGCAAGAAAGCGACAGGATAGCTGACAGAAGCTGGCCTTAGAAACCAGTAATGTATTTGTCTTTAAATGAAAGAACAGCTTTAAGGAAGCATTCCGGTCAGTAATAACTAGCTATGCCCTGTAAAAACACTAACATATGATACTGAAGTCCAATGGTATCTAACATAAAGCCCTCACACTTCCTTGTCTCCCATTACACCAATTCTCCTTAAGCATTGTATCACGAACACAATAATGAAAGTTTGTCATAACAGATTTTGGGAGGAAGCGTGTTAGGCTTTTCAGTAGGCTGAACCTAACCTAAAGCCTAGGGCCAAACACCCCTACTTTCCCCCTTGAACCTGCCATCAGATTTCCTCTCTCCTCTGCTTACATGGTCATCCAGCTAGCTCTTGCTCCCACTTTAACTCTTCAAAGTATATTATCATGAGAAGGGGAAGGCATCTTAGTAAGTTTAACTTTAGCCCTACATTCCACATTCAGACAAGAATTTAAAGCAGCTGAACATCTGTGCTCATTTATGCACTACACTACCTCTGCCACTTAACACAGACTTTAGGTACCTCACCATACAAGAGTTTTGGGAAGTTATCCTTCAGAGGAAGGGGTGATAACCAAACAGGAACAGTTTCTTTTTTCCCTTCTGGAAACACTATGTTTGCAAAATTAATCTTTATGTTTTAAAGGGAGGCTTCGTTTGTCTTATGTTAAAAGTAGAAGTTGTACTTGTTCATTTGTGGAAAACTAAGTTACAAAGTTATGGTATGTGTGGATAATGGAGGTGGAAGGGAATTTTAAGCCATTATTTAGAATTCTGCTTTGTGCACCATATTTGACTTACTCTGCCTAAGAATAGACAACTCCTTCAAAGAAGGTTTTTAGCATGCTGGAAGGCTCAGTATCCTTGCTATTCAGAGTATATATTAAAAATAATCAAGCTTTCCTAGAGAACTAATGCTCAAGCTAGACTTATTACTAAGCATCAGGGAACAAAAAGGTGCTAAGAAAACAGCAGGAACCACAGTCTCTCATTTTTTTTGATTTAGATGAAAAAAATTGAATAAAATTGCCGTTTTACTCACCAACAAAGGATTATATGCTCCACAGGCACTAAAAGCATCCTCATCTCTCATATATATTTCTCTTGATGTCAGTCTTTCCAGCAAGGAAATATTTAATCCAAAAGTCAGTGCAAGTTCGGATTTTATTACTGGCCCTAACTGCTTTGGATCTCCAGCAAGAACTATCTGTATATACAATAAAAAAAATAATAATCCATCTTGTATTAAAACAGTTATAAAAAAAAGTACTTTCAGTAATGTACACACTTCAGAATTCAAAGGTCAATTTATATCAAGTATTCTGCTCCCCTCCAAACTTCTCATCTGTATGAAAAGCAGAGTTAGGTCCAGGACACAAGTACATTGTTGTCTTACACTAAGAAAGCATGTTTTTATTTTGTCATCTTCCACACACTGAATCCTGTCCTACCAATGCAGACTTGCTTTAGATGTAAAACAGCTTGTTTAAGTGTGGGAAATGGATATTGTACATGAATAAGACTTATTAAAAGTACTCAGAATTCCATATTTGTTACCAGGAAACAGCTGATTGCATTCTACACAATTCACAAAAATACAAACAGTAAACCAAAACTTTTTTGCTTTCAGTAAATGATGCTAAAAGAATTACCTGTCCATTAGCTTCTGAAATCAACCCAATAGGAATCAGGCTCTCTGGTTCACTTGCTTGCCCTGCCTCATCCAGAATCACATGAGTGAAGTGTCCAAGCCTGGAATTAAATAACATGAACCCAAAACAGGGCTGTTTTCAGATTAGTTCATTCTGCCACCCGGTGGTTGACCTCAGCAATTCTGTTAACTTCCTTGTCAAGTGTGCCAGGTAACTCCACACACACAGAGAAAAAGATGGGTATTTTCAACACAGAATACAGAAAGAACAACCCAGTAACTTTAATTTGCCATTTTTGATTTTGTTTACATACTCAGATATATACAACCACTGGTTATCTTACTTAAAGCATAGTTTACACAAAGGTTAAGACATTCAGAAAAGCTTTCCTTGTTCCGTTTCCTTCACGTACAGCAAAAGGTAATTCCCAGACTTTGTTTCTCAACCAAAACTCCTCAAGCCAGTTAGGCTTCAGAGTGTCCTTTTACAAGGTTAAAATAAAAATCAAAGGGATCTTTAGTTAACAGAACTTGACATGGTGGTTGTTCACAGTTAGCGAAGGTGACTTGATAAAAACGAAATACAATACAATTTTTAGTGTGACAATAATTTTGAGCCAGAACGATTGTCAACAGCAATATAATTTCCATGGCTTTCACTGGTAATGGTGGAGAAGTTACAGTGTCAAGAGAGTCTCTGCTGAAACATTACAAAAACCAAGTGGTTTGCTGGGAAGATAATTTTGAAAGAGAGACGTATGCAATAAACTATTGAAACAGCTCAAGTTACAGTACAGAAGGTATCTAAAAGCTCTGGGTTTCATAACATCCATGTCTCAGTGATGTTCCTATCTATAGTACTCTACCGTATTTCTGTTTGATAAAACATTCCTGCACTGCTGCATGTGGTAATTATTATCCTGAACCACAATGCTTGTCGAATATCATCACCATCTTTGCAGTAAGATTTCACTGTGTCATCAATTTGCTGCAAAAACAAAAAGGTATTTTGTAAAATGAAATGCCACTCTAAAACTAAATGTTTAAATTTGAATAAAAAAATCCACTGGAAACCATTTTAGAAGAGGAGCAAAATGCTTAGATTTAAACTCATTCATAAAACAAAATGGTTTTTTCATTAATTTGCCTAAACAAAGTAGTACATACTCAAGATGTCTGTTTTCTTTACTGGAAGGATCAAAACTGAACATAGAGATATTTCATATACATACATTTATATATGTCTGTTTATATATGTATTATTTTTTTATATATATATAAAGATGACAATCCTACTTCCTTGCTTTTCTGCATAAGTAGCCTTCATTTGGAGACAAAGGCTTGACTTCAGCAGCAGATTTTAGGATTGCTTTGCAAGTCAAGGCATCTTACCACATTAAAAATCCCACAAATATGTATGTGCTGCTTGTGGAGTTAAGCACTGCAAGAATGAACTTAAGATTCTACAGTCATACAATCAAATTAAGAACTAAGAACATTTTCCAGCTAATCTTCTGGAAAAGCTGGAGTAATATGTTCCATACTTTGGATCCTAAGCAAGCCTAACCAGCCTAATAAAATACTGATTTAGTAATGTAACTGTCAGTGGTTAAGATTAAAACATTGCAATGGAACTATTAAATGGCAGATATCAATAATATTACCTCTTCTGACCTGAAGCTAGCATTAACTCGGACCATATCTCCTGGTTTTAACATATTGCTTTGATGCAGCCGCAAGCAAATCAGATCTGTTGCAGCATTTGATGGTGCACAAACCAAAATTCGACTGTCTGGTAGAGTATAATGTATCTACATTAAAGAAGATTGACATTAAAACACACACTTATTCAGAGAAGTAGCAATAACTCAAACATGCCTACCTTATTTCACCGAATACAGAACCCAGAAGAGCCCTGCATACGCATTATATTTACTTTTGCAGTTCAAGAACACTAGTCTTGATAGTCATGACTAAGTACTCTCAAACTGTATGCACTGACAGCAGAATTAATTCCTGGTTATCAGATTAACGTATACCTGTGCTTCATATTATGCACTACTGGAGGCACAGGTTAGATACTGTTCACCAAAAGACAAGAAGACTTGAAAATAAGCCATTCAGGAATTCTGTTAAATCTTTATCAAGTTCTCTCCTCTTTCACAGAGCTACAGAAAATGATGTTTTAAAAAAAAAAAAAAAAAAAAAAAAAGAAGAGTATTTTGAAAACTCCTTGGCAAAAAAAAAAATAAAAATGATGGTACTTACAGGATTACTGTAAGTGTTCCATCACTGAGAAGATTAGAGGTGACTGAGTTGTCATCCACTATTACCTGTAAAATAGCTTCAACTACTGTTAATGTTTTTCCAGTTCCTGGTGGACCAAAGAGAACATAAGGTGTTGGACGACATTCACCACTCAGTATCCTTTTCACTGCCAGTTTCTGTTGTGCATTCAGCACAGGATTGAAAAATTCACCAGCTCTCTGTTGATGTGTCACAGTTTCACCAACTATAATAAAGATAAGCTTATATTAGAACTCCACATTCTTCAAAAAATTTTCATTTTTCTTATGTGGTAACAATTAACAACTTTCTCAAAAGTTCTGATGTCATAGAACAGCATGTAGAAAATAAGCCATTAATATTTCAGAAGTGTACTTGATGTTTTATTAAAGTGAAGGCCAGAAAAGGACTACAATTATGGAACCCAACTATCTGTAAAGTCACTAATTTTAGCATGAATCTCACTTTTATTTATCCTAGAATAGCAAAATTTCAGTAACTCTCAGTAACTGGTACTTCATGGATAGTACCAGTATTGGATGACAAGTCACAACCACTGAATTTTCTTAATCCTGTCTGAATTAATCTAGCTTTAGCTTTCTACAGCAAAATCTTATTAACCCTTGCACAGAAATGCACTCTAGGTAATCCATTCCGTATTTCTTTAGGCATCCTATTGCCACAAAGTGATGAAATCACCCTCTTTGGCAATTAAGTACACTGATATTTAAAGTCACACTTTCCAGAGAAGCACAGGAATGGTATGGGCTTTCTACTCTCAAGTTTTAGCTACTTTGGCAAAACAGCTATCTCAAGAATAAGACAACACACCAGTAACAAATTGGAAACTTTGAATGTGCCAAAATTTATAACTAAATGACTGGGAAATGATTTATTGAGGACAAAATACATCACTAGATGTTTGCTGCCCTGCCTTGGAAGTTTTCAAGGCCAGGTTGGATGGGGCTTTGAGCTATCTATTGGAAAGTGTCCCCGGCTACGGCATGGAGATGGGACTAGATGATCTTTAAGGTCCCTTCCAACACAAATCATTCTATGATTCCATGAAACGGAGATGTTTAAGTTATCCACAGAACAACTCCAATGAAACTTCCTGCTAGAACTGTTCTAGAATGTGTCTGTAAGAGACAGAGCACGAGGACATCTAAAAGGTATCTTGCTCAGCCCTGGTTTACTGAAGTGATCACAATCCTGAACTGTAACACTTTTGAATATAAAGTATAGAAAGTATACCAAGTTGGCTTGGTTGCACAGCTACTCTCCTCACATCTGCTACGTTTATCTCCCTTGATGCCATGCATTTTGCCTGTTTGCTCTGCAGCTTTTTGACCTGAAAACAGCAAAGATAAATGCATTTATAACCTTAAGATGACAGGCAGCTATCTTCACTAACACTTTTGAAGTTGCTAGTTTTTAATTTTTCCCAGTAAGCAGCATTATCCCATTAAACAGAGTATCTACCGTAAAGACAGAGCAGTAGAGAAAGGTGCTAGGAATTCCCACCTTAAGTTTAAGATTTCTAAAAGTTTGGCTTATGTTAACATTAAACATTTATTTCACAAATATTTTGCAAGCTCAGACAGGGATTTTTAAGCCATGACTGAATAACTTGTATCCTTCCACAAAAGCTAATATTCACATTCCATACCACTAAGCAAGATTATGTCTCTTTCAGATTGTAGCATGGGAGAAAACTGTTTGTAAGGAACGTGGTGTTTGCAAGGTTCTGGACCAGATGCCTCAATCATCTTAATACTGATCCTAATCCAGTGAAGTGATGAGCGTTAGAAGTCGATTACTCCTCGTACAGGACAGAGGTATCATACGGAGATTTTTGCTGCTTCCCCAGAGCCATGATGTCATGGAAAGACTACAAGGCTCATCTAGTCCTTCTGACTGCTTCCTTTGCTGCTCACCCATGTGGGTACTCATGACACCTTGAACAGATCAATGGGAGGATCACATAGCTCTGGGTAAGCATGGGGGGTCCAGGTTACGTTCTCCATCCTAGTCAACCAGAAAGGTCCCAACAGAAGCAAACATCTTGCAGAACAATAACTACCTGTGCTGCCGCTCTCACCAGCACAGCTCTGGGTGGACGTGCAGGAACTCCTTGACTGCACATTATTAATTGCAAAAATAGAGATATGTCTGAGTTGTTACCACAGGAGGATGGAACAACAGCAATACTGTCTGGTGGTCTGTAACAAATCTCTGCCAGAAGGAACACGACATGGATGACACTTCTGACAAACAACTGGCATCAGTGTCCTGATCACAGGTTGTGCAGCTTTCCTGTAGATTTCAATCATTCACATGCCTACTTAAAATTCACCCAAGGAAGGGTCTAGAATTTCTAGCCTGAGTTGGTGACAACTTCCTAACATAAATTATCACTGATCAAAACACGCTGATCAGAAGTAACACTCTACTAGACTTGCTGGTCATATACAGGAAAGGTATATGTGTCCATATAGCAGCTTTGGTTGCAGAGACTACAAGATTAGAGGAAGGCTAAGAAGGTAGAGCAGTGGAGTCACAACTCTGGCCCTTCTAAAGTAAATCTCAGTCTTCCTAAGAAATCATCAGGCAAAATCCTCTGGGAAGCTACCATGTGGGGAAAAACGTGCCTACGAGAACTAAAAGTTGCATATTGAGAGATCATAAACAAACCATTCTGTTGCACAAGATCATCAGGCATTTCAATAGAAGGCCTGCTTAGCTAAGCTTGTAGCTTCTTGATGAATTTATAAAAAGTTTATTACAAGCAGAAATAAGGACATGCAAAATGTAAAAACACTTTGTGGACAGTTGACAAAAATCAGGAAGGTCAAAGAGATCAAAGCACAGCTGAAGCTAAAATGCAGCAATAACAAAGTAATAGGAAGGGATTTAGCAAGTGTTGTGATGGAAGACGTGACAGTTCAAGAATCACGGAGGCTCACAGATGGATATGGGAAAGAACTCAACGTCTTTTCTGCCTCACATGCAGGCATCCAGACCCTTGTGCAAACTAACAGTACACAAAGGAAAGGGATGAGCAACAGAAGGGGAGGACCATGCCACAAACTGCCTAGAGACACTGGATAGGGTAGATGTGATTCACCACACTAATATGATTGTGGACACTGCTGTCTATTATCTACAATAAAAAAAAATAAAATCAGGACAAGCCAAGGAATGTATCTGACAGCAGGAAAAAGCTAATATTGCTCCAATTTAAGATGGACAAGGAAGACCTGGGTATAGCCCATAGGCCTCACTCCAGTTCCTGAAAATATCATGGAGCACATCCTAGATTCCACAGCCTTCACACGATTGGAAAAAAGGGTGACCAAGAATAGTCAAGACTGCTAAACCAAGAGGCAGATCTTTCATGAGCAACTCTATTTTCGTCTATGAAGAGGAGACTATTATGTGGACAGACTATTATGGACAAAAGAAAAACAGTCATTGTAATACTCCCTGACATCAGGAAGGCTTTTGAAATTGTTTACTTACCACATCATTCTTATTTATAGGCTGAGGACATATTAGCTAGATCAACAGACAGATGAGTTGAAAATTGACTGAACTACTGGGCTCAAGGAGTATTAATCAACAGATTGATACTCAGCTGGAAGCTGGTCAAAAGCTAAGAACCCCAGGGTTTTTGTTGGGACCAATACTACTCGGTAACTTCACCAATGACTAGGGTAAGACCAAATAACACCCTTGACAAATCTGCAGGTAACATAAAATCAGGATTCATACCTCAAATGCCTGATAATTCATCTTCACTTCAGATGGACCGAGAAACTTGGCAACAGAGCCAGAGCCAACAGAAAAATCATGAAATTCAGTAAGAAGTGGAAAGCTCCACACCTGGGACTGCATAACTGCGAACCACAACAGGCTGAGAACACACTGGTTGAGCAGTAATCCTCAGGCCCTTTTCAGGATCCTGGGATACTGTAGATGCTAGAACTGTACACGAGCCAATATAATGTTCTTGTTATGAACTGGAGAAGCTGAGAGAAATTGGATTTTTAGTTTAGCCATGAGAAGGTGAAGCAGCAGTCTAATAGCCCAAGATGGCTTAAATCAGAGTTACAAAAAAAAATGAGAAACAAACACTTCTTTGTAGTCACATATGAGATATATATATATATATATATATATATAAATAAAATATATAACAAGGGACCACATCCACAAATTGCAGGTAGAAGATTCATACTGGGAATTAGGAAAAAATCTTGAGCGGAAAGGTGGTGAAGCACAGGTTATGCAGGGGCTGTGGAAACTCTACACAAAAATAAAGAAACACCTCCCAAGCTGTCCCATTCCCAAGCCGTCTTGATTTAGTGTTGGCGACAGTCCTACTTCAAATAGGAAGGAGGACTTGGTAACTTTCTGAAGTCCTTTCTGAGAAACGTTTCTAAGTTTTCTTCATAGAATTTAATTAGCAGTAAAGAAGCCTGGGTCAACCTACCCAGAACAGCATCATTACCTTCTATCACAAAATTATTTCCTGCCACAATAACAGGACTTAAGTACCTACTCAACAGTAGCTATGAAAACTACTCCAAGGCAAATCTGACAACTCCAATTACAATCATACAGTATTTTTATAAGCACTTTCCATTTTGAGACTGGAGCATTAGCTTCACAGTATCACTTATCATAAAATCCCATCCCCAGGCAGCAAACAAAACCTTCTGTCATCAGAAAGTAGCAGAATACAACTTAGATTCATTCTTTGGTACTCCATTATGCAATTCCTTTTTAACAATAGCTGTACAGTTAGTATCTGAATGGCACTCAGCATTTTAAGGACCATTTACAGAATAGATACCTTACTTTCCTGCTGGGAACATTGTTCAACGCCATCATCAACAATGCTATACTCAGTAGTATTCTGGGTCTTGATAGCTTGTGGCGATTGTAAGACAAACCTTTCCGGAAATAACACTTCAAATTTAGAGATGAAAGAGAAAGAGAAATTTGAAAGCCACACAAACACTTTGCACTTTTCACTAATTAACGTTATTGCTGATACATCAGCTTGCTCTGAGTCACCAAAAATGGTTTATCAGAACTAACGTAAAAATGGTAAAGAGCTGTGTGAAGTTTATGTGGACTGTTCTACTCAACCATAAACCAGGAAATGAGTACCTTTTAATAAATTCCAAGGTAACACAAAACAATGTTGTTTCACTTGCTATTATTATAACAGTACGATTACTATAATTCTTATTGGCTCAAACAGTTCACAAAAGTTTGTTTCGACTCCTCTCCCCTGTGATGGCCCACAGATGAAATTATTCTGATGACATTTACTCTAGACTCAGAGAGGTTTGCTTGTTTTTTTAAATACTACAGAAAACTCCTCTAAGAACAAGCTACAATGCATTCTTCTCAGTATGCCCTTATGTGAAAGCAATATAAACCATGTGACTTCCTCTAGATCGCTTAAAGTCAACTGAAACATACCTTTTTCACCCAGGTAGACTGCTTGCTCAACTGCCAGCTGGCATCGCCTGCTAGTAATCCTGTTATCAGAATATGAATTTGTAGATTAAAGCAAAAGTTTATTTTGCAGTATTTATTACTATGCACCAGTGGATAAGAAAATAGGAGTTTAATTTTTGTAAAGCAGCATCTATTGAGAAATATGCTGCAGAAACGCCAATGAACAGCTTTGCTACGAACAATATTGATACGTATATTCTTTAGCTCATCAGTGAGACAAAGAGGGGCTGGTGTTCCAGACTTAGATAGTCTTTCACGGAAGTTCTCTGCAAAGCTGATTTCACAAAGAAGATAAAGCAACTCCGTACAGATAGCAAACATCCCACAAATAAAACAAAAGTATAAAAGGATGGGTGGTTAACATCAGTGATTTATTTTTTTTTGGCACAGTCTTGCAGCCATATTAGTATATTTTTTTCCTAAACCCCCCCCCCAAAAACCCCAAAAACAAAACAAAAAAAAAATCAAAAAAAACCCAAAAAAGAAACAACCACCCTGCCTCATCCCTCCTCATTTCACTGCCTGGCACTGCTGCAATCACTTAGAGTGGCTAGAGACAAGAATTCTTTGTACATCATCACTACAGTTGCAGTTTTTTACCAATGCATGTAGTGGCAAAGGTATGTTGAGGGAAAGAGGTAAAAGAATTGTCAAAATCATAATTATGTCCTTCTCCTACCTGCATCCACCAGAACACCCAACTGACAGTCGTATATATTTTAGAAGTCACTTTACTAGAGGAATCATTAAATGCAGCTTTTTGGAAACATGAAAATACCTGCAATGCACAAACTCCACATCCATGGGTTCCAAGTTATAAGCCTGTTCAAAGTCTGCATTACATTTAAGAGTAACATCTTCATTACGTATCTGTTGTAAAGATAAAAGAAGTCAGTGTATTGATGTGTTTAAAGTATTAAACCTTCAGAGAAGCACCTCTGAAAGCACTGAACAGCCCTGTCGCCTCCAAAAAGAACACCCAGATTTACCTGCTATCAACGTATTGCATATCTAGATTATGTTACGAGTGCTTTCAGAGCAGGTAAAGATTATAATCTAGAAAGAACAGGGAAGCCAAAGTCTTTAAAAAATACAAAATCGTCACTCCAAATGTAGATAATACAAATCTAGCTTCCCAGAACATAGGTTAAACTAGTCTGCAACTCTACGAATTGCCAGCTTCCCCTTTGTAACCTGTTGACCACAGTACTTTCAACAAGAGATACACCTTACTTACCTCAGTAATATAAGCAATGTACTCAATTACATGCTCAGAGTAGATCTGACTTTTCAGTATCACCTTACCACCTAATTGCAAACAAAGTTACAAGACAACATACTGTTACAAGGAATAGTAAAATTCTTGCTGTAGCACTTAATTTCTTCCTCTTTTGCATGGCTAAACAAGGAATTTGCAGGATGCATGATGTTAACTAACTTCAGTGAAATTACTGTATCTGTAAGTACCTCTTCTGAAATGCAGTTGTATGTTACATTTCAAAAGGTACCTAATTACATCATCAGACAATACTTCCTGAAAACAGTCTTTTGTATATTGTATTATTTGAGATTCTGAATTTAAACTACTGTCGCAGCTTTTGCTTTTGATACACTTAACTGTAATGTAGTAATAACTTAAAAGACAATTATTTTTGCTGAAAGCCCCACCAATTTTCATACGTAAAAATCCTAAAAAGTAGTGGAACATACATAAGAACAGACACATGCAATGCTGCTTCACACAGCAGCCAATTAAGACTCATGTTAACAGTACAGTTCATCTGGCTAGGAGTCTAGATTAATAACTTTTGTTCAAATATGTGACAGACTTCTTTAAACAAATGAATAAGCAATGGAGTTTGTGTTGCACTGAAAATATTGATCAGCCTGCCATTTATCTCACATTAGTTACTACCTGGAATCAGGTGAGGTGTGCCCTCTTCCACTCCTGGCACTTCCAACACTAACAAGTTCCCATTCCTTTTCAAAGTAACCCCACTCATGTTAAAGTCTTTTATGTCCATTTCTGCATGGATCTCTTCAAGCCACAAGAGAGTAGAAAAGTTTGCTTTATAATTATCTAGATTAAGACCCTGAAAACCAAATCAAAACAATATACATTATTGTAACTTCTACACTAAGATATGGAACCCACTATTCTTAACATAATATGAAACACCTCTTAAGACGGGCTGTACAGCAACTAGGTTGCCAACTGAGGCACTTAAATATATGTATCTATATATTAACTAGTATTTTAAACTCCCCCTGCAGTCAAAGCGCAGTTAGTATAATCCCTGGAGTTCAGATACAATAGCCAGTCAGCTAAAGGGTTAGCCAAGTCTCTCCCTATTACAATGGCAACTTCAACATCTGAATTCAGTGAGCAACCTACAAACGGATTTCTATGCTCAGAAATCCCAAAAAGCATAAAATCTAAATACATAGGTCAGAGACAGGTGAAGAGAGTCATGTCAGTCTTGACCCTGGCTGATGATTATACAACTTCTGGCAAGCTGAAAGAACCTGAACTTCCTCTTCAGAGGTTACTACATCTCACTGAAGTGGTATTCTCCAAGACTTCTAAATAATAAGTGATAGCACAGAATGGTTTCTATTTGGTATCTTCTCATTGAGATACAAGGTGAATGAGCAGTGCTTTCTGGAACAGACTTAAAAGTCACCAGTATCAGACAGCACTTAAGGTGTGTGGTTAAAGAGATCACCATTAACAGCAGAATTTTAGTATACAATTATTTCAAACACTGCAGTTTTGCCTTCCTTTTGAGAGAGGATCGCTAATCTGCTATCTTAACGCTGTGACCTCAGCTTTTGTGTGAGCTGTTTAGAAAGCAGACAACATAATTTTTCAAAAGTGTAAAAGGCTAAGTACCATCTGCAGTTCATAAGTCCTTAAAAAGTTAGGGGAAAGAAGTGAGTTGCAGCAGAAGTTCTACCAGAAATCAAATCAGGACAAAGTTTTGAAGAATGAATCACTGGAATATTCTTGTTAGACTTCAGGTTTTTTTGGGGGTTTTTTTTGGGTTTTTTTTAATGTATTCTGAAATAGCTATACTTGAAGGAAGAATCTTAACAAGCTGTAGTGAATTAAATTTGAGGATAAACCAGAAAAGAATCCTCTGTTATTGCAATAACTTAAGAATTTCTGCTTTCATTTGCTATGAAACAACTGCTAGACTACTGTTCTGACATACCAAAAAACCCTTTCCAATGATGCCTAAAAAGTGACAGTGAAAAATAATCTCTGTTCAGCTTCTGTAATATTTCTCCCACTCCCACTGCACTTCTACTCCGTTTTCGGTTTGTCACATTTACCCTTTCGTGCTCTTATAAGCTTGGATTCTGCGACATATTGAAATACATAGAAGTTATGGCATATAGATGTCTTAAGCCTACTTGGTAACAGTACTACATCACCTTGTATTACACTACGGGCTACACATCTTTGCTAAATTAAGGCCAGCTTGAAGAAACACACTTACATAGAATATATTTTCTTATATAAACCTACACTTGCATACCTCTGCCAGGAGAGGCTGAAAGGTCAGTATGTCTAATTTCTGCTCCACACATTTCCTTAACTCATTTGGTATGGTATAATGTGGGAGAAAGCTTGGCAACTTCTTTCTATGATTTCTAAAACAAACAGATAAAAATAAGTAGGACATATCATTTAGCTTTCTCAAATTATATATGTGAAAAACAGATAATTAACATGCCACATCATCAAGGCTATAAAACCAACACACACACACACCCCCACACCCCAAACCCAATGATTCCTTCAAGGTAACAGCTGAGACATGTCCTGGTTTTGTGGTAGTTGCCAGCTGGGGTTAAACCACAACAAGAAGTTTGCTGTACTGGGAAGAAAGGTAAGCGTTGCAGTTACAGATTACTTGAAAACATTGTGTGCCTGCTTTTTCAGTAGTGATATTTTTGTAACTAAGCAAATACTGTAAGTATAATGGAAGCGTATTTGCAAAAGAAGTTTTGAATGAAAGATGGGAAACATTTATCAGATACAGATATCGAAGTTGCTTGATGAGTTGAAAAGCTAACTCTCTTGCAAAACTATTTCCAAGTTTCCATCATTTTTCTCAATAACACAACTGTTACTTGTGGATTACTATACAACAGTGTTTATCATCACATTATACAGTAGAAAGAGCTCCCATTTGAGAAACCTACAAAGAAATGAAGCAG
The DNA here is from genome assembly GCF_023638135.1 of Falco biarmicus. Classification (NCBI taxonomy): domain Eukaryota; kingdom Metazoa; phylum Chordata; class Aves; order Falconiformes; family Falconidae; genus Falco; species Falco biarmicus. The sequence continues at coordinate 6,999,680 of NC_079292.1, read as the reverse complement.
TTCATCACTGAAACAACCTCTTCTATCAGTTAGGTCTACAATGATCTTGTTTACAACATATGTAGAAACACGTACAGACTCTCAGTTTTGTATCACCTTTGTCAGCATTACAGAAGGGATACAGCAATACCAAATACAGCAGTATTAGGCAAGTGTTATTTTTTTGGCTCTAACTCCCAGTACCTTCTGCATGTAGGGGCAACCACTGTTGTCTTCCTTGGCTGAGGTTCTGGAATAATTTTAGGCTTTCTTAGAGAAAATGGTTCCACAGGTGCTATTAGTAATTCTTCTTCGGTTTTTACAGTGGCTTCAACATAGCGTCCAACAGTAAAATCAGAAAAACCAAGCAACAGGAGTTCCTTGCTGTACCCAGGATTTCTTCAAAAGTAAGCAAAAGTTATATTCTTAAAACCATCATGTTCATACTTCATTTTCCCCAGTCGTTAAGTATATTTTAAAATAAAAGTGTAGGTTCTCATTTCAGTAACGTGAAAACTACTAAATTAATTCCTCACACTTAGTCCCCATCGTGGTTCAATCAGGGTATCATAAATAATAATAAAATAATAAAAAAGAAGTAAAAATCTCAAAACCCTAATTTCATCAAAAGTGTGGATAAAGAGCAAAATCCCTCCCCTCAGCATACGAGGTACAGAATTAATACTTCCGTCACAAGGAACATCTTTGAATTACTCTCACTGAAAAAGATGAGCCAAATACTTCCAGAGGAACATGAAGCATAGCCCTTCACTGTTTGCAGCAACAGCTTTGTTGGAGCAAAAGCTCCACCTTGCTTAAGCATACCCAGAACTGAATCCTAACTGTAAGCACATCAAGTGGAGAAAGAAGGAAAGAGCCTTTATTTCTGAAAAATGCACTTCATATTTGTAAGCTGTGCTTGGGGAGTGACAAGGGGGGGGGGGGGGAGGGAGGAATAAAATCAGAGGGAACATTTTCTTCAGACTGGTTTCTACAGAACTTAAGACAAAAGATCTAACATACACCATCTGCTCTAAAAATCCCTTGAAGAACTCATCCCAGCGCTACCTAGAGCCCAATTCTCTCCTCAGCACTAACTACATAGTCCAACACTGTTATTATGTGCCTGAAACAAAAGCATCCCAGAAGGACTCCAGCTTACTTTCTCTTTGGCAGGAGTAACACTTTTTCCTGCCAACTAACACTATCTGCTCAGATTAAAGCTATAGCCTGGTTTTCTCTGATATACAAATTCAGTGAGACACTATAAATTGTCCAGATTTACGGTCTGAATTTTCAGGTTCTGTGGTCTCTTAAGTGGCCAGCCAGCACTTGTTACCTTCATGCTGCAGTGTCCCATGCAGTTCTGTGTGGATTGTTCTGTCTTATTACAAGATTCTCAGATTTTAAGGCACTTATAGATCTACAGTGAAATATGAATTGTTCTTTCTACGTACTTCTCCACAAAGGCAACCCATGCCTGCCACTTACCTTTCAATTTGCAGCTAAATCATCCCCCTATGAAAATTTCTACGCCTTGCCTCACTATTTAAAATGGTAGCAGAAGTAGTGTGAAAGTTAATGCAGTGTTACTTTGATGAATGAAACCATTTGATCTTGTTTTCCCCTGTCCAGCTCTTAAATTATGATCACAAGAATCAGCGGTTGTGGTACACAACGTTTGTAGAGCTACAGCGGGAAGTAAGTGAAAAGAATATGAAAGTAAGCTTTCCAGCATGAGGTTCCTACTTGAATTCTGAAAGAGCTCACACAAAGCCACTTTTTGTTCTTAACTAAATCCATGAAATATTTTTTATAGCAAAGTACTTTTGTTTTTCAAGGGTCTTCTAAGATCTGCAAACCAACTGCACTATAAATTACACCATCAAGTCAAAAAGTTTTATTTAAGCATACATAACCTGCATTTAATATCACAGGGCAGCAAAGCTTGAGATGAAGGCATGTAGCAATATGAACATGATGTCAGGATACCAAGACTGGAAGAAACCTGTCAGATATAACATAAAAATTCCCAGGAAATCTACATTAGCTCTAGTGCTCATGGAGCAATAGGTTTCCTGAAAGGAATGTAATCACCTGTAGGCATTATCTTCACCTTACTGTGTTCATTTTACAGAAGTTATCTACTCCCGCTATATTTCTTCATTTACTACTACCGTGTTCTTTCAACAAAAATCAGAATCAAGCATCAAAATGCTAACTATTTTCAAATTCCAATATATACTGGTTTACTTTAGCCTACACAAAAAAAGAAAACACTGCAGAACTGTGCCCAGAATAAGGGAACTATTACATCAATTTTTATGACTTGTTTCCATTGTATTGCTCAGAACCAATAGAAATACTCACACAGCTGTGCATATGATCACTATGAATGTTTTTCCACCTGGTGGTATGCAGATTTCTTCAGCAATATTGACATGCTTTATTGGTTGTTTCACATCTTCCCTTTGCTCATCTTCTGCATTATGTGGATCTTCATTTTTCACCAAGGAAAAGTTCTCTTTCATCCTTGATAAATTTGTATCCTGAGAATTGATTCCTTCTGCAGTAAACACATTATAATAAATTCTGTTACCACAACTGCTATCACTAGCATAGGCAAGTCTACTCAAACAAACTTACAGGTCTTTTGAGGAGATAACACTCAGCATTCAAATGTTAACATTTCACTGTACCTGGAACAACTCTATGCTTTGTAATGGATGTATTATTCAATGGCTTGTATGTTGTTCCTCCATTGTCATTACATGAATTAATTGCAGCTTTTGAGAGGTCGTCTTGGTTTATAGGAAAAGATGACAGATGTGCTTCTGGACTGTTCTCACATTTTTGAGGAATTTGGAAACTGAATTGCTTGTCTTTCACCCATCCAGCCAATCTGCAGCTGATTAACGACTGTGATACACTCCCTTTATTCCTAGAAGTAGTTATGTAATTAAGCACATAATTAAATGCATAGTTAATATTTTTGGGAAGCTTAATTCTACCTGAAGTCAAATACAACTGTCTGTAGCAGGTTAGCTCACCATTATTTCATAACCACTATCAGAAAGTTGCACTGTTGCTTCTAACTCATGAGGACTAGAACATCTGCTAAATGTACTAGGCCATTATCAACCACCATATGCAGCATACAGAAATACTACGTATAAAAAAAGCTGTGGTAACTTAAAATTTATCATTGGGTAACTAACTCTTAGGAAAGAGACATAGCAATGAATAGAGGGTATTCAGGTGTGACTTCATTTGAGCCTCTGTGCCCAGATGTGAAAAAAAACCAACCAGAAAACTTTTAATACATGAGCATGCAATAGTCCTCTTTTTTCTAAGATTTTGAAGATGACAGTGTATCTGCAGTTTAAATTAAACACACTTACAAGTAAAAGCGTTTCCTTTAATCCTCATTTCAGAAAGGATTTTACTAGGACTGAAAAGAGACATAGGACTGGGGAGTCTCAAACCACTATCTTTAAGATAGGATAGTCTTTTTGTTGAGTATCTAAAGACATTAAATTCGATATGAAATTCTCTGTAATTCCATAGTATTTGACGGTCACTTGAAGACCATGAACCACAAGGCTCAACAATGAGGGGCTTCCGTATGAAAGACAGGTTTACAAACTATGGAGTAATGATAAGAAAGCAAGCTTAGAACAATCAGAAAGGCTTACTCTATCCAAAGAATTATTCTTTTAGATTCCCCCTGCTTCAGAGTTCCAAAATTAGTCATTCTTGATACTTCCAACCCTCCTTTGTCTCTTATTAAGTCTTCATAAGGCTCATTCAGATTGACCCCATTAGAGTGAGACTGTCTGTAAAAATAATTTTCATTAGCAATTTTGAAACGCAGATAAGATTCAGCAAATATCTTTGATTCAGCATAAGCTTAAGAATCACTATACCAAAATAGTCATGCTATTTAGGAAGAAGCAGGTGAGAGGGTTCACTTTCTCAGCTACTTATAGTTCCAAGACAATCAATTACCTTTACTAATTTAAGCAGTAAGTTAAAAACCACAAGTCTCTTGTCAACAGCAAAATAAACCAGCATAAAACTTTGGATACAAGACTAAAATGATTAAGAAGCTAGCTAATCTTTGCTGAAGAGCTGAATCAAATGGTGACTGAAGCTGTTGCAGATCTCTTTGGGAGCTTAACCAAGACACAACAAAGAGCAGCTTCTTAGCAAGAGCCCTGATTAACACTGGGGTTTAAGAGATAAAATAACTACACTGGAAATATTTAACAGGTACTCCAAGCACTTATGTCTTCTGCTTACTGCTACAATCTGAAAGTAGCAAACTGAAGATTTAGTTTTTAAGGGTGTTTTTTGTTTTTCAGCCTTTTTTAAACTATCACACATACTACTTACGAAAAATGCCTATGAAACCAAAGTCACATGCTCTTCACTCTGAGACAGTGACCACCACTCTAACCTCACAGTGTCATCTACCTGTAGAAATCATTTGAACAATTGTTTCTATGCTACAGCTAAAACTATTCAGTTAGATAAAATGGCACAAAATTAACTTGGAAATACTTTAATAATCTCACCAATATTTACACACCCTAAGTGATCCTTAGTTATCCAATAAAGTAAAAAATGACTGCATCTGTTCTTTATTAGCTACATCAATTTACTAGCAAAGCCCACTAGATGTCTCCCACTGCAGCTTAAGCTGCTTCAATTTTTTGATATGGTAGGAAATACACGAAAACTGAGAAATCAACCCTATAGGTCTACTTTTGTAACTTGGGTTTAGTAATAATTTTCTGTTTAAAATCCATCATTAAAGTTACGTTCACCTGAAAGAAATCAGTGAGTTGTACTATTGTGCCAAGTGATGAAGCTTCATCCAGGTACAATTTAAACCTATTATATCTGTAATTTCCAGTGAAAACATCTTATCCCATTCTTCACAGTTCCTCCGAAAACACATGTACCACCCTTAGCTATATTTCCTAGAGATTGAACAAGGCAAGTTTTCCCAAAGACTATGAATGAGAGGTATCAAAATGTTGGTTTTGCTCTCGTTTGGACTTGCCAATTGGCCAGCAGTTTATTTTTGGCTTGCAGAATCAGATTACCAAGTCCTTGTTAGCACTGGGAGTGAAAGATTTTACATGAAATAGCCCTATTTATACACATTTGGGCAGTATTTGTGTTTTTCACAAGACAGTAACTCATAAGTCAAACTATCATTGCTGAAGAACTGCTACTGACTAGTGTTGCCTATTCTACACTTGCGTAGTTGCTTATTTCACAAATTTTTGCTGCTGCTTCTCCACCCTGATCATCTACTTTTCCAACCTTTACTGCAGTCTGGCCAGATCCACCTCACATCACATATGCCATCTAAAGTACCTGCAGAACCTCTCCCTCCCTTTGGTATTTGCAAGCCCAATGAATCTCTATTAGTCAGATCATTAAACTATTCCATTTAGGAGAGACATCTGAAGAATCACTACAACGTAAGCAAAATGGATTAAACTTCCATTTCACATCAGTTTTGCAAAGAATGGTTTTCAAACAGTAAGATCCTTGCAAGAAGAACATAGATTAGAGAAAAAACAAGGTCAGAGAGTGAGCTTGGCATTTTACTAACAAAACCAGGCAATATTCCTTCCTTGCCTAGCAATATCCCTGAGCTCGGTGGCTACTAGTTTTGCTTCTTGAGTAAGCACAGATGTCCCCACCTTCTAGACAGGAAGAAAAAGCAAGGGCCAAATCCTATCAGGCTGATCTTCCCAATGGTCTATGATGACTTCTAGACAACCAGTGAAGAATTGACAGTGTTTCTTGCTTAACAGATGCAAAAAAATTATGCTGCATAATTACAATTCATCTCTAGTTGTTAAATGAAAAGAGAATGAAAGAACAAATATTACCGATCCCAGCTGACTGGTACCAAACAGAGAGCTCTCCAAAGATAATAGGACCGATTGCTCTCCACCACAACCACATTCACTAGATCATGTCTACAAGGCCAATAGCCATCAGGAAGTCTCAATGAATCCAAAGTGAAAAATATACTGTCATCTATTGTACCACTTCTTCCACAGATGCTGGAAATGCGAACCTGTAACAGTTTGTTATTCAGTGTTACTTCATGTTATCTGCTTAAGCTAACAGGCATACTAGTATTGCATAGCTTTTTCCTGCAACAATCATTCTAGCATTAACACAGATGAATTCTGAAGTTTCAGTTATTCGTAACATATACACATAACATACAGCTCTAACCTAGAATCATTGTGCTTGTTTTTAAATTTAGAAGTGCAAAGAAACACAAATACCTCAAATAAGCATCACGTTCTACACAAGTGCATACTACAATATGTACATTTGATTTAATCATGATACCCATCTTGTGACTTACCAACTTATCATGGACTTCAATATTAGCAGTTACACGAGAAGAAATTTTTGTTGTTTGACATGCAAATATGTACAGTTCATTCAGTATGCACAGTTAAGGCAAATACAATAACCATAAACCTAATCTATGTATTAGCAGAGGGAACAAACATTTTCAGTAAAATAAAAAAAAAAAAGGAAAATGGTTGTTTTAAGCCAAACTTGGATAAATTAAATAATTTAAATTCCAATTACTTCTCAAAAAAAGACTGAAAATCCACACATCCTCATCATAATTAATGTAACTAAACCAACAGTAAGCATCCCAATCAACGATTGATAGCCAGTAGTAAGTTGCTCTTCCTGTTCTAACCAAAAAGTTTTTTTCAAAAAGCTTTGTAATTTTTGAAATAATCCTATAAATGGATGAGTTTATATGTTTTATCTTTTAAAGACGCATTATAAAGATCTACCAATACTACCAACTTAAAACCACCTTCAAAACCCTACTTCACACAAGATTCTTCTTGCCAAAAAACAACATGCAGAACACTTACCTTGTCTACTTGCTTGTATCTCAAAGGCTTAACAGCAACTGCTTCACTGTTCCATGTTGTCGAGTTAATAAAATATTTTGCTTGCACCCAGTCACCTTCAAAAGGTTTGAAACCTATGTAAAACAGAGCATTTCTCAAGTTTAATTGCTACCAATGACATCTGCATTACTCCCATACAGAACTAGTTTACAGTTAAATAAAATGACCATCCAGAACAATGCATTACTGAGATCCACAGAGTTCAAACTTCTCTGCAGTTCCTCCTCTAACAGGTTATGACAAACTATGTAAGAAATGCTGGTGGAAAAATACACTTGCTTACATATAATTTAAGATTACATGACTGCATGCCAGTTATGCTCAGTAGAAATGAACAGGTAGCTTTCTTCACCTAAATACCTGTTTGTTTCACAACATACACTCTATCAGAACTTGGGACACTGACTGCAAGTTTATCAGAAGATATTTCTATTGTAGATATTAAAAAAAAATAATTAAGGAAGAACAAACAAGAAAGTCCTTACCTTCACAGACATTTTCCATTGCAAAAAAAGTATTCTTATTAATATAGCCACCACCCTTAGAGACAGAGGTAATATTGCCAATTAATACTTTCATATTTAGTTCAGAAGCATCACAAGTAGCGTTGGAATCTCCCCACGTATTCTGGACAGCATCGACCTATAATACAAACACCCCTAACATTCAAACAGCTGATACTTCAAATTATATCTTAAACATATTCCTACAATAAATACCAGAATTTCAACTGTTATGGAAGTCAAGCTTCTTATTAGACAATTCTATGCTCACTGTAGCTGTTCATTTTTGTACAGGAACAAAATGAGTAGTAAACAATACGTTGCTTCTCTTTTAAGAAGTCTGCTGTGCGCTGCAACACTACCATAATTACATGTTGATTTGTCAATCTTACTCATGCTTCCTTGCTTTAGGTCTACTTAAGACTTTTCTTCATAATAACAAGAGGACACCCCACCCCCCCCAATGTGATTGTACGCAAGTGAAACTAGATCATCACTTTCTCAGAAAGCAAAACAAAAAAGTTTTCAAGTTATTTATAAACACTAAATGTATTTCAGACTGCCCCTCAGGCATTCTTTAGTAATTTGAACAAAAAAAACCCCAAAGAGCTGCTTCTTAGAGATTCTCCATATCAACACCTCAAACCTAAGTTTACTAGCTTAAACAGCCCTCTGCAGAACACAAGCTACAAACTGTCAAAGTATACAAACCATTCCCCCCCCCAGCTATGTTAGGGCAAGGATGTGCCACCTCTGCTCTTAATTACTAGAATTCCTAGAACCACAAGTTCTCTTCCTCGCTCCCAAAGGGCCACCACCATCACGAGTTCAGGGGTCTCTACTCTGCAGTTCAAACATTCATTCTTCAGAGGTTCCCTGCGCTGTACAAGGTCTGCTAGGGCCAGTAACAACGCCAACGCCAGGGGACAGAAGCACTTATTACTATTAAGCAAGAACTGTTTACTCCAGCTGTTATGTAGAGACACTACACTGTTCAATAAAGCAGGAGGAAAAAAAAAATCAAATTCTTCTTTTGTGAGGCTTATGAGGATAAGGACGTAGGCAAGCATGAAGAAAGCGTGCAAGGTATCTCTGCAGTAATTAAACCAATACAATGAACAAAATGCCCATGGACAAGTTTTTCCATGAACTGTAGCGTAAGTGTACAAGTTAGATCATTAAATTAACAACTTACTTCCGAAAACCAAGTGTTTACGAATTCACAATCAGAATAAAGAAACTGAGTGGAAAACTAGAATAACACAGATAAGGGAGTAACTAAAAAACCCACAACTGGACAGAAAACAAAAGTTCACTATAGAGTTTTCACTTCTACATGAAGACTAGAAACTGAATAAAAAGTATCTTCTCAGTATATAATATGAAAAAAATAATACAGTGCCGTAAGACTATACAGTGCAAGCTTTCCCTTACAGAGCAGTATGCACAGATGGAAGACAGCCCTCTCATAGCCACACTTTTCACAAATACTAAGACACACTTGTTAAATGCTATTACTACCTTTCTATGGTGCACTTCTTGGAGGCACAATTTGCACAAAGAACAAATGTATTACAAAGCAAGAAAAAGCAGTTCGAAGGCTAACTGCTTTGTCCTAATCACATGGATCTCATTCCAGATGCTGAAGCATCATCCTAGAACAAACACTGCTGAGGGAAGTTCATCCATTTACTAAAAATCTCAAGTTAACTTTTAAACTAGTTACACTGTGATTTGCTCCGTACAAGCAGCTTAAGCTTTGGTTCAGACTTTTGGTCAGGGTGAGTTTATCAGATTAAGTACACTGATCTAGTGCTGTACTTAACTGGGTACAGAACACGTGTTCTTGGCTTGTATCTGCTTGCTTTAGCTGCACTATACTTTATCAACTGCTTCTGCACTGCTGTCAGTCTTTGAAGCGCCAGTCATATTTACATAATAACTAAATGGAGAAGGGCCACTTGACTCAGCTTCTTAGCTAGATTATCACAGGCACCTGAGAGTTGAGCCTATATGATTTTTAAAAAAAATACAGTAGTTTAAAGTTGTGACAATGTATAATCAACCTTGAAGTAGGTTTACAAATGAAGTGTTAAGCAAGAAAGGTACTGAAATCAGCAACTTAGTGTCTTGGAGAGGTATAAAAATGGAGATTTTTTTACAACAGAAGTTTTGCAACTTGATGTTCTTATGCACTTCTGCGCAAAGAAAGTAAACTTGCAGCCCCTGTTTTTATGTTCTTAACTATTCATATAACAATAACAAAATTGACTTTGAAACTCAAAAAAGGTAATACAGAGATCTGAACTAGGTATGATGAGATAATTGCATCAGAATTTCTTTAAACCAATAGTTTCATATTCACTACATCTGGACTTACATTCAGAAAAATCAGTATTCAAGGAACAATATTTTAAAGGATATGGAATGTAGTAATAGTAAAAAACCAAAACAACTTATCCCCACTAGGTGAAGGGCTGGCAGTTTCTCCCATTTTGTAGAATTTGGCAGGCTAAAACTAAAGTAACTTCCAAAAGAACGTCTAAAACTGAAGTAAATTCCAAAAGAACGTCTCAAGACTAAAGAGAAAACGAGACCACTGTTTGTCTTCACCTCTTACCCTGATGGCCTTCAAGCCACCTGATGTTTTATCCTCTTCAACAGTCACAGTAACTTCCTGTCCAACCAGCAGTGGCATATTTTTTGTAACAGCATCCTTTGTGAAGATTATCATGTCATCTATCATCCCATAATCATGGCAAAATCTTGTCACTACTCCTTGTACAGTTTTTAATTCTTTGTCACCTGCATCCAAAAGTGTTGACATAAAACCAAATCACTTGTTTACATGACTATGCAATCAGTAATGAATGCTATTAAAAGTGCTATCCCTTCTACCAAAAAGTCATTCTCTTGTTCAATTAAAAATACCAACGGTTGCCAACTAATTAGTTTCACATTTAAGTCTTGAAGTCTTACAGCAGGTTATGCTTTCAACCAATTAAGCAAGCTAGTTAAATACAGACTACACTGTAAAACCAACACTCTTTAAGCTGCATGAAAAGTCCAGAATATTTTGAGGACCCATAAGGATCATTAAGGCCAACTCCCTGCTCCTCGCAGGACTACCTAAAACTAAACCATATGACTAAGATCATTTTCCAGATGCTCCTTAAACTCTGACAGGTGTGGCGCCACCACCACTTCCCTGAGAAGTCTGTTCCAGTCACTGGCCACCCTCCCAGTAAAGAATCTTTTCCTAATGTCCAATCTGAACTTCCCCTGATGCAGCTTCATTCCATTTCCTTGTGTCCTGTTGCTGGTCCCCAGAGAGAGGGGACCAGCACCTCCCTCGCCACTCCCCCCTTGAGGAAGTTGCAGACTGTGATGAAGTCACTCCTCAGCCTTCTTTTCTCCAAGGTGAACAAGCCAAGTGATCTCAGCTGCTCCTTCCGAGTCCTGCCCTCAAGACCCTTCACCATCTTGGTAACCCTCCTCTGGACAGACTCTAATAGTTTGATGTCCTTAGTTGACAACAAAACTGCACATAGTATTTGAGGTGGGACTGCACCAGTGGAGAGTGGGACTATCACCTCCCTTGACAGGCTAACTATGCTGTGCCTGATGCACCCCAGGGTGTGGTTGGCCCTTTTGGCTGCCAGGGCACACTCTTGGCTTATATTCGACTTGCCATCAACCCAAACCCACAGATCTCTTTTCAAGGCTGCTGTCTAGTCTCCCCCAGTTTGTACATATAAACACAGAATCACAGAATCATTTATGTTGGAAAAGACCTTTAAGATTATTGAGTCAAAATGTTAACCTAACACTGGCAAGACATCTACATGTCTTTATAATACCTCCAGGGATGGTGACTCAATCACTTCCCTGGGCAGCCTGCTCCAATGCTTGACAACCCTTTCAGTAAAGAAATTTCTCCCAATATGCAATCTTTCATGAACCCATGCTGACTGGGCCTCATCACCTGGTTGACCTGTACGTGCCACGTGATGGCACTCCGGATGGTCTGCTCCATAACCTTCCCCAGCACCAAGGTCAGACTGACAGCCCTATAGCTCCCTGGATACTCCTCCTGGCCCTTCTTGTAGACGGGTGTCACATTCGCTAACCTCCAGTCAACTGGGACCTCCCCAGCTAGCCATAACTGCTGATAAATGGTTGAAGGTGGCTTGGTGAGGACTTCTGCCAGCTCTCTCAGTACCCTTGGGTGGATCCCACCTGGCCCCAGAGACTTATGTGTGTCTAAGTGGTGTGGCAGGTTGCTGACCATCTCCCCTTAGATTACGGGGGCTTCATTCTGCTCCCCATCCCTGTCTTCCAGCTTATGGGGCTGGGTATCCACAGAACAGCTGGTCTTCCTGTTAATGCCTTCTTTGCCTCAGTCTTTAAGTACCTAAGCCTTTATCAGTATGTTTCCTTCTGCATGCAATAAAGGATGGAGATACTCCTTAGTCCTCCTTTTGTTGCTAGCTATGTATTTATAGAATCATTTTTAACTGTTTTTTTAAGGCAGTAGCCAGATTAAGTTCTAGTTGGGCTTTGGCCGTTCCAATTTTCTCCCTGCATAACCTCACGACATCCTTGTAGTCCTTCTGAGTTGTCTGTCCCTTCTTCCAAAGGTCATAACTTTTTTTTGTTTGTTTGTTTCCCTGAGTTCCAGCCAAAGCTCTCTGTTCAGCCAGGCCAGGACCACCTCATATTAGGTGCAGAATCCAGCATCTGCATATATATATGTAAACACCTTGAAAAACTTGAGATAAAGTAACACCTGCAAGCTAAACAGCTTCTCCCAAAAGCTTGGGGCCAACAACTACTTTCAATATTTACTATAGCAAAAGAAAGCTCTCAGCATTGTTTGCATGGGGTATCCAACACATTTAAGAATTCAATACCAAAAAAGCAGGAAAAAAGTAAAGAAGATATACCAATTAATTCTTCAAATTTGTTTACATAACATTATAGTTAATACACTTTTGAACTGAGATGTGGTGCTGTTTCTCTGTTGACCTAGGAGTTTAAAGTCTTTTGGATTAGAAGTAGTATCTGCTTATGTATCACACAAACTACCACTGAGCAGAACTACAACTTCCAGCTTAAAGCCGGACTGAAGCATGCTAGTTTAGATTTCTAACGTATTACTAGCTACACTCATAATCAAGACCATTAATACAGTAAGAAATCCTTTTTCTCTGTCTTCATAAACATGAAAAGGCACTTTTTGCTACATTGAATAATGCTACTAAAAGCATCTTAAACGTACACCATTTTGGAGCCTCAAAAATCAAAGCTACACCATCATTTTCATTCTACAGCCCAAGAAAAACGAACAAGGTTTATTTGTTAATACAGTAGTACAAGAAGAAGCCCAAACCATCCATCACCCACCACCACAACACCAACACTCCTCTTACACCTCACTCCATGCTCTAAGCAACAACAGTAACCTGTCCTACTCAGGGAACATGGCAAAAAAAGTTACTGCTAGGAATACTCCCACATGCTCTGTAGTCAAAAATTTATCTTCTTTTCGTGATTTTTTTTTCATAAGGAAACAGCTCTTCACTCAGTGCCACTCATACAAGGGACAAGACCCCCAATGCCTTCAAGGCTCTGAAGCTGCACAGAGGCCCTGCATCAGGCCCTGCAATCCCACAACGGGCCCAGGAACGCCTACCTGAGGCTGCCCATCTTTCACCTCCTTCCTCGTCATCTGCACGTCTCCAGAAGTAGGAGAGCACCTTAGAAAAGAGGCTGAGCATCCCCGAGCGTTAAGCACCCCACACCAAAGCCTCCGGAGCGCCGGCCACCCCTCACCAAACTTCCCCCTTCCCGGGGCCCCCTCCTACAGCCGCGCTTCAAGACGCCGCGACGCCGCCGGCCAATCACGCTGCTCGCTCTTGGTCACGTGAAAGAGGTCACGCCGCGCGCCCTGGGGCGAGGGCGAGGCGCGGCTACCGCGCGGGCTGGAGGGCGGGGCCGGAGCGTGACGCATCGTGACGTCACCTGGCGCTGATCCGCGCTTGGCCGCTGCCCTCTGTCCCCGTGGCCTCGCGCCTTCTGTCCCCGCCTGCCCGGGGCCGCGTTCCCGCCTAGCCCGCCCCGCCGCGAGGGGGCCGCCCTCCGCGGCGCCTCGGCCCCCGGCACGGGGGACTGCCTCCCTTGGAGCCGGGGAGGGGCGCGGGGTGCCACCCCCGCTCCCCCGTTCGAGGGTGCGCTGTCTTGTCACGGCAGGCGGCACAGGCCCCTCGGGAGTCGTAGGCTGTTGGCAGAAGTGAGGGTGAGAGGGCCTCCCTCAGGAGGGTCTCGTGGCGGGGGCTGAGGAGGTGTTAAAGGCGGTGTGCAGTGTGGTTAACACGAAAAGTTTAAAAGTAGCGCGGTGCGTGCAACCTGCTGCTTGCTGGTGATGCTGTTTGGAATTGTGGTTGTAGTGCATGGCAGGTTTTATGGGTTTCTGTAAGCGAGGGGTCCTGAGCAGGCAAAACCCACCAGCAGGCTGCCATCTCAGCTGGGCCGAGGGCTCTGTGCTTGTGTGGCACTGGCAATCCAAGTCGGACTCGGAGTCCATCCAGCATGGTAAAATGCGGTGTGTGGGAGGGCATGCATGTACACGTTGCATGTTGTTGAATCACTATGATCTCAGTAGCAGCTAGTTTCAAAATGATAGAATAAGCTCTAGAACGTTATAAACTTGCTTAAAAGAAACAAAAAGTATTTTTGTCTCAATGGAGGAACTGTTGTGAATCTAGAGGAAATAAAATGTTGCTGACTTGCATATCATTTCCATAGTTGATATTTTTACCATTTCTCTTCATGCAATGTACTTTTGGTATCTTGTATAAGCCCCCTTTAAATTGTTTAACAAATAATAATAAATAAATAAAACAAACAAATAAATAAAACCCCCAAACAAATAAAGCATAGTTTTTGAGTTGATGTGTTCAGCATCCCAGTAATTTCACTGGGAATGACTGCATAACACAGATGTTTTCAGGAAACTGGGCAGAGCAGTGTATGCTTCTCTGAGAAACTATGACTGTTATAGAGAAGCAGCATTGTCTGTGATTAGATTCTAAGACCAGAGTAGCACTTTGGCAACCTTTTATTTTCTACTTGTATGGTTAGCTCTCCATTATTTAGGCAAAGAAGGGCTAGGGGTGTATTGCAGGTTGTTTAACACTTCTATAGGGTTCTGTACAGTTTCTAGACCAGAAGAAATTCTGGTTGCTAGTAATTACACACAGGTTCCAATGTCTTGCTCTGAAGTAACTGAGGTGATGCTACTGGGAAGAGAAACTTATATGCGTGTTTGCAGTCACTGATCTTTTTAGAAAAGTGCTGAGGAGGTGACAGCCTCCCCTTTAGATACATTGATTTAAAGCATTTTAACCATCATTTTCTTTCACTGAGATTTCTGTGGAGTGCAGGCAGAGGAGTGTTGGTTGGCAAAAATATGAGAGGTGAAGAAATCTGTTTTTTTGGAGGAGGGGATTAGTTATACATGCATAAATTCCTGTCTGAAGATCCTGTGGTTTGTAAGAGGCTTCCCAGGCTTTGGCCTAGGCAGAAAAGACTGATATTCAATCTGGATGTCCTTTAAAATGCTGTGTTTATGACATCCGTGAAACTAGAAGTGTTTTATATTTGTACTGATCAAACCTGTTTAAACTCTTACGATGAAGATCTAAGTCAGAAGAAGCGTATATTATACTAGAGGAGCTCTTTGAAGCTATTGGGCCTACATTTTGCTGTTGGTTCAGTACATGTCCCAAGACATGAGCTGGGAAACAAGGACTGAGGAATCAGCTCCAGAGAAACAAAGTATTTCGAAGAGCTGATTTTAAAAGAGCTGAAAATACTGAACAAGGAATACAGGTAATGAGCTAAAATAGTGTAATTAAATATTGTGTGAAAGAATGCATAGGTAGTGTAGCTAATAAAAAATAATCAGCAAAAGGAAGGCTTGGTCAATTGAAACAAATTTCATCAAAGCTTCAGGTGCTGTATATTTTTGTGTTTAGATTTGGGAACATGGGCATCAGCCTGGATTCAGTGCTAAGTAAACTGGTCCAGGACAGAATGCTTTTTTATTAATTACTGATAGAAAAGCAGGACTATGACAAGTTTATGTACCTTGTTATCATATTGTCCCTTGGGAGATGAGTTATAATTGTCAATCTGTTTTTTTATCTTTTGTGGTTGTTTTGGAGGATGCTCGCGTGGCACAGCCCTGGGAAATGACCTATTATTTGCTGTAGCTGCTTCAGTTGAACAAGCTGAACAAGTTCAGAGGTCATTTCAATGGTGGAAGCAAGTAATACTTCATAGGCTGTCATGACTTGATTTGATTGTTATTCCTTGACCGCTTTTGGCCTAACCCTAACCGAGCATAAAAATGCTTCATTTATTAATCCTTTTCAGAAGTCTCTAATGTTCTGTTGGTATTGTTATTTTTCCTGCAGTCTTTGTGTAGGTTTCCTATGCAGTCTTTAGAATTAGGAGGAATCTCTTTGTACAGCACCTTTGTACCTTACCTAGCATTTTAAGGTCTTGGCCTGTGACTTGGGCTCTGGTTACCAGATCTTGCCTTGAGGTTGTGTATACACAGAATGACTTTTAGAGTACAATCTGCACTGTGAAGTTTAAGTGTTTTTTGTTGATAGTGATGCCAAATGCAGAGGATAGATTAACTGTGTGGTAAACCTCAGTGCAAAAAGGAGAATGGCAAATATGAGAACTGCACAGGAAAGGGGGCAGAAGGAAATTCACCATAATGAGAGAAAACACTGTAGTGTGATGCTCGAGAGAGGGAACTTTCAGGTACAATACTGAAAACAGGCTGAAACACTTGGAATTGTGAAAAAAATTTCTAGGATTTGAACCCTGCTCTGTTCAGTGGTGCAGGACTTCATAAAGTCTTTTTATTCAAAGAGATTACATCAGGTAAATACCTGAATATCTCACCAATTTAATGTAAGAAATAAGTTGATCTCCCTAATTGGTCAGAAGGCATAAAATATGGTCCTTTTTTATTTCTGTGGTAATTTGTGTTAGAGCAAACCAGTACATAGCATTCATTATGAAACACGTAACGTAACATATTACCCATTTTCCATTAAACCATAGTCTCTGAAAAGTGACAGATAATGGAAATACTTGCATAGTGTTTCTTCTGTGAAGAGAAACACATGGGCTTAATTAATTCAGACAGTTTTGTGTGGTTACACAGTCTCTTTCCCCTCATTTTTCTAACAGTTTACAGCTATATCTACTGTGTGTATGGTGTATTAATTTCCATGTTTCAGTCTATTAAAACAACTGTAACATTTTAATATTCTTTCAGTATCGGCTGATGTTATAACAAGAGCAAAATCTACAGTCCATACAAATTGAGCAGTAGTGCTGTTGTAAAGTTTTTCTGGCATACTTTAAAGGCGATGCCCTTCAGAATACTGAAGATTTAATTGTGTCTTGGTTACAACAGTGTTTAAACTTTAGACAAAAGACCCTGTCATTGCTGTAGCTGTCAAGGTGCCAACATCTTCAAGATAAAAGCTTTCCTTTTTTTTTTTTTTATTTTTTTTTATTGCCTAATAAGCAGGAGGACTGGATCCAATGTGCACTGGCCATTGTGTGTCACTGCTGCTTGCTAGATTTAAAATATGTAGTTCAGTAATCACGGTGTTCTGTAAGTATGCATGTCAGCCTGATTGAAGTGTGCAGGGTTTATCTGAACACTCTAGATAACTAGGATTAGCAGAAAAAGATAGTGAAGAGTTCTACAGTGAAGATAATATTCTTGATAGATTTCTAACCTCTAACTTTCTAACCTTGCAGCTTGTTGGGATACTTGAATTTTTATGTGTAGTTTATTTTAGGTATTTTAGAATACTGCGTTATAAGTAGCTTTTGTTGTTTTGATACAAGAATTAGATTGTTGAATATTGTTATCACTGGCTATTATAATAACTTAAACTGGTAAATTGTGAAGAAAGTTCTATTTAAGATGCGATGTAAGGGGTAGTACTCCAGTAAAAAAAGAGACTTGAAACTTTTTTAATTTGTTGGTCTGATTTGGAAGCAGTCCTATGAGAATGTAGTACAGTCATTTTCTAGTGTGTTCTGTTAATTAAAATTCAGGAGGCATTTCCCTGTTCCCTGGCTTAACTGAAGTTTTTGCTGTGCTTTTGTTCCATATCTGAATAGATGTTGTTGAAAGCCAAAGTCTAAGGGGGAACTTTTCAAAGACGGCATGACTCAGTGAACGGTGAGAATATCACAAAGTGTACAGGCAGCTGTCTTCACAAGACTGTTTTAAACTGACAGTTAACTTTTCAATTGAAGGTAAGCATGAAGGTTTTTAATTGTTGAAAAATCTGCAGTAACTTAGTTCTAATATAAGATACTCCTCAAGGTATTTGAACAGATTGGCAAGTAGTGAGATGAAGAAAAAATGGCTAAGTGAACCTGAGAAATGGTTGATACCGGGTAAATTAGAAACAGTTTGCTGTCGCTGAGTTACTCGGTTTATATAAGTTCATCAGACTCTTAGTGAAGTCTGTCGTTTTAGATACCTGATAAGAAGTGTTAAAATCAAATGGAAGTTAATTTCCAAATGTGTTTAAACACCTTTTTTATCTTAGAGTTAAAAGAAAAGAAAGACTTCTGCTTTGGTTGTAGAGTTACCCTCAAACTAAACACCTCCAAAAATGGTTTTTAGATCTTGAAATAAAAGTCCATTGAGGTATCATACATACACAGACTTTCATTTTGTTTGCATTTATATTGTACTATTATGAACTGTAGCTATGTAATTTGCTTATTGTATGCAAGTAAGTTGTTAGAATGCTTACATATTTTGAAATGTAAATAAGCTCACTAATAAATACTGCTTTCATTTATTTTGTCTTAAATAGACAAAAACCTAGTTGAGCACGGATCTAAGCATGTGAAGGATCTAAATTATATTTTTGGTTTTTCTTCATCATTTGTGTTTCTATTTTTAATTGCCTTTGTGAAGTGTTATGACCAGGGAAGAAGGTTACAGAGAAGAATTTAGCTATGACAGGATGCCAACTTTGGAGCGGGGAAAACAGGAGAATGGAAATTATATACCAGATATCAAATCCAGTGACCTTCAGCTATCAAAAAGGCTGCATCCTTGCTTTAGTTACAGAACATGGATCTTTTCTTTGCTGATGGGAGTAAGTACTTTAAATGATACAGAATTTGAAAATGTAGGTGAGGTCTTAGTGCCCAATAATCTATTGTTTCACATTGGGGACTCAGAATTTCATCGCTGATAGTATTAGATGTAAATATTTGTATAGGAAGGAACATGTATAGCAAATTTAGAATGTAACACTTAATTGACTAATGGTGTTCTGTGGATAATTCTGCACTAATCAAAGATGCAATATGAAGGCTGATTTTTGTCTTTAATCATATAGCATAACGGACAATAATAAGTGTGGCAGTGGTAAATATCAACCCACATGTATGTATAAACAGTGCATTTTGGTAAAGGGTGTAAAGTGTCCTGATCATATGCATTCTTTTAAGATTTTTTAACTGTTAAAAGTACTTTACTTACCATGGTAGCATTTTGGCATTAAAATATATATGGTACTTAATTGCCACATTCACCTTTCAGGGTTCAATAGTCATGTATTTATTTGATAGAATATTCATACAGTGAGGTCTATACTTGAGTTTCTTAAATGAATGTCACCGTGATTTGAACTTTTGTGTCACTGCTAGCATCATAGGACACTGATCTTGCATGTACATATGCTTCTTCATGTTCTGAGCCAAGCTAATTAAACTTAATTATAGCAATTAGAACTTGATCTTTTTTCTGTCAGGTCATGTGTTTTGAAAAGTACTTTTACTAAGAGCTAAAAATATTTCACTGTTAATACGGTAATTACTTGGTTTTGCGCAGTAAATTAAAGTATTGCCCTATTTTCATGGCAACAGCTGAACATTTTTTCCTTTCTGGCAATCTGTGAAATTTGGATTTCCTTTCAGATGCACTGTTACATAAAGAGAGAGCAGCAGAAGAGCTGGCTTTCTTTGCATTAAATTTTCTCAGATTTAATTGTCAAAAAGGACAACTGTCTGTAATTAGATTTTTCCTTTTTAATGAGGAGTTGTGAATGATTTGAGATACTAATGTTTAATGATAATTTGCTGCAGTCATATTATCAAGAAGTATGAATTTCATGAATAAATGAAAAAGCAATTTTATTAATAAACTAGTTCAATAAACTCCAATTAGATTTTTCTCCCAAGTATTGTAGTGGTTAATCTCTCTCAACTCTTTCAAAAGACGTTGTCCAGAAAGGGGTGTCTGTATGCTGGGCAACAAAGTCATAGTGAACAGAACCATCCACTTTAGGGAGCAGTTGCAAACTGTAGAGTGGTCGAGTGACTTCAAAGTGGCTGCTAGTTGGGCTGTTCTTGTGCGAGAACAATTCAACATGCTTCAAGCACAATTTCAAGTTGTGTTCTCTTAAGTGCTGTTCATCCAGTCTGCCAGAATTCTCTGTCCTTATTTTCTGTCATTTTTTGGCAAGGACTTTTCAAAGACCCCCATAATTTTGTAACATGACAAAAATACCCAGTTAGAACAAAAGAGCCATTCTGTCTCTCATCTTCCCCTGCCCCTTCAAAGAAATGCCTACTCAGAGGAATGACAAGCAAAACCAAAAAATGTTAGTAGAATACACTAATCATTTATTGCTGAGGCTGTAACTGATAATTATGAAATAAATAGAATAGTTAGCAAGGGAACAAGAGGAATTGGACGTTATGAGTGTGCCACTGAACCAAAGCAGGAAGAAAGTTTGGAGGGAGGCGGGAGTGTGGAAGGGGGAAGAACCTTCATTAATGTATCATAGTACTATTTTTGTTACTATGTTCTAGTTGGTGTGCCCACCTGCCCATATGTGTAATGAATGTTGGAGGAGCCAAGCAGAGAATGCAAAGTAGAGGCTTAGTTGATGTTTCTGAAACATTTTTACCACCAAACACTGCAATTACCTTTTGAGCATTTTATTAGGTATTTGCTAAGTCAGGGCACAATGCTTGATTCAAACATGATTATAGTGTTCAGTATTAAGTCTTGGTAACCAGCAGGGCATCTTCAGAACTCAGCATGTTTTGAAATTTTTCTTCAAAATTAATCACACAAAGACTGCATTATTAAATATTCATCAGTAGCTTAATTTGAAAGGAATTACTGATTTCTGTCTGCCTAATTGCTTTTAAAAATATTTTTATTTGTATTAATTTATCTTATTTGTTGCTTTGTAGACTTGCCTCCTTATTACTTCTGGATTTTCACTATATCTGGGAAATATTTTTCCATCTGAAATGGATTATTTACGTTGTGCAGCAGGTTCAGTAAGCATTCTTAATTGTTTTCTGTGGCTGTTTGACAGCAAAATCAATCATAAATAATTTTTGTGGGTTTATTGTCTTTTATTCTGTCTTTCTACTACTAACTTTCTTCGTGGAAGATTTAATTATATTTAACAGTTCATTAAATGGGTTTTCATCCCATTGCTAAGGGAATAGCAGATGTCGTAAAGACAACTGGTTTGTGCTACCATTTTTGTTAACCAGCTCACCACTGGCATGCTGTAATTATCTGCATGAACAGTATTTCTGTGCTTGATTTTAAGAAAATTTGCGTTGTTATGCATTTGGGGAATTTCCTGGCTAAATGCTATCAGAATGTATTTCAGATTGTATTTCAAAGTATTACTTTTTCATTTTATTTTGCGATAATCTCCAGGTGCTGAGCAGACTTCTCTTGAATACTGTTATTTTATTAGTAAAATATGCATTAAAGGTATCTGTTGTTTTCCAAAGTCCAGTCTTTTTTTAGTGTATTTTTAGGGAGATTTTTTTTTTTATATATGTATTATGTATGCTTGATCTACATTTTAGATCTATGTGCATAAGATGAGTCTGATGTACTTGGTTTGTTCATGGCAGGATTCTGTTCTATCATTATTCTCATGACTTGCCTATTTGTTTTAAGTTAGGTGCAAGACTAATGCTTTGCTTTAAACAAGTCCCAGGAGTTTTTCTATGAATGAGTTGTCACTTGTTTCTGCTAGAGTTGTTAGAATAAAGTTGAAACAGTTTTTAAAGTTAGTATCTTTGTGTTATTCTCTGCGACATTAATCTTAATTACTGAGATGTCTCTTTTTCTGCCCCAGATCTTGTCTCTTTTAATTTTGTATTTATTGAGAATTTCCGGAGGTCTTGCTCTCACAGTGGGTTTGCATGGTTTGCCGTGGATAAAGTTGTGTACGTTTGGGTGTCTGTATGTGAGCAAGGTGTTAGAGCTGCTGCTTCAGATAATGGAGTCAATACAGTTGGAAGGGCCTAGAGAGCTGTGTAGCTAACTGACTACTGTATGTCTATTTTAGCATGAGCTGAGTTGCTTTCTAGACTATTTTAACCATCTTGACTAGTAGTAGGATTCAGTTGCATCAACATGGTCATGTAGTGTTCTAGGGACTCTAGGGTATCCAGGACATAAAAGGATGTTTTAATTATGTTAAATACAGGTCATTTAGGTGTTAAGGAAGTGCTACCAAGAGTTCTAAATGTCGTTAGTAATCCAGTTATAGTGGTTCCATTGTTAAGCCATCAGTGTGCAGATGTTTGAAAAGATAGTTAGAACTTCTGTCTTTAAAAGATAAAAGAAACACAGCATTTGTTACATGGTTCATTATTTAACATGAAAATGTTTAGAATAATTTTAGTTGAGTATATTTTTATTTTGCTTATTAGTATGTTGTAACTTATGTGTTTGTGTAAAACAGCTGGATCTGTACATGTACCATATCTATGGTGGTGGGGAACAGCTAAGGGATAGAGAAATTACTTTGTGAAACTTTCCACTTATGCATGATTTTACCATTTAGCTCTGCCCTTAACTATAGAAACACAGTTCCTGGTGAACATAGTGGAGATCCCAGGCACAGTTCTTAAGGTGTAATTTGACTCAACAGATCAGTTTTTATGGAGTTCTTCAGAACTGTATTGAGACTGGCCAAATTTTAGTTTATGCAACCATGACTTTGTCTGTTTGAAAGAATGTGGAGGCCCAGTTTGGCAGTAGTGTTTGTCTTGTTCTGCTTAAGGATCTCAGGCCTTCTAGAGTTAATTTAACAAAGGCATGAAAGACTTTCTTTTACTCATCACTTGTGGTGGGTAGCTAGTCAAAATTGAGGGATATGGAAGGCATATTTAAAACCTCTTGTAATCCTCAGATACCAATTGTAATTAATGAGCTTGTACAAGAGTGACAGACTTCTCTCAGAGTTTCTGATCTTCTGTTTGTCTAAGTTAACTGAAATATGAATTTAGACCAAATAAATTACATGTATAGAAATACATATATATGTCAAATTTTTTGTGCAGAATATCCCATTAGTCTTCTCTCTTAATTTCCCCAGTGTATTCCTTCAGCAGTTGTGAGCTTTGCTATAGCAAGGAATAAAATTAATGTGGTAAGTATAAGATTTTATTGGCAGTTATATCTTTCTTTCCCCCTCTGGGGTTACCATGAGAGAGAAACCCATTTTGAAATTGTTTTTCAGATACCCAATTTTCAGATTCTGTTTGTCTCTACATTTGCTGTTACAACAACGTGTTTAATTTGGTTTGGATGCAAACTTGTCCTCAATCCATCAGCTATAAATGTAAGTTACTGAGACACTAATTATGCTACATTTATCTTTGTTAAAAAAAATAGAAGGGGTGAGGTGGGTGGTGATCACATGTAATTACATTGCTGTTAATACCCCAGTATTCCTACTTAGTCTGTGAGGAAATATCATCTAGCAGTAGCTTTACTTTTCTGAGTAAGACAAGACTGGAAAATTGACATCGGAGATGAAAACTTAAATGGCTAAAAAGATACATGGGACAACTAACTTAGAGATTAATATGGAAATTACTTTCCTGTCTTCTTGTATTCGAAGTTCAAAAACATGCATTAGATCTTCAAAAGTGATCCAGTTTCATCAACTGACTGTTTATTTTTCTGTTGACTGCAGCCAGTTTTTTGTTGTGTTTTTTTTTTGAAAGAGCAGCATCAGAAGAGAGAATTGAAAATTAATTACTCCTCACCTGTAGATTAGCCAGCTTTTAGGGTTAAATCGTACTGAAATGAGGAGGTGTCCCAAACAGTGCCTCTGCTAGGAAATTTCATCATGAGATTAAGTATAATCCTTTCCTGGATCTTCTTTAATGGCTAGTATGCTTGAGGCCATCAGGAAAGAAACTTTTGATGACTATTTTTCTCATACATCATCAACAGAGAGAATGCAGCAGTTATGTCATTTGAAGCACACATATTTCATGCTGGGAAAAGTTCATTAGTTTTGAGTCACAACCTTTTAACATCTGTCTTTGGTAGTTTAAGCCAAACAGTAGAACTATAGGGTGGTTTTGGTTTTGGTTTTTTTTCCTGCGGTAAAATGTTCTGAGACCTATATACTACATAAGGTATTACTGTTACCATTGATGAATATTCATAATAGACTATCACAGAATAGCTATGCTCAGTACAACTCTGTCATACATTTTGTGTGAAGGTTAATGACTGCTATCATGTTATGGTTCAGTTCTTTTCCCACTATTATATCGGCTATTGTGATACTAACAGCTCAGCACTAATAATGACTCCCTATAATAATATAGCAGATCTGAATTAGTGACAAAAGTTTTCTAATAGAAAAGTAGTGCAGAGATAATTTGCTTTGGAGTTATCTATACTATTTTAGTAACATCTGGTGAGCTCCATATTTCACAAATGTTGAACCTCTAAACTGTGTTTACTTTCACTTGGAAAGTGCAGTATATTAGGCCAATACTTTCAAACCTACTTTTTAAATTAAGTAATGAAGTCTAGCTTCACATTTCTGTGCAGCTGGCCTGACTTTCAGAAAGATGGAGTACTGCAGTCACTCAGAGCTGTGGAGATTTAACACTCTGGACAGTCAGATCACTTGAATTCAAGTAGTACTGGCTTTAGATGTGGTCAGTTTTGCTCTGTGTTTGATGGGACAGTGTCAAGTCCCCCTGGGTGCTGTGTTTATCTTGGGAGAGTTTATAGCAGTCAATTCTTTGCACAGCCTTTGCTAGCTTTTTGCTAGTGTAGCAGTTCCTGCATGTATTTGCCCCCTCAAGTGACTTAGGCAGTTAGAGCTGAATGAATTATGTACAAGACATGGGGGTATAGGCTTTTCTCTTCCTTTCTTGGTAGAGAGTTCAAGTATTAGAAAGCAGTCCAAGTATTCTGAGTGAAAACAGCAGAGAAGTGTCATTGGACACTACCAGACACTTTGCATTCCTGGTAGACAGGATCACAGTGCTGAGACAGTGGAGGGCTATGTTTGCCCAGGAAAGGTTGGCCCAAGGGACTCATTTTGCCACCACAATAGTTATTTTGTCATGAGCCCCATGTGATAAAATCAATTTTCCTTATGCTCTTGAGAAGCTTTGAGCTGGCCCTATGTGTAAAAACTTAACTTCACTTGCAGCATACTTTTGAAGTGAGTAGTTTTTAGATTGCATAAAAATTGGTGGTTTCTATTATAAAATATTAACAGACTTCATATTTTCAAGGCAGATCAAACCATTTGAAAAAAGAGATTATATCAGACTGGGAAAGTATAAGTGACAAACACTAAATTTATAACAAGGCAAATTCTTTCTTTGCCAAATGTCAGTTATCTACAATCATATCCACAAGACATCCTTAGTTATGTGGTTTTAATTATTTTCACTTGCCTATTACATGTCCATACTATGTCATTGATCACTGAATAAAGATAAGTCAGGATAACCGTGCAAAGCTGACTCTGAAGCTTTCTTGAACCTTTCTGTCTTAAGAGTTATTCATGGTGCTGACTTGCTCTCCTTTTTGAAGGACAGTGGTTTCAGTGGGACAGTCTCACTGTTTGTCAGCTTGCTGCCAGCTGTTTTCCATTACCCATGTGGTACAAAGAAAATGTAGAATACCATTTCTTTAACTGTTCTTTCACCATCATATTTATTTTCCCTCCCATGGGAAACAGCACAAGAAAATAATACTAGGTCTGATGCAAAATCACTGCCAGTGGTTTAAAAGCAGTAAGACTCATAAAAAGGGTAAGTTTATCCAATTAAGACAATTCACATTTAAAACCCCCACCCCCACGCCTTTATAAAGGACCTGGGTAATTCTCATTAGTGTTACTCATGTTGATGGATAACTCCACAAAATTACTTTAGACAGATAAATGGAATGCAAGATACAAGCCATGCTCTAGACTCTGTGACACCACTCCAGCAGGGTGCAGTTCTGTGGTTAGTATGCTATCAACATGAAGGATACAATATGTAAAAGATGCAAACTGCCACTGCTGCAACTCTGTTCATTCCCAGTTCTCAGAGTAAGAAGCCTGATGGACAGAAATGAGTGGAACCTTGTGCATGCTGGCCACCACAACTGAAAGTGTTCAGATCTTGAACAGGATTTAAATTAACTCCATATTGAGTATATACATATCTTGTCTCCTTGCAAGCTGAGTGTCTGTACCTCCATTGTAGTTAAGATGATCCAGTTACTGGGACCCTGCAGTACAATCTTGTTTCCCTCAGCATAGATGGCTAAGACAGGACTCCCTGGCCTGAACTTAGACATCTCTTATTTTGAAAGTGCTGTGAGATACTCTGCTTGACTGCTGCTTCTACTCTAGGTGAGCGAGAGTCTCCCATCAGTCCCGTGTCATACAACCCAGTCATGTAGGCACATTCAATATGCTTGAGTATTTCAAGTGGCACTAGCAGCCAGTATAATTGAGCCCTGCCTCTAGTGACTGGTTGGCCCAGTAGCTTTTGGGGTTTCCTCTCTTGTCTGTGTAGAGTAGGTCTCCACTAGCAGTAGTGGAAGCATAGGCAGCGTGGGTGCACACAGATACTGGGGTGTCAGTGCTTGATTTGGTTACCTAACTATAAGAGTGTGTATCAGTTAGGTATGTGCTGACTTGTTCTGCCTTGCTTCAGCTGCTGGCCCAGGAGGGCATCAGTGTCCTTTAGGTTCTCTGTCATTATTTGTCAGACCTGTGCAGATGTCTTGAAACATCTGCAGGATATCTTAAATCATGGTAAAAGTCTGCATTTAAGCAACTATATTGAACTTCAGATTATTCAATCTTGAAATTAATTCAACCCTTTCGTACTGTTTCAGTGAATCATGTTTTTAATACCTGGTGCAGGTTCAGAGAAAATTGGATTAAAGTTGTGCTAATCTACTAGTTTCTACCTAGTTGCACTTGCACATTCCTTAGTCATGGAAGAGGACTAAGGACACAGCTTACTTGGTTTTCTGCGTCTGGCGATAGATTCTATGTACAGTGGCAATTGCAGGGAGAAGTTTCTGTAGTGCTTAGAAATCTGACATTAAATTTCCCATTGTTACCGATAGTACAAAAAGGTAGTTACTAATAGCTTTAGCTGTATTTCTTTTTAAAAAATAAAATAACAAAACCATCTAAACTTCAAAACTGGAGATGAGATATTTTTAATTTGATCTAGAGGTATTTAATTAATTTTGAGTGGAAGGCTCTATCTGATATTCTAGACATGTCATATCAGAAAAAACATACTGGAAAGATAAAAGTTAAATTAAAAAAATCTAATTTATTTACTGTTACTTTTACAATTACTGTTATTTACTTCTTATACCTAGCACTAAATGAGTCCATCAATGTAGTTACAGTGCTTCTGGACTCAAACTTATACATCTACTTGGTGTTACAATGTGTAGTGTGGCCTTGCTAGCTCACATCAGTACCAGCGCTATGTGTCAAAACACATCAAAATCATGGGAATTTACAGGCTGTATTAAATTGTTCTGCAGGCTGCATGTTTGACACCTCATCTTTTGCCAAATAATGTCTTTATTCTTCATGCTAGCACTTTCCCTAGAAGCTTACCACTATGACATTTATTGCTGTTTGTGGCTCTAGTGCAACTGTACAGTCTGTTTTGTACTGCAAGGCACGTAGTTCCAATTATGATTTCCTGAGATGGATGAATTTCAGTGCCCAAAAAAAGCCTCTCAAATCTGCCACTTATGATCTTTTTCAAAAAACCTGTGCTTCAAGATACATGTCAGAGAAAAAACGGGATTTGTTTATCTGCAAAGCAGGTCTGACATGAGGGAACAATATAATTCCAAGTCCTTGAACAATGGTTTGCTATAATTGTACAGGTTCTGAAAGGAGTAATTTCTCCCTAAACTAATGGTGCTTTGCCCAACAGCCTGACCAGATGTTTTCCAAATGTTTTCTTGGGCTGCCAGTGGAAAAACATGTTGCTTTTGAAGACAAGAAGGGGAGATCCACTCTGCTGATCTTGTGTGCCTCTGGAAAATGATTCTGAATCATTCCCATGTAGAGTAGTGATCTACCTCTTTTCATGAGATAATAAGGAACCAATGAGAAATTATAAGTATTACATTCACTTACTTGTCTCTTGAAGATGTGCAATGGCAGGAGGAATGGCAGCTTCCAGGTTTTTACACAATCATGTTGTCTGTTAGACCTGCAAGAATTATTAAACTATGAAGTGTTTGTCAGTGCTCTACTAGCATTATGTAGAGCACAAGAGTTAGGATTTTTGGCCCAGTTCTATGGATTGTGTTTTCATTCAGTATTAGATATTGTATCGTACCATTTGGATTGCAGCACAGGGGTTGGGAGGCTGTGGCCCTCCTTCCCCCCCTGCTGCACCAGTGGATTGCCTTTGCCCCGGGCTAGTCAGGCTTGCTCTTGTTTGTCCGCTTTCTGCTCCTGTGAATTTTCCATCATTTGCTGCAGTGTTCTGGTTTCACATGGAAGGTCCTGCAAAATGCAAACATACCTAGCAATCATGCCCTTGTCATTAAATCTCTTCTGGAAGAGAGTGATAAGATCTTCAGGCAGACTATTCCCATAAATGAAATAAATTATTCTTTTTTAATTAGGCATTCTGAGTATTATGTAGACAGCTAAGTGTTGTCCTAGAAATTCAGCAAGAACCAAGAAAACAGTTAACAAGGTCTCTAATTAATTGATATGTCTAAATGTCACAGAAAATAGACAGCCTGCTGGATCCTGCTAGATCCCACCCCCTCCTTTATTTTTAATATGGAAGATGTAACCCATTTATGTCTGGGATTTTACTGACAGATAAATTTCAACTTGATTCTACTTATTCTGCTGGAAATCTTCATGGCAACTACTGTCATAATTTCAGCTAGGTCTACTGAAGATTGCTGCGCAAGAAAGAAAGTAGGTAACTTTAAGGATTAAAAATGTTTTTTTCTTTTGTTTGGTGTTAAAAAATACTTGATTTTTCCTGTATTAAATACATTGACAAGTTACTGGCAGTGCCAGTATATAAGTTCATATTATATGGTAGAACTAGATTTGAACGATAAATGAAAGTACCATACTAAACAGTAGTAGACTCTTTTATCTTTTAGAGTGCAATGGGCCTGCTGTATAATGACCAGTTGCAATTATGCAGCACAGGGTTTGAGTATCTTATGGACAGGCATGGCAAGTGTTTTATTTCTGTTTTGTTCTGCAAAGCTTAATGATGTTTGATACGTTAGAATACTGTGACTTGTATGTATGCGAGCAATGCCATCTTGAAGCCTGAGGTGGAGAAAGTATTTGTCCTGTATGCTGATTTGGTAGTATCTGGACAATGAATATTGGTTTCAGAATTTGAAGCTATAGAAAAAAATTTGTTTAGTCACAAGTGCTCTTCCAAATCCACCCTCATTTTTCTACAACAGTACTTATTTCAGGTAATAATGAAGCAACCATGCTGTAACATTTTGTATTCCGTGGAAGTATTGCTTGCTTCGTATAGTGTGCTGTCCTCCTTCAGTTACTGTTTGTCCACATCAGTAAAATCTGAAGGCTCAGGAAAAAAGTATATATTTTGAAGGTGGAAAGGGGAGACAAGATGACCATATTTCATTGTTGAATGGTGCTTGTATAACAGCTAATCTGTGACCAACTCATTTGTGTTTAATGAGATTGATGTGGTCTGCTGACACTGGCGAACACTGTAGCATGTCACTGTCAGCTCTGATGGGCCAACCAGACATTGCAGCCACTGTTAGGATCTGTAACAAGTTGTACAGGATATTAGAAAGAAATGTATTGCTTTGTGTGGTTTTTTGATCATGCCTTTTTTTATTCCCCTCTAGAATACTGCATATGACAGTACCATCGTTTTGAGCAACGTCAGCTTTCCTACTCGAATTCTGAAGTCATACTCAGTAAGAAAAATGTTGTTTCTTTCATTAAATTAATTTGTTCTTTCACTTTTTAAGTGCTAAACTTTTTTAAAGCCAGGAGATCAGTGTAGGTAAGAGATGAAAGGATAAAGACAGGAAAGAGAGATATATCTTAAAATGTTTCCTTTTAGAATATTGCAAGATAAATGGTAACTGCCATATATAATAGGAAAGAGACTACTCAGTGACTTAAGGATAAATAGTATAAACTGAACTGCTGTTCAGTGGAGCTAATAAATGAGAGCATAAATACACATAATGAAGCTGATCTTGTTTTCCCTTAACTAGCTTGAGTTTTGCCATATTTTAGATCTGAAAAAACATAGACTTCATGTATAGCTAATAGCATAAATGCATTTTTTCCTTCCAGTGAGTTCCTTTTTATATGCAAATAGGAAATTTGGTGTTCAAATGCACTGTTAATAATTTGTGTGATCTTCCTTGTTTTAGGTAATTGAGGTGATTATTGGAATTTCATCAGTATTTGGTGGAATAATTGCTTTGAATATGGATGTTCTAGTCTCAGGTCCATACCTTTCAGTAACATTCTTTTGGATCTTAGTTGCTGTAAGTAGTTCAAAATGAAGGTACTCTTCTAAAAAAAGTCTTAGATATTTTTTTCCTTTTTTTTAACTTTTTCATTTTTCCACTCCCTACTGGAATATATTTTTGGCCCGAATACTAACTGGCAGTTGGTGTTTAGCAAATGAATTAGCACTTCAATTTACTTAATATATTTATGCAATATGCATGTTCTATTTTGATTTACAGTACTTTGGTTCTTATAAAATGTTCTGATACGTTTTCAGTCTTCAGTTTTGTAAAATGGAAATGAGTAATAAACAAGGGTATTGAAAGTGAAATGCCTTGTCAACTAAGTCCTAGGTTTTAGAATGTTTCAGGCTGCAAAATAAAAGGTTTAGTTTCAGCATGGCAGAATCCATAGAAACATCTTTAGCCTGTCAGCCATAACTATCTTAAAAGTCTGAGACTGTGATTGGTAATCCTTGTCACTAGTAACAGCCTGTACCTAGGAGCAGAGGATTCATGCAGGATGCTGTGCTACCTGCCGGCCACAAATTCAACCAGTTGAGAAAGAAGACAATAAACATCAGGTTTACCTGTGGCTCCTATGCCTGGAAAATCCCTGAGCATGAAGTGGAAAAAAAGATCATAAACAAGTTTTTTCAGCATTCAGAATTCACAAAATTCAGTGGGGTTCATTAGGTTTTTCTCTAGAATTGTCAGATCTTGAAAATAATTGTATTTCAGTATGTGTAGGTTTAATACGTGATACTCATTAAATGCAAGTTACAAGAAGATTAGTTATATTTCCATTTGACTAATCAATTTCTAATACTGTCATAGTAAGTCTATACAGTTTTGTCTTTTCAGGAAATTTAGAATGTGACCTGTGCCTAGTGGGAATCACTATAACTCAACTGTAATTTTTGTAATTTTTAAAGTAGGTAAATATCTATTTTGTTATGCTTTTTTGTTTAGTGCTTTCCAAGTGCTATTGCAAGTCATGTAGCTGCTGAATATCCAAGTAAATGTCTGGTAAGTGTGTAAAATTCTTGGATTTCGTCATTAGCGTGGAATAATACTAAGAAAGCCTGCCTGTGATAGTGGACACTACTCATATTCATTCACTTGTTTTTAGTTATTTCCACAAAATGTGACAGAAATATGTAGCATGAGTGTAAGCTGGTATTCCTAAAAAGAAATCCAGTAGGCCCTTCGGGAACTTAGTTCCAGCAATTCTAGAAAAGCATTCAAAGGACTGTTTATTGGGGTTTTTTGTTTGTCTGCTTGTTTTCTTACTGGTTCCTTGCAAATGGATATTACTGTAGGAAAACAACATACCTCATATGGCATGCCCAGAACTAATTTCGTGCTTCTGAGCTGAGGTCCTTTCTGTTCCATTCTCCTTTCATTATGAGCTGTGGTATCTGAAAGAAGAAAATCAGGTGTGCAGGCTGCACTGGACCTAGATCCTATTTTGAACAAGTTTCTCATCTGCATGACTAGTGACAACGACTGAGAATATTCAGCAGAGTGTATTTATTCCTTGACTGTGCCAGATGTGTAGTTAAACCTCCTTAAAACATCTGTTCTAAGTAATAGTGATGCAACCATATTTTAAGTCAGTAAAGATGTGTGACCACAACTGAAGTCAGAAATTGATCCAGTAGGGATGCTATTTGAATGAAAATAAGGCTGCTATTGTATGGCAATAAATTTGCTTCAAAGCACTCAAATTTATTTGCATAGTTATTTTAGGTTGCAAGTCTGCAATATCTGCTGTGAATTCTCATTTATTCTTCAGTTTGTACGAAATAATGATACTTCTATACTGGCTCTCTAAGTTGGGTATTACTTCCTCTATCTGTGTATGAAAGGCACTTTTAAAATCAAACAAATGCCCCGTCATCCATATTAAATGGAAAATGAATTACAGAACAACAGTGTTTTGGCTTGGAAACTTGTTTTATTCAAAGCTTGCTGCTATATCTCTATGCAGTGTGGATAGATCTTAAATATTTGTTTCATATGTTGAATCTCACACACTTTTACACACTTCTGTTATGCTTGCTTCAAGGAGATGCAGCTCACAAACCAAGGTGTTAATTTGTTTTTATTCTTATTTAACATGTATTATCTTATTTTTTAGGTTGAGGTCCTGATTGCCATTAGCAGTGTTACCTCTCCATTGTTGTTCACGGCTTCTGCATACTTATCCTTCAGTATCATGCAAGTTGTTGACATCTTTAAAAATTATCCACCTGCTGTTAAAGTATGTATTTTTATGCAATAGTAAAATTAACATCTATCTATTACAGTAGCAAAACAAGAATGAATTAGGAAGTATAAGAAGACAAGGTACTGCGTGATAAAAATTGAATAAAATCTTACAGAAATTATTCAAAAACTTGCATTTAACTGATGATACAATTTTAAGTATGTTAAATCTGTTGCTACCCTGGAATTAAAGTTTTTTAAAAATGGGATACTATTCTAAAGAAGCAGTAAAAATAATATTGCTGGACTCCTTGAGGTTTTAATAAATTTGTAGTATATAAATTAAAGGTTCTAGGTTTACTTGAAGAATACATTTTTCTGTTTCTTAGGATGTCTGCCAACAGCTGAGATTGTAAGCTTACACGTGGATTCATTCAAAGCAAGCCTGGATTGCGGCAGAGAATAAAAAAAAAGTTTACAAATCTTAAAGCATTTCATATGAAGTGTTACCAATGCATTGCTGAACAGCTTTCTAGGGCTTTACCATCAATGTGTTTAGCAACCTGTGATGATGTTCAAAGAACCATTTATGGGGATTAAAATAGTGTCAGTAAGGGTAATGACTTTTAGTGCCCCCTAGTCCTTAAGTAATCTTGTAATTTTAGGAGAGGGAAAATGGTTATTAAATGACATCTTAGGGACTGGAAAACCAGCTTTTGAGTATGTGGTCCTGTTGTGATACTAGAGGAGCATAGTGTGTTGTTGGACCTCGGGAAGTAGCCATGGCTTTGATGTTTCTTTTAAGTAGCTTCTCCTGTTGCAGGTGTTGGAGACAAGACTGGACTGTAGGGAAGTGGTGTGACCCTGCAGAGCATTTCTTACATTCTTAGGCTACTTTGTGTCTGGATGCAGCAGCGGTGGGCTGCTCTGCAAAGAAGGGTGAACAGTGGAGTGGAAGGTGACAGCAAAGCAGACGAGGGCAGTGACCTCATTGCCAAGGAGCGCAGTCCTGCAGTACCCAAAAAGAGAAAAACAAGGCAGGTCTGGCTATGGTAACCAGGTTCAGCAAATAGTTCAGTGATTACCAGACAAGTCCATAGTAGCAAGGCAGTTCCAGGAATTCAGGTCAGCAGGGCAAGGTCAGAGCCAGCAAGGCAAAGGGTCAGGCCCAGGCATAGCTGTGACATCGCTCGGATCAAGACCAGCAGTGAGACTCTGTGTTTTAGAGAATGGTTTCTTCAATTCTGCTAGAGGAAAAGATCATTTGGCAAATTAACATTTTGTTGAAAATTATCGATCTGTTCTACTTTAAGCAAACTCAGGCCCTCAAATTTTAATTCGATTCATGCTGAAATAAACTGTAAATTATAATTTGAGTTAAAAAATTAAATCTAGATACAAATCTCAAGAATATGGAGGTGGGAATGGCAGAAAATATTTTATTCAAGTAGTTAACAATATGTTCATGTCTGTTTTCAGCAATCTTACGATGTGCTCCTTTTGCTTCTGATGTTGATGCTGCTAATTCAGGCATGCCTTACTATTGGAACTGTAATACAGTGTATAAATTACAAGACAAAAATGAAACTACATGATTCGTCATGGACAGCATCACAGGTTAAAAAACAGGAGTACAGAACAACAGAGGTATGTATTTATATCCATTACAAAATTTAAATATCTGTATTTAAAAAGACTTTTTGGTAATGTTTCGTGTTAATTCAGATCACAGTTAAACTGTGAGGATGTTAATGCACTGATGAATTTTGTAATAAAGAGATAATATTTTGCTGGTTAAATGATAACTGGAGCGTGGTGGATGCAGTGTCTGTAAATGTGAAAAGTCCCGTTATGAGAAGAACAGTTGTAAGGTTAAAGCCCACTTTTGTTCTTATTTGTATTACGGGCTCCCAATTACAGATGAGGCTCATCATTGTACTAAGATAAAATGATAGCCCTACTCCACAGGATGCAGATCCATAACTGTTATGTATATGTCAGAATGAAGTTACAGAAGAGGTGATGATCCTTGCATGACTGTGTTCTGGTAATGACATAGCCATTCCAGAAAGGAAT
Source organism: Falco biarmicus (assembly GCF_023638135.1). Classification (NCBI taxonomy): domain Eukaryota; kingdom Metazoa; phylum Chordata; class Aves; order Falconiformes; family Falconidae; genus Falco; species Falco biarmicus. The sequence goes on along the minus strand of NC_079292.1, from coordinate 6,965,016 downwards.
GGATTTAACCCTTTTGACTCGAGCAGAAGTTTTGGGCTATGGAATGAGAGTACTCGATAGAGTTGTACTTTTCCAAGGCCTGCCGTGAGGGAGTGGATTTACTAAACTAAGTCAGATCCCATTCAAAGTTTAGAGAACTTAAAGAGAAGAATTAAGAACCTGGAGTGTGGGAACAACAGGCAACCTGAGTGAGTGGCTACCTGTGCTGGACAGTATGAAGTAGTGTGCAGAGGAGCATGCCTGGAATTCCAGGTCTCTCCATGTCCTAACTACACTATCAAAGTTGGTGAGAAAGATCAGAATTGATATTTCCTTCCTGCACTTACATGTTCAGGCTATCCTTTCAGATACAGGTTTGGTACATACTCTTTAATTTAGAGTATGGTGGTGCCAGTATTATTGTTAGCACTTTCCATATAGTCGTTCAGGGCTAGAAGGCTACTTCAGGGGCTGGGGGAACCCGACTTTCTTCAGCCTGTGTAGGTTGACTACATCCATCTCCTAGCACAGCACTGTACCTGTAGGCTTTCCTCACCTCTGCTGTACGGGGCAAAGTGCTGAATCCTTGAAGACTAGGAGAGAGTAACTCATGTTAGCTAGATGCTTACTGTATGGCCCAGCACTAGAAAGAGATTGTGCTGGATTCAGTCTCTGCCCTAGAAAGAGCGTCTGTGTTGAAACAGCACTGGAGAGAAAGCATTGGGAGCAGGGACTGAAATTCAGTCAAATCATTATACAGTTGGTAATGGAACGTGGAAGGTGTGGACTTATGTTCCCTCAGACTGCTGAGGGAATTCAGCCTAGGTTCCTTATTTTCTGCATCCTGAGAGTTACATTCTATATAAAAGATGAAGCACAGCAGAATTATTTTTGGGATTCTTTATGTAAGTGTTCCTAGTTTGTGAGTCACTGAAGAACTGGGTGTGAATTAAATGCTAAAAGGAGCACTTTTTTCCGGAACAGCAACACTTTTTTGTTTAACTTTTAGTATTTAAACACAAGAATAATGATACAGGTTAAGGTGTAGGTCCCTTTGGCTTCTCAGAAGTCTGTGTTCTTAGGCAAGACCTTAGTTTGCTTGAACTAAGATTTATCTACACACATGCAGTGACGCTTCAGGGGCCTGCTTCTAATTTGGGTTTAGAGGTAAGGGGCTAAGGCCTTCAGTTGCATCTTGGAAAAAATCTTGAAAAAAATGTCCCAAGTAACATGTTTAAAATAGGCATTTGGCCAAGTTTTTTTGACCCAATTGTCTCAAGTAATTATATAATTTATGTTATTATATTTTATATTATAAATGGAAACTTTTCAGTATACAGAACTATGTAATTTACAGTGTGTAGAATATATTAATAGCTCGGAATGTAACTATTCATGTTCACATTCTCCTAGCTTCTGTCAGATATTTATTTGCTTGAACTTCAGTTTTTAACCAAAGCATTGTTTCATGTTTCCATTTGTCTGAAATTTGTTTACTTTTAGGTTTCCAATAATACCTTAAAGGATTTTGACAAAGACAAAGCCTGGAAAGCAGTTGTGGTGCAGATGGCTCAGTAGTTTGGATTCTGCAAATGCAGCCAATACAGTAAATCACCTGTTTGAATTGAGGCTTAAAAACTTTTAAGTTTATAAACAGCAATATAGCTACAGCAGTAGGAGCTAAGGAATAACACAGTAAATAATGTGCCTTTCTAATAATTTTGAAATTTATTGATAATATTTTTAACACGTCTGTCTTTTCTGTTGGTATCTGTGTTCTAGCGTTGCTTTAGAAGTTACCTTTAGAAAAAAGGTAATGAGTCACATGGATTTATGCTGATGGCAACGTAAAATATGACAATATATAGTAGGCTTCATATATTTGCAAGAGATTGTTACAACTGCAGTTATGCAGTCAGTGTAACTGATAAATGCTTTTGTAAAGTTATGAGTACAAGTTACAATTGATATTTTTGCTTATACTTCACTTTTGTAGGAGTTGTGAAGTTGTTTTGCATCTCATTGCTTTTATATAAATAAAAGTCATTATTATGTGGAAACTCAAGGATGTGGGTTGACATTCTAATTGGAGATATGAAACCAGACTATTCTTTCCCATTAAGCTTCCTTTTCTGGACTGTTAAAGGGGGAAGAGTTTTTTTCACATATGCAAATGTATTTTTGTGTATATTACTTTTCCTTTGTTTATTTTCCCATGTCTAAAATTAACATAACCTGGCAGCCCTTAAAAAGGGATATCCCCATACAGATTGCCTTTTCCTCCTAGCTGAATTATGTGTTATGATCACATAGATTTTGAACACTATAAGAATTTCTATGTTAGTAAGCTTTTTTTGGTGTTAACTACGGAGATAGCTACTGACAAAATGGTGGGTTGTTTATTGTTTTTCTGTTGTAATTGTTCTATTGATGGTTTTTGAGGGGTTCTAGATTTTGAAGTCATACTTTTTAAATCTGAAATAATACAAATCATTTGTTCAGAGTGTGCTGTAAAGCTTACCTCTTAGCTGAGGAAACAGAGAGAGAAAGGTCCGTACAGTGCAGAGCCCTTCAGGTATGCTAGCATGTTTTCTTTTGGTTTTGGGAAAGCTGACAATTATTATGGCATTTTAATACATAAAGAATACTCTTTCAAGTTTAGAGCATCTCTTCTTAAGAGCATGTTATACAGCAACCTCTGTTCACTTAAAATAGTGTGTGTTTTTTGGCCCAGACTAATATATCAACAACCACAGGATGCAGCTGCTGTTTCATAAACATTGCCAGATCTCATGCCTCTAGTGGTGGTACTTGTGCGAACATTCTCTCAGCAAGGCAGGGTATCTGCTAAAATCCTACCATTTTTATAAATAGAAAAAGTTAGTTTCTGATTGTACACTATTTTGTGAAAGTTGCAAAGAAATAGTGACAGTTCTACCTAAAAATAAACATCCAAACAACTTCCTAAATCTCACACATGGATTGAAACTGGACAAAAACTGTAGATAGGTAGAAGTTTTTTGTGAATCACTGTAAAGTGAAAAGATAGTCATACGTAGAATAGTGTGAATGTATCTAAATGGTTTGCTTTCTTTTATGTGGTAACATGCCTTTATCTGAGTCTGTATCTTCAAGAGATCATCTTTATCTTTTCTGTCAAATGGTGATTGGCTTTGGTTCTGCAGGAGGTTAGATATAATTAGATACTACTTCTGTTACTAACCTTGGTTTGAAAACAGATGAATGGGAGGTTGTGCATCTGAAGGGATTTCCTTTCCACAAAACACACTAACAAGGTGCTGGGGGACTTTAGCCTCCTTTTGAGGCAAATGATTTGAGGTGCTCTCCTCCAAACAGTAAGAACCTTTTATTAACCTTTCTTTTGGGGGACTAAAGTATAATAAGAGGTCAAGAAAACAGCGTTCATCAAAAAGAAAGAGGAAAACTAAATAGTCTGATTAAGTTAGAATTTGGATTGACCCTGAGTAATGGTTGAGATATATTTCTGTTTCTGAGTTTTTTTGGTCATCTTAGATTAACAAGGGCAAGGAACAGATGGGAATAAAATAAGAGGTCGTCACAGAGCTACCAGCCATAGATTCTACTTTCCAGTGAAGATGAACACCCCTGGGCTCCCTGCCTTGCCATGGCTCCCTTCCTGTACTGTTCAGCACAGTGGAGACTACACAGTCTGCCAGATGCCAGGACTTTCCCTGCACACCTAGTCAACTAGGAACCCCACCATAGATAGTGGTCTGGAGGTTGAATTTTCTTATCCCATGCAAGAAAGAAAATTATGGGAGGTAAGAGGTAGGCTTTTAAAATCATAATTAATGTAGGGCTGACAGCTCTTTACGTGAGGATAAGTTCCAATTCACTCATTAGTGTTATTCCCTTCAGCAGCCATGATTGTGGGCATAACAGAAACCCAAGTCAGATAAAATTAATACCTTTTTATTGCTAAAATCAAAGGAACAAAGTATTTCAAGTACTTAATTGCACTCATAGCTGTGGTCTGGTGAAAAAAAGGGTAAATTATATGAATTGCAGTTTGTTGCTTTTCAATGCTTTTCTCTTTCCAGGTCGTCTGATTTTTATCTGCATTAGGACGCAAAGTTGGTTTATATAAGCCCATAGTAACTCAGGACATTGTGTTGTATTTTTGCAGTGTTGCTTTATTTACTTTCCAATGTTATTAATTTTATTATGTAGTTGTGGGATTATGTAATGATAACAAAATCAGTATATACATCTGAATTTGAGAAACGTAATAATCGGTTTGATTTTTAGACAATTTAATCTAAACAGAGTCAGATCTTATAAAAGTAATTCATCACAGGTTTTATGCTTTTCCCTACCTAACAGTAATCAGCAGCCTCAGAGTTCAGAGTTTTGTATCAAATCTGAAAAATTCCAGATCTCTAAGCCTTTCAGTACACCAGTATTAATGTAAGTAGTAAAGCTGAATAAATAGATGGATGTAGTCTTTAGCATGGAATGGAAAGAAAATTTTCCAATACTGCTTTTGTTTACTGCTGCTTGGATTATAGTTGCTTTCGCTTCTTTTCTGCTATAGGGCTAAACCATAGAAATAAAAGAAGTACATTCTACCTCCAAACCAGAGAAATACAGTTCACTAAGATTTCTAAAAGGCAATTAAGGTAAATATGTTTGGCAATTGATTTAATTGCAAAAATACCATATTTGCTAATAACTCAAATTTCTCTGAGCTTTAAGTTCTTAAAAGTATGTATTGTCTACAAAAAGGTTGGAAAATTGTGAATATTCTTTTTTTCCTTCTTTTTCTCTTTTTTAAAAAGAGGTTTTCTTTTTGAACACTCAAGATTGTAGCTTTTTCTTCAGTAATTTTATTACCAATGTTAATAGTGTTCTAAAATATTTTTCTTTAATAATTTGTAAATATTCTGGGAAGAATGGTAGGATACCTCATAAACCCTTGTGATGTGGATGAGAAAATCTGTTCAGAGAAAATCATAGCAGTGATCGGCAAAACTGGTTACATATAGTTTGCTTGTTTGGCATTTCTAATTGAAAGGACTTGATGATGTGGGGCTCCTGAGAAATTCCACGTGTTACTGTATGGAAAACAGAAGGTACAAGTGACAGAAGGAGCAGGAGATAAAGTAGTTTAGCTCATCACCGTCCTAAGGTAGCTGCTGGGGAGCACAACTGTGATGGGTTGGACACAGCATGTTATCTTCACCTGCTTGGAAAGGTGTCTGGGAAGGTCAGTGGTAATGAGCGTTGCTTTAAACACCTGCCTCCTTTAGAGAAGACTTTTTTTGTTACTTGTTCTGTGCAAAGCAGTATCTGTGGCTCATGCCTTATCTTACATTCTTGCAGAAGCCAGTGTCAGTCTCCTGATTGTCCACAATGGGAAACGGAAGTTATTTGCATATTTTCTTGAAGTGAAGATTTATTGTGCCTGGAGAGCAGGCAGAACCAAGAGTTCCTGTGACAGTACAGACAATATATAGACAGATTATTGTCTAGGTGCTTGAGAAGTAACGTGCAATTTTAATATCTCAGTAATGGTTTAGTAACAATGGCAGAGGGGTAAGAACAAGAGAAAGAGAGCAGCTATAAATAATGGAATTCTAGGGGTTAGATTTTGTTTTGCTTTAAACCTTTTCTTGGCTGAGGACCTGGGGTTTTTTTGAGAAAACATTCCAATATTCGGCCAAATTGCTGTTTATGCAAAGTACTTGAACTGATACTCCTGCACTGTGTAAGTGGCAGTTAGGCAGCAGGAGACTGAGGCCTCCCAGCTCTGGGACTTGCCTCAGTGCTGCATTATGGCTTTTGGTTATATTGTCAAACTTTTGGGGTTACTTCCATTTCAGTACCCAGTTTTGGAAACTAGGCTGTCTCTAGGTGGTGAAATGGGAGAAAAGGACCTTCAGAGGTCTTCAGATTTATCTTCCTCTCTTTACTAGGGAGGGAGTCAAAGAAGATTGGTTACATACCAACGCTATTTTCAGGACGTGGTTTGGACAAAGTTAACTGCTGGACTGAAATTTAAAGCTGTATTCTTGACATCATCCCCTTCCCCAGCATACGTTCCCTGCCCTGCATCTCTGCTTGAGTCAATTAAGGTACTAATTTTATTTCAGAGTAGGCTTGTTTATCTCACTAATGCAGCAAACGGATATTGTTTTCCTTTTTTTTTTTTCTTCTTGGAATAATTGAATTCATTCATTTTTGATTAAATGAGTGCCAGAGTCTGTGGAATGGCAGAGGGAAGAGTGAAATTGTGTGACTGAGTTTGAAAGGGAAAGAGCCAGGAAGGAAGGAGAGAGCAGAAACAAGCTGTAATTTTGGTTCAGGCATGCTGTGAATCCTTAGCTCTTACAATCTTAAAGTGAGGTGGGAGGAGTCCATTCTACAAGTGATTTACTACTGAATAATAAAAGCATTCATGTTAACATTTAGAAGGCAGTAGGTCTTAAATACTTAGCTAAATTAACTAGATCCTTTTCTGAATTAAAACTGGTTGACTGCATAAGCAAAAAGATTATTTGAATTAGGAATGTATTAAGTAGTAGAATAAGGTAGGAAGTAGCTTCTAATAAACTGCTTTGTCTCTTAGGAATGCCTATTATGCTGGAAAATCTTGCAGTTGCCAGTTTTAATTATTGTATGGGAATCAGGCTGTCATATAGAAGAAGCAGTTTCACATCCTTCCTTACCTCTCCTGTGCTCAGTTCCAGACACTCGTTCCTGTCTTGTCCTGCAGGCTTTTGTGTATTTGAGCTAATTTGCTAGCTGACCCAAAGGAAGCTTTTCAGTTTATTAGGTTGGATTATTTTTCTGATATGTTGACAAATTTAATGATGTTGGCAGGTAGTCTGATAAGGAAGTAGGGGTAGCAGGACTATGCTATGCCTTTGTTTCGCAGCAGCAAGCAGCTAGAATTGGCTAATCTGCATGATTGTATCATATCACCAGAGCATGTAATGGGATCCTTTTAGTGGAATTGCACGCTTAATGAAAATACACACTGCAGTTCTTGTGTGTGTCAATGTTGCATATTCTGTCTTGTTCTGGGTACTATGACATAATGGTGAAGTCAGAGCAAATATGTATATATGGATGTGGGTAGTATTTATCTTTTTTAAAGATTGGTGTCTTTAAATTTGAGAAATTTGCTCAAGCAAATCCTGCTATACTCTTAGGGTATTTACATGGAATAAGAAAAGTGAAATTTTTAAGGGTAAGTCTTTTCATCCTTTGACTGTTTAACCAGGAATATTTTTATGTACCTACAACAATGCAGGAAGGTACTGAACATTTGCCTGTGTCTACTAGAGTGCCTTGGTGTGTACCATATAAAACATGTGTAGCTCTGTTAAAGTAATTAGACCATTACCTTTAAAACAGATGCTAAAATACTGTGTTGAGCTGGGTTCAGAAAACTCAACACCTTGCAACATCAAATATAGTTGGACACTTTTTGCTGTTTCACTGTGTATCTTCACTCCTGCAGGAACATACATACAAGCAAAATCTAGTGGTTTGGATATGCTGGTAAATCCAGAGTAATGCTCTTATCATGAGAGAACAAAAATGTTAATCCTCAAAATACCTTATTTACCCTCAGACTCTTTCAGAAAGGTGAGGTAGATTCCTTAGTCTTTCAGCTGTCTTAATTCTAGGTTTCAGCATAATTTGCATAACTAAAGAGTTTGGCCTTAAAGAGACAGCCTTTTCTTTGTATTGCATGAGAGAAAGGAACGAATTTTTCTAGCTTTTCAAAGCGAGCTTCTTTTATTGAATTGCAAAAGTTCCATGCCTGTTGTAATTTTTACAATGCCTTTGAGATGGATCAGCTAGTGGGTCTTAGTCATAGCCTATCACTTATGTGTAAAGTGCATGCATATATTTTTTCTTGCTTTGCTAAAAGCTGTGCTGCTGACATGTACTAAAGCTGAAAATACCTTCATCCTCTGAAGACAATGCCTGCCTTTTTAAAATTTTCGGGATAAGAGATTCCCTGCCACTGAAGGCTATTGCTTGCATGACAGATACTTCAATCATAGCAAATAATTGGCATTGCAGGGAAAAGAAGTATTTTGGTTTGATAATTGAATAGCTAATTCAAAATAGTCTTATCTTACTGATACCATGCGGAGGATTGATGATACTTGACTATGAGTAAGCAGTACACAGAGCAGTTATAAGGTCAAAGAGTTTGAAGGGGCATGTACTGCACTGAACACCTGATTTACAGAGTACATACTTTTGCTTTAGGCTTCTCCAAAGCTCCATCGATCAGCTGACTGGATTGGTAAAGCAGCTGAAGTTTTTTAAAACCTTGGCCAGAGTCACCAGTGCTGATTTTGCACCACTAAAAGGCTTAGGAGAAACCTATTGCTCCTGAATTTTCACTGTTGTTGAAGTGAAAAATGGCTACAGTGCATAGGATGATCTTGGGAGATGTATACAGTCTCTAAAAAAAAAAAAAAATTCCTCCCTTTTTTTACTTCCACCCAGAATAATGGGTTGTTTCAATGGACTTCCCCAGAGTCTAATTTCTTCCTTTTCATTAGGAGATTTGTTGTCAAGTATAAAACCAAAGAGATTGTGCAACAGTTCAGAAAGTACGCACACAGATTTACCGTCTTCTAACGTGTAAGCCCACGCATATAGAACTTTTTAAGTGAATGTGTAAGTTTTTAAAGTGGCATGTGAATAGCATTCTGTCTCTTAAAATGTATTTCAAATAAATGAATATTTGATGACATAAGGAAGAGGAACTTGGCAGGGTTTTAGTTTTAGAGTTGATATAATTCAGAGAAGTGCCTTGGAGTAAGGAGGCTGGTGCCAGTCCACTGCCTGAACTGACTTCTTTTTCTATACTAGGTTGAGGGTTAGTCAAAGGATTGATTTACCGGTGTTTAATTTCCAGAGGGCAAGAAGTCAGTGAAATTCCTTTACAATTATTAACAGATTGATTAGATTTAGTGAAACAGAACTGACAATAATGTAATTTATTTTGGAGGGCTTCTAGAATACAACAGCTTCTTTATTCTCCTTCAAGTGGGTTGTTTAAATGCCAGCCGTAGAATACCACAGGAGGCTGAAGAAATAATCAACGAGAGATGTAGACACAGATAAAGGTAATTCTTGAGTAATATTATATTTTGTTTTGTTTTTAAAAGTAATCGAGGATTATCTTGTAGTGGATATATTTTTATAAGGGAGAAATGCTGTCATTCCCCCCCCCCCCCGCCACGTAACGCGGACTTGTGCATGAATGACATTTCCAGCCTCTACCTGGATTCTGGGTGTGTTTTTTACTGCTTCTAGAGATTGTAGGCAATGCTCCTAAGGACTGCCTGCTGTAATGGTTGCCGTTGTTGCTGAATACTTGTCATTCTTCTAAGAAAGGGACAGGGTGGAGGAAGAGAGTGAAGGTCCCCTTGGGTCATGTAGATGAGATAAGGAGCAATTGTTTCTGAATAATGAAGCAGTAACATGCTGGATACAGAAGCACTGAGCAGTTTCACCAGCCGGTCTTGTGGCTTTGTGGGAATTATGTGCCCTGCTGATACCCTCCACTGAGTACCTGCCCTGGCCGCACAGGCTCACTCTGGGCAGATGTAAGCACACTCCCGGAAAAGTGCAGCTCCCAAGTAGTTCTGAATCATTGTGAATATTTGGTTGTGATGACAGTAGCACTCCACATGGATCCACTCCAGAGCTTGCCCAACATGACAAGAAGCTGCTAAGTTATAAGCACTCAGCTATCTTGTGGTTGAAGTGAGTGGCCCTGAGGCAAGACCTTGTTGCCTGGTGTGGGTGATACAGCTGCGCACTAAGTTAAAAAAGGAGCCATGGGACTGTGCTAGCCATGGCCCTTCATCTCAAGACAACTGTAATAATAATAATAACAATAATATGTGTGCCTGTGTTGGTGAGACATGAAAGTATGTAGTACTGTACCACAGGATACTCTTGCAAAATGAAGTGTGAATGTAGCTATTGTGCTCCAAAGAAGGCTGGGGCTTCTCCAGTATGGATGTGACAGAAATATGCCTTACAGCCTAGGCACTGACATGTCCATCTCAGCAAACTGAGTAAATAAGTAGCCAAGGTAGAAATCTGTGTGGAGTTCTGTGCTTAAACTCCTACACAAGTCACAAAATTCATGTCTGGCTGCTTAAATGTGTCTGGTGATACACCTGTCCTAACTTTTATTTCCATGTAATGCTCTTTGAACACTCTTGAGGAATGGTAGAATTTTATTAGTGGTCCCTCTTGAAATGGGCCAAATGTGTAGCCAAGCATGCAGAATTGGTGAAGCCAGAGATCAGTTAAGAAGAAGGGACCTGGCTTGGTGATCCAGAGATCAGGCTTGACTCAAGAGAAAACGGAGAATGGGAAACACTGGATTTTACTCTGTACTCTAGGGTCTACCTCCACATTTTATTAAGAAAAACCTGAGCAGCCAGGCTGCCATCCTGAAATTTGCAAGATTTGTACTCAGACCTTCTTGGACTGAGAAATGCTTAGATTTTGGCCTTTCTATATCCTTGATCTGTGCTCTAATAAAGCTTTAGGGCACAAAGTGTCTGTATTACCAAAGTGCAAAAGGAGGCACTTCCTATTAAGTTGTGGGTTTTTTTAAAGATACTTTATCCTGGATGGAGCATTGGTTAAAACAGGATAGTATATAATTTGCTGTCATCTGTTCTTCAGGGATGAAGTAATAAAAATGTTAAACCCAAGACAAATGTTAATTAAAATATAGGTAAGGTGTAGTGAGGAGCAAATAATAAAAGAAATCTGTTATCAATAAGTTATTTTCAAGAATTATTATCAAGAATTAGAGTCACATTTGAGCAAGGAGCCTACGAGCTAGTGCCCATATATATTTCACATGCATGGATGCATAATATTACATAATTGATATATAATGATACATAAACTACAAGTTTTCAAAAAACACAACATGGGTCTATTATACTTCCCATTTTTTAGTGGGAATATTAGCTTAAAGGGGGGTCTGTAACTGGACATAATAAAAACAATTGATGAACACTGTAATTCCAGGATATAAATTAGGTAGAAATGGTAAAGTAGATTGTGCTAGTTTAGACATGATTTTAAAAAAGCTTACTGTCAAATAAAGTAAATAACAACAAGATTGTTGCCTGCTGAACTTTATAACAGGTATTACAGAAACTGTCTGGACTGAAAAACTGTACCTGCATAGAAAGAGTATACTGTTAGAGCAGTGCTAAGAACCACTTTATTTGGAAGGTGACAGAGGTGTGCTAAGAAATACCAGAAACAGTAAGAGAGGAAAAAAACTTAGTAAGCTAGTGACGTCAGTTGTTTCTATAGAAACTGGAGGCATGTTACCTCAGGGCTTGATGCAGAAACTAAATTTGTAAACATTACAAATGACTGTTGCTTGGAGCAAGTAATCACAGACCCCATAGGAAGAGAAAGAACTCTTGGTTCCTTTCCAAGCAGCCACTTCAATAGTGACACAACTTCAACATCCAAAAAAAAAAAAAAAAAAGTGCTGTGCTAATGTATAAATAGTACAGAAACTATGTAAAATGGTTGAGTCTCCAAAAGGAGATTAAAAGGAGCAGCTGAAAGGGTAGAATCTTTCGAGGCACAAGGGACTTTAAAAGTAATGTAGGGAAAACTAAGAACAGTACACACATAAGATATCCCCCAAAAATGTCACCTGTAAGAAGACATCTTTTTGCAGCTTCCAAGACAGTATTTTTAAGAAAGGTTAATACCATCCTTTTTTAATGAAAGATGAGAAGGAAACCTCCTAAAAATTCTAGGGAGCTAATGAGTAATCAAGAAGTCTGTGGAGCTGACTAGTGATGGAGATATGAAAGGACACTTTTTGCTCAAGGAATCTAATGACAGTAAAAAAAATATGCTTGCTTGCTTGCTTGCAGTGGAGCCCATTGCAGGGGAACCTACTGAAGGAATTGTCTCAGGTCTAAATTTAAAACAAGTAATCCAAAAGAATAAGACTAATACCTGAAACAGTAATCAAACTCTATTCTACAGGGTCCCATAAACTGCACTTGAAATTGAAGTTGCAAAACTACTAACTGGTGTGTGCTGAACTGGCTTGCTTGCAGTAGGCATACTGGTAAATGATACACTCACTGACTGAGAGTCAAAATGGCTTTTTGGTAGAGGGACATCATGCTTCTGATTCTGTCAACATCGCTACGCTATTACGTAAAAGATCCGTGATCTGCTCACTCCTGAATATTGTGTGCAGGACCACCTATCTTAGAAAAGGTATGGTAAAAATGAAAACGCATATTCTTAATCTTAGAAAAAATAGGGGAGGTATGTTAGAAATCAATGAAATTGTGACTGTTTTGACAAAGGTAAGATGAGAATGGATATTCTCTGCTTTTTCTAAAGCAAGAACAAGGGGGAACCCAACTGAAGTATTTGGAAGCAGTTTTAAATTCAAAACAATGCAAATAAACATAGTTTAATTGTGTAACTCATTGCCACAGGAAGTTTTGAAAACCAAAAGGATGAATAGATGCAGAGTTGTTGTATAAATGCATGTAAGAAAGGCCCAGAAACAGCTGTTGAAAACAGTGAAGTGCGCATGGCTTTCAGTTCAGGAAATCCATAGGATCCAGGTCATTTGAATTCAGCAGCATATAGGTTAAAATCATCCATGGAAACATATTTAACTTCATTCTTATTTTTCTTAAGTGTCTGCTACAGATCCTGTTAGGCACAGGAGAGTGGACTCGACAGGTCTTTAATCTGGTCTATTTTTATGCATAGATGAAAAACTTTAATTGTTATTTTTTAACCAAAATATTAAATAACAATTTGTTTAGTACTGTGATTGACACTGCTCTTTATCTTCAGAAAATAAAGTCTTACTGTAAAACTGAAAAACTGGACTGCAATGAAAGTACCTAAAATGTCAGTATAGTAGATACATTGGTAGAATAGGCACTGCCTTTTACCTGTTCATTAAAAAAAAATGTTGGTAAAGCCAGATCCCAGCAGATGGTGTTAATTGTGTATTCCCTACTTTAACAGATGTAAAAGGTTTTGCAAGAGCCTGGCACTGTTGTACTGAAAGATATCTCTCTTCATTGGGAGCAAGCCCGCTCTATGCAAAAATAACTCCCACCTATGGGCATAACACACCACATATCGCCTCCATATGAACCAAAGAGTGTGTTTTTTGGAATACTTGTTCCTTGTGATGGGTAGTGGGACTGTGTAAGGTAGCACCCAAGAAGGCGTTCCTGGGCATTTTGTTGTGCTAACAGGTACCAGGGTATTGTGACTCACTGGCACAGTGCTTTCAGAGCTGGTGGGGGTGAGCTTTTGTGGCAAAGCATGCATACTTCCTGAGTGAGCTGAAAATCCAAAGGCTGGAGATAGGCTATAGAACAAGAGGCTTCTGTTGGTACAATTAAATAAGAGAAATAAGTTCAAGGCACATATTTCTAGGGTAAAAGAATCTGTTTTTCTTGCTGATGAAAACAAGAAATCAGTCTTACAAGACTACCCACCTCAGCAAAGCTGTTATTCTTTTTATTCAATGCATTAGAAAACCAGGAAAATAAGTAGACATGCATCTGGATTCCAGTGAACCTGCCTGGTACATCACTCTAGAAATAAAATTCCCATTTATACATAGAATTTACAGGACAGAAATTTGCTAAAACTGATCTAAAGCTGACATGATGAAATCCAGAAGGAAAAGGTTTTACTGTGATTGACAGAAGTTAATGTTGCCTATTTTTTCACTATGGAACATAAGAAATGAGTTGAACATGTTTTATATTTCCCAGAACTAGCAATTTTCTGTCCTTGGAAAGTTTTAGAGGGAGGAGCTCAGAGGTGCTGTGGGAGGGACTAAAATTCATATTAAAGTTTTGGCATGAGAGGGAGAATTGTCAGAGTGGAAGGTTTCTTCTGAGGTTTTGCTTTTTTAGTTCCAATTTAGGATGATAAGTATTCATGTTCAGATTCTTCTAGTAATTCTTCTTTGGAATTCTGATTGTCAGATTATTCCCAGGATTGAAGAATGTGGACTTTCATGTTCTCAGGTAATCTCTTACTTGTTCCTATTTACTATCTATTAATATAGTAGTTGTATGCTGCCAAAATAATTGTAAGAAAAGCAAGAAAGCAAAAATGGAAGAATATTTAAGCTGTCCTGAACATTCACTTTAAATTCTTGTCATTCTAAGTATCCAATGTAGGAAAGATGACTGTTAGGAAGGGAGTAAGAAAATGTATCTTATGCTATTTCCAATTGCTGTTGTTAGTATCTTTTTTAATACGTCTTTTGTATTTGAAAAAAATATTTAATTCATATGAATTAATTTGGAGCGTCAGTTTTTACAACAACAATGGTGCCAAAGAGATGAGGGATGCAGGAATGGGAGGTTTCAGAAATTGCTGATTATGTTAGGAATATCCAAAACACTGAATTTCCTGTGAAGAAATGAATTAAGCTTGAGAAAGAGCAAACCCTGTTTTTCATTTTTTGGGATGAATGTAACTGCAGTATTAAATTTAATGGCTTATGTATGTGAATAAAAGTGTAGTATGCACCATACTGTCTCTTAAATAGCTTTGAATTTTGTGTGTTTCCAAATATTCCCACAAAGGGGCAGTATGGAGATATTCTGCTTCTGTTGGCATTCTGAAACTGCAAGAATAGAGTAAATACAAAGATTTAAAAAAAAGGATAGAATAATAGGGAATCTGACTTTCAGTTTTAGTGGAGGATGATAACTATGTACTTTCAACAGAGAAGTGGAATTGATGGCATGAAAGAGTATGGCTGTACAGACTTCTGCTTGAAGATGTCAGTGTTTAGGACAGGCAATGGGACATACTAAATATTGTCTAAATGTGGTGGTACTACTCAAATACTAAGTTAGTACATGTTACAGCAATTTATTCTATGTTTTAGATGTGTATCCTAGAAAATGTCAGGCAAACGTGCTTATCAAATACTAGACTGAGGGAAACCTCCTTCTCTATATTTAAAGTTGTTTAATATTCCCCCATTCAAATTCTGTAGTCTTTATTCATGTAAGTGTTTTAGAATAATAAACAATAGTCATAAGAGATTAATCTCTAGATGTACCTCAGCACTTGTCAAGAATTTTTATGTACTTAAGTATATGAATGCAAACACACACGTGTGTTAAATATTTTAAGCTCCTTGGTTTGCCGCAATGAGAGTTTAAAATAGAAATAATTTACTATTCTAATTTATCCCTCCAAAGAGTGTATATGAGTATCGGACTCAGCATGTAAAAAACAATAGCAACCTTTTTTTGGTGGGATTCAGTCTAGGGGATAGGACTTACCTGTGGGACCTTTAAAGGGCATCTTTCTCTGTCATATCTTAGGTATGTATGTTAAGAAGACTGATTCACTAGATGCCTAAGGTACAGACACAACCCTGAGGTCTAGTAGAGTGGATCCCTTTCTTTGCCTTCAGGAGTTTTTTGTACAATTTTTCCAATATTGAATGTTGGATAAGTGAGAAGGCTGTGGTTTTTTTAATTTATAGGGGAAATACATTGTTTCCAGTATAATGGAATCGATCAACCATTTGCGATGTTAAAGATAGGGTTCGGTTCATGTTCTCTATGCTATGTTTCTGCTAGTTGTATTCAGTAGAATCTTGAATGCATTAATGAGTTTTTCAGACAAAAATGTTTTCTCACTGGGAACAATAATGATCTCAACAGGACAAATTACTGCCAGCATAGCATTTTCAGTCTAGTGCAAAGCATTTTAGCTACATGAACTTTAAAGTATCATGACTAGCTTGTTAGAGAAAAATCCTTCTTCCTTTTCCTTTGGAAGTAACTTCAATTTCCCCACATAACCGACCACAATTTGTTTTGAGTTACTTTAAAAGGCAGCAGTTTATCTTCTCCATAGTTTATAACTCAATGGTCTTTACAGGGGCCCTAACCAGGGGTTATAATTTGTCTCTGTGTATGTGAAATATATGTGTGCTGCCTTCTGCTATAGCACATCAGATCACAAAGAAGAGAATCAATGGCATTTTTTATAGCAATTTGCTTAATGTGATGATGAGATGGTTTTAAAATTACATTATCAGAAGTTTTCTGTAGCTGCTATTGCTACAAGTGAGTATTCTAGATAATTGGTTTTTTCTTTATGAAGTTTTCCCATAGGTTTGTGTAGTGGTTTTCTCTTCTGCAGTGTCAGCTCTGAGGTTGTGTGGTTCTTCATAAAGCATTAGGGGAATGAAAAGCAATTGATTTGCATTTTTCTGCATTTTTCAAACTGTGGATATTGTCAGAAAGTTGTGAGCAGGTTTAATAACTGAAACTGTTGAGTTTGACCAACAGACTAGATTATAGGGTAGCTATCTCCCTTGAATATTTGTAAGCAGTTTTGATTTCCTTGGGTACTCCTAATCAGAATAAAGCATTGGTTATACTTAAGAGGGAAATAGTGTCATAACTGTTTTGACATATATGACTTAAAACCCCTTCACTATGAATTTTTTAGATTTTGAATCCTATTGCAACTTCATGAATCATTATTAATTTGCTACGAATATTCAGCAAGATATCCTTGCATTGGCTTGTATAAGGCAATATCCAGGTTTCATTACTATACCACAAACTGTACGTCTTTTCAGTACAGGAAAGGAAAAACCAAAAGAACATCAGATGTTTATGCAAGTATTACATGAAAATTTAAACAGCATGAAAATACGCAACTGTGGGTTGATTGGTGGCAAAGGAACAGCAAAGCTTTTATTATGTGTTATGATTTATTTTTCCTTCCTTGTTTTAGTGGCTTGGCTTTAGAGCCCAAATGATATTCTGATATGCAAAGGTTAAACACAATGGGCTTGGTCTCCATGCCTCACCCAGTAGCAAACACAGTTATCAACCAAGTTTCCTTGTAAAAGCATAGGGGAATCCCAGCCTGCAATTGAAATTGGGTTTGTGCCCTACTCACTTTACAATCCACATTGTTTGCAGGCTGTACACAAAGAAAGGCTTAGGCCAAATTTGACTCAGCAGCTAGTAAAGATTGAGAGCACTATATTTTTTTTTAAAAAAAAGATCTCCAGAAAACTATGAAATAGTTATTTGCATTGTCTGCCATTAAATGTAGTAACATTTCCAAAGTCCACGGATAGAGAAGGAAACCCTAAACTGAATCTGGGATTTCTTTGCAGTTATAAAGATTATAGGCAGCAAATTCTTGATATAGCTGCTGCCTGTTCCTGCTATTTATACGTGGTGTTTCTTTACTGGATATTTACGCCATGGATCAGTCCGTTCTTGCTGAATACTACACACTGCAAAACCAGTGATTATAATACAGGCCTTAGGCCACTAACAGCTGAAATAAATTGGCATTCTTCGTTCATTACTAAGGTAAGCAATTAATGTTTTAAAAGTAATCCCAAGCCTCTAAAAACCAAACATGATAATCTAGGTGACATAATTAAGTTGTTCTCTAAAATCTGTTTGAAAAACTGATTTTAGACATGGAATGTCTAAAGTGTCTACAGAGCCTGATCAGAGAGACCTGGCTTCCTCAGAGTGAGTGAGAGAGGTACATACAGTGTGAAGTCCCAGTCTAGGAAGATGATTCACCCCAGACTTTTTTGCCTATGCGTTGATGTACCTGATTGGAGGAGATGCATAAAAATATAGAACATGTCCTCTGCTAGTATTTGCTGAGATGCAGCACAATCCACCAGAGCATGCCCTAGATAGAAAGCCCGAGTTTTTCATCCCTGCCTGTCACTGACTCATTTATGTGGCCCTATTCAAGTGATTTCCTTTCTCCAGTGTTCACAAGTACAAAACAGTGCTGACCTTCCTGTGTGATGTGTCTTAATTATGTGTTTTAATTAAGTGCTTTCAATACTATAATTAAATGTTAAGTACTTGTTAGTCAAAGCAGTCATACTTAAGAGGCTCATTCATATTGAGTCACTGTATCAGAGTGATATTAACCCATTTGCTTAGATATCCCTGCTTGCCTTCTGTGCTGGTAGCCAGGAGAGCTGCAGTTTAGCAAGTTTAGGTGACTTATCTCTTGGACTGTGTTTAACATTTGCTCTTAAGGTTATAAATAGCTTGGCAATGACACTTAGTTTCTATGTTTCCTGCTGTATCCTATGCAACTGGTTGGGTACCATCCCATTTCCTGACCTCCTGAGAAGAAAAAAGCCAGTGACAGATACAAGTGGGGACTTCCAAAACTTTATAGCGTACGTCATTATTAGAGCATCTACCAGCACTTACTTCAGGAGAGGTGGAGATGGAGAAAGCTCTGTAATTCAGAACTTGAAAAAAAATGCAACAGTAGCTTTTGGGTTTTTTTCTTTCTCGCTTCTTCCTCAAGAGCTCTGGAAAAAAGGTTACAAGGTCTGGAAAGAGATAAGCCACTGGAGCGGCAAGAATGGAGGCACTACAGATAATCATGAAAGTTGGGGGCAGAAGATTAACAGATATTGGTACAGGACATGACAAGGTGTCCTGAAACTGAAACACAAGGCAGTACTAGAAGCTTCACCACTGTGAGATATCAACATAAGTATGTGCAATCAGTACCTATAGCAGGAGGAAGATATTAAAAAAGTCAAGGGGTATATAAGTAAGCTCAGCAGGAGATGGAAGCAGCTGACCTTTGGCAGTGAACTTCAGCTCACAAATCTCTAGGGAGGGAATATATCCTTCCTCCATTTGGACCCAAAACTCAATGTTGAATACTGAGCTTTGGGAACAGGTGCTTTCTACAGCTGTAGAATATTGCTGGCTGACTGATGGATTTGCAATTGGAAAGCTACTTGTAATTTGATCAAATCTAGGCAGTAAGGTCTAGGATTAGCTTAATTTGTACATTTGCTGGAGCTGGCAATGCTGTACTTGTTGCTTTGCCATGTTTGTTTATACTGTCCCGTTTTCCCTCTCTTGCCAGAATGCCTGTGCAGGGGAGAGAACCAGGGACAATCAAAAATGAGAAGGACCAATAAGAGGTTTTAGAAGACTTCTTTCTAAGCATAGCTTTGGGTGCTCTCCTGGCTTTTTGGCTCAGCATTGAGAAGCTAGGCTTCACTCCTAGATAGGCAGGTAATTTGGACCTAAGAATGGAATTTCTTCTTATATCTGACCAAAAATCATTTGATTTCTGGGAGCCATGAATGTCCATGTTCTGTGCTGTGGCTACCAGGCTGTTCAAACCAGGAATCCACATTTGAAGTTCTACACCTTGCTTTACCATCATCCATCTGGCACAGATGTTTTCGTAGTAGTTTTCATATTTTCAGGAAAATATTTTTTCTTGTAATTTTTTTTGTTGTTAACATTTATTGTCTGCTTTTTGAAAACCAGGAAATAATTTGCCATCTTAAAAACACAAAACAGAAAATATGCTCTGAAGAGCAGCGTGTTGCTAAGGAAGTTCCAGACCAGCTCTGAACTACTTGGCTAGGAATGACTGCAGAACCGGTAAATTCACGTATACTCAGATATGATACAGATGCATCACAGCCCTGACCCTGCCTTCACAACTGCCAGAATTTTCTGAGGTCAAGAATAAACTGGAAAGTCACAGTAACTAATGATGCTGAGCACTGGAATAGGTTGCCAGCGGAGCTTATAGAGATCTCCATACATGCTAAGAAAATATCTCATACATGTCTCAGATAAAGGTTATTCTTCCTAAGGCAGAAATGTAGAGTAGATGGCATCTTGAGTTCTTTTCTAACCCTATCATCTCTGTTTACATTCATCATTTTCTTTTTTGTTGGAACTAAAGGTGGTCTTTCAAGTCTTATTTAACTTATTCCTTTGGAACAGTCAACAGAGCCAAAGACCTGTCTTGCTGTATTGTATATCCTGCCCTTTCAGCATGCAAAATATGGGACTCACTGTGAAAACTGTATGGGACATACCATCCAATTCAGAAAGTGTCTATATAGAAATGAAGAAAATGTTTTACTTTGAAAATTATCTGTGGCTCTTTCTCTTGCAAGAAAATATTTCAACTTAGTTGCTTTGAATATGTGTGGTAAATTTCAATCATTTCTGGAAAACTGGCTGTCCTGGAGTTGCCCCTACTTGCCTGCATATTTTCAGAAAGATGAATCACATAAACAACATTGTACAGTACTAGATGTGTGTTCATTGTCTTTTCTTGGAAAAACTTTGAGGAAATAGAATTTATTGCAGTTAATACATTTCACTGTCTCCAGTTTTGTTTTTCCCTTTCACCCCTACATATGCAAACTTCCTTGATCTTTTTCCCACTTCCTCATCTCCCTGACCTGCTGGTCCTTCTTCCATTACTGCAATGACAGTTTTCTCCATTACTTTTCAAAGTTTGATTATTTTGTATTATAATGTTTCCCCATTTGTGGTTTGTGGGGTTTTAAATTAATTTTTGCAATTTTCGTTATAGTATCATGCTTCATGCTTAGTTTTGGCCAGTGGTATGTGTTCTTGTATTCCCTCCCCTCCCCCCCCCCCCCCCCCCCCCCCCCCAATTATATTTTATTTATATATGATAGAATAATTTTTGGAGCATGGTCATATCTGTGTTACCTTACATTCTGCCTTTGTAGCTTATTTTCTCTTCCACTTAGGGGTAAAAATACACATACACTTTTTAGGTGAATGTGTGGCATAGGTGGTTTTCAGTGAGTAAGGGCTATCATTAAAAATGAGACATAGGGTGAAGCAACATATGAAAGTACTGAACACTTGATGGGTTTATTAAGCTGAGGCCGTGCCCAGGAATTATTGCTGCCTCTAGGGACAACAGCATGATCAGGAGAGTCAGGTGAAACAATGCTGCTGTTGTAACGTTGGTAGAATCCTGTTTCTTTGGAAGCCTTACTTTTGGACGTCTGCCTCCTTTAATTGGACTGTGCTAACTTTAGCAACTACAGTATGTGGAAGTTACCCAAGATAAAGTCAAACTATATGATCATTCCATAGTTTTTCTCCCCCCTCAACCCCTCCCAAAATTATGAGCGAATAGTAAAAAGAGAAATAGACTATGTAATGACTTTTTTGAGTAATTATTTTTGACTTTGCATTTTATGTGATCTATTCTTCCTTAGCATTTGCAAATCTATTCATAACAAGCTTCTATTATCAGTTATCTCAAAATGCAAATGTTTCAGCTGGAATACACAGAATAGATGCTTTCAGTAGGTCTTTTCTACATGGCAGATTTTGAATGTTTTTTGATTTTTCACACTGCTAGTTCTTTCAGAGAAAGGTGTTTTTGGCTTTTGTTGCTCTTGATAGGAGTAGAAAGGCGTGTATGCAGGGATTCTCTCTTGATAGGAGAGGAAAAGCATGTATGCATGGATTATGGTTTAAGATTTCTGATGTAGGATTAAGACTTTTGGATGCCATAATAATACAAATATGAATAGTTAGGAAATAATCCTCTCTGTCAAAAAATTTCAACTATACAGCTGTGAAAAAAAGTTTTTAATGTACATGTACTAAGAAGATTTTCCTCATTTTGCTGTGGCTAGAGTGTTTCTGTAAGTCAAGCAAGCATAATTAGAGATAGCCAGGCATCTTTAAGGCTTAACATCATTCCATCTTTAATGGAAGCAGTTTCTTAACTGATACTGTGGCACCAGGAAGGATGCAGTGGCCTCTCAGGACTGCCATCCAAGACTACCACTGCTTCTAGCATGGCCTGAGGGATCATTTGTATGGCCTTACATTCTTACACAACAACATAACAAGCTTAGGCTAGAATAAAACCAAATTCAACATTTAAGAATATTTCTCAGCAGGAAGAGCTATAATATCAGGGGTAATTCCAAGTTTGTTTAGGTTTGAAATTTTTCTCTGTCTAAGAAGAGGGAGAAACACCGTTTTTATGGGAGCTACAAAAACCAGAAGCATGTGCTCCTGCATTTCTCTCCATGGCTTTGAAGGGTGTCTCAGCCCTGACACGTAGCCTCCAAAGTCTTGGAACTGTTAGAAGAAATTATTGTCAAGTGCATTTTGCTGTTCTAAATTTTATTATGACTTTGTGATCCATGCTGGCAGGGTTGGGATTAGCAAATTCATTTTTCTTTTGAAGCCCCTCCACCCCCAACATTTCAGGATAGTTTCTGTGCAACATTCACCTATTCTATGACCCTGCTCCTTTCCTATGATTCCAGGTTATTAAATACAGATTAAATGGAGATCATGAGAAAGCATTAGCAACTTGTCAGGGCAGTGTGAGAAACCTGCATATTCAGCATTGTGCTGCCTCAAGTTAGGCAAGGGAAAAAGTTAAGCATCAGGTTAGTCTGATCTCCACTCTCTAGAGCCCAGGCACCTGAGTTATGAGCCAGTTTGATGTTCTTTATTAGAGTAGCTGTGGAGAGCCACTCTTCCAAAGTTTCAGTTTCTGAGTTTCTGGTGTTTTTTTTTTTTTTTTTTTTTTTTTTTTTCTGATAACTGCTTAAAATAAAATCTAGGTAGCCTTTGAAGTAGGAAACAGATCTCCCATTTGAATGTCGAAAGCACTTAGCTTTAAAAACTACACTGCATCTTGCCTGTCCTTCTCTCAGACCACTGTACTTTCATTTCCTCTCTATACAGTATCACTGCTTTGACAGTAGGCCTGGGAAACCCTCTCATTTACTGGGCAGCATGGTGAACAGACAATTTAGGGTTAGAACTGCTTCAGATTAAGGAAGATGTTGAAGCTGGTGGTCCCTTGAGCTAAGGTCTTGAAAAATGGCATATAAAAGCTGGAATATGCCCATATTCTGCTTTCATCTTCTAATATTTCCAGTCTGAAAGAAGCTAAGCTTGAGTTTTTTTCATTTAACCTCTGTTACTATTAAATATCCTCCAGCTACCTGCTATGCTGGGCGATGTGCATGTTTTACAAGAGCATGTATGCTATCCCAAAGACCTTTGGCATGAGCTGGATGTCATTTACAGTTTCATTCTGGTCATGAACTAAACAGCAAACTACATGCATCCAGGAAGCTTTCAAATCAGAAAGGAAGGTGCCTGATAAGCTTACGTGCCCCTGTTAGGTGGCAATTATTAGGGTGTCATGGATCATGTTGTTTGGCTGAGATTACTACAGTTTGCTTAAATCATGTTTCAGGTACCTAAATCCTCTTTTAGATTTGGCTGACTCAATCTTACTTTGCAAATGACTGCAAATTTTGGCTTCATTTTAATACCAGAAGTAATGCAGAATCCATACAGAGAAAGTGCCTTACTTGGAAATTATGTGACCCTTTTCTCATGGGCAAAGCTGAAGTTTGTGTAGGTGTATTGGGTTTGTGTGGTAAGGTTGTGGTGGTTGGGGGCTTCTGTGAGAAGCTGCTAAAAGTTTCCCCTATGTCTGATGGAGTCAATGTGAGCTAGCTCCAAGACAGATCCACCATTGGCCATGGCCCATCGATGATGGTGGTAGCACCTCAGTGATAACGTATTTAAGAAGGGGAAAAAGTTGCGATGCAACAGCAACTGCAACCAGAAGAGGGGAGTGTGAATACGTAAGAGAAACAACTCTGCAGACCCAAGGTCATTGAAGGAGGAGGGGGAGGAGGTGCTCCAGGTACTGGAGCAGAGATTCCCTTGCAGCCCATGGTGAAGACCACGATGAGGCAGGCTGTGCCTGCAGCCCATGGAGGTTGACAGTGGAGCAGACATCTGCCTGCAGCCTGTTGAGGACCCCATGCTGGACTGGGGGATGACGGAAGGAGGCTGTGACCCTGTGGGAAGCCCGTGCTAGAGCAGGCTGCTGTCAGGACCTGTGGAGAGAGGAACCCACACTGGAACAATTTTGCTGGCAGGACTTGTGACCCCATGGGGGAACCAATGCTGGAGCAGTCTGTAACTGAAGGACGGCACTGCATGGAAGGGACCCGTGCTGCAGTGTTTGTGAAGAACTGCAGCCCATGGGAAGGACTCGTGGGAGAAGTTCATGGAGAACTGTCTCCTGTGGGAAGGACCTCATGCTGGAGCAGGGGAAGAGTGTGAGGAGTCCTCCCTGTGAGGAGGAAGGAATAGCAGAGACAGTGTGTGATGAAGTGACCACACCCCCTGTTCCCCATCTTCCTACGCCAAGTGGCGGGAGGAGGTAGAGAAAATCGGGGGTAAAGCTGAGCCTGGGGTAAAGGGAGGGGATGGGGGACAGCGTTTTAAGATTTAGCTTTTATTTTTTCATTATCTTGCTCTGATTTAATTGGTAATAAATTAAATAAATTTCCCCAAGCTGAGTCTGTTTTGCCCATGATGGTACTTGGTGAGTGATCTCCCTGCCCGTATCTTGATTGATGAACCTTTTGTTACATTTTCTTTCCCCTGCCCAGTTGAGGAGGGGAGTGGTAGATTGGCTTTGGTGGGCACCTGGCATCCAGCGAGGGTCAACGCACCACAACAGGCAAAAAGTTTTTTTCTGACTTGGATCTGATTCAAAGTTCATTCAAATCATTGGAAAGAGTTTCACTCAACCATAGTCCTACACAATTTGTGAATGTGAGCAGTATGGCATTTATTATAAAGGTCAAAGTGTACAGCAGAGCACTGTTCTGCTCCTGGGACTGACCCTAAACTTAAGCAAAGCGAGGAATTGCCTAGAGCAAAACATCGAGGACTTTGCTTGTATGCCAGAGCACTGGAAAGCCAGGCCTGCAATGTGTTCCCTCTTTGCTGAGCAGTAGTGTTAGGATGTATAAGATGACAGTAACTGGAATAGAAAAAGATCTTCAGGCCAAAAGAAAAGTAAGTATTTCCAAAAGAATTAATCACCGCCTCCAGCAGCAGCAGGAAGAGTAATTCTATCCTGGAGGGTCTCTTCTCATAATTTTCACTTCGGTTCTGGCTTTTCTTTTTTTCTTTTACCTTTTCTGTGGCAATCTCATTGCCTCCAGGTTCCAGGCACCTCTGAGGCTGTAAGTCTCAGTGCTGTCAGCGCTGCTGAGGGATCTTGACTAAGTTTTTCTTGTAGGCTCTTCTGGGCTACAGAGATTGTTCCACCATCCTAACCTCAAAGCATGAACAATCCATAGTTGTCTGGAGAGCTTGTGGAATCTATGTCCTCCAGTTTTTCAAGAAATGGCCAAAGTAATGACTGACTTGAAGTGGTGTTGGTGATAGTACTGCTTCTAGCAGAAGGCTGGACTTGGTGACCTCCAGAGACTTCTTCCACCCTGAATTTCTTTGATTCCTTTTTATCATCCTCTGTATGAGATCGCCAGTCATTCATTGAAATAACCGTTAATGCTGTGCTAGAGTGTCCCCGTCTCATTGTTAGATTAGAAGTGCTGATTTGGTAGATTAGTTGTCCTTTCAAGTAGCTGAGTGGTCTGAAATTTTTGACACTCTGTGTGTGGGATGGTGCTGATTTACACCAGCTGAGGGTATGGCATTCAAAGTGCATTTTAATTTTACTTTGTCTATTGTATGTAATTCTGTTGGTTAACAACTTGTATTAAAATTTTATGAAACATGACATCAAAATGATTGACAATTTTTTTTGTTTTGTTTTTTATTTCTTAAAAAAAGAAGCTAGAGCATATTTTTGCTTCAAGCAAATTCTGTTTCTAGTCCTAGAGTTGAAGCATACAATAGAACAGGCAGCTTTTATTTCTGACTGTCATAGCTCCCTTTGGTCCAGTAAATTTAAAAGCAAGTGGTTTCTGTGTAGGTCCTTTTTGTATCACAACATTATTTTTAAATACAATTCACTTAAAAAAAATACAAGGGGGGAGTATTCTTCCCAGTTGTGAGACCTCATAGCAATGTTGTTTTGACAGGACATTCACTTATAGGATAAATGCATGTCACTGCAAACAGTTCCCAGAAATATAATTACTGTGCTGCCAACTCTTTCACTTGTTCTGCTCTGTAAAAAAGATAAAGCCATGTAGCCACAGTAATGGTCAGAAGACATTATATGCCACATGCAGTCCAGCTAAAATATGGGACAGTCCAGTTAAAATATGGGAACAGGATTCCTCTACATCAGTACAGTGCAGAAAGATATGCATGCTGTGAAGACAGAACTCTCTGTTGTACCTGTATACTAGCAGGCAAACAGAAGGGCAAAAATCTGAAGGGCCTGAGGGTCTTGTGTTAGTCATGTGCTCCTGCATTACTCAAGTACTGCTAGACTTTGTGTAAAGGAAGCGTTGGCCGTGTGACAAAGAGCAGGTTGTAGAGGACAGAGTCTGTACATTTGCATATATGTATGAAGTGGCAAATAGTGCAGGAAACAAAGATTGGTAAAAGGCTATGCTTTAGACCACTGTGAAGCCTTGCTGAAGACTGGCCAATAATCTTCAATAAAACTAGTAATCCCTTCCCTGTTTTTTCATTGTCAGTTCACTATTTAGTTGAGAGCACATCAATATCGTGTTAACACAGGCAAGACATTACCTTGCTCTGTTGGATGGGCACAAGCCAGGTATCATCCAAAAAGTGTGTGACATTGTTAGCACTGTACTGACCCTGAGCTTAATATCCCACTTCTCAGCAGCACTTATCTTCTCAGGTTCAGCACTGCACTAATGTGCTGGAATGGTTCTTGTTCAGCTTGGGACGCATGCAGAGAGACTCAGGGCTGCATAATGCGTAGGCAGGACTCAGCTGTTTTGTTTTTAGCATTCTGTAAAAAAATCGAGCATCATCCAGGTGCTATTGTAGAAGCAGTAGTTTAAAGTAGTCAAAAGTAATGCTTTTCCGTAAGTTCAGGTGCCTATTCCTTTTCTGCATGGATAACAGGCCAAATGTTTCCTCTTATGATTACTTAACTGATCCCTGTTCACATGTATCTGATCACCACAGTGTCAATAAAAATTGAAGAACAACCTTGTGGTCTGGCAAAAATTAAAAAGGATCATCAGTAAGATAGTTTTACCTTGGCAATGAATGCAATTACACATGACATCAAAACAAATACAGATGCTCCTTTTGAGAAAAAGTCTTTTGGGGACACTATCAGCAGTACGACCTATGAATTTTAAACAGTTCTAAATATTCATATTATGTGTATTAATCAGTATAATTCCTCTAGTTCTCAGTAAATATAACTACAATTTAATAAAATTGCCAAGTGTGTTCCATAGGCCCATTATTTTTCTTTTTCACTCATTTCCAATAACGTGCTTTTTTGTGTAAATAATTGTCCATGATATAGTTAAGAATTTTTCTAGTGGGATGGGAATCATTGTGTTATCCCTGTGCTTCCTCTTACTGTAAAGAATTCTGTTTCCTTATATTTGGTAAGATAAATACAGGGGTAGCCTTTATAGGACTAGAATGAGAAAAGTCCATTGAGGTTCCAATCTCCACCAGCATCAAGGACATGTGAAGTGCAAAGCTGTTATCTATTTTGCCTGTGAAAACAGCTCTGGAAAAAGCTAAAGCATACTCAGTTGTTTTCATTTGTGAAGTTCTCCCTAGATATTATCTGGGGTCGAGGGTCTCTATGAAGGAAATTGCAGTCATTTGTTGATAGTCTGAGGAGCTTATGTTACAGCTTTGAATCCTCTCTGTTTCCATCCAAAGTTCAAATCATATAGATCCACATCACTTTGAGTGTGGCTGTCCATTGCTCAAAAATCTTTTTCTTCATGGAGGCGATCACATTAGCATTGCCAGTTTTTTCACTAGAGGCCATGAGAATCATTTACGGCTCTTATGGCGTGGCATCTGTAGGCTCTTCCCTCCGTGAACTGAATGAGGTGAGCAGATGGAGAAGGGAAGGCTGCTGCTGGATTGTTTGCATAGAAGAGGGTAAGTACCTCCCTCTCTGTACTGGAGGATAACTACTGATATGACATAGTTGTGGTGCTCCCAACTGAGAAAAAGAATATTGCGAAGGCACCAAATTTACAAGGCACCAAATACATCCTAAAGGGAAACTGTATTCAGAACTGTGTGTGGTTCTGGTCACTCCGTTTGGACATTTACATTAAAGTAGAAACGGCTGCAGAGAAGGGTAATGGTAGAAGGAAATCTTGTTTTATTAGAGAGGAATAAGAGTTTGGCTTCTATACTCTTGCAAAAAAAGCTGAGAAAAGGTGTATTACTGGTTGTAGATAACTGGAAAGTATATTCCAGGGTGGAAAGCACCCATTAGGAAAATATTCTTCACTAGGAGGGTGGTCAATCAATGGAACAGGCTCCCCAGGGAAGTGGTCACAGCACCAAGCCTGTCAGAATTCAAGGAGCATCTGGATGATGCTCTTAGTCATACGGTTTAGTTTTAGGTAGTCCTGTGAGGAGCAGGGAGTTGTACTTGATGATCCTTATGGGTCATTTCCAACCTGAGATATTCTATGATTCATGATTTTATTTAAGTGAAAAGATAATGGGCTCAATCAAAAGTCAATACAAGATAACTATTATTGTGCTTACATTAGAAATTAAAAGTTTTGGTGCTGGCAAAGAACAGGGCTTATAGAGCAGCCTTGGCTACTGGATCAGTGCAAGTCTGACTGATTTTAACATTAAGCTTCACCAGTTTTTGAAAGAGATTAGATGATGTGGTACCTGTGGTTTTCAGGGTATTAGGCCCAGATCTGGAACATCCTTTCTAATTGCGTGCAGAATAAGTTGGATTTGTGCAGAGCATCCCCTCTCAACTAGAAATCAAAAAAACTACATTGTTAATCGTCTTTATCAGCCTTTTGGCTACAAATTCAGCATCAGTTATTGCAAGACCATACTTTCCGCGTGTTGTAAAAACACATGAAGTCCTATGCTTACTTCTAATGGTGGTCAAAGAGCAGAAACTGCTGGAACAGATGGCAACATCAGAATATGGTCATGTTCCTTTTTTTCTGCCCTCTCAGACAATAGAACCTAAAGTAGAAATGTAGGTAACAGCTTTGCCACTGAGGAGCTCTCAAAAGGGGGAAAACCTGTTCACTCTGCATTCACTGACTTTGAAATAGGCACCTTAATGACTGAGTGTTAAGTGTCTGACAACCTGGTTCCAGTTAAAGAATACATTTTAAGGCATTTTCAGAGATATTACTATTACTCACAGAGTTGTGGAAGAGCTGCCGCCACCTCTTCTATGAAAAACTAACAGACTGCAGAACCAAATTTGCCTCAGTCTTTCCTGCATGACAGGACATTTCTACAATTCTGTGCTTGATTCAGTGCCTGGCAATGTAAGAGGAAATGGGAAGCAGGTCTAATCTTTGTTCCTTTTCCTTGGCAATTTTAATTCATGAAAATACTCTCTGTGTCCCCAAATCCAAGTCTACCTCTGCTGATCTCACTTTCTTCTCTACAGTCTTTAAACAAAGCAATGTGATACTACAATTAGCTTAGATTGAAGAGAAGTTGCTGTGCTAGCTAAAAAGTTGGCACCACACCTTCTATTCAGAATGCTGCACGTTGGTGGTGTCTGTTCAGATAACCTCTAGCTATAGTTGAGTAATACCACAAATGGGGAAAACCCTAGAGAAATAGGAAAATCCCTAACTGTTTGTGCATTGTGTAAGTATATTTTGCTTAGGCTCTTTGCCAAAGCAGATATGAATCAAAGATGCTCTCTGTATGAGAGTAAAAAGTACTATCATGTTCAGGATCTTATTTTTGCATAAAAGACACCCACGGCATTTGTGAAAGGGGAAGAAAATTTCCATTCTGGTTTTAGTGTATTATGTCTTTCTATTGTATTCGTAGCTGAAAATTCCTGAAAACAAAAGATATAGAAAGTGGGAGAGGAACTTGGTTTATTTATTTGAGTTCTTCTTTGAGACAAATGGCCTCTTTTGACTATTTTGCAAAATGATTATAAAAGAATATGCCACCCTCAACCCCCCTTGGTCTTGTACAATAAAAAGAAACAGTTATTAAAAATAGGGAATTGAGCTGTGACCAAATGCTTGCTGTAACTGGCAAGTGTTTGTGCAAATGTTTGATTATTTATGTAAACCTTCCCAACAACTCCTCACCCAGAACAAAACCAAGTGCCAAAGAATGACAAAACATCTCCCTACTAGAACAAAAATCACTGATGGATATGTTTATTTTTTCCTGTGGAGACGATAAAAAAATAAATGCAGGATGGTCCTGGGAAGTGCTCAGATGATAGGATTCATTGGAGCAACAGTGAAAAACAATAATTAATTGGATAGACTAGAAGATTTAGGAGGATTTCTGCATTGTCCCACAGCCCCACAGAAGTGGGTGAGGTTTTTTTCTTCGTATTTGTAACTGAAGATAATCTATTTACAGACGATTTGCAGTTTTCAGGTGTCATAACAGGGGCTCCAAAGCACTGCCCTTCTTTGAGTAAAAGGCTGAATCCTGTGAGTTTTGTGAGATCTTTGTTGTTTACTTCAATGGGACCTTGATTTTTTTCTTAATGTATTTTTGCACCATTATTGTAACCAGAAAGAACTGTTAGAGATGTTAGTTTAAAGATGATATTCTCAGAAATTTTGACTGGCAGTTGGGAATTCTCTCAAGCCACCTAACCAAAATATTTTCAATAGTCTGGCTGCAAAATGGGAAGTTAAAATTACGGAAGTAATTTGCTAAATTATCAACTTTATGAGAGATTAATTTCTTCCAGTAAGCAGTGGCTCAGCAATTAGTTGATCCAACAGTTAGGTTTTCTCACCAAGAAAGCTCCCTAACTCACTAGATTTTTTGCAGTCATTTTGTATATTTGTCTAATCCACTCCCTAAGGCCATGGAGAACCTCAAGAAAAGAAACTGAATTCAAATTGTCCTTCTGCACAGTCCTGCAGTGTTTGATTAGAAGTAATTCAAAATTATGGTTTTGAAACAGCAGTTAAAATTCCAGTAGTTTTATATGAGCTGGCATGTTCCACTTTTATTTGTTTAGTGTTGCACTGAATTATTCAGAAAGTTACAGTCTTTCTATTGATGAATGTGCATTGGGCGAATCAGCAGACTACAAATGATTCTTTTTCTTTTGAGGAGGGCAGAAAAAATTCATAAATGACAAACATTTATATGAACACATTACAGCAGAAATGAGGTCATATCAGTTACATTTTTCTATCCTTCAGGGGGATTTGAGGAATTTGTAAAACCACCGAAATAGAAGTACTCCAGTTTTAGTACATTTATGTAAAGAAGTTTGATTTCCTTTATAGAATCATAGAACAGTTTGGGTTGGAAGGAACCTGTAAAGGTCATCTAGTCCAACCCCCGTGCAGTGAGTAGTGACATCTTCAACTAGATCAGGTTGCTCAGAGCCCACTCCAACCTGACCTTGAATGTTTCCAGGGAAGGGGCATCTACCACCTCTCTGGGCAACCTCTTCCAGTGTCTCACCACCCTCATTGAAAAAATGTCTTCCTTAGGTCCAATCTAGATCTACCCTTTCTTAGTTTAAGAGCATTACCCCTTGTCGTACTGCAACAGGCCCTACTTCTCTGAGTGTTGTAGTATTGTGTAGAAGCAGCCAAAGTAGTATCTTTAACAATGTCAAAAATAATTTTGATAATCTTCAGTCTATGAAAGTATATGACAATCTCTGTCTTACTATAAAAAGTAGTTTAAAACTGCCACCTTTTATGCATCTGCACTTTTATGAGTCATAGTGGCAAACTGCCAATCATAAAAGATGACAACTTACCTCCAGAAGTGATTATTAAAAATAAAAGTGCCAAAAGGACAAAGGAATGAGAACTAGTACAGGTTAGGTACTGGTCACTGGCTTTCTAAAGGCCTTATTTAGCAAGCTTATCTAGCGAAAAAGGCAGCAATGAAAGACAGAAAACGCCCTTCCCAGGTACTGTAGGCAGCTGCCACAGCGTAGCTAACATGCTGTCGCTTCTCATCTGCAGAAATAATACGATTTCGCTTTACAGCTGTGTTTATGATGAGGACAGAAATGTGGACAAAAGCCTCATGGAAGACCAAGCTGTAGCTATTTTGTGATGTGCTAATGCTTACCCAGGCTGCAGTCTCGTTTGTCTGCTACTTGAGAACTTCCAAATGTCCACTGAGAGGCTTTTGCTGACTCTAAGACTCACAGGCTTACTGGCAAGATCCTAAAATGTTTTGATAGGACTGGGAGCTCCAGTCCATTTGACAACAGAGGAGATAAAGTGTGCCTGCTTATTTTGTGGGTGTGACAAAAGTGTCTCTGTGGATGAGACACTGATTTTAAAGGAAAGCTGAGGGGAACATATATGCCCTATACAAAGGAATACTGGTATAAATGCGATGTCAGAAACATGAATCCCAGCACAGCGGAAAAGAGTATTTGCTGGCTAAGTAATAGCCTTTTTTTAGAAGTTATGCATAGTAGTCAAAATAAGATTTGTTATTTTTATACTCTAAAGAATTTTAGCGTGTGGCTAAGTGTTTATTTTACTGGGAAAAAGGATGTGGTCTGTTTGAAAGATAGCTGTAAACTTGTTGAAAACTGTGTCAGGTTCACTTTGCCTCTTACAAAAACACTTTCACGCTTGAACACGGTAAGTATTGTGCCTGAGTAATTTCATTTTCAGGATTCTGAGCCAGATAGTTCTCAGAAATAAAAAGGCAAGTCTTATTTCTGAACTTAATTTGCAGTTACTGTAATACTTCCTTCCATTGGTCTAGTATGATCTTCTAAAAATCATATACTATTCAATAGTGTTCTAGATCTGTTCCATTAAGAAATTTCTTGGTTTCTTTGCCCTGGTATGAAGCAGTCCATTGTAAAGTTTGGCAAAACAATAAATAAGCTTTTGGTCAGTGTAAATGGCAGTACCTGCTAAAATGATGTCTGTATTTGATGGAACTGTTATACTTGTTACAAAAATTGCACCTCAGTCAAAATAATGAAAATAAGGATAATGCTGATCTTATGTCCTTGTATATATCAGGCTGTCATATGCAGTAGTGATGTGCATTTTCACTGTTTTTGAAAACCTTTTTTTTAACTCAAAAAGTATTTTGTTGTGGACTGTGAATATGTTTATTTGTTTAAGGTATGTTTATTTGTGTACAATGATAATAATTTTTTTTGTAACCTCAGCTTTTATAATATTTTTGTTTCTGTTTGCAGGGGATTCATTGTAAAAGCAAACCTTCCAGTGAGTATACATAATTAATATTTTTACTGCATATGTTTTTGAAGGATAATTTATTGCAGATAATAAATCCATTTCCCTGGTGACATACAGTTCACTCTGACAGGGTATTTGCCACCAGTTTCCTTCTACAAAACATAGGAAATTCATAGACTTTGATTAATATTATGTTAATAATGGCTATGCACTATTGTTTTATGGTTTTCCTTGCCACAGTTGGTCACTGGGAGAATTTGCTTAGTCATTTCACGTATTTTTATTGCTCCTACTTACTATTATTGCCTACAGTAATAATACAGGCTCTTAAATTACCTGAACTCTGAAGCCTCCATCAATCACTCCTCCTGCGCACACAGTCACTTGACAGGGAAGTAGGAGGAAGCTGCCGTGCAGGCAGTCCCCTCTAAGAGGACAGTCTTAGCTGGAGGCCCAGCTCTGAGCACCGCTTTTCTCCCTGGTGCCTTTCCTGGATCTGTGTGGCAGAGACTCCACAGACAAGGAGAAGCTGTGATGCTGAGCCACACGCATGTGAGATGCTGGTGCTATCTCAGTGGGGTGTGAGCCAAACATCAGCTGTCACGAGTCTTCCTCTGAAAGCATGGCATTTATGGGACACATGTTGAGGTGGAGAGAAAGAACATAGCTGTGGAAGGGGTGCATTTAAAAGTCCTACCTGAAAAAGTCTCTAGCCTTCTGCCGGTGTGCAAAGTGAACCGTTGGTGGCTGGGTCAAGGATTGTGAATGAATCTTTTTAGGATTAGGCAGTTGACGTGCTAGTTACACAAACTATGTGGAAGGTAGAAGAAAAAAACAGGGATGTTGACCTTTGCTCTGCCTAGCAGAAGCATGCCTTCATACCCTCGGGCAGCACAGGCTGAGGAAACCAAACCCTTCAACCCTGGTCTCAAAGAGAAGAACTTGGTTATGAATCTGTGCTGGGTATTACACAAATACAAATCTAGATAGTGGAGACTTACTACAGGTACCACGAGGTGGTGATTCATTCCACCCATCTTAGGACAAAGTGATTTATATGCTGGGAGGGAGATGAGAGAGGTTCTCCTTTTCTGTTGACTGCCAGAGGTGTTTAGATGATGCACATAAGCTAAAACTAGATGTTTAGCTCTTAGCTGGATGTAGACTTTGGGCACTGAAGAGTTTGTAAACTAAAGATCCTTATCTTTCAAGATGATGTGCGTGAAGCTGATTGTAGGTTTTCAGTGTTGCCTGAAAATGACTTATCAACTATCTTTAACACAAGAAACATGTAGGATGACTCAGCCTTACAGGGATGATGAAAAAACAGTTTTTAGTTTTCACCTTAATTCACTTGCGCAACTGTGGGTGTATACTTATTTCCATACTTCCTTTTCTACAGTCATTCTTTTTATTATATATTATTTGAGGGAAAATTACCTTAAAAGACCTTAACTGTATAATAGAGCACCTTTACAGTAGTCATTGCTTTTAGCTGCAACAAAAAGATGAGTTTATTTCCTAAAATTTGCAACTATCAGCTCAGTAGTATTTGGCAAACATAACTTTGACTCTGCCTTCTCCCTTCTGCTCTTCTAGGCTATTAGTAGTACATAAGGACTACAGTGGTATTTGAAATTCACTGTAATATATCCAGACATTGACATCAATATATCAACGATTTGAAGAGCATTACATTCTCAGAAAATGTATTTGGCTATTTCACGTACGGCTGTGAAACCCTTGTAATTTACTGTGCATTGAAATCTGTTGTGAAAGAGAGGTGGTCAGTCTGATATTTAATCAATTTCATAATAGCTGTAAGTACCTTTAACTGGCCAATTTTGGTATTTATTAACTGAAGTGCACCATGTGGTTATCTTAGGAGAGCATATCTAGTTTGTTTATGAATTTTGTTGAATCATCCTAATGCACAGATGCAGCAGATACTGTGGTAAATCATATGCAAATAGGTTTGAAATGTTACTGTAATTTATAGTCATGGAATGATGCTCCAGTGAAGCAATTTTAGCATGCTTTAGCTATGCTCGTAGATTTAGCACTGTCAGTATCCCAAGTAGTTCAGATTCTTACAGTTTTTGTAGGGAAGAAATAAACAAAAAACCAGTTAGCATTTTCTATTGGGTGTTGGCCTGGACCTCTTATTAATGGGTTTCCCCTGGATTTTTTTTTGCTGTTCTCCAATTTCATCTTCTTGCCTGAGGCTTCAAATTATCCATCTAATCATTTCTATTGCGTATTCATTGCTCAGCTCTGGCTTCTGTACATAAGTGTATATAAGGTGTGTTTTGCTGTTGTGACAGTTCTAGGTTGATTGCTGCATGATCAGATAAAAAAATAATCTGCTGTGGTTGAGCTGATGGTGGAAGTACAAGGAAAGTGTCTACATGCTGAATAATAAGCCTTGACTTCTTTATGCCTGGGCTTATATGTGTCCATAATTAAGGAATCTTTTATTACAGCAACAATCCCTATCTCATGTAGGGCTAATTACAGCTGTAATTCATAAACATAAAATTTAGGCAAGATTTACTCGGCAGATGGTTTGTGTAGCAAGATGTATCTTCATGTCTTCTGGGGTGTAGATCAAACTACTCGTGAGAAAAGGGAAGAGGAGTGTATTCCAGAGGAAGCTATCTAAGGGGGGGATTAAAAGATGATAAGGTAAGAGTTTACTAAAGAATTAGTCAGAAATGAGTCTCATACTGTGATGACTTATAGGATGAAAATTATTTTCTGTCAGCTCTTCCATGTATTATATATTTATTGTGATCCAAAGCTAATATCCTCATACATGATATGATTCCTTTAGATTATTATTAATGAGTTTTGAAGCATCTTTCGCAATTCTCAAAATGTATCATAAAATTAATGGAAAAAACCCAAAGTGGAAGAGTAATTTCATTTTATCTAGTGTATTACTTATTTATTCTCATTTTGAAGGAAGAAGCTGGGATCAAGGAGGATACTGTCATTGCTTATGGACAGACAGTGGTCCCTAAAACTGTGTGTGTGTGTGTGTGTGTGTGTGCATCTGCCTGGTACTGATCCAATGTCACTAATGCACCCGGGTATGACTTAGGATTCTCCTGATATAATTCCAAGCCTGTGACATCTGATAGCACCATACCTCAGGCAGTAATAACTAAGGACCAAATTCAAGTAAGTCATGATAGTCTTTCCTAAAAGTGAGTAAGGTCAGATGACAAATTCAAGTAAGTCATGATAGTCTTTCCTAAAAGTGAGTAAGGTCAGATGATACAGTCAAATTTACCCAAACAGAATACTTTGTAAAGAACTGTCAGCTTTGGCAATGTACGTACATACGTACACACGTACACACACACACACACACACACACACTGCTCTTCCCTTCAATAATTTCTACACAGACATAGGAATGGCCAAGATTATAGGTCTGGATCAAGAAATTTACACCAACAACCAAGAAATTAAGTAGAAACACTTGCTTCTGGATACCATTTGGTATCCACAACTGTATGCCATACGATGCAGTCAAGAAAATATCTTTTGAGCAAAGAGACAGAGCTAAAACTAATCACTTATCACATTATTAGTAATAATTATCAGGCAGTTCTGCAATATAATAACCTCCCAATTAACTGTGGGTGGATTGATTGGGTGTTGTACAATAACTCAGTCCTGAGATACTTTCAGAATTATTACACCACCCATTCTTGGAACATGGGATACAATGTTCACATCTGGCTGCTGTGCACTGTACTTCTTAAAGTTGCCTCATCTCTGTGGAAACACATTTGCAAATTCTTCAGAAGTCAATGTACTTCACTGCTCTTAAAGGCTGATTTGTGTATTTTGAATGATCTGTGGTTTTTCTTTGGTTTGCACAAGTTGTCTTCTCTCATTGCCAATGATACCTTGGATAATTGACAGTTGACTCTGCTGTCAGTTGAGGTAAAGTGTCCTTGTTTTCCATTCTTTCCACTTAGTTCATATCAGCATATCCTGTTGCTTCCAAAAGGTGCTTTATGGCACAAACACAGGATAATGGAGTGGAGATTCAGGTGTGAAGCGTTTGCCTTTTCCTTTTTTTGATATGTATCATGCAGGACTTATTTCTCCTGATACCAAGTGTGAGTCACCTTAAGGCCTGACAGATTCAAGCCAAGGTACCACATTTATGTCAGCCTGTCTTCATGTCCTGCATGTATCAGTATCTGATCCTTGACAATGTGTTTCAGCTGCAACTGGACACTGTGAAAGTGAGGATGTCGTAATATAGAAAGAGGTCCTGTACAAGTTAACACACTTTCAGTCTTTAAATTTAGAGCACTTCAATGAAGGGCTAAGTAAGGGTAAGCTTTGCCCTTCCTTCTCCTCCGCATCCTACCTTTCTTCTGTGAGAACTGTGGGTATGTCTTCTGTGTGAGTCAATGGGCATCCACACTTCACAACAATTCTTGGGTAGACATTGAGGGATGCATCCTTTCCCTACGATTTGAGTTAAGAGTGTTCTATTTTATGGCAAGCACAGTATTGTGGCACTGCTGTTTCATACTATTCTCTTTGCCGTAGCAGTTGAACTCCTTCGAGGAGTATGTTAAGACGTATGACTAATAAGAGTCAAATGTTTTTTTTTGTTTTTCGAGCCTCTCCCCAGGGGGAGTAGAGTACTTCATTTTACTTGGGTGTCTTTTAACTTTCATGCTATGTACCAAAGTGAGAAGGGTAAGAAATATTTCACAGAAATTACTGTGGTGTAGTTACAGATAAAATGAGGTGTGCTGCATTGTATACCACAAAGCCAAGGGACAAAACCCTTGCTATTTATTCTGATAGTTTCTTAGACTCTTTAATTTTTGGGACTACAAACGATGTATGTAAGGTAGAGAAGCCCAAGGAATACATTGGGGATTAAATCCACTGTACCAGCATAAATTCATAAATAAAGAACTGATTTCTGTGCAGGGCTGCCTGAGAAGTAGAAAGAATTGAAATATGGCTAACTGGTGAGACTTGGGGCCTTAAGACTGGTTTGTTTTTTTTTTTTCTTTTACATTAGCCTACAGAAGGCAGCTTGCAAACTGATGTCCTAAGGCTTTGGGATGACTAAATTTCCATAGGAAAATAAGATGAGACAGAGACATAGTAGCTGTGTTCTGTGCCTACTGTTCACACCTTAAAGAAGGCCTGGATAGTATTTATTCTGGTTTTGTTGTTCTAGTGTAAAGCAGAAGGAAATCCTGAGGGACTTTTCCATGACTAGGAATGCAATGGTGCCCTCTTGTGTGAAAGTGTTATTTTAGCCAGCCGTTGAGACCATCAGCCAATCCTAAAAATAAAATACTATGAGAGTGCTCACAGTATACAGGTAATGGTTTTGAAAAAGAGTTTAAATGAACTATTAATCTAGCCACAATCTAGCAGATCTGATGATTTAAAACCACTGTTGGTCTAGGTGTGCTCTGCTAGCCTGAATTGTTAAAGTGTGATTGCTTCCTCTTGTGGGTTAAGACTTCCCCAAGCCAGCAAATTTATTATCAAAACCCATCTGCAATGCAGTTCTTTCCGCCCCCCTGCATTACTAGTGAAGCCAACTGGTTATGTTGGCCATGTGGAAGTGTTAGGTAAAGTACTGGTTTTGCTGAAGTCAATGGTGACTTTCCTACTGATTTCAGTAGAGGTGAAGCTTTACCTTTCTTTGGTGCTTTCTCTCCCCTAGATATCTTGTACACAATGAGATTTTTCTGTCTTTGTATTTGTATTTGCAGGTGGCATTTTTAACAGCTTCTGCCACGATGCCCCTGCATCTTTATCTTCTATGGTACTGAAAAGCATGAAGATCTCAACAGTGATGAAATGTGTCCAAGGAAGCCCATGCTCTCTTCATTTAAACATTAAAGGAACTCTGAGTCTGGATGGTAGGAAGCAGATTTGCTACTGAATCATTTCTGTTTACTTTTTGCTTATAGCTGTTCAGCCAAATTTTGTTCCATATTGCAATATTTGTGTCCAAGCTGTTTTCATGTAGTTATATCAGAAAGACATTTTTTGTGAAACTATTTTACTACAAAGCAGGATAAAGCCATGGCCCTTCTCAAGGGGATGAGAGCTGCAGTAATGAATTCAAGACAACTGGATTTTTACTTCCAGCATAATACATTTAACTTGTCCTCTACCGGTGCCCCAAGCATACTGCTGCCCTTTTTTTCTTGCTCTGACATGCATGCATGCATACACACACACACACAGAGACACACACAGTGAGAATTCTGTCTGCCCTGGTGACTCAGACATGAGTGACTTCCCCAACAGAAGGAGAAACACTTTTGGCGTCTGAAGTTACAATTCTGCACTAAACCAAAATGAAAGCACTCAAGCTTTGCCATAGTCTATTTTTACTACCACCTTGCCATTATCTGCTTAGTGTGTTACCATTTAGAGATTTCCTGGTGTGCTTCACTCAGCCTTAATTTATTTTTTAAATTTGCGTAATTAAAGCTTTATTTTTTAGCAATCTGTATGAAATCCTTGCGTCTACCCCCATGTGTGTGTTATATATAATGCCTCTTTTTTAACAGAGACAAAATACATGTGCCTTTCACTTAGAAGGAAAGATTATGATACAGTATATTTTAATTTATTTTTTCTTTTTCTTAAAGATGCTCAGATTAGATTTTTGATATTTATTCCTAACTCATTTCAGAGAATATCCGTGGGCTGGAAATATGTTCTCTTTCACTGGACACACAGCAATCTCAGTGCACAAATGTGAGATTTGCTAGGAAAAAAAGCATGATGCTTAATGGAAAGAAGGTAGACTCTTTTTTTGGGTTGTTTTTCATTTAAATGTTTATGAGTCTTTGACAGAAATACTTTTTGTATCTCTCTCATATTGACTTTGTGGAAAACTGAAATGAAATGTATGCTTCAGCATTGTCAAACGAAACACCATAACAAATTGTCCTTTTATAACACATAAATTAAGATCTCCACCGGTTTTGTACTTATTCCACTTAACTTTTTGCAAAACAAGCTGCCTCTGCAAAGCCTAATTTTCATATCAGCCTTGCTAGCTTTTTTTCAGTGCCTGCAAAATTGTGGGAAGCTTTTGTAACTCCAATTGCTAGGAGGCACCGTGCCTCAGGGATTTTAAGTGCATACGTATCATTTATTTAAGTCCAACCATATCAATGGAATTTACACATCTAGAAGATAGCCAAGTGCCTAAGCACTTGTGCACATCTGTCCTAAACTTATGGTAATAATTGCAACAGCAGAGTACAATTCTTTACTAAACTAAACTCAGAAGTATTTGTTATTAAAATTTGCAACTGGGGAAAAAACAAAACAAAACCCATCCTTGACCAACAGTTTAAAAAAGACACGATTTTTTGCTTTCAGTTACTGGTGGATAACTGTTATTAATTCTATACAAAATGTGTAACTTCATGTGCTTTGTGAATGTTATATTGATTGCACATGTGAAATGAAGTTCTTCTCCCAGTCCGCAACTGCAGTTTATGCTCTGTATGACTTGATCAGACATCCCTACAGGCAATGCAGGGCCAGCAGTGAACAACTGGTAGCTTTTGGAGTAAGGTAAGTTTATAGGCAAGACTCAACAAACATATGTAATGGAATTTTCTTAGTGTCAGTTCAGTGACTAGAATGTGTCTTTTACCCTCCAAACGCCTTGTACCAAATAGGAGTATATCCAACATGAAAACCAATATGGAATTTAGTAGTTACTGTTACCAGTGAGGGAATGACCTGCTATATGAACTTTAGTCTCCTAAATTGCTTTGTCTTTCACAGACTGTTACTAGAATGGATAAGTTTGCTGAAGTTGCCATTAAACATTTAAACAGAATTTTTTTTCCTATTCTCCAAGTGTTTATGCTTGTAAAATGCCTACAAATTGGGACTTTTGGTAGTATGAAAAGCGTGTTGGTTTTGAAGTTCAATACGCATTAGGTATTGTATTTCTATGCTTTTAAGATTATTTGATAGCTTCTAGAAATGTGGATTTCTGGAAGTGAAGAAGATAGGAACATCATGGATAAGAAGTAATGATAACTCTTTGAAATCCTTTCATTAAGTGGATCTGCGTCTTTTACATTGTTAATGCTACCTTAATGCTCTTTGTAAAGATAAATAAATCTGAACAAAGAATATTGCTTGCTTAACTCTGATAACGAGGGGTTTTCATGTATTCTGGAAGTAACACGCAAACTTGATTTTATAAATGTTTTGAACAGGTGCAGGTACAATTCAATT
Source organism: Falco biarmicus (assembly GCF_023638135.1). NCBI lineage: Eukaryota > Metazoa > Chordata > Aves > Falconiformes > Falconidae > Falco > Falco biarmicus. Next base: position 6,923,687 of record NC_079292.1, on the reverse strand, counting down.
GCATTGAAGTCAATGTAGCACAACACATCTATGTGACCATGAAAACGGTACCAAATTACTGTGAAGTCAAGCTGAGTCAGGAATACTATGTTGAAGGTAGGAAAACATCTTAAACCAGATGTTTTTCAAGAAACATCTTTTCAAAGACAAAACCAAACCAAACTAAAAAGCACCAAATGCAAAGCCAAATCACATTCTGGGATGCACTGATCTAACTGGTGGTAGATCAGGTATGCCAGGACCACTCTTATTCTACATTTTGATGATTAATTTTGTGCACATAAATGTCTGACTTGCTATAAAAAACAGAGACCAGAGTTTATATCTAAAAGAATACAGAAAACTGAACTACACTATGCATTTGTCCTAATTGGCCTTCTTGTGATTGGCATGTACTCTTTCTCTGCCTGCAGGCTCAGTCCTGTGCGCTCTCTGTGCATAAGCTGAAGCCTCTGCTTCTCTTCACTGTTAGGCCACAGGTGGTTTCAGAGGCTGAGGAAAGCTTAACAGGAAACTGTGAAGAAATTTCTTTTTATTTTCATTAGCTAGCTGTTCTATAGCTAGCTGTTTTCATGTAACTGGATAAGATAAGGTAGCTTTTTTTCGCTTTTTGGGGGGTAAGGTGCCTACTATGTGTGTATAAAAATAGGTTCAACACTGTGGTCCAACCAAGTCCAACCACAGTGTGGCTAGTGGAGGCAAGTGCACCAAATAGTGGTGCAAAAAGTTAACTGATACTCCTCATTCGATCCAGTGCCCAGGATTGTCCTGTCTTCCCATTTCCAGAGTGTGTGGGTAGGTGGCTCTTGCCCTTGCCCCTTGGTACAGAATCATCCTTTGCACACAGTATGAGACATGTTGTGAATGTTTCAGGCTTTCATAGAAAGAAAGCCTTTTTATATTTAAAAAGCCTTTCATTTTCTTCATAAAACCCAATTCACTATTGAAGTAGATATGTCCTTTTTGAATAAAGGGTATGTGTGTGTGTGTGGGGAAATAGCGTTTTATAAAGCCCCTTTTTAAGACACTTTACAAGGCTAAGGAAGCAAAAATAGGAAATATTTCTCTGGGGAAAAGAACTGAGTGGGGAAATGAGAGCAAAATGCTGCTCTAATACAGAGTTAAGCAAGGAGAGGTGAAACCAGTAGGCAACACATTACGAACTGATTTAGTGTTCTTAAATCAAGATTTAAGTTTTGGAGATACAAAGATATTAGTTCTGAAAGTGGGACTGCCCTCTAATTCTGGGAGCTAAATAAGATGTTTCTCTCTAAGCCTGGAGTAGATTCAGAATAGTAAAAATACACAGTTTATAACAGAGGAATAAACCTGGTGAACAACAGGAGTAGCTTTCAATGAAAGAATAACCGAAATAATAATAATAAATTGTTACTACTACTACTACTACAATTATTGTTAGGTACTTGGTAAAGAAATGCAGTTGTATATCCTAGGCTGCCACTTTAAACTGCTGGTGAGGTTTTCCAGCAGAAACCCCATACTGGTGAGACAGCTCCTTAAGGCAAGTTGTGATATAGTCTTTATGTATGGTAAGGGTACTTTTTTGTTGTTTATCTAGAAGTGGATGTAAATCTGCCTTTAAAAAGGCGTATAAAATAGGTTTCCTGTTGGGAAGCTATTGGATAATTTGGCAGTTTATTTACACAGTGATATAAATGAAGTAGTACTGAAGAAAACTCTGGCTTCTGTTTTGCAGATTGCAGGAACAGTGATGTGGGAAAATATATTCCAGCTTGTTTGGGTGAGCTGATCTTCTACACAACTTAAAGCTGTGAGATACATCTGGTGACCTATGCAATATGTTTACATAGCTGAATAAGCAGAGCAAAAAATGATTTACAACTACCACTGCTGATAATTACTATGTAGTTGATAGGTAATGCCATGGAAAATGTGTTTCCTTGTATTGACTTGGAAATGCATGATAGCAGATAAAGGTACGGACAACCTATTTAATACTTAAACTTTTGGAAACAGGTTTGTGTTCTTTTGATGCACTTCAGATTGCTGCTTTTATATTTTGTCTATAGATAGACCTTATAGATAGACTGAAAAGAATTTGCCAAAAGCCATCTTGATTTTGGCATAGCCATGAATACAAAAATAATGAGAACATCCCTCCACATATTGTATTTGTCTAACATAATTGCACATATTCTCTATGTAATGAAATTGAAACCTTGGGATAATCAGCTTTTGTTGTAGTATTAGTGTGTATATTTCAAGTATTTGTACATGAACTACGTAAGATTTCAAGTACTAAGTTTGAGGTACAATTGGTAGGTGCCCTGGCCTCTCAGTATTGCCAGTGCAAATTTAAACCTGAATAATACTGAAATTTATTCTCATGAAAATTATTATATATAATAAAATAAGAATACCTTTAAGAATATCAGCATATAAAAATAATTAATTCAAACATCCTAGGTAAGAATCTATAGAAGTTGAATTTAATTTCCATGAAGTCATGAAATAAAATCTGAACGTTTTATAAAGAAATAACAAAAAGAATTAATAAAGTAATAAAGAAACAGATGTGATAATTTCATGCTTGAATTTTCTTTTTTTAGCTGGAAAGTTTGATTATAATGTAGACAGGGCAAGGAAAATTATATCAGTGAATGTATCCAACTTTCTTCGGGATCAAGATTATTACGTTCGCCTGTGCCACAAATGGTTTACCTGTGAAGATGTAGGGGCATTTGCTGTGGTGAGTTGAAGTTCAAAGCAGTTTGTTTAACTGGTGGGGAGTGACTTGTAAATGGAAATGCTCAATTGAGGTCATAGTTACAGGAAATGTCCTTTTATATCTTTATTTATCTTCATTAAAAGTCATTTACTGTCCTGGATTCATGACCATCTTTTTCATTTCAGATCAAAGGGAAGGAATCTTTAAAATCAGTTTCTCTGAAATATTCTCAGCTACTCCCTTGTCTTTGCATTGAGGTAACACAGTCTGGAATTTGGTATATACTTGTGTTTCTGATGGAAGAAATTTTATCTGGGAGTTGTGCTAAGGAAGGTGGAAAAATCTGTAGAAAAAGCCTCTAGACCTAAGTTTTTGACTAAGGCTTGTCTGACCTTATGATTATGCAAATGTAGAAGAGATTTTTTAGGAAACACTAATTAAAACATGGAGATAAGAAAATGGGATACAATTTACATTCATTTATGGAAGGTATTGTGTAAGATTAATTTGACTGATTTTTTATGAGCAATGAAAAGACAGCAAATTTAATCTGACTGAATTTCAGCGTAGCAGTTGATACAGTGTTGCATGAGAAACTAAAAGAGGAATTCAGGAAGCTAGGAGTGAGAACAAGATTTGTATGGTAGATAATACCTAGCTGGAGGGCTAACTTGAGTATTGTTGAATGGGGCCGTGCTAGCAGGAAGGTTATTTAAGGACCACACTTAGAGCAGTTCTTATATAAATGTTTTCATCCATGACATGGACACAGAAGATAGGAACATGTTAATGAGATTTGCTGATAATACAGTTGAGAGGTGTAATCAAAATGGAAGAGGGTCAGGATAATTGTGAGAGACTAGAGAGCTTCATATGTGAAATAATTAAAGGAGCATGCAGTGTAATGCATGAAGTGCAAGTTCATGCACTCACTCTAATAAAAGGAATTATTGCTGTAAGATGAGAGTCCTCATTTAGAAATAACAGTGGAGGGAAAAAACATCTGGATGATTAAACTAACGTGCTTAAATGATGTAAACTTTAACAAAGGTCTATTGGGTTGGATTATTGCAAGCTAACAGGAAAGTATGGGCGAGGCCTTCTTTGAAATAGTAGGCAATTCCTGTATCCACGTTCAAGAAGGATTCATTCAAATGGAAGGTGTACATAAAAAATCTAGGATGGCTGAGGAATGGAGAAGCTGTCTTATACAGAAAATTCAAAGAACATGTTTTCAGTAGCCTGGTAAAACACATGCAAATAGAAAACGTTTGTTAAGTACAGATTAGAAGGGTCACTTACAAGGAAAAAGACCAGATTTTTTAAGCTAAAGCCATTCTTGCCACAAGAATGAAAGGGGGATAAACTTAATTCCATTAATATCTTCAGGATAGATACAGATTTTTTTCTGATAATCTGAGAAGTGAGATTCTGGAATATCTTTCATAAAAAGGAATAAAAAGTCACCAAACCAATTTAAAATTATCTTGATAAGATATAAAGATACTATGTGAACCTAGTTTCTCAGTGAATTTTGGGGGTAGAATTTACCTTGTGGATTAAGATACCTAAATATAGATGTCCAGATGTAGATATCTACGTTTTAATTAGATGTCCAAACTCTTAGAGTCAGTGGAGATCTAGTTAATGCAGTTGGTTACTCAGCTGACCAAATGTAGATGGCTATTTTGGGATGTGCTAGATAGCACTGCAGACTCCACTGGCTGCATTGGCTAGATCTTCATATGGCTACTATAGTAGTAATTTGGGCACTTTAGTTGCACTGAGATGTGTAAATTGTAGGCATCTAAAATCACATACCTCAATATGCAAGTTGTGACCACAAGGTTTCTTCCAAGCCTAAGAATTATTTTTATTGCACTCTGAAAGCTATGAGGTAACTGGAAAGATGTTATTCCACTCACTGTATGCACAGAGAATTCCACAATATGATTGCTGAGCAAACAGATGGGAACTGTAATAGAAACATTTGAACATTAATCTAAATAATTAGGGTATAGTAACAGCCATGCACATATACTTGCAGATTCGATTGTTAGTCCTCAGATTTTAAGGATATATCCTTTAGCACTGCAAAGGCCAGGAGATCAGATGTTGTCATTCTTGAATGTCTTTTGATACCCCTAGAAAGTAATGACACTGTAAGAAACTTAACGGAAATCAAATCAGAAGACTTTGTAAATGAAACTGGGCTAAATATATGACTCAGTAGGAATAAGGTGTTAGAAGGGATCACCTTAGTTCATCAGCTCCAATCCCCCTAATGATGCACAATAAAATACATATCTAGTGCAAAACTTAATTTAAAAAAAGAACTTCCAAAGCTTTCTAATAAAGTATCTTTATCTTTGGTGGAAAGGTCTTCTGTCACATTCTGTCTGTAATGTTAAAAACTGGTGTATTTGAGAATCTTTAGCTAATGGCCACTTTTTGGTTTGTAGGGTTGGCTGGCAGTTCCAGATGCAAGGAGGATACAACTTTGCCCCTTCGAAAATGGCAAGTACTGCGTGATTGCCCTTTCTATGAGTGATTTTCAGCAGCTCCAGTAGTATGTCATCATTTGAGATTAATCTAAGTTGAAAAACATACATTGCAAAACTTCAAGGAAATCATCATATTGGTTTGTTATACTGTGGGTAGCTGAAGTAACTTACTTTCAGACCAAATTGTTCACCAAGTTTATGCCAATATAAACACTAAGTAACTTTCTAGTCATTTCCCACATTTGCTTAAGTCATATGCAAACTGGCCAGAGGGAAGCAAAGCCAATGAGGTCAGCTTTGAAATGCTGGTGTGAGAATAGGGCTTCAAGAAGAAGGTGCCTGACACCCAGCTTAAAGGAGGGAGCAGGGGGTTGAAGAACAAGACAGTTAACTGCATGTGGGAGCTCCCATACTTCGTGGGAAACCATTGACACATAATGTTCCAGAAAAGTCAGAGTTTGGTCTGAGGTAACAGCTGAAAAAGAAAGGGATTTTTTTTTCTATTTATGCAATAGGGAGCACTTACAGGAATGCTCCAGCTCTGTCTGTAGCTATGTCTATGTCATTTAGTCAGAGCTGGCTTCAAGGTCATCAAGGCAAAGCCAGTTGGCCATCTGCAGTATGAAGTCCTCTATTCTTAGTAGCTGTTCAGCTTCTGGCTGGGTCTCATGGGGCACAGGTTGTTTTCTTCCAAATTTTCTCGTATCTCTAGGTATTTCCTGTACTTGGAGTGGTTATGCTTTGCAAGTGCGGGAAATTGGGTTCATCAATCCCATGATTTCTTCCTTCCTTCTAAATTTGCTTCTTTTTCTTCCCCTTCTGCTGCACTCATTCTCCTCTCTGATGCCAGTGAATCAGAAGTATGGGGATAGCTGGAGCACAGGTTACAAAGCTTTATTAGTCAGAGGAAGGGTAGTAGGTGCTTTGGCACACTGAGCCTCTTAAAGCTTATTTCTGTCCATTTAGGAAGTTCCAATGGACAATTACAATTGAAAACTTAACTTATAGCTTTGGTACGGAAGTGAATATGGGAAATACTATTTTACAGCTATCTTTTTTGTTTACTCAGCTATCCTCTTTGCAGGAATCTCAAGCAATTTTTCAGACTAGCACGCAGCTGTTTGAGTATTTAAGTATATAAGGAATTCCAGCTTTTGAGCCACGTATCTTTCTTTTTCCTAACTGACAGCTCTGTTTGCTGGAATATCTAAAGTAGACTGGGTTTTTTGACTCATTTATCATTGATGTAATAAAGTTGGGATTATAGAGTTAGTTCTCTGGTAGGAGGTAATTAACAGTTGTGTATCAGAAAGAAGCTTCTCTGTGTAATAACTGTTTGGGGTTAATGTAACTAAGAGAAGAAAAGGAAAAAAGAATGTCTATTGGTTACTAAGCCATGTAATTATATGAGACTGAAGATGAATGAGCATCTTTATTATCATGTAAATAAGTAGATGCCACAAAGGAATAAAAGAGAAGGGAAGTCTGGTAATAAGTCAATGAGCAGGCCTGGAAACAAACCTGACAAGTCTTAACTGTGGTACTATTCTCTTAAGTATTAGGATTACACTTACATTATATCTACATTCTTACAGACTGTTACATTTAAAATGTAGCTGTGAAAACTGTCAGAAATGTTGGGACTCAGGACTTTGCAGTCAGGTTAAATATTTTCTAAACATTAGCTTTATAGTAATGTCCATTTATTAAAAATGGCATTTTAAAAAAAGAATCAAAATTTCCAGCAGTTTTTTTAAAAATGGCATTAAAATTTTCACTTCCTAGAAAGTTCCAGTATTTTGATGTATACGCATTGGGACACAAAGTTAAGATGGAAAGAGGCTTGGCAGAATCTGGAAAGTTTCTATTAGAAAATGTCCAAAGGTTTTATTTCAGGACATTTCTGAGAGAAGTAGTACCAATAGGAATGTTATACGTGGTGGGAATTGAATTTGGACAGCTGGTGTTTCCACCCTAACGTAGATTGTGCTTCACTTTGCTGCGTTTTCTAGTCACACGTATTGTTCACTTCTCTTGAACATACAACTGGCCATGTTTCCAAGTTTTTGCTTCACAAATGGTTTCAGAAATACATTTTTCTCCTACTTCTGACAATTAGAGAGATGCAAAACTTTCCAAATTACTTCTTTAAGAGCTGAAATATCAGTTTGAAATTCATACTGGAAATCCTCTCATCCACGTGCAGCTAAATGGCAGAGAAAGTCATAGGAAGTGACTAATTTCACCAATCAGATAAATAAGACAGCTTTTATTTTATAACAGTGCCTATTTAAGGTATCCCCAAATAGATTTTGACTAGGTCTGAAATTATGATGTTCCTAGTATACATACAAATAAGATTTATATAAATGCTGTGGAAAAATTATTTACTGTGAATTACTTGCATAGCTTTGTTTACTATTGGAGCTCTTGATATTCAGCTAAAGGCTTGAATTTATCTTCTTACGTATACATTGTGTACATGTAAGTCCTACACAAGATGCACAGAAAACTGTCTCCAATACCATGACCTCTGATCATTAATGTATGGGTTAATTCCAGTTTACCATATGCAGTTAGGTGAAGGTCTTTGGTTAGGAATTTACTTGTGTAACACTCCCCCCTGTGAGTGATGGGCAGAGGACGCACTCCTAGGAGCTTATGCAGCCTACTTCAGAGTCCTGGTGATGCCTGCCTGGTCACTCTAGTGGGAGACTGGTAAGACTAAGCTCTCAGGTTGAGTATCTCTGGTAAACGCCAACACTATGGTGGGATGAATTCAAGTTTTACAGTGCTACAGCGTGAAACACAGCAGAACTGATTGGTGAAAATGACAAGGAAATGGAAAAGCAATGCTTTTGGGTTTAAGCACATGTATAGGTACCAGATTTATGAACAGTTTTGATTCGTTTTTAGACAACTTGAATAACGTTTCCACTCTGTGCACAGATACGAAGGCGCTATGGGATAACATCGTTTATAACCCAGCGACACAAACCCTAGCTTGGGAGCCAGCCTGTCCTGTGCTTGTCATGGTTAACCTATGCAGGTTAATGAAGTCTGATGACCACTGTGAAGATATACAAAACTCTTCCAAAAATTCTCCTGAGAAAGTAAGAGCTTATGCAGATTTAGTCAAACTGCGAGATTGAAGGCCATCATCAAAGGCATAATGTGAAGAGCTAGACTTTGGAACAGGAGCAGTTGCAAATTCCTCTCCTCTTCTCTGACACTTAAAATTATTCATGATCACAGTCTGTTCTTTCACACTAACCACATGATTTATTCAAAATGCTCACTGACTCACTATTAAGAATAAAAAGTGGAGATGACTGTGAAGCTGGTAATGTTTGCTAAAGTTTTTTGGGTAAATATGGTCTGCTTTTCATTTATAGTAAAAGCATGATTCATCTGCCCTGCCTTTGTTGTCTAAAAGGTGTTCAAGTCTACACTGTTCAAGTCAGATTCCCTTTAAAGTAAGCAAAACAGACATATTGAGAGGACAACTCATCTGAAGATAGGTGTTTGAGAAAGATGAAGGGATTTCTCCCTGGAGGTACCTCTTTCTTTTCACTGACTATCACAAGAGTTTATTGTGATTAGATCAGATTTGGATATATGACGTTTTGACACCTAAAATCTAAGCCAGATGAAACTAAATCTCTTTAAATCTTATTGGAGACATGATGGTACTTTGGTAGGGCACGATTGTTTTGTACTCTATAAAAATCTCTCTGATTCATCAACCTGGTCCAATGTATTGAAATTGTGGGTGTTGAAATTATGGACTGTTGAGTCCTTCAGTTCTTCCAGCACTGATGTTCTAAAGTTGAAAAGGATTTATATTGCATGTGTCTTGAACTGCTTAATACTTCAATCTGAAGTCTCCCAATGCTGAATGCACTGGATCTATGAGGTTGGTTAGAATTCTGGCTTTCATCTTGAAAAGTAGTTTCAGGCTTTCCTGATTGTAGAGAGAAGCCAGTAAACCCGAGGTAACAACTGAAAAGGCAAATAAAATAAAAAATCTTAATTTTTGAAACTTTACAAGGATTATTCTGATGACATGATTCCTAGGGGGCTGACTCAAGATTGTTGAATGCTTTTTTGACTAGGAGCTCTTGGCCAAATGTTTAGCGATTGTCCAGATTCACCATTTTTTCAGTTTCAACGAAGCTTTAATCTTGCAAACCCAAATATATTTAATTTTACACATGTGAGTGGTCCTTGTGGGATACATCTGCTGACGAGTACAAATCATTGCTTGCAGGAGAGAAAAAAAGCCTAAAATGAGGTTTGGCTGGTAATGGTCATATCTATTACCCAGAACAGAATCCAGGGTTAGTTTATTCCAGACAATGAGTGTTTTCCTGTATCTACTCATTGCATTTAATGGCTGAATATTAGTATTCACCGACACGATTAATTTTCCCTTTTTTTCTAATTAATCCAAAAAGGTTTGGTATTGAATTTAGTCCATTTATTGTACTGTAACCCCAAAACCATCTCTATAGTGTGCTGGAGACTACTGCAGAGATTCCTCAGATAGTGCCAGCTCCCCCAGTAAAGCCACACAGTGCCACACACTCTAGTACCATGCACATGTACTGACTTAGGCCCAAAGCAATACTTCTCTCCAATTAGGCTCTCGACTTTCTCTGTCGATGGCAATGCTGTCTCCATATCTGAGCAGACTCTTACAGAACTGTCTTCTGGGACCCTATTGTAGACATACCCAAGAACGTCCATTATGTTCTTCTCAAAAAAGCTACAGGAAAGAGGTGTTTGATCACGATGCCAGATGTTGTGCTTAGTCACTTGAGAAATGATGTTCATTTAAGTAAGATCACTTATATAGGTAGTAATTGTTTATATGAGACAAGGCTTTTTATGGTGAAGCCCTTGGTGGGTAAATAGTTGTTAATCAAGAAAGTAACATTCTGTAGGTCCCTTAAGTGGATATCTAGAATTCAGTCTATGTTTAAGACTTTTTCTGGGAAAGGGATGTGGAAAATAGAAGTATTTATGAACTGAAGGTTGAACAAAATTTTTGGGTGTATGTTTAAATGTTCTGCTGATTTGTTCATGAGTGGTAAATAAGGGACTGAAACAAGATGACTGTGTAATCAGAATTTTGCACATGAGCCACCACAGAATCAATTAATTTAGCTCTAATGGGCCAGACAGACTATAAAAAATGCTACATGTTACAGTTAAAAAGAAGCAAATTATTCAGTAATCCAAAATAGTGGTTGTTTCTGGTTTTACTATTTTATGTGATTAACTTCCTGAGATGTTTATAAAGTAAAGAAACCAGTTCCTTTCTCAGTAGTCAAACCATGAAAATATTGATTAATTGATGTTGTGAAACTAGTTAATGAAACTAGCTAATGCTGAGTGCTTTCTTTTCAAGCAGGTTAAATATTCTCGTGTGGACACTCACCCAAGACTTTGCATGAAGGTAAAGGGATTTCTTTGGAAAACATCTATTAACTCCCCTCTTTCTGTCAGCTCTAGAAACCGTAAGTTGCTAACATTCTTTAGGATCAGTATTTTTATCTCATAGCTTATTTCATAGCTCTGATGAATGGGAAGTAAGAATGAGGGAAATGTGAAAGATCAGATTAAAAGGAGGCTCTTTGGAAGTGCAGCAGCAATGATAGGACAGAGGTCAGGTTGTGCCCTCTTTGCTTAAGAAAAGCAGTGAAAATGTTTGAGGTCAATGCAAACTCTGAAGCATGCACTAAACGTATAAAGTTTTCTGTTTTAAATATTTGATAATAAAAATGATAATACATTACATTTACTAGAGTACCTTTTATTATTTTAGTTGAGAAAAAATTGCCACATAGTTAATATAGGCATGTGTTATCTTTTAGATTACTTTTAAGTCAATGGAACTACACATTTCTGTGAATTAAGCATGTGTATAAATACCTGAAGAATTGGGGAAACTAATTTAAATCAAGAGTTGGAAGATATCGTAGAGCCGGAAAGCTGTGCATTGACCTTCTGCAACTTTCTGGAATGCACTGATCATTTCTAGTTGAATCTGTAGCCATAGATTGAAATTGAAAATTCAGTTTTCCTAACAGATTTCTCTGCTTTCAGTTTACAACCAAGCAAGGCTCTTGGATTAAATGTCCGTTTGCTCATGGAGAGTTTCCAGGTACACATATTTTTTTTAATTACAAAATATTAAATTGTGAGAGCTATTTAAATCAGTCACTAGATATAAGCCTTCTCCAGTATGCAGGTGAGAAATTTTCACAACACTGTAGCTTGTAAATTACGGCAAAGAGATTTGACATCTTGTTACTTCTGTGTATCCCCAGTAGATCAAGTGTTTATCAGTATAAAAAGTAACTTGTGGGAATCAAAATAATTACTTGCATATCATTTGATGGAAAATTTAACTAATTAGAAAGGCTTTTATTTTAGATACAACAATTTAGAATATAATATATTTCTCCTTGTACATCTAAAAATAAGTCTTTTCCCCTAATATCAGCTTGGAAAATGAGAACTGCTGCAGCTGCAGAACAGATAAAAGTTTTCTTCACATCCCAAACCAAGGCACAATTCTCAGTGCTTGTGTGTAACAGGACGCAGCTGGCCTCATGTGAATCTCTTGGGATGCACCATTCAATCTCTGTGGTTTGTATATATTATTTCTTAATCGTTGTAAAACTTTGAAACATATCTAACTGCATTCATTTGTTATGCCATTTATCTGCAGCTTGAAAGCATTAATAAACCCGTGCATATACATATTGGAACAATTACTGGAACATTTTAAAGCATGTAGTTCTAAATCTGATCTCACACTGAACTAAAAAATAAATAAAGAACCTGAAGTCAAATGAGTCACATCAAAGGGAGTGACTATTGCACAGAACCTTAATATTCTTTTAACATAATTTTTGTGGTGTAATATTTGTATTATGTATATAGTAAATTAAATACTGTTAGTATTGCATATATGGGTCACTGATACAGCTGACCTGGCAGATCTCACATCATGAAATGTAAGACTTGAGGCATAAATCCATGGTGATCTTGAACCACTCTAAATCTCACGGCTGCCAAAACAAATTCAACACACAAAATAGGTAAGTTTTTAGCCAAATTAGCTTTTTGAGCCAGCTGACTGTGACTAAACAAATGCTTCTTCCAGCAAAGCAAAGGGAGAGAGGAAAATGATTATGGGAGGGTGAGATTTCTGGTTCAGGCAGCAGCTCATCATGAAATGGGAGCTTCATTCTTCTTTTGCAACTTAGCCTATATCTCATACATTTTCACCACAGCTCTGTGGCTTGCCTTTGCCCTTCAACCCTGCCTACCAGTTACCTTGTTGGCCCGACCTGTGATCTACTGAGGGGTACATCTGGAAAGTGGGGTCAGAAGAGCTGAAGAGTGGCCATAGCATTATTTTTCAAATAGGAGAATATTAGCAGAATAGGTCCCAGGAGCTACTAGGAACACCATGCTGAAAGGCATCCTGATGGTTCAGCTGCCAGCTCCTCAGTAGTCTTTTGTCCACCCCTAAATCTATCATAGAATCATAGAACGGCTTGGGTTTGAAGAGACCTTAAAAATCATCTTGTTCCAACACCCTGCCATGGGCAGGGACACCTTCCACTAGACCAGGTTGCTCAAAGCCCCATCCAACCTGGCCTTGAACACTTCCAGGGATGCATCGACAACTTCTCTGAGCAACCTGTTCCAGTGTCTCACCACAGTCATAAGGACAAATTTCTTCCTTATATCGAATCTAGATCTGTCCTGTTTGAGCTTAAAGCCATTACCCCTTGTCATATCGCTACATGCCCTTGTCAGAAGTCCCTCTCCAGCTTTCTTGTAGGCCCCCTTTAGGTACTGGAAGGCTGCTATAAGGTCTTCCCAGAGCCTTCTCTTCTCCAGGCTGAACAACCTCAGCTCTCTGAGCCTGATCATCTTCATGGCCATCCCCTGGATTCAGTCGAACAGGTCCACGTCCTTCTTGTGTTGGGGGCCCCAGAGCTGAAGGCAGTACTCCAGGGAGGGTCTCATGACAGTGGAGTAGAGGGGGAGAATTGCCTCCCTCAGCCTGCTGGCCATGGTTCTTTTGAGGCAGCCCAGGCTATGGTTGGCTTTCTGGGCTGCCGGTGCACATTGCTGGGCCCTGTTGAGCTTCTCATCCACCAGCACCCCCAAGTCCTTCTCCTTAGGGCTGCTCTTAGTCCGTTCTCTGCCCAGCCTGTATTTGCGCTTGGGATTGCCCGACCCACACGCAGGACTTTGCAAAGTGAGCTCCTGCTGTCTGCTCAGCTGACCGGGTATATGAGATGTCATACAGCAGATTTTGAGAAAGTTGAGAAATATCCAGATGTGATTTCTACTTTTACTCTTGACTCTGCCCATTACTTCACTCTGCTGTAGGGGGACGTGCTTTAGAAGACAAAAGCATGTTATAGCTCCTACACCTGTCCTCTTTCTAGAATATATTCCAGCTGTGCTTCTTTCTTTGCCACTGTATGCAGGTATAAGCTGGAACTATGACTTTTTCAAGTACCTCTGATGCTTTCAGTGTACAGGGTGCACATACCAGCGGGTAGCTGAGAAGCAGGCAGCTATGAAGAAGGGCTTCTTAAACTCAAAGGGGTGGACACTGAAAGCTGAATTTTTTTTCTAATGAGTCAGTTTAGGTCTTTATTACATCTCTGGTGCTGAATTTAACAGAGCAGCTGTAAAAGCAGAGTTTCCCAAGTCATCTTTGCTGCTCAAGCTGAGGACGTCCTTAAGTGGAACACAATAACTGCAGGAGACCCCAGACCTGAGTAATCATGGGGAAAAGCTGGGAAAAACCAGCTATTCTAATCAACACAAATTACAGAGGGCACTGGTGGTGCTAGCAAGGGTCTGTCCTAATGGGGCAAGGTATCTGGGGAAATGTATAACTGACAAAGATGGAGATCTGTGTGGTAGAAGAGCTGTCAACACTATGTTCAGTGAACACTTACAGTGGCACTTCCCTTCAGCTGGCTTGTTTCACGTGAAACCTGTGGAGTTTAGACTTTCTGGTTTTAAAGCTTCCCTGTGTGAATTGCTAAGTGAGAAGGGTAACGGTGGAGCACCAATACATCACAGCTAGGTATTGAAGTGTATGTCTCCTGAAGGACTCATGCATTTAAAAACACTATTTTCTTCTCTCTGGTACAAAGCTGTTATGTCCTCTGCTACTGTGACAGAATGGGAGCCCGCGTGAATTACATACAGTTCCTGTCTCAACACCATGAGCAATATACGCAAAGTTTACATCAAGACAGCTCTGTGTTCCCAGAAAACAATGTTCATTCTCTACCTAGTATTCCTTGTTCAGTTGTTCTTGAAAAAGAACACATTCACCTAATTTGCCCCAAATTATTTTTGGAGTTTGCCACACTAAAGAAGGCGGTGTAGGATTCATAGCTATTGATGGAGTAACTAACATTGTTTTGAGGACAAACCATAAATGATTAAACATCAAGTGTCAGAACAGTCATACAGGACGATTTTACCCTAAGGCTGAACTTGTTCTCAGTGTACAATGTAATGGGAAATCCAGAACTATAAGGAAAGGGTTATTGCTTCAACTCATGTACACCAGGGAAAAGAAGTGAAGATGATCATTGACTAACACAGTGTAAGCAGCCGTGGCAGGGAGAGTGTCCTGCTTTATGATGCTTCGTAAAGCGCAGGAATATTAGCCCTCTTCCTGTGCTGCCCAGACTGTGCTTGGCAAAATTACACCAGCTGCTTATGGTCATTGAGGTCCAGGGATATCTCTGAAAATAAATAACCTTCTATAACAAATATATATTTTATTAATTTCCTGACACAGTACTACCTGTAACATTATTGGCAAACCAACCAGAGAACTGGAGAGACACGATACATTTTCATTGTTCCGGGGTCTGGAAAATAATAGTTTTCATTTTTTTCTTTTCATTAGGGAGATTCTGTATCAATCACTATGTCACGGGAAATGTGTGGGTCAACAATTTGCATTCAGGTATGTGTCTTGATTTTGCCACATACTCTGTACAAAATAAACAAATCATCAAAACCTCCCCCAAAACAACAACAACAACAAAAAAGCCCAGCAGGCATCTCTCTGCTTTCTTCCCCCAGCCAAATCTGATTATTCTGTGAACGGAGTTGGCAAAGAGCATTATTTATAGCTTGATGTGCCTCCACCACCTCTTGTTGATGTGACATTAATTAACAGAGAAGTTGCTCTCCATGATCTTGCTCCTTGTCAGTGGCAGATAAAGGGATATCATGAGGAAATTGCTTATCCTCTCTTTATATATTCCTTTGTAATAAAAAGTTCCACAGTATCAAAAGATCCAACTGAGTCATAGATGAATTTTTCAAAAATAGACATTAGCTGGAAAAGGTTAGGCTATAGCAAACAGCATAGTAAGTGCACAGTATGCTAGAATTAGCACACCTGAAAGCAGAGCTGAGCAAATCATTTCTGACATTTTTGCACACTATTTTTGTAGCTGAACTTTATTAAGACAATGTTAATAGAAAATGAGCGTGGGGCGGATAGGTTTATTCCTCTCTGGAGTTAATGTTTTCAGAGGACACTGGGAGAACAGAGACTGACAGCGGGAGCTGCAAGGCTCCAGCGGCTGCCCTGGAAGGCCCTTGTCATCTTCACTTTTGGCTGCTGGGAGGAAAGGGGCAAGATGAAAGTGAGATTGGCAAGAGCCTCTGGGTAATGGGAGTTGTTCTTCGTTCCCTAGTGACAAATCAGATTTGGTGGTAAAATGGTTATTTTCCTGCGTAAATTATTTATTTTGTAAATAAAACATTATCTGTCAGAATAGAGTTCTCCACCCTCCAAAAAGAAATCAGATTAGCTTTATTATTTAGAAACCTAAAAGTGATTGCAACTCACTAAATATATACTAGACCAGCCATCTTCACATGCATTTATTTAAAAACAGATTAAAAAATGCAGTCACTTGAGTAAACTAATAAAACAATCTCATTTTGTCAACACAAGTGTTTAGTAACCGTTCTGCTGAAAGGGGGGGAATAAGCCTCAATTCTTTCTTTTAAAAGGGCTGGAGGACAGATGTAGATTACTCAGTTCCACTGCAGACCTGTGATATTCACTGTGGTAAGTATGAATGATAACAAAAGAATTAGGTCCTGCCTGTATGGAAGACGGCATCGCAGGTGTTTTCATTGGGAACCTGAGGTGGCATTCACCTGACTGAATGTAGATGTCTGCAAGCGAGCTAGATATGCTCAGCTTCCCTTATGGACAATGGACTCGCATACCTCAACTAGCTTTTAATTAGCTAGTGCAAGGGCAACTTGTGTGGCTGGCTGTTTTCTCTGCTTCCTGGGTGAATTTTCCATCCTGTGCCAAGTTCTGCATGGCACACCTCTGTTTACCTTGCTGTCAGTACATGAGGTAACTAGTTCAAAACAGTCCTTGGCGAGTAGGCACGCAGTGCTGTCATTTGTACTGATTGCAGCACAGCCCTGCTGTTATCTGCAAATGGGACAGTAGTGCTTCCCTCCGCTGCAGAAGTACAGTGAGGATTTTATTATTTGAGATACGCTCAGATACGCTCACGGAGTCAGAATATTCTGAAAACTCCCAAGGCCTGAAAGTAAGGCGTTGTAGAAGTTGGTGAGTTCAGAGTGGACTAAGGCTGTGAAGTTCGCGGTGAAGGGCGCAGGAGTGGATTGACTAGCTTAGAACTAAAAAGTCTAAAATTGAGAAGGCTCAGTCTGAGCATTTCCAAAAACACCTCCCCAGACCTGCCCAAAAAAGCAACCTCCCCTCCCAGTTCACTGTACACATAGTGATTCCTATGACAGATTTTCTCTGTTTAAAAATACCTGTCAGTTAACTATAGCTTCAGGTTTGGAAGCACGATACTAAAAAGGAGGGGGCTTGAATCTGTGATATAAATGTAGTTCTCTGTGGAAGCACTTGCATAACGTTAGTTCAGGTTTCTTCTCCACTTAAAAACTCATAACAAGCCCACTCAAGATGAGTAAATTAAATTATCAGAGTGTTGTGATTCATGTAGTCTGGATGCATTTTTCTTATTCGTATTTTCCTTTTAACAAATATGAAGGGTATGATGAAAGCATGTAAAATAATGGAAGGCCTCAGAGATGGCAGTCTGGGAATTCCCCTCTACCTTGCAGTAGGAGAGAATGGGTCTGTGTATTAAATGAAAATAGTGGAACACTGAAAACTGACTAAAGAACTTTTTGAGCACAGTATTTGATTTAAATGTGAAACGTCACAATTTTTTTGTTCTAATTAGGAATTTGTGGAGATTCAGAAAAAAATATGAGAAACTGTGCATATCAAGAATATCAGGACTGTAATACATGATCACTATGTTTGTTGTGAAGTGGATATTAACCTCATGCCTCATGGATTCTGCCATACTTTATATATGATGGAATAATGTGATCCACGTTAGTGGGTGGATAATTCCATCTCTGTCAGCTGACTAGGAGGGTGTTCCCAAAACCTCCCTCTAAAGCTTATGGTACAAGTCAGTGTCAGAGATGGGACACTGAACTGGGTGGGTACAACTCATTGCTATAATTCTGTATTCTTAATGACTTCTCAGGAGCCTTCAACTGCTTGTCATATGTAAGATTTTTAATGCAACAGTAATAGCATTGCTACTAAAGGACTTTTGTATTCTTAAATGCTTATTTTCTCTGACAAAGATATTTTCTCCAGCACTAGATTTTTAAAATAGGGAGAAAATGAAAATTTCTTAAAGATGATGTCACTGAGGGTGATAATTCTTTCACTGGGGTGCTGTTGTGTTTGAACCTGAGATGTTCAGGAAAACAATCCACATGAATGCGAAGGGAACATTAAACCTAAGATATGACCATAATTTGCCACAATTTGGATTAAACAAAATGTCAAAGTAAATGAGAAATAATCTCATAATGGCATAATGAAAATAGTGAAAATATTTACTGCATACATCTTTGTAAAACAGATTTACGTTAAGTATCAGTGTTAAAGATACCAAGCAGTGTCAGCGTGTCCAAAAGAGTCATGACGTTATTCTTAAATCTTAAAACCAAGATTCCAGCGATGACAGTATCTATTTAAAAAAATGAGTGTAGCTAACCATCATGAAGGCTACTCTCTTTCCAGCTGCAAGAAGAGTTCTCTGCCATGTAGGATGCATTATACTGCAGTGCATTGCATTTTTCTATCAGTAGTTGTGCTTTGGCATTAGAGTAGCTTAGCTTATTTGCTCTACAGAGGATGGAAATGGGATTTTTTTTTTTTCATTTAATAGCATTGACTTAGAAGCAAAATTTTGTGGTTTTTTAAAAATTTTATTTCTTTTTTGGCCACTTTTCTGGATTCTGTTTAATGTAACCAAACATTTTGAGACATTATTCCACCAGTTAAAAAAGAAACGTATTTATTCTGAATGAAACAGTAACTCACATCACTTAATGTGAGAATAAAAATGTGAATCATAATGAAAACAAATTGGTAACCTACATTTGAACTTGTTTCTTCAGGTTTCCATGGTCAGATGTACGGTGATGGAAATGCAGCAAAGGCCATGACAAACAGGTATCCATCCAATGTGTAGTTGTTTTAAACTATCAACTTTTAAACTGTTTTAAACTGGGTTTAAAATCAAGTTTTAAACTGTTCTCAAGTATCTTTGAGAGTTGATAGAGTTGCTAATCATGAAAACATATCATTGGCCTCCCTAAGGAACAGAAGCAATATCTGAGTGAATTTTGCACTAGCCAGCAGGAACATCAGGTTCCTATCTCTCCCCTTGCTTTGTCCCCCCTGAAGACATCTCTTGCTCCTGTGCTTTCTCTCCTCTTGCAACAGAGACAATTTGCAGAGTACTAAGATAACCTTCAAGAGCCCTGGAACAATCTCGGATCTGCTGAGCATGACATTCACATTATTAGCACCTGTCACCTGCTTTCTCCCTACATTTGCAAGCAGATCAGTTCCCTCTGTGCTCTCACTCATTAGACATGTCTGCTCATCTGTTGCAGTGCTTCTTTTCATTCCCACAGCCCTTTGCAATACACATCTTCCTAAGCTGTAAACAAATAAATAATGAATGCTGCCCATGGATGTATGATTTGGTAGACCCTGAAATCTTAAAAATGCTCTTCCTTTAAGGATACTCTTACAGAGGCAACATAGAATAGTGAAAGCAGCCTAGAACTCCAGAGGGAGTAGAGATGCTCTGAAAAGCTCTTTTTCAAAGACAGGAAAAAGATGCAGCTCATATAACTGAGAAGGGGCTACCATCTTTGAGGTAGTCTTTGGCTTTTCCCTTGCCAGAAGATACCATTCAGAATAGAGTACCTTAGTTTTGTTCATTTGTTCATGTGAGTGCTGTTTGCACTGTGACAGTCAAGCCCACAAGCTGTAGGCAAATGGTTAGATTTATTTAACTCCAGCGATGTATGAATGCAGTGAACTCTCTTATACTTCAGAGAAAAAAAGCAAATCTTCTTTCCTCTTCTTTTTTTTTTTCCCCCTAGAGTGAAGATTGTGCATTCCTTGCACTGAATTTAACAACACATTTTCAAGGTCGTTAGTATCTTCTCAACACTCAGTTGTATTTTGGTGTAACTTGCGAGTCTTGTCTAACCGGTCATCTTTCATGGTAGCAGTTTCTGCTAATTACTGTGAGATTATTCTCATGAGTGAAAAACTGAGAAAATTAAGCCTATTCTAACATGACCAAAAGAAGCTGGATTATAATTCCTCATTTCCCAGTATTTTAAAAAAATGTCTTAGATGACTTAAAAAATCACGTTCATGTTTTCCTTCTAAATTAATATTTTATATACAATAAGCTATAAATGAGTATTTTCCTAGTACCCTGTGTACCTACAGAACAAGTATTTCAGATTTTCTTCTTTGTAACATTTGTTTTTAAACCATAACAAAATGCTTTTGAGAAATGAAGAATGGAAGAAGTTTTCTCAGCTTTGTTACATTATTCCTTGTAATTTCCTTTGTTTCATTGTGATGATCTCACCGTGCGAGACCATATTCCTTTAAATATATCTAACAACTAATTTCTGTATTTGCATTTGTATTTGACTTGGAGATAACTTTCCTCTTCATATGAGGAGGTGCACATCTTTGGTCTGATAGCTATTTAAAACTGTGATGTTAAAATCCAGCCTAGAAGGAAACCGTTCAGTGGGAAGAACTGAAGTATTTTTCTTTCCCCATTATATCAGTATTTATACTCAATTGTTGGGAATAGTATTACACACTGTACTGATTATCAAACATTTGGCCTTTATTTCACTGAATACCCCTGTCAAACATCCTTATTTCCTGTTGTGTAACAAGGAAATAAGGTCAACTAAAAGATGATTAATAACAAATCCTGAAACCATGTGGAATTGCTCATGTGGGATTTGGAATATGGGTGGGGAGCGAGGGTCTGGAACAAGAAGCTGATCAATAAAAAAAATATTTTCCATCCATTTCAATGTGTTTTTTTGTTTCCAGACTTTCAAAGAGTAATTTACAGGAGACAAATCTGGTGTAAGAGACGTATCTGCTGTGTTAAAACACAAGGTTTTGTGAGGTGCCCTGGAGAGGACAAATTCTGCTTGGCTCTGTTGATATCAAAGCTTCATTGTGTAGACTGCACATCTATTAGAGATATTCTTATTCTGAGCAGGGCTACAGCTCCAAAAGCAAAGGCAGCAAGGCAGCTTTCCTAAAGCATTTAGTTACTTGCTTTGGCTGTGAAATAGCAGCACTGATCTACTCAGACATCTGCTTTTCCATTAATACCCTCCAGACTGCAGCCAGAAACAAGACGTTCAGCCCTTCAATGGAGAGAGCATCATAACATCACTCCTTTCCTCTAGTGGAAAAGGCTTTTCTGCGGGAAAGGTCGATTTGTACAGTGTGCTTTTCATTGCAGCGAAGTCTTAAGATCAACTTTTTGAATATGTCCTCAGACTGAAAATGAATTAAAATTATACAGGTGTGGCAGGATCTGAAAACCTAATAGCTAAGACAAACCACCACCTCCAATGACAAGCTCTCATGAGGTTCTGAAGCAACAGTAGCTGTGCTGAAGCCGGGTGCTTTCAATGATAAGATCCTGTTTCAGCTGCACAGACAGTAAATTTCTTGCAGTATATCTTCTCTTATCGGCTGCAGTGACAGAAATACCAAAGAGAATGTGACCAGCCATGGTCCCGATCACTTTGGTGTTGTTTTACACGAAAGCTGGAATGGTGAATATAGCTGATGTCTCTTAAATTAACTGTGTGAAAGTAAAGTGTTCATTCAAAGGTGGTAGTCTAGGTTCCCATGACGGCCACTGCAGAGAGACAGGTGCTTCCCAAGCATATTTCATTCTGCTTGGATACTTGTTTTAGAGGGAGTCTAGACAAGTTAGCCTAAATGCTTGCCATTAAGACATCCCTGCTTATGGCAATGTTTGCAAATAATCCCTAATAGTATTTCCATGCTTCGGCTCAGGTCTGTCTGTCTGCATTTATCTAGTGAGAAAATTGCTGGTAGCTTTTCTGATTGACTCCTAAGCTGATCTTTAAAGAGTCCCGTTTCTAATACACTACTTCAGGTAAACATTGTCTCTTCTGAATACAAAATTCCTGCTTCAACTGAGACAAGCTCTTCCTGTTCTCTCAAACAGTAACCGGACCACCCTATACATGTAGTGCACTGGAAGGAGTTCCACTCAAGCGGTGCCTTTTCTAGAGAAGTTAGTCCTGCATTACTAAGCTACCAGACACTACTGTCCTTGTGACATTATAGCTGCAAAAATAAAGTGGTTTTTGGCTTTTTCACAAGGCATTTTGAACATTGGTAGGTCAATCCTGAAAGAAGAAAGTACGAGAATCTTTCCCAACTCTAAAAGTACTCATTTCACTCTGCTGACCCCTGAAATGTTTTCTTTTTCTCACCCAAACTATGCAACGATGTTGCAATATTAACCAGTGCATAAGTAAATGTGCTGTAATAACCGCCAAATGCAAACATCCCCTATGTGATTGTCTGTAGACTTGGCTAATTGTGTAGAGCCTCCATTCTTTTGTTAAAGGAAATTCCTTTAACTGACTGGGCTCAGTCCAGTCACCCTGTTTGGAGACAACCTGCAGTTATTTGATTTTCATTTCATAAGTACATTCTTACTATTATCACAGAGCATCATTGTCCCAGTTCTTCTAAGCTATTAGCATATATCGGAAAATCACTGAGGTATAGCAAAAGCACTAATAGATGCTTTGTAGTAGTTTCTTCAAAAGGCATTGTGTCTAGTGCATTGCACAAACCTGAAATTAATATTTAAAGTTACCACATAAATTAAAGCAGTTTTCCTCCACTCGTTTAACGACGTATTTTCACTTGCCACACCCACACTGGGTCTGGTGTGGGAAACCAGACTGATGCTGCTGAGTATTTTGGGTGCCTTTATCTGCACTAGTGGATACATTGTCTTGGTAGCAAGTTATAGTTGGGTGGCATGCTTGAATTGTCACATCCTAATGGGTAGCTGTGTATTCACCAAGCCGTAATAACCGCCACAGCATATCTAGCCCAGTGCTCTGCAGGCTGTGTTCCTGACCTGTCTTTTTTCTGGACTTCTGGTAAAACTACTTCAGAGAGATAAATGGGGAGAGAAATAATGTCTACTTTTGTAAGGTTACTTTATTACTGATTTCACTCCCTGAACTAATGAAGTCAGGCATATGTGAGCCAGCAGAAGGGAAGCAGTCCCGCTCCAGGGAAGTAAAAACAGTGCTGCTCTTATTAGTTCTTTAGATAGCAGATCGCCTGGACTGTAATGTAACACTGCAACCTGGCCACATAACCTGTGCTTAGCAAACAGAAGAAAATGTATTTTCTTCAATTTACTGTGAAAATTTGCAAGGAGCAAGTTCCTCTTGCTTACATCCTGTAACAGCTGCCTTAAAAAATGGTGACTTTATCTTATATTTCATACCCCCTGTAAGCTTTTTACTGTACACAGAAATACCTTTCCTGAATTAAGAGAACAATTTCTCTCTTAGCCAGAAAGCAGATCTTTCAGAGCTTTGCTCTTGTAGCTTATATGCATTCCAAAGATGGGTTTTGCTTGGCCAGTAGTTCACAGGCAAGATTCTCTGACGGGATGTTTCTAAAAGAAGAAAGGATGAAAGGCGGAGAAGGCCCAGAGATAGGATGACTAGATAAAAGATGGGGAGAATGTACTTTGAGCCATCTATGGGCACAGGTAGGGAGCACTCAGTAGGAAACGCTGTATATGAGGCCTGCAGAGGGAACCCCATAAAGGGTGAGGGATGAAGTGGATATGCAGAAATGGAGGCAAGGATGATTGGAGGTGGGGCAGGGGAGATGGACTGGAGCGGGCAAGGAGTGTGAGGCAGGAGAGGGAAGAGGAAGGCAAAGCCAGCCAGCTCAGGTGAGATCCACATTGCTGGCTCAGATCCACTCCTCACACAGAACCTTCAGGTAAAATGGGAATGTGGGTGGAAACTAACCAGGCACGTACTGCTCTGCAGCATACACTTGCTTTACCGAGTTGCTTCTCACCTTCATCCCTGTCCGATCTATCTTGTCCCCTTTTTCGTGGAGCGTAATGTCATGGTCAGTGGGAGGCAACCAAACACAGAACCTCCTTGTATGACAGGGAGTCCTCTTCAGTGTGCCTATGGGCTTCTTACCTGTAGAGCTTCACGGTTTGTTGAGTCCTTAGCAAGCCATTTTATGCCTCAGCTTCTAAGTGCAGAGCATGAGTTAGGAGTGTGGAAACAGCCTGTCATTTTTTTCTTTTTTCTTCTATTTCAATGATAACAGTCCTAACAGTGGGGAGAGAAAACAAAGATGTGATTTAAATGAGTGGAGAAATGACAAGTTATACAACAACCACATATCTTTGATAGTCCTTTCATTACCATTTTCCCCCTTAAAAGTACTGGAACTTGACAGCTGTTTCTTTAATTTTTTGCCTGACTCTCAGTTTCCATTTTTTTTTAGAAGTAGAACTTTCACTTTATTTAGTTAATATTACAATGAATCTCTTCTTGACTTGTAGTGTTGGACTTCCATGGCAGTCATTGCTTCCTCTCTGGTGGCTCTTTCTCTTCTGTTCTCTATTCACATTCTTCATGAAACCCAGAATATCTTCCTATACTTGTAGTTTCTACTCATTTATATTTTTATTTGCAAGACCTTGGCCAGCTAAGTGACTTCAGACTGGGCTTTTGCCAGCTCACCCTTGAAGACACGGTTCTCTGTACATCTGCAGATACATAATAACCCTTAAATGTTCTGCTTGTTCCGTTGACGTGTTCTTTCTTATCTGTTCCCTACCCAGGTTACACTGATGAACTTACAACCATGGGTGTCTGAATATATCAGAATATTTCTAGACCATCTAAAAATGGTCTAGACCAAGCTTTTTCCGTCTGTGCTCTAAGATAGCTGTGTATCAGGGTCCTGGAAGTCACTTAACTGTATTTGTGTGGGAATGTGCCTAAACTAGTAAGATTTATTGAAAAGCAGGACAGATCATTTTGACCACAACACCAATGTGGTTTCTGATTGAGGCTAACTTGCTCTGACCAAGTCAGAGCACAGACAGCAATCTGGTATCTGTCCTCACCTTGCTATATAAACAAAACTTCAGCCTTTTTTCTGGATGTATGTTCTGTAGTGTTATTTGAACTGTGTTTCCCGAATTCGCTCTTTCTGTCTTGGCTTATTTAAGGTATGAAACTGAGCTGAGCCAAATGAGCTACCTTATGCGGTGTCCCTTCCTTCAGAGCCTGTGGAGGTTTTTTTATGATTCAAGATGAGACATCCTTCCTATGTTCCTTTAAGTTTCTGTGAGTTAATGATGAACAGAAAACTGTCACAAATATCTAGCCTGACTCAAATCCTTTGGCCTGTTTTCAAGCAGCTGACTTCTGTGGTGTTTTGTGACCCTGAAGTTTCTTTCTGGAGGCATGTTTCTAGTTCTTTAAGGGTATGTTACGGATCACTTTTATTTGTAAGCTCCAAGGTGATCAGACTTCAGCTGCTTCTACTAACCAGGAGAATCATCACCAAATAGCTAGTTGTTGCTGGCCAGCTCACCAGACAGTATCTCCACTTCCAAAAAGAAGTGCTGCAGCCCAGCTTCCCAGTCTGTCAGTAAAAACTGCAGTAAAATCCAGTCATCATTTTTCTTCTGCTTAACTGCATGCCCTTCAACTGTTCCTGCAAAATGGTCAGATGCCATCGTATTGCAATGTTTTTTTAATTTTGTCTGCTAATTTTCATTCCTGGGAGCTGCTCCACTGCAGCTCCATCTGGCCTCCACATGAAAATGAGCTCACATGTTCTTGAATTGGATACCTCGCGGGGGATTTAGGCCTCTGTGGCATACCCAAAGTCCAACACAGGCCAGGGGCAAATCAAGAACCTCTGCCTTCACAGCTGAAGCATGTGTTAGTTCTTCACTGACAAGCAATCTTCTGACTTTTCTTCTGTGAGCAGAACTTTTGAAGTTCAGAGTGAGAGCTTTGTTCTTCTGCCTTTCTGTAGTCCTGAAATGGCTTTGGATATCTTTGCTTGCATAAATGTAATTATTAATGAGTTTATCTCTTTCTCTGTTTTCCTCCTATTTTAACTTGTGTCCCATGAGGTCCAGTGCCTCTGAGGAGGCATCTCTTTCAAGCACAGCCAGCTGGAATTAACTTAAAGGAATACTTCAGAGAGACAAACACCAACAGGATGCTGAGGTAAATGTGGTCCGGTTGCTACAAAGGTCTTATAAGGCATTTGTATGTGATACAGGGCCAACTTTCAGGAAGCTGGGTCTGAAGAGGTATTGTGAAATGACCCTCGGTCTTTGGGGAATAAAACCCTCTCTGATAAATGGTTATTTTCTTTGACTAAGAAGTATTTTGTCATCCCTAGGGTGAAACTTTATTGTTCCAGTTTATTTCAGGGTTCTGATCATCCACATTACATACATAGTGGTTCACTCCAGGGCTTTCACTTGGAGCAAACTAACTTTTCCAATCTGAGACAAAGCATGTGCATAGCTTGGGCTCCAGGGTTTTCTGCCTCCCTTTGTGGGATGTGGATATAGCCAGCCCACTCCTGAAAGAGCCCTGGAACAGTATATATACACAACCTAGTCTGCACAAGCTGATGTCGCAGACCAAGATTTACTCTATGGAAAAGATAACAAAGATAATGTAAGTGTGCTTGTGAGGGCTGTTTGTCACTTGTCATTATCTGCTTGGTGCAGAGACATTGGGTATCATGGGAAATAGCTGTACAAAAATTGCTGCCATTGTGTCACTGCCTCAGATGGAAGAGGACTCTGTGATTCCTGGTTGGATGCTCTACTGTACCCCAGTTTAGCAATACCCCAGCACTGTCATCATTACAAGAGAAAAGCAGTGACTGCGTTTGAAGAACATAACCCACCATCTGTGTTTCTGGTATTCTATGAGCCAAACACTACAGGCTAATGTGGTTTAGATTCTCACAAGTTTTCATTCTCTTTCTCCATTAAACCCACTTTTGGTTGCAGCTCACAGAAATGAAGAACCATTGAACCAAATCTTTCCTGGAGACAGGTTTGTGAAAGGCTCAGCATGC
The DNA here is from genome assembly GCF_023638135.1 of Falco biarmicus. NCBI lineage: Eukaryota > Metazoa > Chordata > Aves > Falconiformes > Falconidae > Falco > Falco biarmicus. Next base: position 6,896,788 of record NC_079292.1, on the reverse strand, counting down.
AGGGTAGCAGCATTCTGTATCTTAAGGTCTGTAAAGAAACTGCTTTTAAATGTAGTAGCCATTTTTGTGGAATTCTGAAAAACTCCAGCAAAGTGGGATGGTCACTTGAAGAATGTTCATTGTAATATAGTTCACAACCACAATTCCCATCCCATGGCTGGTCAGATGGCTGTGAATTTTTGTGAAGGGTGTGTGTATATGTTCATGTGTGTGAAGTGTGAGACAAAGGGAGGCGAAGAATTGACATCACGAGAAACTTTCTCTTGCCTATTATCTGCCCTGTGAACCACTGCTTCAGAGCAACAATCACTATGCCTGCCAGAAACAACATTGTTCACTGCTCACTTAGTATTGTCACGAAGAAAACAGACTTTGTCCCACGCAAGGAAAGTACGCCTCTGATCTGTAAGTCATCTGTAGTAATTAGTAGTAAATTGCAGACGAATATGGATTCCATTTGTCTTTTGAGCTATTTTTTTTTTGCTTGGCAATATATGCACACTGTTGAGTTTCATTTCCCTGAAGCACAAAAGCTCTCAGTTCTCCTGTGAGGTCCAGTGATTAATTTCCAGGTAAGTAGAACAGGCTATGAGACATACAGAACAGCTTTTGAACTGTGTGCAATTACATGTTTTGTTCAGAGGATACAATGGTATATATGGTATAGAAGCATGAGAAATCAAAGTCTGTTCCACACTAGGCAAATTTTGATGTGCTGTGGATCAGGATATTATGAGTTTCCACGCTTCTGCTGTCACCATGCAAGTTCCCATAAAGGCTTGACTTTCGGTCGTCATTGATAAAAGTCAGGGCAGGATGCAATCCTGGTATTTTGTGTGGGTAGCTACTTTTTCACAGTTGCCAGGACTGTGTTTTATGACAAAGATGGTCCTACTTCAACCATGTTATATCATATGATGAGCCAAGCCCCTTCCCTTTATACCGTCTCCAAATCAAGTCCATTCTGGGGGAGGATTGTAGGGCCAGAGCTAGAGGCACACATTCCCTTTTTGTCATACAGCACTGCATGTTCTCTCCTGTTCTTGGAGCCCAGCTGGATGGCATCTGGGGAAGTGGGGCTGAGGAGCCGGAACAAGTAAAAATTCCTGTCTGGGCAATATAGGGAATCAGACAGAGGCAGGAAAAGTTACATCTTTTTCTCTGTAAATCCCATCCTTCCTTACCTGTAGCAGAGCACTCCAAAGACAATCTTGACAAGTTAGCTAGGATTTCAACGCATATTGTCAGCAGAGCTTCTCTGCACCATTACCCTTCTCACATTTCTGTCCAGTCACCTCAGGCTTCCCTGACTTTGTAGAAGGACATATGAGACTTGGTATTGAGTCAAATCAAAGGTTCATCTAACTTGTACTCTGTCTTCAACAAGTACCTCTGCAGATAGTCAGGACAAGCATAGCGCAGTTTCAGTGCCCATTTCTTAAGAATTTGGTGAATGAATTTTTTTGTGTGTGTTTAATATCTCTGGAAGGGTTTTTCTTATACAAATTTACCTAACTTTTTTTGAACTCATGTAAACTTCTTAAATTTCCTATTTCTCACGGCGAGGGACTCCAGAGTTTAAGCAGGTGATGTGTGAAGCATCTGTCTTTGCTTTAAACCTGTCACCAGCCACTATGCCATTCACCTAGCTCTAGCTGTTCTCTAGCTCTTATGTTGAAAGGGACAATGAAGAGTTTCTCTGTATAGATTTTCTCACTCTTTATGCTTTATTGACCTCTACATTATCTTCTCCTGATCTGTCAGTTTGAAGAATTCCGGTCTATTTAATTGTTCTTTATATGGAAATAACTTGAATTGTATACAGTATTCAAACTAGGAGTGCTTCATGAGTTTATACAGTGGTGTAGTGATGTTCTGTCCTGTTCTCTGTTCCCTACCTAATAATGCTGGCAGCTACATGCCTTTTTTGAATAAGTACTACTAAGTGCTGAACTGTTGGCAACATGAAACTGTTAGAAGTCTGAGATGTCATTCCTTAATGCTCATGGCTAAACCAGAGTTTAGCACTATATTACAAAAAAAATGCAGCTTTATGCTCTGTGCGGATGCTGCATCTTATAGACTGGACACAAGAGAGAATGGCCTCATTTTTTCTTCTTTAACTCAGCAAAATCAGAAGGAAAAAAAAGACAACTGCTGGCACTTCCCTTGTCTTAGTTTTTGCTAACACTTCCAGGCATGTTAATATGCCCTTGTGCCAATCTGCAGGGAAGACCCAGCCAGAGGATGTTCACTCCTTACCTGGACGTTTGTATGGTAAGTAAGCTGTCATATACGGTGGCACTTATGCACTGTATGCACTGTTACAGCTCTGTGCTCTTTATATAGTCAGGTTTTAAGAGGAAATATTCCTGATTCTCCAGTCCAAATCACTTCTGTCTAGAGCAGGCTGTATGTGACTTGTATCATATATGGACTATAATATTTTTCTGCAAGATCGGTAGCTTTAGAAAAGTCTGGCAATCTCATTATAGTAGCTTTTTCTTCCCCCACCCCCCCCCACCCCCCCACCCCCTGCCAAGGTCTATCATTTTACTGTGAGCCAGCCCAGGATACATTCTGCATGTAGTTCTGCATGTAGTTAAGGTTTCACAGTAGGGGTGGTGACAGTGGTGTTTTCTGTAGCTGTGAAGTTAGGATTGTTCTCCCCCGCCCCATCACTTGATTTATCAGCAATGAATATCACCTACTGCTTTATCACTAGCTGCTCGCTGTTGTGAAACCCATTTGTAATTTGTCGTACTCAGCTTGAATACCTTAGGATCTTTGGCAAATATTTTATATCGGTACCTAGATAATTTACGAGAATGTTAAATGGTTGAGAAACCAAGATGTGCTCCCTCTACATCAGTAAAAAATCATATCAATATTTCTTCTTCAATTGCTGGATACCTTTTCCAAACTCTCTCATCTCTCTCATCCTCAGTTCTTTGTCACTAGAAGACTTTGTCTTCAGATAGATTGCTTAATAGCACAGCTAGGGCCAAAAATGAAAACTGTGGGATGGCATTGGAGTGACTTGCCATTAGCCGTGGAGTGCTCCAAAGCGAAGTGCTCTGCAGTGAATAGTATGTCTCCCTGTATTTATTTCTTAATTTATGCAAAGTACTGCTTGCTTCAGATTAGTCATTCTCCTTCATCTTCTCAGCTGTGATTTTTATCAAGTGTTTCATAACAGCTATGTAGGTTTAACATTTATTTGATTAACTGTGAAAAACTGAACAGAGAATTCAAATCGTAATGACTAGCAAGGAAAGAAGAGACTACCTGTTGGGCCTAGGCTCAAGTCTTGCTGCATTTGGGAGTCTGGTAGGGGGAATTTCAACCTGTGTTGAAATGTACTTCCACAATTGCATGGTTCTTCTGAAAATGCACAGCAAAATTTTCCATGCAATATCCAGGACACTTAATTATCTGCTTGTTTGTTTTTTTCATTCATTTGTTTGTTTATTAATTTCTTGACATCTGTCAGTCTCTCTCTGCTTTTCAAGACAGACCATTTGGAAAACTCTCTCGACACTCTCTGTGTGTTTTCAAGGCCCAGTGGGACCCCTGAGCAGCAACTCAGCCTCTCTTTCCTCTTAAAAGTGACAGAAGAAGAAACAGAGGCATCCCTCTTTTGATGCACTTGCATGCTGAAGGTTACAGTATGATGGTTTGGAAATTACCCTATCCAGTAGTTTATTCAGTAGGATGTGAAGCCAGGTGATTTGCTAATGCCATCTGAGTCTGAGTGCTGCTATTGACGTTTTGTTCTGCCCCATCTCCAGAATTTGGGAATTGCACGCATCACCTTTTGGGTCTGACAGAAAATAGGAGGGGGAAGAGCGACTCCCATCCACCTATGCACTAATAAATGCAAAATAGAGGCTTGAGGTGCGGTGAGGAGAGCAAACAAGGCTGGAAATTCCCTCTGGGGACTGATGAGACTGAACCGCAACGCAAACTTGTTATGACCAACACCCCAACACTGGTGTGCCTCTGAGCGGCCCTTGCCTGCATCTCAGTAACTCGTGGGAAGGAACAGGAGTCCCTTGGCCAGAGCTGTGCCGTGATGTCTGTAAAGGCCAAACTGCAGCTTTGGTGGGAGTGAGTCTGGGGCAGGTGGAGTGTGCAACACCTTTGCTGAGTGTGCTGAAAATAGGCTGCAAAACCTGGGGCCTGGGCCAGCCTGCAGGCCAAGAGAGGCTACTGTGTGCCAGGAAAATGTCCCCGAAGCATTTATTTGGAAAGAGGATAGATAATAGGTACATGAAATGCTCTGTCTTCCTGTTCTAACATGCATTTCATAAAGCAAACACATACACATGCAATCTCAATTAACAGATGAGGCACAGGGAGCAGGCCCAGGTGAGGCTTTGTCTGGGCTGCTGCTCTTTCCAGAGGAGAGCTCTTCATCCCCAGGTGGAGGGATTACGCTGGGGGTGACTTCCCTGCTGCTTCCCTGGAAAAGAGATATGGGCTCATAAAAGCAAATGAAAGCTAATTACAGATTAATCTGTTATATTGTGGTGCTTAATGTTAACACTTACTGTGAATTATTTTCCTCATGAAAGGCAGTGGTGCTTTGCCATGGTGGCTGTGGGGCCTGGTTTCACTCCCCGTAGATGTGGATCCTCTTTCCTAAGAGTTACTCCACATAGAGCTTTGAGAGGAAAAATGGGTGCATGGTCCTGAATTGAAGTTTTTGCAAGCTTGAAATCCACAGTTCCCTAATAATTTTCTGTCAAGGCAGCTAAGTAAATTTTTCAGATCCCTTTTGTTTTTCATCTCTCTTCAGATACCCATTGCCTACACGCTGTCTACTATAGGTCACCCTCTGCAGTTTCCTCTTCATGATGCTTGTTTCAGCTCCAGGGTTTCTAAAACATTCTCCTGAACAAGAAACCATGCTCAGAACTGCAAACACTGCCATTTTTACCTCACAGCTTTTTAACTCTTAATTAATTTTTGACTAACTTTACTTATTAATATAGCAACATCAGACTCTGTGGAAGGTCCTTCCACTTTGCAAAGACAAGAATGGGGAATTGAATGCAAGTTTACAAATGCTTTTATTTTTCCCCTATAAAAATCTCAATTCCACTTAGATGCAAGGGGAACAAAAGGAGAAAAATGCTAAAAAATTATATATAAGAGAAGAATGTGCATGAGAGGAAGGTGCAACCTATGACTCATGCTGTACCTTTTGAAAGAAAATGCAAAGGAGGTATCTGCTGTCACGTTATCCCTTCCTATGAGGTAATGACTGAGGTATGAATTGCAGAGACAAGTGTTCAGAGACCACACATGCACACACTAAGATGTAATTTCTAAGGAGGGGGAATTGCTTGACTCTGAATCCTGAATTTGAAAGTGACTTGGTTTTACTGCCTTGATTTTCCTTATTAAAGAGGCATCAGTTTGTATTAATACTTCTCCCAGTATTGCACAAAGAATTATCTCCCAGTGTGTTCATAACGTTGTTGGATTGAGCCATGCAGACCAAGGACTGGCTTCCACCTCTGCACTCTTTCTAGACCTTCTGTTCTCTTAGCTTCCATTGGGGGAAATTGTGACGACAAACTTTTTTTCCTACTTTATTTTGCCAGAGGTTTTCAAACGTTTATTTTGCTCTGCCCGTTCCCTGTGGTGAGAAGCTGGCTTCAGGAGTAGTTTCTGTGTTTTCTTATCAGTTCTCTATTGTACTTCAGTAATTTGTTCTCTGTTTTACTTCAGTCATTTGCATTCTCCAACTGTTTATGTGGAAAGGCTTAATTTGTCATTGGGTAGGAAGAGGGGCATAGTATCAGTGTTTGTCTTTCAGGTGAATTTTACTTTATACAAAGTTGTCTTTCAGAACGGCTTCACTATCAGGCAGAAATCTAAAAGCTGAAGTCAGTCATGTTTTCTTAACTCTTTAACTATCTTATTCCTTATTTATTTTTTGCTAGTCCTCTGTGGTGGTGTCTCCCGCTCCATCCTGATGCTTATTTCCTGTCACCCTGCTCAAGTGACAGCCGTCAGTGGCGGTCCTAATGGATGCATCTGGTCATGATGGCTGCATTCCGCTCAAAGTGAGTTTGGGGGAGACAGGTAACAGCACAGTAGCTGAGGGATAATTTGAACAAAGCTCCCACCTAACCACAGCGCTGGTCAAGATCCTACTCAAACTAAGTTTGACAGAAACTAACTTCTGTAGTCAGTATGCAAATATAAGTCAATTCTCTTACTCCATAAACAGTGGACAGCCCAGGACCCGTTGAGCAGGCTGCACACCAGGATCTCCCCTTGAGCAGGGACGCCTCTCAGGGTTATTCCTCAAGGCTGAGAGATTCCTTGCTGCAACATATTCTTGGTAAGTGATCCATAGTATGCTAAACTTTGAAATCCTAGTTAGGTGATATAAGGGATGAATTGTGCACATATAATCCTTTAGATATAAACTGTTGATCATGTCTGAGACTAAGTCTGGATCTAGCCACACCTAAACTCCCCTCTGAGAAGGAGTTTAGAACACAAGAGGGTCTTTTCCAAATCTCATGACTCAATGGGAGGGTCCCCCCTGACAGTCTTCTCTGACCCTGTCCTTTGTGCGGTAAATAATCAAGTGTACCTTGCCATCGAATATCGTTAAACCACTGTTGCATTTACTGTGAAACTTTGTTATATCGCTGTTCCATACCAATAAACACACTGCTGCTTCTCCCTTATGAGTGAAGTGTGTCACTCCATCCACAGCAGCCTTCCTGAAAATTGTTCCAGTCCCTACATTGTTCCAGTCAAACTGTTAACTTCAGACTGAATTCAGGGACTGATTTTTAACTGGGGCTTCACCACCAATAACAACCATTTCAATGCAAATTCTCATTCCACAATTTGATTTTTTAGCTTCAGCTGATTGCATAAGAGGATGCTTTGAGGTGATTCCAGGTGCTCTTTGAAGCAGACTATTTGAGCAAGAGAATTATGCCAGAGATTTCAGAGGAAGAATTCGTGTAACCAGTTCCTGTGCCATGGTGGCTGCGCCACCACAGGGAACAGCCTGTTGCTACGTCCAGGTAATTAAGTTACTCCCTTGGCTCCAATGGCTGCATGCTATGTTGGGGAGTTGAGCCTTGGCACGGAAACAACAATAACCAAGGTTATGATCTGACATACAACCCATTACAAAACTGCTTATCCTTGGCTGCTTTCTAGTTACCATACAGCTTCTTTTCATTTGCAAAGGACGGTAACTCGGGGAAAGTAAACCAGCTAATTCTAAAAGCAGAACCTGTCCCCAGTTTCCTGTAAAGGAAACTAGGCAACTATAACACAGACTGTAATCTGTATAAGTTTGTTCAAAGTTGGGGATTTCCACTTGACAAGCATTTCTGAAAACTGGTGCAATAATTATGAATGATGAATCTGGTGAAAAGTTACAACAGGAACAACAGTTTCCAGTAAGGCTGTCTTGATAAGACCAAGTCTGCTAGTGCTGGGAATCCTGGGCAGAACTAGAGAGCAACATGGTGTGACAAAGGGAGAAAGTACTAAATGCCATTAGTGTCAATCAAGTTTAATGCGGGTGTGTGAGGAAGTATGACTTCCTCTTTTCTGCTGGTTATGGGTTATTTCTGATGAGAAAACCCCTTGGAATCTGCATAGAGAACACTGAGCAAACTCTGGCTTTTGCAGGCTGGGATCTTTCTGTGCTCATGGACTGCTGCTGCTCATCAGAATGGTCCTGACAGGTCTGTTGTAGAACTGGGAAAAACCCACTGCACCTAAGGAGGGCACAGGTCAGTCAGGAAGGTCTAAGACACCGTTTTTTTGCCATGCCAACCAATCCAGTTCCCAGCCAGTTAGCAGCTACTCACATTGCAAGGTTAATGAACTTAAATTAGAAACCATTAAAACTCTCTACAGATTTTATTTTTCTTAATGCTATCCCGTGAAGTGAGCAAGATAAGGAACTTCAGAGGAGGTCAAGGACATGGTGTCCCAACTCCCTGGATACCTGGAACATCTGGAAGAAGAGGAGGAGGTTCTAACTATAGCACTAATTAGCTTATACCTTCCTGTTGGAAACTAGTATCTTCCAGTAGGATGCTTTCTATAGGAGGTGGGCTGAAGGCTTTCCAGTGGCCAGGCTTATGGTTACCCATTTGCATTTTACACTGCTGGGATTTTGAATTGGAAATTTGGGGTTTGCCAGTGGATCAGCAACACATGGAGCTGTCACTCTTCAGCTGCAGCAGTCAGATGATACTGTAATAGTTCTGTTTTCCGTAGAGCTCCAGGGGTCTCAGAGATCTGCGCTGGTGAGGACAGTCATGCTGAACACACTCCAAGCTGTGTGGTTTATCACTGCTCCTCTCCACGTGGGTGTTGAGGGAATTGAACCAGCATTTTCACTTTTAATGAGGCATATTAAGTACAAAGTTGAGGAAGAGATCAATCACAGGCTAGATATGCTCTGTTTGCTGTAGATGTTTGCTCTTTTGCAGGCTAGCTCATGCCAGATTGTTGGATGATGACACACCGATCTGGATTGTGGAAATACTTCTGGTATGTAGGATAATTCTGATACTACTGATATGTAGTAAGCCACAGGAGTGTAAGCAAATCAGAGGTGTTAAGAAATGGCTGTTTCCTCTTTTGCGTGAACTTCTCAGCTTTCACGTGTATGCTGAACTAATTATTCAGTCCTAGTCATTAAAATGTTATCCCTTGGCTAACATACTGTGTAATGACTCTTTGGGAAAAGAATTATCTATGACTACATCAATCTGATTAGACCTATCTAAAATATCAGTGACAAATTTATGCTAAACAGGAAAGGGTAGCAATTTTTTTCCACCTTTTGACTCATGACAGTGTTGATTGCAGGTATAATACACATTTCAGATTTGGTATAGAAAGGGAAAATAAGAATTATTTCCTAACTAAAAACTCATTTGGGGTGTACTTTCTAATCAGTCATTCTGGTCAGGAGTCCCCTCTGAGTCATAAAGATTTATTGTAGGTCTTTTCAAAAAAGAATTGTGCCCCTTAATGGAATTTGTTATATAGGGTTAAATAGGAAGGACTAAGTGTCTTGCGAGCTGCTTTTTCAAACAGGAGCAGATCCAGCTCAGCAGAAGAAGACTTTACAGTTTCTGTTCAGATATAAGCAGTGAAAAGTCCTCTGGGGACTGGTACATAGAGGGTAAGGAGTGTTGTGGTATAGATAGACGTGTCCATGAAGCGAGGAAACATGCCTCTCTGAAAAGGCTTCTATGAAGTGAACGTGGGTGTACAGAAGAGGGATAGGCAGGCACAGGCTTGGGGACCAGAGTGAGGGTATCACCACGCTGTCACCCTGGAGAACGTTCCCCTCTGGCAACACCAGCCATGTGCTGTCCATAGTTTTTTTAAGGGGTGGCCTCAGGCAGCCGGTTGTTTGATAAGTTATAACTGTGCTCTGTGTTCACCTGTCTCTCCATAGCTAGTTCCGGTAAGGAGCTGCCTCCTGCAGCTAACATTTTCTCACCAAATGATGGATTTATTTATGGAAATTCTTCCTTCTGCTCTCTCAGGAGCATAATGTCTCCATTTCTTTGTTTACTTTCACTCCCTTCCCTTCCATGGGACAAAAGGAAAGATGATCAATTTTTGCCTTCTGATAAGATCAAAAAACTGTTGCATTTTTTTTTTAAATGGGAAGCCCCAGCTTTATAAAAACAAACCAAAAAAAAAAAAAAAAAGAGAAAACTATTTTAATTCTGAAAACTCTGAATTGCAGAAAAACATGAGACATTTCAAGCCATTCTAGTTTGTAACTGTGATTTAGTTTGAATAATAAGCAGAAGATATGTGGACTTGGGCATGATAAAACTGAATTACAGAGACACAGTCTTGTGGGATTGGTACAATGTTTGCATGTATGGGGATTATAGGGATGAGGAAGAGGTGAAGACAAGGTATTTACAACATGCTTGCTACCTATACAATATAATGTACAAATATTACAGCCTGTGTTTAGCCATACACCTCTCATATTTGCTTTCATGGTTGTTCCCATGCCAGGAAAGCTACATCCTAGTCAGTCACTGTCTTTTTTTATTAGCTTTTACAAAATGCCTAGACTCAACCCCTTTCCAGTAGCACTGGGATGGTCTAACCTACGAGCCCATTTGGGTGTCTGCTTTACCTTACAGTATTTTTGCAGTTTCACTTCTTCCTAGAAAACAAAGTACTTCTGTGTTACCTAATTCCTAGCATAAACTTTCCCAAGCTTGTTTTCGGTTGTATCATCAAGTCAGCGCACCTCCTGACACTTCTTTTGGTGTATTTCTGGTTGTCACCCTCTTTGCTGCACCACACTGACTGGAAAGGAGACCTTGAGGTTGAAACAGAGTGTAGCAACAGCGGCCAGTGTATGGCTAGTGGGTGCCCCGTTGGCTCTACAGCCCTGTGGCTCTGTACTTAGCCATCATATGACTTTGCTGATGAGTCTGGCAGATCTGGCAGCAGTTAAGGGATTTACAGTGGGGGACTACACGCGGGACTGGGACTAACCATTGAGATATCTGGTGGTATGTGGGTGGTGGTGTCTGTGGTGCTGAGTGGAGCTGGCAGTAGGAGGACCCAGGATAAACAGGCATTTTGGGTGATGCATAAGAGAGGGTGATTCGCTGGTACACCCGGGGTTTTGGATGTAGGCTGAAGGTGCAGCTGTTGGGTATCGAAGCAATCTGGGGAAACAGGCTTGTTGCTGTATGTGAACATCTACGTGTGCCTGGCCTGGCAGGTAGAGTCCCTGCCCCACCACCTCCCAGCTCAGGGGACTGAGCTAGTTCCTGCTGTGCATGAAACCAAGAACTTTTTCATGTAATTAGCAGAAGATGCTATCACACAGACCTGAAATGATTTCACATTTACTACATTGTTTATTGCTATTGCTCTGGCACCATAGTTCTCTGTGAGGAGTCACCAGTCTGTCAGGCTAACCTTTAAACATAAAAGTGCATTAAAAAGAAGTGATTCCTTGGGGTATTTCCCAGTAGATTACAAACCTGTATCTACAAGATTTTGTATAGAGTCTTGGTTATAGTAATTAGTGTTTCTGCAAAGACAATGAAAATAACATGCTTGTACAGAGCTGGAATTTGGCTGTGAAACACCAGTCCATCTCACAGATTTATTGGTCCATAAAAATTACAGGCATAAAACCAGCCTTCTTTTGGGTTTTTATTAAATCTGTTAAAAAAATCTAACACTATAAAAATGTGATATAATTTGTGACATCCCTTAAGTTACCAAAAAAAGACTGAATCAGGGCAAACCAACTCAAATTTAAACATACTGTCTAGGATGCTGCCAGAAATATAAAATCATGCTTGAATGCCACAGCCTCATTTTATAGCACATGCCTGAAGATAAATTTTATGGTTCAGATAAGGCCTTTTGAAAATAGACATTTATGAATCTTTTATTAAAGGGGACTCTTCACTGGGAACCACTGTAATAAAATCGTATCTCTGCAAAACAGATGATAGTGTCACTTTGTTACCATGCAACGAGCGTTGTTTCAATAGCCTGGCCACAAACCATACACAAAAATGCTCCAGTTTGGAACAGCAAAGGTTTATGTTCTCCTTTGTGCAGAAATTGCACATTCCCTCAAGTCCAGTTGTTCTAAAACTGAAAGTGAAATTTTAACATTTAAAAGTTTTGGCTTTAAAGAACCTGAGAGCTAAGCATGGTTTGACTCCAGAGTCCAGTTCTAAAGTCCACAGGGAGTTCCCAAAGGTGATGATGGGCCACCATCAGTCATTTTATTACAACCTGAAGGTGCTACTGCTGCTAAATGCGCAAGGGCAAAGGAGAGGGACTTTGATTATTCATTCTGTTTAGTTGCTGTTTCACTCCATGGCTCTGGTTTGGCCATCTCCTATCTGCTTCAGCGAGGACAAAGCCCAGGCATAGTTCTGGGGACAGTTCACTCCAGGCTCTTTTCCCAAAGGGTAGTGTGTATGGGACTACCCTGGCTTTGGCTCTCTTCCCCTGTAGAGTCTTTCCATGATGTATCAGCATTTTTTCCCCTCCCACTCACCTCCGCACGGTGCTAGAGCATGTCCCTGGTCACACAATGCACGCTCTACATTGCTTGCTACAAAAACATCCTGAAGGACTGCAAAACACCTCTTACGCTACTTTAAACACTTTGAACTGAAAGCAACAGACTGAGTAGTAGCAGTATCTTAGAACTGTCAGTGTACCACTGAGGCATGAGGAGATCTGTGCTGAAGGGAGCTAACCTCTAGTCGTGTGGGCATGAGCCAGCCTACACTGCTTACTTTCATTTGTCAGTAGTAAACTAAAAACATACTGCAAAAGAGCTAAACAGGGCCAAGGCATTGGCTTGAGAAGTAGCATTTCTCATTTGTACAGTTTGGTGTTTCCTACCTCTCTGCCTGGACCAGTTTTGGTGCATGACCATCACGTAGCACTCCCTCAGATGATGGCCAGGGTTCACCCGAGGGATAACAGGAGGCCAGGGGCTGGTTGCAGTACGTATGGTGAAGGCCACCTTGTGGAAAAGGTCTAGCTATGCTGTTGCAAGAGAGCCAGGCTGTCCCATTTGTTTGCATGGTCAGAAGACACAACCCGGCTGTCCAGTTTACCAATACAGATGAAGCCAGTACTTCATAGCAATCAGCATCATGGTTTGCTACGGCAAATGTGAAAGGAAAACACTACAAAGCTGTTTACATATGGCAGGTTCTTCTTTGTTGTAATGTCCTTATGTAACTTTGTGACCTAATTGGCTGAATTTAGTATGTGTTTAGTGCTGTTAAACAGAACCCAGTTTCAATCCCAAGCAAAATTCCAGTATTTCGACATTTGTTTTTGTTACACATGAAGAAAAAACGTGAGCACATAGTTATTCAGAGAACAGATGTTCCCACAAAAGTTTAATTAAAAATCTAGACGTTTTCCTGCTGTTTTTAAAATCTAAATGAAATGTTATCATAGTCCACAATCAAAAAAATCCACTTTGGTTTACTGAAGTGAACCCAAATTATTAATTTTCAGGTCTTCACCTCCCATCATACATCCAGCATAATGAAGTAATATGACTATGTAGAGTGATCAAAAGAAAACATGTATTCACGACGAAAAATGTAGGGATTGAGAAGCCTCTAATTAGCTGCTGGGGCAACAGTTTGGCTGACGGGATTCATCTGGTCAGGTGCAGACATCTACCGCTGAGCTGATTGTCTGCTCTCTTATCAGAGTCACTGGAAAGAAACAGGCACTGTTTGGAAAGTGAACAAACTTCGGTTTCTGAATGTAACTTAACCACACAGACTGAGGTAATGATCTAATTCTAGGTAATTTTAATGGGTAGAAACAGGCCTTTTGGGGTGAAATCCTTTGCCAATATTTACTTCAGAGAGAGACAGAAAAGGACCCAGAGGCAGGCACAAAACATTTTTAACTTGCTCTTTGTATTTTATCATACTTTGGTAAATTGCTGTCACGTATTTTACCACCTGTATTGCCCGAGAGACAGACATTCTCTGCAAACTCCTCCAGCGCTGGAGTCTGAAGCAGCCCAGAAAGCCCGTGAATGATCTCTGTAACATATCTCAGGATAATCAGTATAAGCTATGATAGACAATGACACTGAAGTGAGAAACAGAGCTCTACTGAATGCCAGGAGGTAATCAAGCGTTTGAACTCATGCATCTGGCATCAGATTACCCTGTGCTGCAGTTATTAGAACAGTCTGGTGGATAACTTAATCAGGCATGTCTTTAAACACCACAAGTGAACAGTCATAAATTCTGAACAACAAGGATTTTTTTTGTACTTACTGCAGGTTTGACTCCTTTACAGGACTAACCAAAAAGAAACTTAAATGTTTCCATTTCTGAAGAGCTCAGAGTTAGGAGTGCCTTGCTGGTGTCTCCTGGGCAATGGAGGAATCACTGTACGCTTGCTCTCAGCTCCTTCTGATTGCTACGGCTCTTTCCAAAATCAGAGGGGAATCCCATGGTGCCACACAACCTAAACATTCTGTTGTCACAGAGCGGAGGTGGGAGAAGCACCTCACCACCCATTGACCTAAAGCTAGATGGTCACTGTGATGTGAAAAATCTCTCTATAGTAATCTTTGCTACCTTAATTGTCATCATCAAAACCTTGACATACAGAATTACCAGGCTTTATGATGAGCTTTCCCATCTGAAAGAGACTATCTAAGTGTGTGACATACTTCAACTCTCCACCCCGAACTACTGTCTGGAGACATAAGAAGCGCTGAAGCAGCCTGTTCCTAAATTTGCTCATGCTATGTTAGCAGATACCCGCTACACTGTTTCTACCTGTACAAGGTATTTCTTAAAAATCCACTCTGCTGAAAGTGATTGCAAAATCTTTGTTAACCTAAAAATGTTCAACTATGTTCTTCCTCAGAGCTCACAAAACCCGTTTTAGAGGAATGAAGCTGGGTTAGTTAGCATTGGTAATATACAACAGTGGGTTAGTTTCAGGGGCGGCTTGGCTGATGTAGTGAAGTGGTTGAGAGTCAATGAAGAGAGAGCGGCCGAGGAAGAAGCAGAGGGAGGAAGAAGCAAAAGAAGGGAGAACACATGCTCTGGATGAGGTGAGGAGAAGGCAGCAGAGGCACTGGCATGAAGAGTATGCTGGTATGAGATGGTAAAAGACCTTGTTGCAGCTTGATAGTTTGGAGAGTGCTGCGACACCTCATGTAGGAATAGTTGCCTAAAATCTGGGTGCCAGACAGCATCCCATGCTTTGTCTTTTGGATCATGTATTTTGGCTGTCTCCTTGGGTGTTGCTATGGGAATGATGGAGGTGGAGGGTATGCCAAACTCCAGCCATTTAGGAGCTCTGGAGAAAGGTTGTAGGTTGGATAAACAGCTCTTACAAGATGGACTTAGTTGTGAATGTATTTTTAGCACTTTTAATGGACCAATTTCTGTTGACATTATGCTATTTACATTTTTTTCATGTGTAGGGAAACAGAGCATCAGAGATCTCAGCACTGTCTGTGAAAAAAAGACATTTGAATGAAAAAACTCTGTCTCTGGTAACACGTTAATTTACAGAAGCCTCTGGATTTAATAGCCAGCAAAGCACTCCTGTAATCACTGTTCTCCTTCACTTCTGCATATTAGGAGTTTGGGGTTGCCCACAGAAGGAAATCCCTCACGGGACTTCCCTTTTGAGGGATTTTCTCAAGGTAACTTATGTTACAGTAACTGGAATTTTTCAGACTGTGTTGCCTACTCTTATCTGGCTTGTTTTCCTCAGCAAGGGAACTGCTGTTATAGGCACAGGTTGTCCTTTGTGCCTCCATCAAGAAGCTTGAACCACCACAGAGTGCATGCCCGCAACGTATCTGTATAGGCAGGTATAAATATTCACACTCTTGTCTCTTGAACATACACAGCAAAGAGACTGCGGTGCCGAGTATGAGCACTACGGGTATGCCAAGAACCCATACGCAGTTCGACACACTCACAGCTCAAATGAGTTCTCACTACTAAAACTGCTTTCTATTCATAATCTCATTGCTGTCTTGCAGCCCAGGGTGATGGTAGCTCCGGTATCTTCGCTCACGTAACTTTTCTGCCAGGGATTGACTGGCAGAAAGGAAGGCAGTCTCTTGGCCAAGCTCAGCCCCTGGGGATCCCTAATAAATAAGCACAGCCACACACTGTTTTGCACTCCCATGCAGAACTGTGGGGAAATTAAATTAAATTGAGGAAATTAAACCAAGCTCTCTAGGCTTTGAAGAAAAGGGTTTTCCTCAGTCATAAGCAATCCACTGTACAAATGGGTGTAAACAAAGGGAACACAGGGGAGAGAAACAAAATACGTGTCATGAATATCCCCAAAGGCAGACTACCACCCCCAGAATATACTACTGCCAGGCTAAATCCAAGGTTTTTTTCCTCTGTGAGGGTGGAAGTAGGAATCTCTCTAACTCAGACAACTGCAACAGCCATCACCTTGTGTGCTTGTTGATCTGAAATACTGTGACCTCTGCTATTGGAGCTTACTGTTCAGGTCATGGCTGAAAAGGAAGGTCTGGAACTGCCTGGAATTCTTTTTCTTTAAGCCACTTCCCAGGGGATAAGGGAAGCCATCCTCACCGGCAGCTGTGCTGGGTGACATGACACCTGGATGGAGGGCAAGTCACTTCAGCAAATTACTAGTATTTTATATGTCAAAGAGGATGGAAGAAAATGCAACAAGAAGAGCAAAAAGAGATTTGATGTGTGGACCAGCTTCCCAATCCATCTTATTCCACTGCAAATGCAAAAGATAGCCCCCATCCTACAAACTATTAGCCAGTAATTTTTCCATGGTAAAAGTTTTGTAGTGTTAGCGTGGTGTCTGCCCAATATAGAAGTAATGGGGCATCTTTGCTGGGGTCACAGGAACAGGGAATTCATTTAAACTGTGTCTGTCTTGGCTCATGTACATGAATTTTAGTGGTAGCAGAACCCTTTTTCAAAGTTTTGATTTTACATGGTGATTAGAAATTACCTGGCAACTTCATAATCAGCCCAGAAAGGATTTAAACTTGGGAGTTCCTCTTGCATTTTGGTGTCAGCAGCAGTTTCTTTTTCTACCTTCCTGCGCAGGGGATGTTTTGAAACATCTTGTGCACCACGAGTTGCTCGTACGGTTTGGGAATCCCTAACCAGAGGCCAGTCTGAGCTGCCTCCCCCACTTCTCCCAGCCTCTCACGCGTATTCCAAGGCTCTGCTCAGAACAGATATTTTTGGCTATTTCAGAAAACTGTTGTTTATTCCAAGAACGCATCTGAAGAATTTACACATCAAAGCCCATGCTGCCAAGAACATGGAAACTATAACTGTAATACAAAGGATGCTTAATAAAACCAAGACAGGACCCTAATGAAATAAATGCTTATTGCGTCCACTATAGCAAGCAAGGGATCTTAATGTGCGAAGGTATAGGACAAAAAGTCTTGCTGCTCAAAACAGTGGTATAATTATTTTAATAGGATAAAAACTAGATGAAGAGACTTTCAGGTCATATCAATAAGATCCATCTTTTACAAGCAGAAGTGCAGAAATTGCGCCTGTGAATGGGAACTCGGTGTTCCTGTGACTTGTCCATAAAGCGTGGACATGGTCCCACAGCAGCTGAAGGGCCAGGACCCACGCTTTCCTCTTTGCTGGTATCATCTGTTGCTCGAGATGTGCCTGAACTTGTTGCCTTCGCTCTTGAGCCTGCATTGCCAATATTCCCACTGTTTCTGCAGATCCTGTTTGACAGGTCGATACTGCCTTTTTAAGCGTATGTCAGATCTTGATGAGCACTCAGTGTCTTGAACGTGCTAGTCCCACGTGCAGTCATACTGCAATGCAGAAGCAAATTGTCCTCCTCCTCTTGGTACCTGATCGGCACTGCTGTTGAAGCAAATGGAAGTGTCACCCAAGCAGGTATGTGTGGAGAATATGGCCCTGAGCAAGACTTTGCTCTTCTGGAGGTCACTGCCATGAGGATCCACAGCATTGCCAAGTGTACTACTGTCCTCCAGTGAGGCGTGAGAAAGTTTTGGTAGAAACCTAAAGAATTTCTCAGGAACTGTTAAGAAAAAAGTAAAATCAAAAGCAGGGGCAGTATGTGCTGCCCTTCCTGTACAAGTACAATTCTGAGGAACTGGGAAGACTGCAAAAATAGGAAGTTACATTGCAACATGGGGCTATGTCATCCAGGAGCAGTGGGTGCTTGCAGTTTTTGGAGAAGATGGTTCAATCAGCACTGTTTTGCTGTCAAGTTGAAAGGAGAATGTGTGACTAAAGTCAGGGCAATTTCATGCACTTGGGACACAGGGAGGTTTTATTTGTGCATGAACTTTGTCTTTTAATAGAACTTGTTGAGAAAAGCCACTGTGAAAGGACTGAAAACTGTTTTCTCTCTTTTTTTTTTCTTCTTTCTTTTTTTTTTTTTTTTTTTTTAATTTCTTTCTGGCAACGTCAGGTATGCTTTTAAGCGAAGGTCACCTACAGAAGAAAAGGAGTCCAGACATGACAAACTCTGAAGCTAATCTTCACTCAGGGAGGTGGTTGTGTATATAGTTTTTCAGCTACTGTTGGTAAAGTTGATGGCCTAAGATGGCTTGGGCCAGTCATCACAGCTGAAGAAGTGAGGTCCTCCATCCTACATTTGTCTCTGCTTACTCTCAGTTGCATGATTTCCCTATTCATCTTGCACCAATTTGCTCTTGTCAGACCCTGAGCTGATTCAACTCCCTTACTTGGAAGAAAACTGACCTGAAAAAAAAAGAACGGTCTTCTGCTTGACTAGCGGTAGGTTAGGCTTCGTGGAGAGAGAGAGAGGTAGAGATAGCAGGAAGAACATCTTTTTTAAAGACCATATCTCTTTAGCCATTCTTTTAAATTTAACCCTGGCTTCAGAAGAGGTCTTATCCCTGTGCTGAGAAAAGGTTCTAGTCCCAGTGGTACTGAGCTAAATGTTTCAATACTCTTTGTTTTTCACACAGAGAACGAATTCCTGACCCCCTCCGAGATGGCAGGAGGTGGCTTTAATGGAACCGTGGCACTATCTCTGTTTGTGAGGATTTGTTGATATTGCAAATGAGAATTAGTATCTCAAGCTGATAATGATTCTTTTCTGCTGTTGCAAGACGTTTTCAGGGCTGATATCTTTCCAAAGCTGCTATGAAATTAAAGCTGTGCAAGAGCAGTATAATGAGAAGCATCAAACTGTATGATGTGGAAGGATGTGACTCGCTGCACGAATATGGTACTAGAGTTTCGTGTTGGGTGGGAAGGTGGACTGGAATTCAGAGAATCTGAATACTGGCCTCTGCTGTGCCCACGGCATAGCTTATGACCTAAAATGAGGTGCTCAAGCCTTCTGTGTGTTACCTCATGTACAAAGGACACCAAATGGATATTTACTTCTTGCTTTGACATCAAGGAATTAAAAAAAAAACCCTAATGTAAGTGATAGGTAGTAAAGTTTCACAACACGGGACACTCCTGGAGGTTGTGCCACATGTGGAAATGTACCCCTTGGTAAGTTAACCGCTTTACCAAACCCACCCCTGCCTTTTTCAAACCACAGAAATTCTGTTTACTGAAACGCAGTAACTCTTGCAGAGTTTTGTCCGGGAGACAATCCTCCACTGTTGCAACTCATTACCACATTTTGATTTGCTCAGTATCATTTGGCAACAGTCTGAAAAGGCACTTCGGGGATTTCATCTGCTCTGGCCCAGGAAAACAAACAGCCAGGCTCCGCACCCCGTGAGGCTCCCGCCTGTCCCGCCGCCCCTCCCCACCTACTGCTTCGCGTTCCAGAGAGCAGGACTGGCCCCCCTTTTTTTTTGCTGCCTGCCGCTTCTAGCAATAAGATTAGCAGTAGGTGTCATTTTCGGGCTGGTATAAGGCACCTTCACCATTTCAATAGCTTTTGTGGGTTTGTTCACTGCAAACTTTTAGAAATTCATTCCGGCTATGTATTTTGAATGCCACATCATCCCCGCCGCGCGGCGGAGCTCCAGGAGCGCCTTTCCCCAGCCGCATCGCTCCGTTGCGGAGCGCAAAGCTGGTTAGGAACGGCCGCGCGCCGAGCGGGGCAGCCCCGGCTCCCGCTGCCGCTGCCGCTGCCGCTCCCGCTGCCGCCGCGGCCCTTGGGCGCCCCCTGGCGGCGGCGGGGCGCTGCCGGGCGCTCCCCGGTGCCGCGTCCCGCTCTGCCGGGCGGTGGCGGGGCAGCGGGGGGGCGGGCGATGCCGCCCCCCGGGGTGCCCGGGGCACAGAGGCGCCGAGTTAGCACCGCCGCAGCGTGCGCTTCGCTCTGCCGCGCGGAGAGCGGTCCCGCAGGGGAGCGCGGCACGCAGCCCGGGGGGCGGCCCGGCCTTCGCCGCTGCGGGCGTTGCTGCCCGGCGGGGCCGCCGGCCTGGGCGCCCACGGCGCTGCCCGCGCTCCGCAGCCGCGGCCGGGCGTGTGGCAAACGGCAGGGAATGGAGGCGGGGGGCTCGCTGCGCACCATCCCTCGCAGGTGTACCGGCGATTCGCCAGGGAGGTTGAATAGAAGGTACTCTGAAGTCTCGCAGTGTTCAGCAGAGAATTGTGTTTTCTGTGAACTGTTAAATGAAGCGGGGTTGTATAACGGGAATGCAGCAGCTTTCCTACGCGCGCTGACACCACGTGTGGCCCTCATTGTGCGGCACAGGATGGTGGCTCCCGTGGGTGGGGGGCCGGGGGTGGTGAGGGTTGCCCAGGGGGTCTGTCAGGGCAGGGCCTGGCTCCCAAAGAAAGAGAGTTAAGTTTCCATGCTGGCTTTCAAATGGTTGCTAGCTACATTGGTCGGTCTTGGTGATGAGGGAGGGCAACGCCAGAGCGTTTGTGAGGCCCCAGACGGGCGGTGGGAGAACACCTTGGTGGCAGAAGGTTTGCCTGCCACGTGGGACAGCCAGGTCCCCCTGCACCTGCGCAGCGCTGGGGCGGGCTGGCTGGGTGGCAGCGCTGCCAAAAAGGACCCGGGATACAACTAAAATTATCAGCCAGAAATGCGGCCTCATGCCAAAGCGGCCAGCGGCCTCCTGGGCTGCGCAGAGCCCCAGCAGGCTGAGGGTGACCCTCCCTCCCCGGCTCAGCCCTGGCCAGACCACAGCTGGAGTGCCCGGCCCAGGCCTGGGCTCCCCCGGGCAGGCAGGACAGGGTCATACTGGAGTGAGTCCTGTGAAGGGCGACTGAGATGATGAAGGGATTAGAGCTGGTCCTGATGTACAAGGAGAAGCTGGGACAGATGGCATTGTTTAGATTGCGGAAGAGTCTCAGGGGGGACATTCAAGTGGGGATATCTCAGGGGGATATTGCCCAATGTGTGCAAATATCTGATGGGGGACAGTAAAGACGACAAGAGACAGGCCCTGCTAAGCGGTACCCAGTGAAGGAACAAGAGGGAATTGGCACAAACCGAAGTATGAGAATTCCCATTCGAACACAAGGAGAGTGTTTTTACTTTGAGGATGGTCAAACACAGGCACAGGTTGCCCAGAGAGGCCGGTGGGTTTCCTTCCCTGCAGATATTCAAAAATATCTCTGGACATGGTTCACCAGAACCTGGTCTAGGTGACCCTGCTTTGAACAGGAAGGTTGGACTAAATGATCTCCAGACATCTCTGCCAGCCTCAGCCGTTGTGTTCCTGTGATTCCAGGAAAAGTGATTTTAAAGCAAGAAACACATCCTTTTTTTTTTTTTAAAAAAAAAAAAAAAAGTGAAGAAGAAAAAGGTAGTGGGAGAGAAGATTGCCCTTGCTTTCAGGATCCTAAGGACTGAAAGAGATAAGAGTTGGGTTTTTTTTCTTTTTTCTCCCCTTTGTCATTGAATTGAGTTGGCTGGAAATATGAGTAAGGGTGGGAAAGGAACTGGTAGACATAATACTTCTACTATTACTCAGTCAAAAGGATTGCAAGGCTGAGATGGGGAATTTTTTGCTGGCCCGTAGATCTGTTGGGAATCACCTTGTGTTTTTGCTGCCTGCCGCTTCTAGCAATAAGATTAGCAGTAGGTTTAGTTGTCATTTTCGGGCTGGTATAAGGCACCTTCACCATTTCAATAGCTTTTGTGGGTTTGTTCACTGCAAACTTTTAGAAATTCATTCCAGCTATGTATTTTGAATGCCACAGAATCGAAAATTATCTTTTGAACTGTAGGTCTGGACTTGGATTTAGAACCTATAGCAATACATAGTGCAGCAATTTGCTCCTGCGGTC